>NC_141918.1:21020000-21655000 GCF_057802395.1 Ceratotherium simum simum | reverse complement strand
AAATATTATTTTGATAGTACCTCCTGGGATAGGATGGGACAGATTATCAATTTTGATTCACCACTATAAATGGGTAAAATGTATTAGAGATTTAATGCTTTCTAACTTTTTCATTTAATATTAAGAGATGCTACAAAAAAATGCAAATATTCGTATATAAAATTGTCTACGTTTAACCAGGACTGCGGTAATATGTAAGAGGCATGTATGAAAATGTCTGCTACTAAGGTTCCATTATCTATGATGCTGATAATAATGATACCTCAACTTGATACAATGGAAATATGTCAGAGTGTGCTGTAAATAACATATATATGTATATAATTTTTATATATAGTACATAAATTTTTAAATGTTATATATAATGATTTATAAAATATGAAGATATATAAAAGTTTTATATAGTACTCAGTGTATGTGATTTATTGCATGATGCTGAGAATTTTCTTGTATTTAATACTATATATTTTTAAACACAAGATCAAGGTGAAAATGTAATATTAAGTGCAATTACAAACAGTAAAATTGAATAGCAAGCAACAGCCAATCTTCACAAACATCTCAACAGATTTATTGTCTTGGTTTCATTTGTAAGAAAGTCAACTCAGAAAGGAAATCAACTCATTAATTAATACACGCAAAGTCATACATCTACAGAGCAGCAGATGTGGGATTTGAATTCACAGTCATCTATCACCAGAATTCTCTCATTCTCTCTTCTACAGCAGTGGCTCTTAGACTTTAACATGTATCAGAATGACCAGGAAGGTTTGTGGAAACACACATTGCAGGGCTCCACCCCTGAGTTTCTGATTCACAGGGTCTTGGTTGGGGCCTAAGAATTTGCATTTCCAACAAGTTCCCACATGATGCTGGGGCTGCTGGTTCAGAAACAGGGCTTTGAGAACTGCTATTCTATATTACGGTGCCTCTCACACATAGACAGACAGAGAGAAGAGGAAGCAGGCTCACCTCATCACTACCTCAGAGGCAGGTGCTTGGTCATTAAAAACACAATTCCCAGAGCCACACTGCCTTAACTTGAGTCCTGGCTCCCTTCTACAACATGTGTGTCCCTCTTTTTACCCCAATATCCTTCTCTGTAAAATGGAGATAAGAATAGTTCTGATCTCGTAGGGTAGTTGTGAGACTTACAAGGGTTAATATGCATAAGACACTTAGAACTGGGCCTGGTATATAGTGTATACTCAATAGTGATAACTATTATTATCACAACTCACTAATCAGTTTAAGATTCCTGAGTGCTAAAATTTTTTTAAAAAGATATATTGATTTATATAGTTGTCATTTTCTGACAAAAGAAATACACAAATTGACAGATGAATATTTCTGAAACTAAATTAAGAAAAAAATCTATTGTATGATTTCTTGTATAACAGTGGCTAAAATTTTCAAGCTAAATTTTGTAAAGACACAGACCATATTTCAAGTAGGTGATCCTTGTATTGATCTTCCATAAATCCTCATAGCATAACATAACAGTAAATCATAAATCAGTGAAGGGATTTCTGAAGTGAGATGGGATAATAGGTCCTAGGCACTTTGCTTTAGGATGATTTAGCTTCTATAAGGTTCAAACTCAAAAAGTTTAGATGAATAGAGAGTGAGCATACCTATTAGACTCTTTGTCTGAAATATTAGATGTTATCTGTCATACACACTTGTCAAAAATTGCTAGATCATAGTTGATTCATCACTGAGTCTTCTAACAATGAAAGTATTGGCTGAAATGCGAGTAGTATGAGACATCAGGGGTTCAAATATACCACTCTATTTAGCGAATTTAAGTACCAAACTCTTTTTCATACAGAAAAAGGGTCAGTTCACTTCATGTATGTAGGTAGCATGGGCCATTCAATACACAAGTTAGATAAATAGAAAGAGGTAAACAACATGACAGAGAGAGAGAGATTTTTTCCCCTACAGAAAAGTACTATGAGAACTTTCAACTAGAGGATAGCCCAGGCATAATGATGAAGAAGAATATCAGCAAGAGAAAGTAATAACAAATCAACTTGATAAAAAAAAAACATAGATTTAGAACATTTTCCTTTAACATTAAAACACAAACAGAACTTTGTTTTTTCGAAGTAGCCAGTAGTGATTAAAAATAGCTTTTTCTTACTAAAGAGAAATTTTATTTTCACTTTAGCGAAACTTCAGAAGGGGGGCCGGCCTGGTGGCTTGGCGATTAAGTTCGTGCGCTCCGCTTCAGCAGCCGGGGGTTCGCTGGTTCGGATCCTGGGTGGGACATACATACTGCTCATCACGCCGTGCTGAGGCGGCGTCCCACATAGAACAACTAGAAGGATCTACAACTATGACATGCAACTATCTGCTGGGGCTTTGGGGAGAAAAAGGGAAAAAAGGAGGAAGATTGGCAACAGATGTTAGCTCGGTGCCAATCTTCCTCAAAAAAAAAAAAAAGAAAGAAACTCCAGAAGGGCCTTCTCTCCAGTGACAGATAAAATTCTCATAGTTCAACTGTCTACAAGAGCAAACCTACTTTCACCATATTTTTTAAAGTCTCTAATCTCTACGAAGGATCCTCCCAATGTCATTTCTAAAGTAATTCAGAATCTCAGTGCATTTTATCACTCAAAAGGAATTAAAATTAATGTTAATCTAACAAATCTTTCAAAACCTTTAAATAAAATCCTCAAATGCCATGGACATGTGTAAATCCAAGAAGCTTAATGTAACTTCTACTTTTACAGAATATAAAGTCTAGAAGCGTTGTTCTGCCTTTGGCTTAGACCACCACTACTGACCCATTCTCACGCAGGGAGTGAATTATGAATTACTAACTTGGTCCTGTGAGAAAAACATGGGTCACTTTTACATTATAATACTTTAATGTCTGTGCTGTCTCTTATAGACATTATATTCACCAGTATTTACAGTATCTGAAACTCTGAAGTGTCCCAGGAGTAGGAATGAAGTTCTGACGGTTTTTATATGCTTCCTGTTTCTAAGGTAACCACATCCTTGATATCTATGTGCTCGACATGTCACTCTCATTCTGTGTCTGGCTCTCAGAGAGCCAGCGCTGGTACATGGCATCAAAGAAACATAAAAAATAAAAACAAGACAAAAGACATAGAGAACTGTTTCTTCTTAAAGGTTTTTATATATATATATATATATAATAAACTTTCTCGAGTTAATGCTAAAGTTCTTAAATTTCTAAATTGAATTCATAAAGATATTTAATGAGAAATTAAGAGCTAGTATATGAGTTTTCTATAGATAAGATTATTAAACACTGTCAGAAAATACAAAGAAACAAACAATTTTACAGATGGTCAACGGTAGATTAACATTCATATATGTACCCAAAGCAAAGGAATATCAAATCAGTGTGTGAACTGTTCAATAACTCAATGAACTGTTATAAAAAATTATTTTAACGTTAAATATACCCGCCATAAATGCCTAAATATCAAAGTCAGTTCAACCAAAAAAACTTTGATGAACATAAAATACATTTAAGAGAAAGGTAATTTATTTTTGTGTTAAATATGAACTGATCTACTAGTACTTTGATCATTATTTATTTAAAGAAAAACCTTTTCTACATTCTGGTTCCTTTTAGAAATAAAATATATTTATGTTTAGGTCAATAAAAAGAGCATATTTCAGCCATTTTTAAACCATCATTTATATACACTATGAAAAATTTAGAGATATTTTCATAAGTCTCCAAATAAAATCAAACAAATGACCTTTGTGCACCTCACTTTTGTATAAATCTGATGGCACGACATACAATGCAAGATATAACTAAAGATAATTGATCAAGAAGCACCATTTTTTCCCTTGAATGTTAGTCTAGGCCTGCCTTTCTCATTCCTGATTTTAGTTTTCAGATTTCAATAACAAAATAAAATTCTAAGGTTTATCTCTGTCTCTATGTACAGGTCAGAAATACAGCAACATCTTTTGATTTGGCATAATCTTCAGTACACAGTATGAATTGTGACCTAGCTTCCATCCTTTTCTTCTAAGTCCTTGTCTCCCCAACAACGTATCCGCACCTGATAACACCTTCCAGTTACTGCCTACATAGACTGAGCCAAAGCTTAAATTGCTGAATATGAAGTATAGAAAGGGCTTCAGTGTCACCCAGCAATGTTAATATATGGACAAATGGTCAAAAAGTGAATTGCATTACAGAGGACACTTCTCAATACAATATAAATATTATATCATCATTTTAGCATCTTGGCCAGCTACTGCTGAATTTAACAATCCATTTTTTCTTAAAAAAAAATTATTGAAAAGCTCATGACATCAAAGTTTTAATCAAAATGTTTAATACTAGAACAAAGTTATAAAAAATACAGACCCAATTCTGATCAATTGGTGCTGGGCCTAATAAACAGCACACACAAATGTGTACATTGTCTTAGACTGAGTAGAAAATACTTATATGATCTATTTTTCATCATGCATAGACATGATCTGTTTTTTTAGACAGAGAGCATTAACAGCTACTATTCAGGAACATGAAAAATGAAGTTGATGAGTTGTGATGAAAATTAAAGAAATATGAGACTGATATTAGTCATGGTTTTTCAGACTGTGACTGGCTGAGTCAGGTTGATTCAGAGTACAAGATTTTTTTAAACAAAAATAATATATTATTTTTAGACTTTTAAAAAAATAGTTTTATACTGGTATACTTAAGTGGTAAAGAAAGTACATTGAAAATTTGGAGATCCATTAATTGCTTTTACACTTCTCACCAGGTGATCCAATTTCATGTTAGTTAAGTAAAAACCTCAGTAAAAATCATTGAAGAGGACACTTCTGTCTCTGGCCAAAATTGAAGAAAAGGGAGTGGATTTACTTTGCTGACTAAAACAATCAAAAAACTGGACAAAATATAAAGGTTTTGAAAACGCTGGTCATCAGGCAATGAAGGACAGTGATCCCTGATGGACAGAAAACAAATGAGGGGGCTGCTATGGCTACCCCAACTTAAAGCCTTGAGAGGGTTTCTAGGCAGCAGTACTGAAAGGAGGATCCCAGATGGAACCTGGCAGAATCTCTGATGTGAATCCCAGAGTTGGGAGCCTGGAGAGAACAAGACAGCTAGAGTTTGCATGAAAGAGTATCAAAGACCAGAGAGATGCCTACAGAGAGAACACCCGAGATCTGTAGAGGGTCCTCCTGGAGTATTTAGCTGAGTACTGATGAGGGCAAGAGAATGAGGAAAATACCCAGGGATGGCAAAAGAACTACCCTAAAAGATTGGAAGCAGCAGCACTTGTGCTCATTCAGGACCAGGAATAGTGCCTGTTCTTATTGGTCAGGCTGGAAAAACTTCATAATATATCAGGCACTGGGTAGAGTACATATGAGGGTTTCATCTAAGCTAATCTGGCTCTAGATTGATAGCTGTTCTGCTCCCACCTAATGAAACTTAAAAGAAAGACCCAAAGGGATCAAACTGTTTCTAAAACTTAACTAAATTCCAGAGCAAAGCTCAAAAATATTTATAAAAATGTAAAAATATTCAGCATCCAACAAGGCAAATTTTATAATTCATAATCAGGAAAACATGATATATAATGATAAGGAAAAAATCAACCAATTGAAACTGATACAGAGCTGATGTTAGAAATAGCAGAAAACGTTATTAAAATAATCATTATGACTTTATTCCCTATGTTTAAAAAGTAAAGTAGCGAAATAGAGGGTATATAAAAGACCCAAATCAAGCTTCTATAAATGAAAACTACAATGTTTGAGATGAATAATACACTGGATGAGACTACTTGCAGATTACATATCACAAAAGAAAAGAAAAAAATTATTGACTGAAAAGACAGCAAAAGAAACTATCCAAAATGAAACACACAGAAAAATAATTTAAAAATAAACACAGCTCAATGTTTTTTAGGATATCACAGCTCAATGGTTCTTAGTATATTCACAGAGATGTATAGTAAAAGCCATTGAATTGTATACTTTATTGAATTCCTTGGCATAAGAATTACATCTTGATAGAGCTGTTTAAAAAATATGAGCTGTGGGCAACTTAAAAAATATGAGCTGTGGGCAACTTCAAGGGACCTAATATAATGAATGGAATTGCCAAATGACAGAAGAGGGAAGCACACAGAAAAATTATTTGTAGAAATAATGAAAAAAACTTTTTCAAATTTCATAAAAAGTATAAACCCAGAGATCCAATACGCTTCACAAATTGCAAGTACAAGAAGAAAATTAAATTAAGGCATATCATAATCCAATTGCTCAATACAAGAGATAAGACAAAATCTTAGGAGTAGTCAGAGTTAAAAATACGTGTTATGTAGAGACACATGGAGAAGAGTGACAGCAGATTTCTCATTAAAAACAATGTAAGCAAGAACACAGTGGAGCAACACTTTTTTGTGTGTGTGAGGAAGATCAGCCCTGAGCTAACATCCATCCCAATCCTCCTCTTTTTTTTTTTTTTTGCTGAGAAAGACCAGCCCTGAGCTAACATCTATTGCCAATCCTCCTCCCTTTTTTCTTTTCCCCTGTTTCTCCCCAAAGCCCCAGTAGATAGTTGTATGTCATAGTTGCACATCCCTCTAGTTGCTGTATGTGGGACGTGGCCTCAGCATGGCCAGACAAGCGGTGCGTCGGTGCGTGCCCGGGATCCGAACATGGGCCACCAGTAGCGGAGTGCACACATTTAACCGCTAATCCATGGGGCCAGCCCCAAGCAACACTTTTAAAGTATTGAAAGAAAGTATTTGTCTTAGAATCAGGTAGAATTAGCCCTTCAATTTTACGCCTCTGTTTCAAGTTGTTTTGTTATACTAGGGTATTTGCATTTTCATGTGAATTTTAGAATTAGCTTGTCAATTTCTACAAAGAAGCCTGTTGGGATTTTGACTGGGATTGTATTGAATCTATAGGTCAATTAGTAGAAAACTGACATCTTAACAATAATAAATCTCCTGACTCGTGGATATGGTATATTTCTCTATTTACCTAGGTCTTTGACGAACCTTGGTTGCTAACAATATGTCAATGTTGGTTCATTGATTGTAACTAATGTACCACACTTTGTTGGTGGCGGCAGAGGCCATGGGCAGGGTGGGGGAAGAGGAGGGAAAATGTGGTGAACTCTCTGTATTTTCTGCTCAATTTTGCTGTGAACCTAAAAGTTCCCTAAAAACCAAAGTGTATTAACAATTTTTAAAAAGCACGATCTCAAATCAACAACCTAACCTTCCATATTAAGAAACCAGAAAAAGAACTGAACCCAATGTAAGCAGAAGGAAAGAAATAATAAAAATTAGAGCAGAAATAAATTAGAGAAGAGAAAAATCAGCTAAACCAAAAGTTGGTTCTTTAAAAGACCAATAAAATTGACAAACTTTTAGCTAGATTGATCGAGGAAAAAAAAAAGAGAGAAGACTCAAATTACTAAAATCAGGAATTAAAGAGAATATTTATTATTTATTAATCTTTATTCTTTTTGTACTACTTCATTTATTATTCCTGTTGTTTGTGCTCCTCGTCTCACTTTTTAAATTCTCTGCTATTTGTATCATTTTACATATTTAAATCTTCACATGTGATTTGAATGAGCATATGATTTTTAGTTTGATTTAGGTTATTTTATTTTTCCAACATATTTAAAACTTTAATTTTAAACATCAAAATTAAATATAAGCTTATTACTTTATCATAAGTTTAAAAACTTCTTCCCTGACAGTCGCTCCACCCCTACCTTACCCCTACTTGATCTCTTGTAATTCAGTTTGGATTTTAGACCCAGACTGTTGAGATTGCATTATTATTTTCATATTATATATGGTTTCATTCAAAAATAAAATCTTCATTGCATTTGATCATCACAATTAAAATAATATTAATCAGTAATAATATGCTAGGAACTATGCAGAGCACTTAAAATATATTATTTGATCACTAAATTGCTAATGGTAGGTTAGTTCCATTATTATCCCCATTTAAAGAAAAACAATCTGAGGCTTAGAGAAAGTAAGCGCCGAAGGCCCAAGTTAAGAGGTCCATCCAAGAATTGAATCTAATTTTGTCTTCCCAGAACATGTGCTCCAAACCGCTGTGTGATATTGCTTTTTAGTTTAGATTCAATTATATGTTTACTTGATTTCGATGCTCCTCATCAGACATTATTTGCACATTCCCCATATTTTAATTTTTAATTTTGCTTCATCATTTAGTTAGCTACAATATATTGTCAAGGTTATTTCTCTCAAGAAAGAAATATTGGAAAATATTTTCTAAGACGTTATAATAAAAGTCTATATTTCTGTTGCTTTCACAATTTAATGACAACTCAATGGGGAATAAAAATTGAATATCATAATCTTTTGCCCTTTAAACTCAGTAGTTTTTGCTCCAATGTCACCCACAATGTCATGTTGTAGCTAGGAAATACAATACTAGCCTAATTTTTTGAGCATTTTCTGTTTTATTTTCCTACCCAAATGCTAATTACTCAGTTAAAGAAATAATATGTGGTAATTACATTTTTCAAGGCATATTTAGAATATGTGTCTCTTTTCATCTATTTTGTATGTAGCACAGTGAATCCTTTTTCTGCGAGTAAATAATTCTCCTTTTTTAGCTGTGAAAAGTTTTCTTCAAGTACGCCTTTGATTACCAGTTCTGTTCCATTTGTTTTACGTTTCCTATAATTGTTCCTTTTGATTCCCACTCACTCAAATATATCTTTCATCTTCACTTAACCATTTTTGTTTTGACTACCAGACACCTTCTCAGATGCATCTTACAACCCATGGATAAATTTTTTTTCCATTAGAACTGTGTTGTTTGTTTGTTGTTTTTGTTTATACATTTGTAATCTCATTTCTTTATTTCCAGCATGAAGACTGACCCAGAACTAGGTTTCTAAAATGATAGGCATTATGGATTGTCCTTGGTCTCATTTTGTAGATGAATGCTGAAGCAGTAGTTTGATGGAAGTGGATACTGGTCCAAAAATAAGCAAGCAGATAAGAGAACATGGCTTTATAGTCAAAAGGATACAGACTTATAAGAAGAGCAGGTAATGACGTGGGTTTAACATGACTACACACTATAACATAAAGCAATATTTGAAAAATCAGAATAATAGTGAAAATAGCATGTGGAATGTTTTTATGAATCATAGAAGCAACAAACTTTGTATTTCACCTACCATGACCATTTTTACATAACTATACCCAAATATTGATGATGATAATAATAATGAATAAAAGAAGGAGGAGCAGGAAGAAGAATATATATACCAAATGTTATTATTGGCAAAGCACTGTGATAGGCATTGTACTTCTTTTAGGTTTTTGCTGTGAAGAACAAGAACTGAAAATTAGAAACATACAAGGTTTTATGAATTTTATTGTTGTGTTGATACTTAAGCACTGACTTCATTTTTATCCCATGGAGGTCTAATAAATATTTTCCATCTTTCTGAATTATATATAAATTCTGATTCCCAGTCAAGGAAGAATTTGGCCAGAACTCTAACGTGTATAAATATCTAACATGTATATAAATATACAAATATAAAAATCTATATACCTAAGGACCTTATATATTTTAATTATGTAAGTTACAATCAGATTATTTGAAGATTTTTAAGTTAAACTAGGCTTAAACATTTTGAAGATTTCCTAAACACTCTCATCTTCTTTCATTTTTATCTAAATCATAGTAAAAAATAATTACGAGTTATACCACTTTGCTGCCAGAAATGGGACGTTACCAACGGAACAAAGGAGCTTCTCAGCAGGAGTAACTTTCAGAAACAAAGACCTCAAGGTCAAAGTCCTGCCATTTAATTTGAATTTTCAGCACAATATTAAGGGATTGTTTTTCTTCAGTTGCCACCCACATATGCCATTGATCAGCAACCTCCTTTGTTTTTGTGCCCCCAGATGTTCTCAAGTGTCGCTTTCACAGCTAAACATGCTCTGAGCAGCCCAAGGTACATTTAACTATCCCACTTCCAGAAAAAGAGGTTTCATATAAATGATACAAAATTTAATGAAACAACACTAATTAGATATTGTACTTGAGGAAAATGACTCCAAATGATATATTTTTAAGAAAGGCTGGGAACTATGGTGATACACTCCACAGAAATGAGTTAAGTACAATGCTTTGTAAACTTGAATCACTTTATAAAGGTTGGAAAAAAAGTTTTAATATCCAATTCACATTTTTCTTTTTGCATATGTCAGGAAACTCAAAAATTATAATTTCTCTGATATCTTTTAAGTGTTCTATATATTCTAATTTCTTGGTAGCTTTTTTCCCTAGCATGTATCATTCACTAGAAGCCTGAAGTACTCATATAAAAAACAAATATTGCTTGTAGACATGCAGATGACTTCAAATATTTCTGCACTTCACGGTGAATTGCTCATTCACCTGAGTGTTTAACAGTGTCAATGTGCTCAACATTATCATATTTAATTGAATAGTTCAACAAGATAATATGCCAGGGCACACACCGTCCTGTGAAATCATTCAATGCATTAAGCTCACAATAAATAAAGCAACACTTAAATGCAATACAGAAGACTTAGAGGTAATTATACAAAAAAAGGAAAGAAGAAAGGGAGACAAGAAAGAGAGGGAATTTTGAGAGAAAAAAGGAAGGTGGATGGATGTCTAGGAAGAGATTTCTGAAGTCTGATAACTCCAATTCTTAAACCTCATTTTCTTGAATAACCCTTAAGAGTAAATATAACTCATGAGAAGAAAAGAAAATATGTTTGGATATTATGAACACGGTAAATAAAGGAGCACTGTTTCTTGGGTTTAACCCAGATCAGGGGGGTAGACAAACTTTTTCTATAAAGGTTCAGATAGTAACAATCATATGGTTTTTTGGGCCATATGAAAGGAGGCCTAGATAATACATAAACAAATGAGTGTCATGGTGTTCCAATAAAACTTTGTATACAAAACAGGCGGTTGGCCAAATTTGGCCCATGGCCTTCTACCACTGATGTTTGATCTAGATAGTAAAGTCAATTCATCCTTGAGCTTGGATGGTCTAAAATATCATGGAAAATAGTCAGGCCTTTTACTCTATTAGGAATCCAGTGACTTATCTTCAGAGGTCATTCTTTTTCTTTCATGGAGTTACTCAAAGCGCATATGACATCGGCTCTATGCAATTGCTTTCTGTTTTACTACCATTTCTGAAAGATCTCAAGACCTTCATTCTTTAGGAATTTTGCATATTCTAACTCAATTGTCATTTCCATATATTTCTTAACATTCATTGTTGGAAAGAAGCTTAAACATGGCCCCCTCGCCAACACAAATTTTACTTGTTCGCAGTACACTAAATACCTCTTTATCAAGTAAAGTGGTGGAAAGTTCAAATGCAAATGAAAATTTCAAATAACACAAGCAACTTAATGTGTCAGTCTTTTAGAATATTTTTTAAAATTTCAAGTTATGCAAATAAATCATATTCCATTGTTAAAATTACTAAGATAATTATATATTATAGAATGACATCAGAATTATCTTTCACTGTTCAATATCTATGGATATTGATCAAGAACAATATTTCTAATATTGTCAGACTTGCTAACTTTTACTGGGCTATGAATCAGAATAATAGCATCTCTATGTTTCTGACTCCTGGGACCAAGGAAGGTGCTCCTGCAGATTCTTCCGAAAGCTGCTGTGGGTTGGCAAAGGCTTAGGAATCTGAGGGACCAGGGCTTGCAGTCTAGCTTTTTCACTGCCTAAATGTGTGACCTCAGATAGATTATTTAATATCTCTGAAGTTCCTTTTCCAGAAATGTAGGATGATGACAATAATGCCTAATACAGATGATTGTTGTAGGGATTAAGCAAGAAAAGTAAACATCTTCTCCCACAGTTGGAGTTCAATACATGTTAATTGTCTTCTCTTCTTTCTTTATCCTAAATGGATGCTTCTTAGAGTGTAAAAATATTATAAATTCTTTTTATCAGAGGACAGTTGGTACAGAAAAAAGCCATTGATAATGAAACCATTTAAAAGAGAGACCCAATTTTAATTGTAATTAATCAGGGGCAGTGGCCTAATTAGGACTTTACTTTGAAAATATGTGATTAAAAATTATGGGTATAACTTTATTTTATATTTAACAAAATAAATTTAATCTTATAAGTAAAATTATGTACAATTCTTAGAACAAAAGGATTGTGTTAATGGAGAGGGAGGTATAACTGTTTTGGATAAAATGTATGATAACATTATATGATATATATGAGGTCATTCTCTTTACATTTCAACTTTTTAGCCCAAAAAACATTATTTGTGCAAAAGGAATCACAGAGCATTTAAAACAAAAAACTCCTTCAAAATAGATAAATAATGGATAAGGGTTAAGGAAACAAAGAACCACTTGCTACTTAACGAAGTTCAGTGTGCACCTCTATTTCAGATAATCCACACACCATATTTTGGCCTGAAACCAAATTTTCTTAATTGCAACAGTAAACTGTTAGATAAAGTATGTGTGTATTTAAAAAAAAAAAAAACCTTTGTAAATGTTAGGTAGAAATAGTTTGATTGTAATTATTACATGCAAATTGTGGGAACAGCCATTTGAAACAATTTTATTGTATAATTATCTCCATTTGGAAGATATTAAGAAGTATTGGGAAAATATATAAAATGATGTTCCTATAATTGTAACTGGAAAATCACACTTGGTTGTAATGATATGAACCATGATTAACCTTATTAATGTAATTAAAAAGGAACTTAAATATAATCCACAGCGTTCTCAGAAGAATTAATTTACCTCAGTATTAAAAATGAGTCTTTTTTAGACTAAATAGCAAGCATATAATGTTTATTAATGGATTTTAAAAACTGGCACAATTGTTATAAAATAGGATAATTCTAGAAGTTGAAAATATGAAGTTAAAAGATATGGTATAGACATGAAACATAACAATAGTTTTTGTTTAAGTCTTGGACTCATAATATAACACATATGATTTGAAAACTTTAAGATCACATGATATATCGTATGCTATATTCTCCTTGTATATATTCTTTTTTTTCTTTTTAGTGCATGCAATAACACATAAATTTTGACACATTCTGAACAGATCAAGAAACTACTTGCTGTCACAATGAGTAGTTTGCTACCCAAAGTTAGAATATTCATTTAAACATTAAATCAATCCTCCCTCAATGAATTGGAAATTCAATTACAGTGAAAGGAACAGGTTTGGTGACCCTTTCTGTGATTACATCTTGCATATAAATGTATCTAAATCATAAATGACTATCATTTTCCTAAACAAGTTGCTATATTGGGCAACTTATTGCCCACTTACTTAAGTTAAACTAGTACCACATAGGCATTTTCATAAATATGTTAAGTGAAATGAAACATCTAATTTAAAATATAAATGAAATCAATGGAACTCTATGCTTTTTAATGTGTATGAACCACATGATCATGAATCAAGTTGAACAAGATCTCACAAATATAAATGTATAACTTGCAGGAAGTATCTAAAATTACATAAGGATTCTTATACAAGCATTAAAATAATGTACTATATTATACTACTTTAAGAGGTCTCTGATAATTTCAACAAAACGTGGACTTTAAAAAGAAGGAAAATTTCTTAGAAACTTACATGTGTTGGCTGATAAAAATTCATATACACATACTACAGGGACAAGAATTAATAAATAGCATTAGTTTTGCTCTTTGGTAGAACTGAAGATAACCTTGAACTAGGAGATTCATAAGAAAATTTGAGAAGAATGGATCAGGAAATATACTTCTATATTGAATATAGAAATAAGCAAAGGATAAGCAAAGTTCATTGCTATCTGAGAATAGTTTTAGGGCATCTGAGTAAGACTGGATAAAATCTGATAGTTGAAATAAGGCTTCTAGGAAAAAATCAAAAAGGAATTGTTTGGCAGTCTATAAATGATTCAGGCCACCATACTTAAATCATGTCCATCCAATGCAAACCAATTAGTAGCCAACATCTAGAAGACCGACCAAATCTGGCATTCCTCTGCATGCTTCTGTCCAGTGGATACAGCCCACATCCTCCAACACACAACTCCCTGTGCAAAAACAAACCTGTCATTACAAGTTCAGTAGTCTGTTCCAAGAATCATTTTAGATTTAGTTTCCTACTGTTGTTATGGAAAACAAAACTGCATTATTGAACACTTTTTAATGCTCTGTAGTTTTTATATAAGAATCTTTCCTCTGTTAGAATAAATGGTTATTTTAAACGTCAGAACTTTATGGTCCGTTGATTATAGAGGTCTATAATCCTCAATATTGCAGCCTCCAGGGTTCCATAAACATCACTTTTCTTAACCTCTGCACCTGAGTCTCAAAAACACCAAAAAGGGAAAAATAGCTAAAACTTCATGGGATATTCTGAAAAACAAAAGTGAAAAAAATAGGACAATTTAATAGTAAACTGTAATTGGAAACCATTCACATTGTAACTTGTTTTGAAATATAAGCTTTCTGAGGGTAGGACTGTGTCCTCTAAACGATAACATATATTTGTACTTACATGAAACAAAAAGAATAGTCTTTTAATGTGTTGCTTTGCTTATTTATAAATGAAATATAAGTATATAGTTTCACGTTTGTACCTGCTTGCTTATTATGAATTTGGCTTTAGAACCAATACATTTCTGTGTCGAATAAGCACAGATGACACTTCGGTCTGTTTCACATCCCCATGGGCCTCATGATGGCTTTCTGCATGCCACACAATGGTCTCTGTGACATTCAGCCCTGGATGTCATCCAACTTTTTAAAGCTAAATGTAGACAAGACTAAATTATTACTCATAGGGTCTCCTCAACATCAATCTTTATATTTCTTTTTAGTTCTTCCCTCTGACATTTAGTATATCCTCCTC
This sequence comes from Ceratotherium simum simum, assembly GCF_057802395.1. Lineage (NCBI taxonomy): Eukaryota > Metazoa > Chordata > Mammalia > Perissodactyla > Rhinocerotidae > Ceratotherium > Ceratotherium simum. Next base: position 21,640,045 of record NC_141918.1, on the reverse strand, counting down.
AATGTCTCAGGGCTCATAACACTGAACTGATTTTAGATTCTGAGCTTTGTTTTTGATGTCCATATTAATCAGGTTGCAAAGTCATCTTATTATCATCCTAGGAGCCTTTCTAAGATATATCTCACTGAATCTCCAAGGGACAGAAAAACCCTCGGATGTGCTTCCGTTGTTTCTTGCTAGGATTACTGTAATTCATTATATTCTGGCCTACCTGTCACCTCTACTCTTAGCTGCTTACAGCTAGTGCAGACTCTGGTAATGCATGAAAGCATACAAAAACCAGAATATCTGATCACATTACTTCAGCAAAGAGGAAATTCTGCTTGCCTCTAGGAAAGCTGTGGATTGTGTTTAAGCCTTTATTCTATACAAACATAATGGGTTTCTGAACTATAGTCAGGTGACTTGTTATAACTAATTGCTATTTTTCCTTAGGAAAATTGCCAAGCATTGAAAGTATTCATTTCCAAAAGCAAGTTTACCTCATAGAAAACATAATAGTTATGATCCTAAAAGGTTGAATAATTAACATTTTATAAATTGATTTCCATTTTTGTGAACTTGGGAGGGGAGCTTATTACATAATAGAATCTTGTTAAAAGTCACATATTATTTTGTAATGCAAATAATTGCTCCTATGTTTATTTGGACCCTAAACTTGGATGTTAGTAGTAGGGAACTAGGTTTAATAAGGCAAGGAACACCTGCATTGATGCTGTAAAAAGAAACAATCACTCTGTTTCAGTCTTGATTCTGAACCGTGAATAAGTCATCCAGGAAAGCTAGCAATGCAGGAGCAGATTTACATTATCCCTCATCCAGCCACTCACAGAAATTGACCAAAATGAACTATAAAATATACGTGCCTTCTATTTCAGATGTGATTAATTTGTATATTTACATTTCTTCATTCTGGGGCTAGTTTCACCTTATTACTTTCCTTTATCCATGTTATACTGTTCCAGTGTCAAAAGATCATCATCAGAAATCTCCTCCTTATGAGACTGAAGCCCTTGCTTACTTTATCTTTTATGTCAAAGCTAACTTGTAAGGTTCTTGAATGTGGCAAGATGAGTCTCTCTCCACATCAAATTCATAAAAGGTATAAACAACGAGAAGGCAAAAAACATGCTACACTTTCTCCATGGCCATACTCCTTACCTATTTCTCATGTTTATCAGTCCTATTGAAGGCACTTCCTATAGCAGACTTCCAATATTATATTAATATAAGCATGTTGTTACACAACATCACAACTGGTCTGTCAAAAACACTTGCCGAGGTAATAAACCTGAAAAATGGCACTATCTCCCAGGATCATTACTTGCTTTAGGAATTGGAACACTAAAGGGAGGCAAAAAGCATAGTTCATATCCTTGCTAATGTTCAGGACAGATGGTGGGTGGCCACGGACAATGTCAAGGATAAGGAGAAGCTTGAAATTAAAATAATCCTTGAGATAAAAGACATTGAGCTCTTCTTGAAAATCAGTGATGACATATTGTCTAAAAATGCTGTTATCCAATTTTTGGATTTTATTAAGTAGCAGGTAGACTGCAAACATTGGTAGGCTGACCCCTTAATAAAACTGTATTTTATTCAAAATAAAGGTAAAGGGTTCTGTGAGAGTAATAATCAATAGTGTCCTAAAGTAATGGAAATATTATTCTTTGTAGCCTTAAATCCTGGATCATTCTCTCCACTTATGAATAGCATCCTTTAATTACTTCTCTTACCATCTCCAAAAAAGTAACAGTTGCAACAGAAAAACGAGAGGCAGCATCTTCTTTCACCATAAACTTTTTTTGCCCCTATGAGTTCCTCCATCTTCCACATCATCCTTGATTGGCAAGAAAGTTGTCATGTTTCCAATTTTCACTTAATCATAAAGGCGTTTTTGCCTTCTACATGAATCAAAAACATACTTACTAAGATGTTTTTAGAATTCCACACACTGAAAAGGGATTTCCTGAGTATGAGGACTGAGCAGTTTTCTTATCCCAAGACACATCAGGAAACACTAGAGATCCTTATGGTGCAAACAAATTTACAATGTCCATTCATTTATTTCTTCATTTATTAATAAAGCACTATTTATTAAGTAATATTAAAGTATCTGCAAGACAATCTAAGTACATCGTCAATGTACCAACAAAGTAGGATCACCAAAAATATGAGAAAAACTCTAATGTTTACCATGTTATTTACTCAAAACAGTCATCATGATAAAGATCAGATTTCTGTTATACTTCAAACTTATTTTGCAGTTTCATGTGTTTTAAGCTTACTATTTGGTAGAGGAGAAGTCTACCTTCTTATCAATGCTTAGGGCCTCTAGAGTCTTTATCTAGACCTGCAGATGCATGCCAGGAGCTGGGAATAATACTACGAATTAAACTGGTGAGCTCTCTGTCCTCAAGAACATTGAAAAAAAAGAGATGATTACAGATTGTGATAAATATCATAAGATAATAATGGAAGATGGGGAACCTGCCTTAGATGCAATGATTATGAAGGCCTCTCTGAGGACATAACATTTAAGCTGATAACTGAAGGATGATAATAAACTTGCCTTTCAAAGAGATGGGGCAATAGCAGGCTGGCAGGTGTAGGAGCCAGAGTAAAAGCCCAGTGAAGGGAGGAGCCTCAAAACGATCAAGGAAAAGAAAACAGAACAGTGTGGTCAAAGTATATCGACTGAGTGGGGAAAGAATCAAAATGAGCTTGGAGAGGGAGGCAGAAGAACAAATGAGGCCCCACGAACTAAATAAAGCTACAATAAGTAGTCCCAATGTCACTGTAATAGAAATGGAAAGTATTGCAAGAATTTAGCAGGAAAGTCAAAGTGACATGATCTATGTTCTTAACAAATCACTCTGGCTGCTGAGTGTAGATTTGAGAAATAATACCGATGAGGATCCTCAATTTCTAGTTTGAAAAATTGAGTGGATGATTGATTCTTAAGAAACAATGAAATCCTTGAGATTGGGAGTCTGAAGGAGGAAGGCAAACGAAATCAGGGCAAAATACAAGACTTTCTTTTGGATATATTAAGTTTGAGACCTTTATGAGACATTCCAGAAGAGCTATCAAGTAAGCAGTTAAGATACAGAAGTCTGAAACTTAAAGATGTCAGAGCTTAAAATATAAATTTGGGAGTCAACAGCATATACTGTATATTTAAAACCAAAGGTTTGGAGGACATCATCTAGGAAGTAGACAGAGATAGAGAAGAGAAAAGGGATCCTGACCAATCCTGGGGTACTCTATTATGCATTATACAGCAGCCAGAAAAAGAGACTGGTTACTGAGACAGGAGAAGAGGCAGTAGAAATGAAGTGAGGAAAGCATTTCAAGAAGAAAGAAGGGGTCAAGTGTTGCTGTATGCTTAAAGAAAATAAGAGGTGAGAATTGTCCATTAGAATTGGCTGATGGACCACGGCTGTCACTGGCATCAGACACAGGAGCAGTTACAGTGGCATGGTGGAGACAGAAATCAGGCAGGTGTGTTAGATAATAAACTGTGGATGAGAAAGTGGAGATAGCAGGTTAGGTTTATTCTCTACATTGTGGGCTCTGTTATTTCAAAGCAAGATATGTGTCAATGAAACTAAGAACTAAATAGAAAAGTCAAGTTATTGTAAAATAATAAATAATGGCATAAAGCAGAGGGGGCCTATTTTATACCCCTATGCTACCCAGTTCTGTACAGTACTCTAGGTTAATGTTTAAGAATTAAAAAACACAAGAGTGTAAAAAGAACTTAAATTTATTTGATCTATTTTTCAGATAACACCAGTTCTCCATTCTGTTTCCCATTTAAGGATGAATAAACAAATAAACAAACAAAAAGCATCTATAAGCTATGTATGCAAAAAAAATCTGCAACAGAAAGAAGAAGAGAAATATAGTGGGACATACATAGATCAAGAATATATTATCCATTAATATAAAATTTTAGATGATAAGCACTGAGCACTCTCAGGAAAATGAAATTATGGAGTTAATCTTTCAAAAAGATAAAAGGGAAAAGAGACTGAATGAAAACTAAGTTGGAGAAGCTAAGGAAATATTTTAAGTAGACAAATTATGTCATAATAAATATTTAAATATTATTAGAAACAGTCAAATGAAGAATCAACAATGCTGAAAACTGAACCTATGATATGGAGAACAAGGTTGAGAAAAGCACAGGCAAATATAAATTGGCAAAATCAATGAGAAAGGACGGTATACAATTAAATGCAACAATACTGAATTTGCGTTTCTGAAGAGAGAATGAAATAGAAAATATACTCGACTGCATAATAAGTACATGTCTTCTAATTAGGCAACAATGCTTTCACCTAAGGTTCTTGCCACAAACCCTCTTGTAGCTTCAAGTGAGAAGAGAATATTGAAACCCGGCTGGGTATATTTAGGTAGCAAGAACTGGTTGTAGTTTTATAGTTTAGGGAAGGGGTATTTGAAAAGCAGGTAATCTCCTCCTCTTTTTCAGTTTCTTAATGGAAAGTTAGGATTAATCAAAATTTAAAATTCCAAATTAAAACATAATTGAGTCAGTAACTGTCCTGCCCCATCCGGTCTTTATTGCTGGATTACTCTTTACTGTTGCTAATATCTAAATCTAATATGATGTGGTCTAAAACTGGAAGTTTCTGAGATTTGTAATTGAGAATATTATAGAAGAAGTAAATAGTAGACCTATTTGGTTGGACAGTAACCAAAGATGACAACCACATCCAGAACTTCAGAGAAGTCTTTTTTATCAGAAGTAGTAGCCACAAGAAAACACACACACAAACACGTATAAAATTAACATAAACAAAAATTTTTCCTATTTAGACAGGCAAACTAGGCAAATAAATTTGCAAGTCTGTTTGAAATGGATAATTATTTTAGAAACTATGAATCAACAAAATCGACTCAAGAAAAACTAAATAAACCAATAACAATGGAATAAATTAAGAAAGTTGTCAGACAACTATACTTCAGAAATATTTTGGCAAATTCTGTTATAATTCTTCTAACTTTATGAAGGAAAGTTTTCTAATTACTTGTGAAGTTTTTACACCTCTAATATCAAAGCCTTATAAAAACAACTAGACAATGACAAGAAAAATTAATTTTTAATTATAGAGTCGAAGTTCTTAAATATAATAATAGCATAAAAATCTAATCATATATTAAAATATAATTCAAAATGAATGAAAAAATCATTTCAGTAATTCAAGGACTATTCAGTCATTCCTCAGTAGGTCAGAGAATAAAACTACATGATGATCTCAAAAGAAATGTACTGGTTAAAATTCAAGATCTACTCTAGAACTTAAAAAAAATCTTAAGGTTATTTAAAAAGCAATAAGAATCAGCATTATGCTGAATCCATCATAACCCCGAAAAAAAGAAAAAACTATACTTTCATGTTATTTTACACAAAGCTATCAAAACAACTCAACATGAACATAAAAACAACAACAAAAGACATAAATATTGGAAACAAGAAGGCCAAATTATCATCATTAGCAAATAATATTTTTGTCTATCTAAAAAAACTAAGAAAGGGGAAAAAACCTTTAAAGAATTAAGAGTTCTTTATGATTATCATTAAAGTAATATTCAAAAGACAATGATTTTATTATATACCAGTGAATGTCAATTATAAAATGTAATATGAAAATAATAACTTCCATTGGCTACAAATATATGAAAATATTAAATTCTTCAAATCAATTTAATAAAGAATGTATGGAAATATGAGAGAAAAAAACATAAAATTAACTTAGGTGCATGATGGAGAAATAAAGTTTTGTTTTTAAAGAACAAGTATTATAAATTTTCCAAATTAGAAACTCCAATCAAAATATCAATAGATTTTTTGGGGAGAAAACTTGAAAGAATGATTCTAGTGCTTTATGAAAAATAAATTAGATAAAGAAAGACTGAAACAAACTGTAGTTTCCCTATCATGTATTAAAATATATATAGATACAATAATTAATGTGGTGATGTTTATGGAGAAGTAAATAGAGCAATGGAATAGAAAATAAAATTCAAGCAATCAAAAATAACTAGAAGAATCATCTACCTAAGAAACGTGATACTTAAAATCATAGGAAAATGATAAATTTTCAGAAATTGGACTATAATTTGGGAAAAACTGTAAATTCAATTTAATTTACTTTTGTGTAACAATTTTAATATAGGTTTTAACACAGTATTTTAGCCCTAAAATTCCACTTTTAGGAATTTATGCTAAGAATCAAAGCACATTACAAGTTAAAAATATATTTATCTTCACGTTATCAGTAAAAAAATGGAATTAAAATACATTATTGCATGTAAACTATCAGACAGCGGTTAGTGTGATTTTGTGGAACAACATTTATACAGTGTACATTGAATGAAAAAAGCTAGTTAAAAAAAGACATAATTTTTTTTTCTAGCTGGAGTGTTTGGATAACGTTTTTTATTTATTTTAATGATACTTTAGATTTTATATAATTAGCATCTATCTTTGAAGAAGAAATAATTATATACGTTTATTTTTTAAAATGACAAGCATTTCCACCCAGGTTAACCATTCACAACATATGTGACCTTGGGCAAATCAATTAACCTGGGAGAGTCTCAGTTTCTTCAACTAATAGTAAAAAAGAAGAAAATGTCTGTTCTGCTTATCTGCTATATGTAATATGCGTAACATATATTGTGTTATGAGGATTAATTAGTAGAGAATATCCTCTTATTTAACTCTATAAAGAAATATCTGAGGGGCCAAGCTGGTGGTGTAGTGGTTAAGTTTGCACGCTCTGCTTTAGCAGCCTGGGGTTCACAGGTTCAGATCACAGGTGCAGACCTATGCACCGCTTGTCACGCCATGCTGTGGAGGTGTCCCACATACAAAATAGAGGAAGATTGGCACAGATGTTATCTCAGCGACAATCTTCCTCGGCAAAAACAGGAAGATTAGCAACAGATGTTGACTCAGGGCCAATCTTCCTCACCCCTCCCCTGCCCTCCAAAAGACATATCTGATATGCAAAATGAGAATATTAAAATGTGGGGGTTATATATATAATCTGAAAGTGATGATTTTTCTATATTAACTCGACTATTTTAAATTTTGGAAAACGGATCTGTACTAGGGTAAATAGAAATGTAGGGATTCTCAAAAAAACTTTACAGACTTTTCTGAGTTACCTCAAGAAAAACTGTAAAGTTGTTTTTAGATAAAACTCAAACAAACCTAACCTCATTCGACATATACTAAAATACAGCCAAGGCATACAACTGAATTTAGGTGGATAGGGTTCTTAGGAAGATAAATACATTGCTGTAAGCTTTACCAACTTCAAAAAGTTGAAAATCTCAGTACTACAAAATCAAGTAATGATAAATTTACATACTATGTCAGAGAAGTTTGGTCTTAAAGTCACTGTTTAATAATGAGACTATTGCATAAAACTTTTCCCACAGATTTCACATCTGTTTCATACATGCTGAAGAAAAAATTGTTTAGGGAAGTGATTTGTTTTTATTTTTGTTTTTTAATTGCTTCTATTATGAACTGTGAATCTATGGAGAGCGTTAAAAATGCTCATTTCTCTTGATGCAGTAATTTCTCTACTAAGAATTTTTCTTAAGAAATAGTTACAGATGCTTTCCAGGATTTATGTACAAGAATGTTAATTGTAGGATTATTTCTAGGAGCAAAAAATTTGAGCTTATGTTCCAACAACCAGGAGTTAGCTAAATATATTACATAAAATTTTATATACACATACATGTGTGTATAATACAAATATATAATGTATTTCTATGTATATATAATATACAATATATACACATATTTCTTTGATGGCATTAAAAGTCATTTAGACATTTTTTAGAGAGAATATGAAATCCTTTGTCTGTTCTATATGCTGCAAATATTTTCCCAGTTTGTCATTGCTTTCCATTCCATTTGCATCACATTTACTATACTTCAAACTATATGAAAAGATACTAGAATTAACAGCACCAAATTATTAACAGTGAGCCAGTAGACATACTTCATGTGATTTTAGTTTCAGATTGATGTGTTTATACATTCTATATGCCTTTTATGATGAAAACATGGTATATTTATAAAAATAAAAGAAGTTATTAAAAAATAAAATTTTCGGGGCTGGCCCTGTGGCTTAGCGGTTAAGTGCGCGCGCTCCGCTGCTGGCGGCCCGGGTTTGGATCTGAGGTGTGCACCGACACACCACTTCTCAGGCCATGCTGAGGCCGCATCCCACATACAGCAACTAGAAGGATGTGCAGCTATGACATACAACTATCTACTGGGGCTTTGGGGGGAAAAAATAAAAATAAATAAAATCTTTAAAAAAATAAAAATAAAAATAATAAAATAAAATTTTCAGTTTTATTTTAATATGATGTCTTTATTTAAACAGGTCACACAGAAAAATTCTACGTTGACTAGAACAGCATATGTATAGACATAAATTGTATACTATTCAGGAAGTCATGCTTCTCAGAATATCATAACATAGGATAACAGATTATATTTATCATTTTTCTTAGACAGGAAGTGAAAACAAGAATCGTTAATGATTTGTGCCCTGATGTATTTCTGAAAGTCATTAATCGGCATTTTCTTTTCATGATGTATCACTACAACATATAATATTCAAATGTTAGAATGTACATATTTTTACAATATTTTCAGAAATTCTAGATCATTAAAGAGACCATTATTATGAAACACTTTTCAATGTGGTTCTCTTCAATATAATTAAGAGATTATTTAATTTCCATTATTTGTCATCTTTTTTAGCTGTCTCAAATGCACATTTCCTTATAAAATAAGTTGGAATGGGAGGGGTTTTGTTTTCTTTTGTTTTGTTTGGCTGCTCTTTTATACGAGTAGCTTGAAAATAATTCTGAAATAAAACTTTCACAGTGGTCATTCCTATTATCTTCCCACAGCATCAGCCATTAAAAAAATCCATTGCTATTTTAACAATCATATTAAAGAGTAAAAAGACCTTTCCAAAAGGTGAGCACTTGCCTTTGGTACTGTTAGTTAAATGTCATATTTTCCTCAAGAAATAAGAGTCACCTTTATTAATATAGTTGACTACAGTGACATCTGCTATCCCATTCTGAATTTGGAAAACCACTAAGTTTTTCCTATTTTTCTTACAGATAATTTGGCTTGCATATCAAATATGGAAGCTGCCTCATTTTTTCTCTTGGATTCATTAATTTCAAACTTAGTTTCAGAGTAGTTATTTAGTTAGAATTCTTGTGGTTGCAAGTGACAGAACCCTAACTCTAACCAGTTTAAGATAAAAATGGAATTTTATAAAGACATGAGATGCCTCACTGAATCCAAAGATAACAATAGTGCAGACCTCAGGAAAAACTAGAATGAGCAACTTTCTTCTCTCTCTCTGAGGTTCTGCTTTATTTTTCTATCTCTGTCATTGTTTCCTCATCTTCCCTGGTCCACAAGCCAGGACATGTGGTCATACAAATGTTCCTAACAGCCTAGACCTCCCAGTGAGTGCACGACACTCTTACCCTCAAGTCCTAAACCTCCCGGTTAGGGACTCAGTGTTCATATCTGGCCAGTTGCCCACTACAAACCAGTCACCTGAGGTCACTTGGTTCTAAGGTTGGTACTGCTGCTACAATATGAACAGCAGGACTGGGGAAGGCACAGACTTAGAAAGGTGAAGGTTGATAGTTCAACAAAGTAAAGATATCTATTGCACTAATTCCCTACCTGTACTATTCTTTATATTAGATTAGTTTCTTCCTAAACTATAGAAATTCACTTTGGATCAGATGGAAATAGAATACTTTGGCTCATTAATTTCATGAGAAATCAGTTTCAATTTCTATAAAAAATATTGATACTAGCCAGTTTCTATATTCTTTGTCTAATGCCAATTATGTTGGCCCATGCCTAGTTCAATCTCTCTTCTTTGCTAGTCACCCCTGCATGTGGTACAACCAAAGACAAATCATTATGATAAGTGACATTATCATCTGAAAGTCCCTCTTAGGCCCTGGAATAGCCTGGCTTCCTTCACATCATCAAAACCTTTGGCCAGGTCACCTACATAGCAGAGCTAGGCCAACAGAGTCCACTCCATATGTCCTCCCACTCTCCTTGGTCTCACCAAACATATAACTAAACTTACAGCATTAGTTACCATCTATAGTACAAGTGAAGGTAATTTTGAGTCTTACATATTCCCACATTTCTAATTCAGGAAATGACAACTCTAGTATTTCACTGCCTAGAAGAATATAATTAAGAAAAATTAGATTTTGGAGGCTACCACCACCTACCACCACATCCACATACCCCAGGACATCAGTATGCTATCCCCAAGTTTATTTCTTTCAGATGCCCACAATTATAGATTTCAATTCCAGTTCTGCTATGTAATGTAATCTTGACCAAGTTACTTAACCTTTCTGAACCTATAATCTTATCTATAAAAAGAAGCTTATTATGTCTAACTCAAAGTGTTGTAAGGATTAAATAGGATAATGTGTACAATGCTACAAACATAGTTTGTCTTTTTAATAAACACTAGTTTTCCTCACACTCAACCTAACAACCCTCGAGAACTAGAGGCTCAGGCAGGCCCTAGGATGATAGATGCAGCCAGGCTAACTGGTGGGATTCAGAAAGTCCGCCTCCCGGAGATCTCAGTTTCCCACCTGGGAGAGGTTGCACCATCTCTCCTGGCCTGAAGACGCTTATCACAGCCTCTCTTCATTTCACCCTACACTCCACCTTGGTGCATGTGCGCAGCTCTAAGACTAGAAACAACTAGAGAGTTGAAGTTTAAGGGATGCCTTTGAGCTGAGTAGCATATAAATTGCCTATCAGATAATTAAAAGCGATAAAACTTAGCATGAAAAAAGATCCTAAGAAAATAAGTGAAAATGATGATACAATGGTACAAGTATAAATACCTTATTTAATTTTTCTGTTTTCCAAACTTTCTTCTTTTGGTTATATTACTTTCAGAATGAAAAATAAATTTTATTTACATTTGCAATAACCAGGAAAGAAATAGCAGTTTTAAAGTGTTTATTACAGCAGTGTTTACATTAGAAAAAACATGAAAAGCCTAAATGCCCATCTACAGAAGATGGATAAAATATTTTTTAGTATATTTACCAAATGAATTTCTATGCACACATTGAAAATGACAATATGAATTTATATTCACTGAAATAATATGGAATTCTTAAAAACAGGTTATTTATCAGTATGACCGAATTTTTTTTAAAAAGCATGTACTGCATATGGGACAGTAAAGAAAAACATATGCAGAAGCATATTTACCAAATATGTGAGATTCAGAATTTTATTTTATATTCTTGTCTTTATAGTTTTTACATTGTCTAAGTATTTCAAAATGTGTTTATAATATTTATAATTAAAATCAAAGCTATTAACAATTTGAAAAGAAAAAAAAGGTAAACTTTGGCCTCATATCTGCCTTAATCCTCCAAGAGCCGTTCTTTATAGTACCATCAAACACAGCCCGGCTGCTGCCTCACCTTCCACCTCTCTCTCCAGTCCTGACCTTGTCTTAATGATCATGCTTTCAGCTCATCCCCGATCCAGACTGCTTCAGCCCTTGATCTCTGAACCCAGACGCTCTAGCAGAACATTTTATGCCTGAATTTCTGCTTCTACCAGCCTGATTGTGTCCCACACTTATCTGCCTTCCTGACCCAGTTCCAGGCACGTCTTGTTGGAGGAGTGCTGGCTGGAACCTTCACCCTGGCAAACTCTTTCAACACACCTAGCAGCATCCATTCTGCTTTAAAAAGTATTTTTTTATTATTATTATTACTTTTTAGTTACATGGGACAAATTCATTGATTCAGTTTCTTAATAATTTAGATGAAATATATCTTTTTTATAACATGATACCAAATTCTTTTTCTAAAGTATCCTTTAATATGCCTTAATTTCTCAAGAAACAATATTATAATCAGATTGCTCTCTTCTTTCCTTCCTGTTAGAAGCACTTTTCTCCTCCCCATCACTCTTGTAGTGTTTGCAGAAGATATATTTACGGCATTAGAACTACACTCTGTTTTCGTTATTTATTTCAAATTAAATGACATTCCTGAGAATGAATACATCTTCATTAATAAGCACTACTGATAATAAAATACACATCATATGGATGTATAATAAAATACATATTTTATAATACTGACAATGACTCTGATTTCTCTTACTCTATAAAGCACTTTGTTTTGTTATTGGCATCCCATAGTTGACATTGCAATGACAGAGCACACCCCTGGGCCTTGCTGCTGTTCTTGAGTCTGCTGGGACAAGCCAACTGAAGCTGCCTAGAAAGACTTCCTGAGGATCCTTGGTGTTGGAGTGCACTCCATCTGCTCTCTGGTGGATCTGCCTGTAGGGGTGAGAGGCTTTAGCTCTTCACCCCACTGTCTGGTTCAACGAGCCACCTTTTCTTCTCTGTGAAGCTTTGGTCAATGTGAGACTGCATTAAAACTTGCTTGTGCTTTATCTACATTCTTTTCTCTCAGTAAAGTTTCTTTTATCTGGAAGGGAAAAGAAGTTGCATTTATCTGTCCGTCTCTAATTATGGAACTTGAAATTGACCTCTCACTTGGTGTACAAGGGCTGAAGTCTAAATTTCAAAAATTAGGAAATTTGATGCTAGTCTATTGTACCTTAGGGAAATGAGGAGGAAAACAGCTATAGTCCTAGACGTTTTATATAATTTATTTTACTGATGTTCCACAATAAGCCTGTGGGGAAAGCATTATTATACTCTTTTCACAGATAAGATCACATAGTAGGTGAGAAGCAAAGCTGCAGTTTGAATCCCAGCCTGTTTGCTCAAGAATTTATACCCTTTCCAAACACCATTCACCTTTTAGTTACACTAAAAAATTTGTTTCCATACTTAATACTTTGACCACATTTTCTAATTGACTGAACTTCTTTTTTTTATTTGAATTTGACTTGTCAAATTAGTCAACAAACTTCAGGTACTCAGTGGATGCTACCATAGGCTAATTGAGGACCAGACTCCATGGGTAAATATATCACCTGATTACCTCCACCATCTCCATCACGAGAATGACTACTCTTTGAGTACCTACAGTGTGCTAGCATTTTATTATATAATTAGCATGCATTGTTTTATTTAATCCTCACAATAATCCCCAAATTGGGAATTGTAAACCACATATTACTACTTGTATCAGTCAGGGTTCTGCAGAGAAACAGAGCCAATAAGATATATCTGTATATATATAGAGAGAGAGAGAGAAAGAGAGTGAGAGAGAGAAATAAAGAGAGAAAGAAAGATTTATTTTAAAGAATTGCCTCACAGGAATGTGGGAGCTAGTAAATCCATAGGGCAGACAGGAAGGCTGGAAAATCAGGAATAATTTCTGTTACAGCTCTGAGGCAGAATTTCTTCTCAAGGAAACCTCAGTTTTTTGTTCTTAAGACTTTCAACTGGTTGGATGAGGCCCAACACCCACATTATCAAGGGTAATCTCTTTTACTTAAAGTCAACTGATTGTAAATGTACATCACATCTACAAAATACCCTCATGGCAACACCTAGACTAACGTTTGGACAAACACCTGGATACCATAGCCTAACCACCTCCTGACACATATAATCAATCATTGCACTACCCTTTCTACTATAATGCCCCACTTTTCTTAATAACATACTATAAATGAGGCCACATCATTAGTTTATTCTTCATGTAGGCCAATTAGCTTTAGCACCCTACCACCTTCAGCTTACCTAAATTTCCATCCCTCAAATCCTATCTCACATCTAAATGTCACCTCTCAATCTGTTTTAATAAATTGCTGCCTGCTTTAGGTTGCAAGATTAACTGATTGCTGCATTACTAACAACTTGCAATAGTGAAGGGGTCCGTAGCTTTAACTTGTGTACAAAGGGCAACACCTTAACCCAAGTCTAGGTCTCCTTTAAACCAGACAATCTAAGCAAGGCAAAATCTATTACTTCCACAGGGTTATCTGAAAGCCACTTGAGTTTCAATAGCAATCAATTGCCTTTAGAAAAAGCTTTCAACCATATTGTTTCATTTAATCAGCAAAGTGTAACAGGCATCATTTTTCATGTTTTATAGATAAGGAAACAGAAATCAGTAGGCTAAGTGACTTGCCTAAACTCAAAGAGCTAGGTGTATGATATGGGAGGTCTAGAACCCCAATCCATTCACTCAACATATATGACTGAATGCCTATTATATTTGAGGCTCTGGGATCCAGCAATGGATAAAACAAACAGACCACCTGTCCTCACAGAGTCTAAAGTCTAGACAGTGAAGTTAGTAAACAAACAAATAGGTAAGACACAGGGTGTCAGATGTTGATAAGTGTTTATGAAGAAAAATAAGGCAGATAGCAATTAGGGTACATGAGTTGGGAGATATGAGCTGCAATATAAAATAAGGTGATCAGAAGTCCTCACTGAGAGGGTGGCGTTTGATCAAGGCCTGAAAGAGATGAATGAGCGAGCCCTGCGGAAATATTGAGAAAGAGGGTGTCACGCGGAAGGAAGGCCCTGGGGTAGAAGCTGCCTGGTGTGTTTGAGAACCACAGTGGAAGCATTACAGCACAATGCTAACTTAATTTATGCTAATCTGTTATTTCCATCTTTAGGTCCCTTTACTATAAAATTCCATTTGGCAAATCGACATGGAAACTCAAATATGGTTTATAATATGAAAGCTGTGAAATCTACAATGATTATTTTATCCCCAAACATATCCATTATGTTGATATTTCTTATATGTCCTGATATGAACTTATCCTTCACTCATTAATAGTGCTACAAATTAATTGAAGTGACTTGCAACTAAGTACACGAAGCATCAATTTGGCTTCTTAGTCAACTAAAAGAGTGATTGTGGTCTCTCTAAATCCTTCTCATTCTAGGGAATAATTTAGGCTTGGCAGTGCTTTGTTTAAGATGTATTAAGACTTTTAGAAAGCCACTGTTTAAAAAGCCCTTAAGAGAAATTACTTTTTATAATGCAAAGTAAATTTGAACAAAATTTGCATTTTAAAATTACTGCATCTGTCCATATCCACATTACCAGGGTTTCTTATTTTGTAGGTAGGTTTTCCAAACACATTAATCAGTATTAATGGTGTCTGTGAAAGATAACCATTCATATCATCTTATGAGCATTATATGATAATGATTTATCTAAAATTTGTATCCATATAATGCTATTTGAGCAATTTTAAAATGGTGATAATAGAGAGTCCAGTCTTATTGTCTAGAGTCAAGTTGAATCCAGGTAATACGTTTTACCAAAAATCTGTGGTTATTACATATAAGACATGCCAGTTACCAAATAAATTCTGTACATATAGCATAGTGCTTTCTGCCATCTAAGTCATATAAATATGGATGTCTAGGTTTACAGCAGTTTGCAACACATTTCTCATACATTTCATTTTGCTACTATTTCCTTTAAATCACTCCCAAGAAAACGAGCAAGGTGGCCACTCTCTATTTTTTCCTTTTCAATTAAGCCAGATGTCCAAACAACACATATGGAAGAACAGGGATTCCAATGACAAAGAGCCAACCAACTCCAGATGCAGAAGTATTCATAAAGGAACTTCTTAAATTGGGACTTTAAAATACCTAAACTTTGTTAAAGTACACCTCAAGATTTTTCTATATTTTCCGATAAAAACTATGAAGGACCTGCTTCAAGCACAATAACAATAAATAGCAAAAAGAAACTTTTTAAAATCCTATTGGTCCTGCAGCCTCCTGCCAGAGTCCCTCACAATAGCAAATACTTAGGATGAGAATGGCTCCAGTGGAGCAAGGCTAATACATTTGACACAGCTTCCACCCCGTCATTATGCAGAGGAGCCTGCGCTTATCCCTTTGTAAATTGGAGACTCTTTTAACCAGGAATCCCAGGATGAAACGCAACCATTTTCCTCACGGCAAAACAAATCCTTCCCCAGTGAATTTTGTTATTGTTTATTGTTACACTGTTTTATCAGCACTAAACTGTATGAAAGCTTCAATTAGTTCTTGATGAATGATCTCATAAAAGCATGTAGTTTCATTTCCCCTGCCACCAGATATTTCACTGAGTGTTATTAAATGAAATATAATTGGGATAAGATTCAGGAAACTTAGAGAGGCTGTAGTGCTCTCAGTTCAGCCTAAAATGGTTAGTCATCAGTGTAGCTGAATCACATCCGACGCACTGCACATATAAATTCCCATCGCTTCATCCAGGGGAGAACACAGAGAGAGGCACTAGACACAGCCTGATGCACAATCTCTGCCCTTCAATGAGGATAAAGGCCTAAGGTGAGGTGCTGAGTTCAGTGCTAGGTTAAAGAGTTGTCATCTCCATACAGGAGCAAAAAAGCATCTCTATCAATCAGACTTCTGCACAATAGAACATGTCTACGTTATATGTTATGTAGCACATATGGCACTGTTCCAGCAGAGACCATCAGTTTTCCTCTTTCTCCTTTTAGAGGAACCCTAATTTTTAGCTAGACATATTGACATATAGAATAAAAGGCTAACTTCTGTGCCTCCCCTGTATGGGACCACTTTGCAGCCAACGAAACACAGAATTGGGACACGAGACTTCTGAGAAACCTGGTTAAAGGAAGCTGACTCAACTAGAGGCAGACTTTTTAAAAAATCTTTCTACCTTTCTTCTTCTGGCCTTCAAAGCAGAAGTGAAAACTGGAGATTGAGCAGATAGATTGGATCAGGATATGATGTTAAGATGAAAATCATGTGGTAGAATATTAGTGCAAAAAATAGAAGTCTGAGGGCCTGAAGACACTCTGGAGCTACCATCTAAGCCTTGAACTGCTACCCTTGGTCTTAATTTATGTACGATACTCTACTCTTTCGATTGAAACCCTAACATAGGCAACAGAACCTTAACTGTAACTGAGACAATTGAGGATCCTTAATATATTTTTAAATAATGAAACATGACTACTATGTGTTGGTCATTCTGAAGCATTTTAAGGCATGTCACATTTCATCTTTAAAACAAACCTGTTAAGTTAGGTACTGATATTATCTCAATTTTACAGATGAGAAAACTAAATCACAAAGCCATTCAGCACATAGCCTGGTTAGTGGTAAAGGGCATGGGAGAAGAGAGGGATAGAATTCATACATTCAATGTTTCTTTCTTCAATGCAACAAATAATATTTTGTACTTACATCATATGCTGGAGACTGTTATAAGTGCCTGGGCTATATAAATGAACAAAACATAGATCACTGCCCTCACGAAGCAAAGATTCTAGACAATCTCAAGAGTTTTTACCATAATCCTGAACAGAGGTTTACAAAGTGCGGTCTGAAGACCCCTCAGGCACCCAAGATACTTTCTTAGGTACACAAAGTCAAAACTACTGTCATGATAATACTAAGACATTACTTGATTTTTTCACTGTGTTCACAACTGCACTAACGGTGCAAAAAGTAATGGTGGATAAAACTGGCAATTCGCACCAAACTACTAGTAGTCATTGTATTTCTCACCCCCACAGATCCACAGTTAATAAATAAATAGTTCAACTAATTAATTAATTAAAGAATTTCCCTTAAGAATGCCCTCAGTGAAGGAGTAAAAACTTATAATTTTATTAAATCTTGAAACTTGAGTACACATCATTTTAATATCCCATGTGATGAAATGGGAAGTAAACACATGCACTTCTGCTCTATCCTGAAGTCTGATGGTATCTGGAGCAAAAGTGCTTGTGCAACTGAATCACAAGCTGAACTAGCCCGTCTTTCATGGAATGTCGTTTTATTTGGAAGAATTACTGACATACTATGGTTATTCAGACATGGGTATTTGGCAGATGTTTTATCGAAAATGTTTCAAGTAAACCTGTCCAAAGGAGAAACCAGCAGTATTTGCTGCCAGTGATAAAATTTGAGCTTCACAATCTTTGAGATTTTCCTGATGAAATTGTTGGTGATATTGACAAATAGAATGTTTTGGTATTTGAAAGATCTGCATAACTCAGTGAACTAATATTTCTGAATGTGTAGTGTTACATACATGCCTGGGTAAAAGATCCATTGAAAGTGCATAATAGACTAATGGATTTTAATGTAACAAAGTATGAATTGACATGATTTCAGATTTCACATTGTAACTTTTAAAAAACATCCACTTGCTGAGTTTTGATATAGTATCGAAGAAGAATATCTACAATTATCTGTAATGACAACTAAATATCTGTGTGAGGCCATATGTTCTTCATGTACTTCAATCATAAGAATGTATTGCAGTAGACGAAGAAGTAGATCTAAGAATTGACTGTTGTCTACGAATTTAAACATGAAAGAGACTTGTAAAGTGTAAAACAACCTCATTCTTCTCCCTTGTTTTCTTTGTTTGGCAAAGAGTTATTTTTCATAAAAATATTATTTATGATAGCATGTAATGGGTTTAATATTGTAATTTTTAAATGAAATGTTTTAAAATATTCGAAGTTTTTTCTCAGTTTTAATTTCTAATATGTAAATAGAGACAGATATATCCCAAAAACAAAAGTCAAGATACCAAAAAGTTTGAGAACCGCTGGTCTAGCACATGGCCCTTTATCTTCATTAGTTGGACATTATTCATGACACTGCAAGAGTATTTACTTTAGTGGTGAGCAATTTACTTTGAAACAGAAAACCAGGGCTCTTCAGACTGGTTATTTTACCTCTGAGGTTCAGAGCATCTCTTGTGTGCTTCCCTCAAATCTTCCATTAAGCCGGAAAGACGCAATAGCAGAAGAAATTTGTCAGTGTAAATTTGGTGACCTGACTACGACCACAAAATGACACCAGATTCCTTTTATTTGAAATGAGAAAATTAAAGTTCAGAAGCATGTGGCTTTTGACATTGCAGTTAAGCCAACACTGGGGAGCCTACAGAATAAACAGAAAGATCCATGGTTAATTATTCTAAAGCTGCAGAATGCTTGCTGCAACGTTTTTAAAGCGAATAAAGAAGAATTACCTTATGATTCCTGATTCTTATATCATTTTCCTCAAAACAAAACATATTTTCTATAACCCAACTGAGACATCCATTTAACAATTGAGTTTAATGTAGTATCATTTATTAAAGTATTTTCTTATAATTAAGATGAGGTCAGTAATCTAAACTTAAGTTTTTGTATATTTAATATAAAGATAATAGTATTTACTTCTTAGGGTTGTTGTGAGATTTAAAAGAGATAACCAGCATGAAAACACCCCTAACACCTGGAACATAACAGGTGCTGAAATATTTTGGTTTTCTTTCGACACTTTCATTTTCTTGGCCCTAGGAGTTCCCCTAATGATAAATAGTTCTCATCCCCTGTGGTGGCCATGAAAACATGCCTCTCAGATCTCTTCCAACTGGGACTAAGGATAACTGATCTTTGGCCTCAGCTTCCAACTCAGGCACGGTGTTTCCCGCAGGCTGCTCCCATTCAGTGACTGACATGGCAAGGATGCTAAGACAGGCTTGTTCCTGGGAAATGACAATTCTCAAAATTCTAGTCGGAAAAGCATTGAGAATTCAGAAAATCGGGTTGTTCAAAATTACAGAGCTAAACAGCTGCTAATGTTTAAGTGAATTTGTTACTAGGTAGAATGTTGTCTTGGGATATGAAACTCCAGAGATTTGTGAAGCGGCCTCAGCTGATTATGAATAAGCCACAGAGAGTAATAGGCAGCAAAATGTAATATCAGTTAACCCAAAACCTTTGTAACCACAATTTCAATTCAGAAATTCAAATTCATTCTATTTTTTGCATGATACCTTCTAACAATATGTACATTTTAATAGGTAATATAAACCTTTATCATATGTTATACTGAGTGCTATTCCATTATATATTCAGGTCTTACACACACACACACACACACACATACACACACACACAAACACACACCTTATTTTAGTTCTCTTTCAAATGTAGAATGGAATCACCACCTTGGGAAAGCAAATAATTGAGGGAGAGAAAAGAGGATTAACCTAACCCACTTCCTGCTCCTGATCGCCATAATCTTAAATTTAATATATTCTGAATCAGCATCCCATATCTTTTAAGAAATAGAATCCTATAAATAGGATTCAAATGATATTTTCTATCATTAACAGTACTTAGGCTATATTGATAATAATAAAAAAGTAAATAATAAAATAGTAAATAATAAAAAGTAAAAATTATTGTAAACATTTTCTGTACTCTGCCCTAATATCTACGCATTTCAGTAGCTTTTATTAGACATTCCATTTATTTGTAATCATAACACTAGTTTAAATCTAAAACTCTCACAACCCAATCAAATTTCAGATTTAGAGAAAAAATATATTCTTCAGTTACATACAAATTTCTGGAGTGGAAAACAGTAGCAATCACACAATTGATAATGGTCATGACCATGGTATGATGGCTTAGCATTCATCACCTGTCATGGAGTTTTCCCTAATATTGACTTAGTCTCACAACTTCTCTATTAGGTAGACGAAGCAGATAAAGCTTTTTTTTCTGAAGAGAAAAGCACACCAATCCAGATGGCTTACCTATCATCAAAGAACTTGTTCTCCTGACTTGGAGGCATCTTCCCTAGATCACAAATAACGTGAACTGAGGGAAAATCTGACCTTATACGATTTAAATCCAAAGGGCTCATATTTTACTTTTCCTTGTATTAGAGTTAAAGAAATATAGGTACTAAGCTTTGGATACTAATCTTATTTTATTGATAACTAGATCTTACAGTATTTTTACTTATCAGTTAAAATGGTTCAAGTCAAATGGGAACATTTCAAAAGTAGATTGTAAAGATGTCAGTTCTTCCCACGTGATCTGTAGATTTGATGCAATCTCAATCAAAATCCCAGCAAGTTATTTTGTGGATATCAATAACATGATCCTAAAGTTTATATGGAGAGGCAAAGACCCAGAAAAGCCAACACGATATTGAAGGAGAAGAACAAAGTTGGAAGGCTGACGCTACCAGACTTCAAGATTTACAATAAAGTAATCAAGACAGTGTCGTATTGGCAAAAGAATAGACAAATAGATCAGTGGAACAAAACAGAGAGGGAGGAAATAGATCCACATAAATACAGTCAACCAAACTTTGACAAAGGAACAAAGATAATTCAATGGAGTAAAGATAATCTTTTCAATAAATGGTGCTGGAATAACTGGACATCCATAAGCAAAAAAATGAATCTAGATAGAGAACTTACACTCTTCACAAAAATTAACTCAAAATGGATAACAGAACTAACTGTAAAATGCAAAACTACAAAACTTCTAGAGAATAACACAGAAGAAATTTAGATGACCTTGAGTATGGCAATGACTTGTTAGATATGACACCAAATGCACGATCTATGAAAGAAAGAATTGATAAGATGGACTTTATTAAAATTTAAAGTCTCTGTTCTGCAAAAGACCCTGTCAAAAGAATGGAAAAACAAGCCACAGACTGGGAGGAAATATTTGCAAAAAACATTTCTGATAAAGGACTGTTTTAAAAAATATACAAAGAACTCTTTAAACTCAACAATAAGAAAACAAACAACTCAATTAAAAAGTGGGCCAAAGACCTGAACAGACACCACACCAAAGAAGATATACAGATGCAAATAAGCATATTAAAACATGCCCCACACCATACGTCATCATGAAAATGTAAATTAAAACAACAACGAGATACTACTACACACCTATTTGAATGGTCAAATGCCAAAACACCGACAACAAACGCTGATGAGGATGTGGAGCGTTCATTGCTCTCATTCATTGCTGTGGGAGTACAAAAAGATAGAGCCACTTTGGAAGATAGTTTAATAGTTTCTTACAAAACTAAATGTACTCTTACCATACCATCAAGCAACTGCGCTCCTTGGTATTTACCCAGATGTATTGAAAACTTACGTCTTGCCTACAGATGTTTACAGTAGCATTATTCATAATTGCTAAAACTTGGAAGTAACTAAGTTGCCCCTCAATAGATGAATGGATAAATAAACTGTGGTACATCTAGATAATGGAATATTATTCAGTGCTAAAAGGAAATGAGCTATCAAGTCATAAAAAGACATGGAGGAAATCTAAATGCATATTATTAAGTTAAAGAGGCCAATTTGAAACGGATACGTACTGTATGATTCCAACTATACGACATGCTGGAAAAGGCAAAACCACGGAGACAATGAAAAGATCAGTGGTTGCCAGGGGTTAGGGAGGAAGTAGGGATAAATAGGTGGAGCACTGAGGACTTTTAGGGCAATAAAGTTATTCTGTATGATAATACTACTGTTGATACATTTCATTCACATTTGTCCAAAGCCATTGAATGAACAATACCAAGAGTGAACCCTAATGTAAACTATGGACTTTGGGTGATAATGATGTGTCAATGTAGGTTCTGAATTTTAACAAAAGTACCACTTTTGTGAGGAATGTTAATAGTTGGGGAGGCTGTGCACATGTGGGCACAGGGAGTATATGGAATCTCTCTGTACTTTGCGCTCAATGTTGCTGTGAACCTAAAACTGCTCTAAAAGATAAAGTTTTTTTTTGAAGTAATTTTCATACCATCTGCATAACATTTTAAAATTATAATCTTAGGGTTGGGTAATGGAAGTAGTATTTTGTAGAGCTTTGGGAGTTTTCCTTCAGAGCCTTCATAATGCTATTGGGCTTCCACTTTAAAGGACTTCATTTTGCTAAGGGGTGGCATGTTTCCTACTTTGAAGATTCTGACATGTTTTAATGGTCCTGTCTTTGAAGAAATGAGTATCTTGGATTCCCTGATGAGAAAGTTTCCTTTTCAGGGAGAAATAAAGTCCTCTGTTAAAATTATTTACCAGACTATGGTTTTAACCCTCGAGACAGTCTGATCCCTGACATAGTTATCATCTTTTTGAAAATATTAACATATTTGGAAAAGGTTCTACTTCTGAAGAAATTCTTATTGCTGGAAGGAGGCTGTTTTTGAAATTTTGGCAGATTGCTGTTTTCAAGGATATTCTGTAGCATAAGATGACTTTACTGGGAGAACATTAAAGAAAGAGGTGATTTCTTGTATCAGCATTTCCTTATAGAATTTTATGAAAATCAAAATAGAACTGGTAGGGCCGGCCCCTGTCTTGGTGGTTGGGTGCGTGCGCTCCGCTGCTGGAGGCCCGGGTTCGGCTCCCAGGTGTGCACCAACGTACCACTTCTCTGGCCATGCTGAGACTGCGTCCCACATACAGCAACTGGAAGGATGTGCAGCTATGACATGCAACTATCTACTGGGGCTTTGGGGGAAAAAATAAATAAATAAAATAAAAAAAAAATAGAACTGGTATCTTATGAAGTGTGTAAATCAATGTTTTTATTTATTAAGTTAAAATGTTAAATGAAATCTACTTAACTTAAAATTATGTATCTGCCTTTATTGGTCATCTTTTATATGTTGGCAGTTTAAATATATAAAAGACATTCACATAAGCAATGATAAATATTAGGTCTGGTGTTGGTCTACTAATGAAGGAAAAAAATGCTCTTTATCAATTGTCCTTTTTTACTTCATTTCTAAGACACCAAACATTTCTGAAGACAACACAAACATTCCTCATTTGGAGAATTCACATGAGTAAACTGAAGGAAGATGAAAGGAATAGAGGAGTCATAATTACAAACATTTTAATGCTTTTCATACAGAAAAAAAGAATGAAAAGGGAGAAAGGAAGGGGAAAAGAGAAGGGAAGAAACAAGTTAGGCAATTACATAAATACTACCTCACTTAACCCCCTATAGGATGTGAAACACAGTGAAGAAAGGGCCACAAAAGAGAGGGGAAAAGAGTACTAAACTTAATGACAAATCTAGTTTGACTAAAAACAGTCAGCTGACACCTAATGGTTGTTTCAGTAAAGTTTCATTTTTTTCCCTTGATCTTTCTGATTTACCATATGTTTTATATGAGAAACTATCTAATTTGAAAAGATTTTTATGAGACTTGAAAATCTCAAGAAGAGACATAGGTGTATTTACATAACAGTGTGAAATTACAATAAATCTAATGAGTAAAATTTGATGTTATTCAATGGCTTTGCCTACCAGTAAAAGCATTTAATCTATAATTTGGCCCCAGACTATTTTGCAATTATATCCCCTCTGCTCACTTGACTCAGTCTCCAGCTAAACTGCAGCCCTCGTTACCTGAGCACACCTCCATATATTTTTGCTCATCTTGTCTCCTTCTCCTAAAATATTGAGCCAAATTCTATCCTAGCTTTAAAGATTATCTTAGTCTATTTGGGCCACGATAACAAAATATCAGAGACTGGGTAGCTCATAAGCAACAGAACTTTATTCATTATAGTTCTTGAGGCTGGAAAGTCCAAGATCAACGTGCCAGCAGATTGAGTATCTTGGGAGAACTCACTTCCTGATTCATTCATAGACTTTGTCTTTTCGTTATACCCTCACATGGCAAAAGGGGCAAGTCAGCTCCCTGGAATCTCTTTTATAAGGGCACTAATCCCATTTATGAGAATTCCACCCTTAAGACCTAAGCTCCTCCCAAAGGCCCCACCTCCTAATACCATTACATTGGGCATTAGGTTTCAACATATGAATTTGAGGGGACACAAACATTCAATCTACAGCAAGGATCAAACCAAGTTTCACTTCTTCCTTGAAGCCATTGATGGCATCAGAGCCAGCTGGACTTCCGTGTTCTCTGAATTACAATAGTGTATGCTCTTGCATATCCCTTGGTCAGGGTCTAGTGTTGAGTTATTTGTAGAAAGAGGTAGGCATAGGCCCAGTTCTATGTATGATATGACTTTGTATTTTGAGTTTAATATTTTAATGCAGAGAATTTCTGTTCACATAATATGTTGTACAAAGTGAGATTTATTAGTGACTTTAGTGTTTTGCTGGTTCAAGGAAACAAATCTCATTCTTAACCACAATCTTGCCAATTTTAATAAGTATTGTTTAATGACTCCTTAATGTTGAATTTTTCTCTTGAATAAAATGTTCATATTATCATTATTAAACTTTACATTAAATAGGTATCCAATCTAGCTATTGCTAGATATTAGAATGAGAAATAAATATTTCGGTCGGCCAGGTGGCACAGCAGTTAAGTTTGTGCCTTCTGCTTCCGCAGGCCAGGGTTCGATGGTTTGGATCCTGGGCGCAGAGCTACTCACCACTCATCAAGCCACACTGAGGCGGTATCCCACATAGAAGAACTAGAAGGACCTACAATTACGATATACAACTATGTACTGGGGGCTTTTTTTCTTTCTTTGGAAAGAAAAAAAAAAAAAGAGGAAGATTGGCAACAGATGTTAGTTCAGGGCCACTCTTCCTCAAAAAAAGACCTGAGTCTGGTGACTAATAACCTATTTCTAAATCCTCTCCAAACTTTGAGAACAGGAAAGATCTGACTTAAAAAAAAAAAAAAGAAAGAAAAATTTTTCATTGTATATTCATTAATTTAATTGTTATTTTTAAAACTTGGTACGTATACAGATGAACCTATGTACTGTTATGTAACTGAATGTGATTCTATTAACACAGAGCAGCCTTCTCTGATCCAGAGGTTTGTACTCCATGAGCATATGTGGACTCAATTTCCCCCAACATTCCTCCATTTGAATCAATGCAGAATTTGTTCATACCACCAAACCATGACTTCATAAGAAAAAAAAGAAACGCAAATTAAAAATGCAAATTTGGGCACTAAAATTTCATGGCAGATCTTGGTACTCAATCAGAAAATCTAAAATATGATTAATTACTATTCTAAGGTTATCAAAGAATGAAAACACAAAATTAAATAAAATCCTTAGAGACTGTCTGACTGCAGTAGAATAACTGCTTTATGGATAGTATATATGCTATAAATAGTTGACAACTAATTGATCAATATGTGAATGTGTATACTGCATTGGAAGAAGACTGTAAATGGATATAAAATAATTAGATTCACACTTCTGTCCTTCAAAGGACCTTAAAATACAGTAGTAAAGATAGAATTAAAACTAGTGAAAAAATATGTGGTCAAATAAACATATGAAAATTATATTACAACACTACATTCTCAAATTACTTTAAGCATAGAATTCTTTTTCAAAAAAATGTTCAGTAAAAAGAGAAACCATACCGTGACTTCTGAAATCTTTCTTGACCAGCACCACTATCTCTCCATAGAAGTATTCCTTGCTCTTTCAGACTCCTTTTCCTAACTTAATCATTCTCATCTGACTTCTGGAACCTTCACTACAAAGAGCTCTTGCTAAGGTCCGCAATGATCTTCTGTCACTAAATCTGATGGACATTTTCAGTGTTAAGTTTAATAGCATATGATAATATTTACTTCTTTTAAAATCTTTCTTCCGCTTCCTTTGGTTTCCTTCACGTTTCTGGTTTCTTCTTTTCTCTTCATTGTCCCTTTTCGAAGACCACCCCGCTTTATCCAGTTGTCAGTGTTGCAACTCTTCACAACTTGGTTCTACACCTCTTCTTATTATATTTTCTTCTGTCTCACACTTGCATATGCATTCAATTAATATTTCACCTCCTCATCCCATCCTAGATCAAACATGGCTTCTACTCAGTATGGAAGGCAGAAACCTCTAAGTCATCATAGAAACTTCCTATCCCATAATCCAATACCAAATCCATCAGAGAATCCTCTCATTTTATATCCTAAATATTTCTTGAATCACATCACCTTGGTTCATCACCTTAATTGCACTACCAGCTCACTCGTATTCACTCGGGCCTCAAAGCCATCTTTCCAGAGTGTAAATCTCATCCTGTCACTCTCTTAGTTAAAGCACTTCAGTGGTTTTCCAGTGCTCATAGGATTAAAAATTAACCTGATTAATATGGCCTATAAGGCTAGACATGCTCAAATTCCTCCCTACTTCTCCAGTCTTCTCTCACCAAAGCCTACTTCTCACTCTTTGCCTCTACTCACACTAGCTTTCTTTCAGTATCTTGGATTCATTTGTGTCCATGTCTTTCTCCTAGAGCCCCAGATTTCCTAGATATGGATTTCAAATAGTTTGTGGGGGAAAATATGGTTTCTGGAATTGGAAAGGTCTAGATTCGAATTCCAGATCTATCCGTTATTAGCACTGTGACCTCTGTGTATTATGTAAACTTTCTCCTTAGTTTCTTAATTTTCTCCTCTATGAAATACAGATAATAATATCTCCCTAACGAGTGTGTTGTAAGGATCAATGTCATGCTACATTACTTACTTCCCTGCTTTGAAGTGAGATTATGCCGAGTTATCTTCTAGTTCCCAAGGTACCTAAACACAGCACGTGTTCAATAAGTATTTAATGAATGAAAGTGAAGAGATAGAAGAAAAGAAAGAACGAAAAGGAAAGGAAAGGAAAGGAAAAATGGGAAGCAACGAGAAATTCTGTCCTTTCCAAATTTCTCCTTTCCGACTTCCAATTTTTCCTCAAACAACAGATTACTTTGACTTGAATGAACTGTTCACAAAGTGTACTAAGAAAAATACAGTTGATGAGATAACAACAGGATGGAAGAGGATGGAAGAGTATCATTTTCATACAGTAAGGAGAAAGAAAACAGTGTAGATGTGTGAGAAAGCATTTTGGCCTTTGTACCTAAAATAGATTACAGCACAAAAAGTATGAGGGGAGAGACTGGATGTGAAGTAATGGCATCAGAACTGGGTTCAGTGCGGTTGTGAGACTGAAAATGGGGAGGTAAATGTGGAAACATTATAGGGAAAATTGCTAAATGCTATTTATAGTCTGCCTGTGACAGATCATGTTGAGTGAACAGATCAAATAACTACTGAATATCATCCCCCAAGCATATTTTCCTCTTTCCCACTTCCAGGCCTCTGTTCATGCTGCACAGGCTAGCCATTTGGGAAAGCAGTGAAAAGGTTAACAAGAATTGTGGGATGGTGAATGAATGATTGTTTCAGGGTAGAAGATGTATATCTGACATAACACATTGTCTGATTTCTAAGTACAGGTAATCTCAATGCAGCTCTGAAGATTTGACTAGACCGGGGATGGAAGCAAGATTTGAGAGCAAGCTATATGTACTTGGTAGTTGAAATCGCTTAAAGACCCTTAAGTAATTTTTTTCAATAACCAGAAGGCCTAGGAATAATTATCTCAGAGGAATGAAGGTGTGGCTGTGAGAGAGGCCGAGAGAGGGCGTATGGATGATACAAAAGAAAGAGGAGAAATCAAGACACAGAGAAAAGTATTAATGAAATTCTGCATAAAGGTGGGGTTTGTGTAGTAAATGCCTTCTTCCAGTCTTACTTCCATAATGAAATTGTAAGTGAGGTTGGGGTTTGTGTTATAGATACCTCACTCCAGTAAGGTTCGAAGTATTTTACTTCTTACTGTCATAATGGGGGGCCAGATGGGGAAAACATATGTGCCAGCCTGATCCTTGGTAGTTCCTACCTCTCTGAGGTGGGTGAATAAGTAATCTGAATGGAGGAGAAAGCAGTGGCTCAACTTCAAGGATTTTAGATGTCGCAATCTCATAAGAAAGATAAGATAAATTTATGTGAAAAGAACTTGAGAATGCTTAATATACCTCATAGAGTGGAGAGAGATGTAAGTTGCCTTCTTTAAAGCATGTGTGGCAATTCTGCCTCAAAGAGTTTCTAAATTCTCACCCAAACTGAATGTCTTCTATAATAGTGAATATGAATTTTTTAGCTGATTCAATTATCTCATTTATTCTCCTTAGTTCAAATCTGAATTAATTTGATACTTACAGTTCTTATAAACAATACGCTTTAAATTATTTTGAATTTAATTGGCTTTAAATGGCAGATAGTAGGTTAGCTCAGTGCTAACCAGCATGTATTTACAGAGAGATCAAAATGCATACATTGCAGAATATTTAATGGTCCCCCAGTGAGAAAAGATGGAATAAAAGAATATATGTAATACAACCTATTTGACAACTTTCAACCAAATTTAATTTGTTTTGGCTTTTTTAGGGGATGATTCTCCAAGGACAAGAAAGAAGCAACGTTAATGGTCACTAAGGCTACTTTTTGTTCTGTTGCAGGCTTAAAATGTACCAACCAAATACAGTAAGATGCTGAAAAATATATATACTCTACCCTGATTAATGGATGCTATAGATATCTTTCTGCTCTGTCTGCTTGGTTAGCTTTGTTTCAAATGTGATACAGATCTCATGCTGCATGGCAGATCCAGAAATAGTCCATGTTCCTTTAAATTTAGGCAATGCATCATTTTCTATTACACTGTGTCACATCAGTCTATGATGGTAAAGCATGAGTTATGTGGATATGGACCAGCAGGTGAACTGGTGCCAACAAATAGACGATTTGAAGATCAAGTAAAATATTGTTGTGAAAAAATATTTTTAAAAATAGAATCATAAATAATATATAAGACATGAAGGACACTGTTCCTTATTTACTTACAAAATCAACATTCCACATAATCTTTCCAAAAATTCTTAAAAATGAATCTTGACCACATACATTTATATGATCTGGCTCTTAGATAGACGTTTCCTATGTCAGATTTCACCTCTGTTTTTTTCAGATGTTAGTTATGGAAAAGATAAATAATGCATCAGAGTCTTCACATCATCTATGTCTAATAAAACAATAATAGGATACATTAAAATGGAGATAGGAGAAAAGGCTGTCAAGGATAAGAAACTATGTTTGTTGTAAAAATCAATATTATTCCAGTGGGGTCTTCAGGAAGGGTATGTGACGAAAGCAGTGAAAAAGTTAAATTGCTGTGTCGGCACTATTATGATAGTTATCATTAATTAATATTTATTGTGTCTTGATCTGCTAGGCGTTACATACAGTTTTGAGATGCACATAGTTTCAAGATATGCATAGTTCCAAACAAGACAGTATACAAAATAAATTAAAAACAAACAAGAATAATACGAGGGAACAATTAAGAAAAGAATAGATGGTTACTTAGAATCTTGCAAATCTAAAAGTTCTGTAATACTAATATGTGATAATGTAGAATGTTTAACCAAACTGAGTATGAAAAGAATACTTTAACACCTGCTAGAATGCCTATTATCAAAAAGACAAGAAATAACAAGTGTTGGCGAGGATATGGAGAAAAGGGAACCGTTATGTGCTGTTGGTAGGAATGTAAATTCGTGCGGCCACTGTGGAAAACAATATGGAGTTTCCTCAAAAATTAAAAATAGAACTACTATATAATCCAGCAATTCCACTTCTGGGTATTTATCCAAAGGAAACAAAACACTAACTGAAAAAGATATATGCACCTCCATGTTCATTGCAGCATTATTTACAATAGCTAAGATATGGAACCAACCTAAGTGTCCATACATAGATGAATGGATAAAGAAAATATATGTGTATGTGTGTATATATATATATATATATATATATATACACTACATATATATACATACTATATATATACACATATATATACATGTACATATATACATACACATATATACATTTATACACACACACATATATATACATATACATGTGTACACACACACACACACATATATATGGAATAGTATTTAGCCATAAAAAATGAAACATTGCCATTTGTGATAACATGGATGGAACTTGAGGGTATTATGCTAAGCAAAATAAGTCAGACAGAGAAAGAAAAATATCGTATGATCTCACTTATATGTGGAATCTAAACAAACAAACAAACAAACAAAAACCCACCAAGCTCTTAGATACAGAGAAGAGATTGGTGGTTGTCAGAGGCAGGGGGTGAGGGATGGGTGAAGGGGATCAAAAGATATAAACTTCCAGTTATAAAATGAATAAGTCATGGAGGTGTAATGTACAGCATGGGGACTATAGTTAATAATACTGTATTGCATATTTGAAAGTTGCTAAGAGAGTAGATCTCATCACAAGTCCTCATTAAAAGAAAAAAAATTTTGTAACTATGTATTGTGAAGAATGTTAACTAGACTTACTGTGGTGACCTTTTGCAATATATACAAATATTGAATCATTATGTTGTACACCTGAAACTAACATAATGTTATATATCAATATACCTCAATGAAAAAAGAAAAGCGTTCTTTAAATCAGAATGAGAAGAAACTGAGGAAGATTGTAGGTATAGAGGTAGTAAGGGAAGTGGGGAAAAAACTCTTAATGCAGGATATTAAAAAAAAAACAGAAATCTATTTTAATTTGAAAATTTGATATTTTGTTCATCATGGATTTTTTTTAAACATTGCATTCAAATATTTATCTTGATTGTTGAGTATCTGGTGCTTCTTTACATTTTGCGTCTCACTGGATTCATCCTAATCCAGGCTTTGGGTTCAGACATGGATTACAAAGTAGAATACAATAGGGTGTCTGCTCTCAAAGAACTAAAACTTTAATACGAATTTTGTTTTCAAGTCAATATCCTCTAGCCTACAGTCTTTTCTCTCCCCCTCTCTCTCCACACAGGCGCACACATACACACAATTGTAACTTTATCTTTGTATAGAGAATTCTACATTTCCCTTGAATGTTTTTCAGAATACCTATTTCCCAAAGTTCTAATCATTTTTCAAAATTTTCAATTTTTCCACTCCTCCTTAGTTTTACCACCAATTTTAATGGAGTCCTGATTG
Organism: Ceratotherium simum simum; assembly: GCF_057802395.1. Lineage (NCBI taxonomy): Eukaryota > Metazoa > Chordata > Mammalia > Perissodactyla > Rhinocerotidae > Ceratotherium > Ceratotherium simum. The sequence goes on along the minus strand of NC_141918.1, from coordinate 21,608,268 downwards.
CTCAGTGCTTTGGGCTTTGAAACATTATTTCACTTTTGCTCCTAATGCTAAGTATCTTCCACTGGTCTCTCCAGAATCACTCTCCACTCTGCTCTCTGCTACAAGAGGTTGACCCACATGGACTCCATCAACAAGCTTCCTTGCCTCCTTCCAGCTTGCAGTTGTGTTCAACTAATGGGGACCACCAACAACAGACTGGAAGGATGAAGGAGAGTGAGGTGAGGATATTTACTGCCCTGTATCCTCCCTTGACAGGTATCCTCAGTTGGCTATGTTCTCAACTACTGCTTTCAAGGTAATATCTCTTTTTCTGGATTTTGGTGACTGTTCCCTCTCCTCACTTTGAGACTGAAGTGATAACAGCTCTGTTTTTAACCAACTCCATCTTTTGGCTTTCACCTTCACCCTGTCCCTACCTTTGTAAATAGTCCCTTTGTAAATAGCAATTCTCAATTTATCCAAACAGAGGTGCTATCTATTTCTGGTATGGACTTTGATTGATAATCCTATTTATTTTGGTGTAGTGATTATTTTGTTTCTCAACATCACTATATGTCACTAGTTACCATTTATTTAGATGTTCACTTTTATTTCTTTGTTGTTTTAATTATTTTCTATTCCCTTTTGTTAGATTTTTCAATTCTTGTGCAATTTAAAAAAAATTAAAATCTTTTAATAAAATATTTTCAAATAATTTGATACATTACTCTCATGCCTTAAACAGTATTTAGAACATGAGTTAACCTTAATTAATGAGGAAATCTCATTATTACAAGCAGGAAATGCTATAAAGTAATGCCTTAAAGGGCTTTAAAATGTTGCACTGGCTCCTGTAGTGAGCAGTCATAGACTCTTGTGCAGTCTTACTTCCCTACTCACTTTTGCACTTTGATTTCTCTTTCCCTACTGCCACTTGACTCAACATATATTTAGAGGACATCAACTATTGTAGGAAACACTGAGCTAATAACTACTAGTGGTATACAGGACTTTGTAGTGTCATCTGCGTCCCCTAAAAGAGTCCTCTTTTTTCTTTCCCATTTGATATTTTGAATCTGCAGTCACCTTGGAAAACAGATAACTCAGCATAATAACAAGTCCTGAGTGGGAACCATTTAGAGCAGCATGTATGGACTCTTAGGAAATGGGCTCTGTGACTACTGCAACTGTTTTGTAGCTTTGGGCAGCCTATCTCTGGATTTATAGCTAGTTTTCAGAAAGTTGAAAAACATGAAGTCAGACATGAGGATGAGTCAAGATTCATAAGCATGGATCCTATGAATAGTTTATAACTATAATTGATCATTTATGTCATTTCTAGTGTGTATAGAGAACCAAATTTTCAGATAGTGTCTAATGAACTTAAGTTCAAAGATTTTTCCATGAAGTATCTATTAATAATTGTAACTAAACATAATACCTTTCAGTCTGATAGTTTATGAGATTTATTATCTGTATTATAGAGCCCAACACTGATTTTATTTAAATTAACAATTGAGAATAACATCTTAAATTATTTTCCACTGGTTTCAAGTAAACATTCTTTCTCTGCTTTTTAAGGTGCTTATTGGTAAAGACACTGAGATATCTAAACTTACTCTGTATAATCAACAGTAGATAGGGTGACATTAGGCACACGGTAAATGTTGATGATATATTGAAGCAAATACTCCAATGCAATGTGTTATTTTAAAGAAAAGGGTATAAATAGGAATTCTTTGGTCTAATAACTGAATTAGGCCTTTAAATTTAAATATATAGGTTTCTTTAATAATGGGAGCACTTTGATATCCAAGTCACAGCAGGTGATCACAAATATGTTAGTCAATAGATTATACTTCAATGAAGAGAAGCAATGGGATTCCTACACTTACTGAATGCACAGTGTGCACCTGGCATAGAGGACCACAGTGCAGGGGTCAGGAGCACAGGCTTCTTGGCTTGGTTACCAGCTCTGCCACTTACTAGCAGATAAATTAATTCACCTCTCTGTGCCTCTGTTTCCCCAGTCACTGGGACTATTATAGTAATGTATATCCCATAAGATTCTTGGGAAGGTTAGATAAGTGAATATATGTGAATAGTGTCTGCACAGGCAAGTGCTCAAAAACCGTTAGCTACTGTTACTATATGTATTATCTCGTTTACTCTTTATAACAATACTTTGAGACTGGTTTCATACTCAATTTTTTTTTTTTTTTGGAAAAGGAAACCAAAATAAAACTATATATCATTTATCTGTCCCAGAATCCCTAAAATTAAAATCTACATTTGATCATTGTAAAGGGTCATTGTAGCCAAATCATGGATATTTAAGAAATATCTCCATTTTATATTTTTATATTTTTCAAAGTGCTAAATAGAGGGACCTGTCAAAATAAAGTAAGGTTTATCCATTAATTCTGACCATAGCTTAACACTAATCAACATTGAATGGAAGGAAGAAAAAAAATGAAAAGGAGATTTTAAAACAATAAGAGGATAGAGGAGGCTTGCCCCCATTCCAAATTGGTCAGGCAGAATTAAGTTAAAGAAGGGAAGCATGGCTTTCTCTTATATTCCCTGGTCATCTTCCTCATCTCACTCTGTCTTTCCCATTGTTTTTAATGTGACTCTTCATGTGATATTTGCTAAGTCACTTTACACCTCTATTTTTCAGTATACTTTAATTTCTGGTCCCATGCATTTTATCAGTTTGTTTCATAACCTTAAGGACATTGCAAAATGTGCATGAAGGTTTCCTGCAGAATAGAAAAAACTTAACCCTTTCAAAACTGCCTCTTTATTATGTTGATCAACACTCCCATTAGTAACAACTGCACATCTATGCATGTTGAGTGAGCATCTGTCTCCTGGTTTGCTTCCTTGTCAAATTTACAGATTATTCTGCATAACTTTTCACCCTGAATCTGCACTCAACATGACATAGGTAAAAAAGCACACAGCCAAGTGCAACACTCTTTCTTTAGAGAGTGAACATGCAGTGCAAATTCATGCTGTGAGGATCTGCAAAGCTTCTTGAGTCTATGAACAGGTGTGAAAAATGTTGCGACAATCTGGAAAAGCATATTTTAGAAAAACTACTATTGTATTATTTAGGTAACAATGAAATTGCTTACCCACAAAAGAGCAGTTTATAATACTGATTTTTTTTAATATGAGGATATAACTTGGAGAATCTAAATTTAAAAACAGTTCCCATTAGAGAATGCACAGGTAAATAATTAAAAAGTCAAAATCAAAATACCAATAGCCACATATTTTATACATAAAAAAGATCTGCTTTCTCCAGTTTGCGTCACAAAAAGAAATATTTCTTTGCAAAAGCTGAAAAGAATAGAATCCAGATCCTTAATATTTAATAGAAAATAAAATGATATTTATTTTTAAGTGCATTCCACATTCAACACAACTGCATACTCACAACAAATCTATTGCGTTGCCCTGACATAGTTACTGCAAAGGTTTTTCCTTTGCTGTCCCAAGGGCCCAATTGATTTATCTGCCAGAAGCCTAAAGCCCCAAAATAAGATAGCTTTGAGTTTACAGAGGTCATTTTTCATTGTCTAAATAAAAATTTCTAAACAAAAATCTCTCATCCTGTTAACCGCAGGGTCCTTATCTCCCCAGAGGCAACAGCAACCTGAAAGAAGCCATTTCAATTCTTTCATGAAGAAAGATAAAAGCAAGTTTTCGATTAGAAAGCCTAGCAAAGCCTTCTTATTAAATGGTGGTAACAGTAACTAGTTGAAAAGGCAAAACTGTTCTAGAATGGGGCGGGGGAAAGAGGGAAATTATTATGCATGAGGCAAGCCTTACACAGAGACTGCGAAGACAATTGGAGACAGTGACATTCCAGGAGGTAAAAGGAAGTTTATGAATCCTTGTAACTCCTCGCAGTTGGCCTACCCAGGCCCTTAATAAACTGCCTAGTTTTAACAAGCATGTTCTCTTAATTGTGTGTGCCTACTTTTATCAACTAACATTAACTACATGTCACCATAATTATGCATTCAGGCCCATCTTCTCTGATCTGTCATCGTTCGAACTGCTGATACAGCACGGGCAGAGGTGGAATGTAGCAGGCTATCCTAGCTTCAGAATAATAGACTTCGTGAGGCTAAGCTAAAAGGAAAATTATCAAAAATGACTTCATAGACTAAGTTTTGATAAAGAAGATAAACACAGACACTAACGATGATGCCCTGGGGAAAGAAACCATAACCGTGAAAGAAAAGGAGGAGTTTTGCTATTTGGGGAAACCTGCTGTAAGTGAAGGGGAATGAAAAACATGGCTCATAATTTAACTTTCAGTAGAATGTAGTAAGAGAAATGAAATAATTTGGGGGCATGTTTATACTAAAACATAAACTAGTTTATTCACCAAAGTGCCAGGGTATTATTCTTAACTTCTCTGAAAAAGAGAAAAGGCCAGGGTGGAGCCGTACTTAATTCAGTAAACTTAATTTTTTAAATCTCTTTACTCAGTTTGTCCTCTAAATATATATCCTATTAATTTTTTAGATTTTTATAAATTTTAAATTTTGATATACAGAGAGATACCCCAAACAAGAATAAACATTCAAGATTAAAGACTCTAGATACGGTCTATAAAATCTCTGGTTTACCTTGTCTGCCCACCCTCAGCTTTAAGATAGTATCTGCAAATATAACTTTATTCCTCTCAGTTCAGGTACATATCCTGAACAGCATCTGAAGGTGCTCTTTATTATGTACCTCATAAAGAAAATACTTCTCCTCTTTTCCCCCAAGAAAATATGAAAATAAGATTTTTATACATTGATTGTAAAATTTAATTGTCACAAACTAGGGGTTACTCAATAAACCACTGTCAGAAAGAATGACTTCATATTAAATATTTTAATGCTAAAATTATTATATCTGACATGGAATATTTACATTTTCTTGTAGCTTATTATGCAGAGAATTTAGCCTAGTGGATTCAGATGGAAGCCATGTTCCTCAACACCAGATACAGCATGAGAATATAACATATAGGCTTTTTCTGTGTGTGTGTTTGTGCACGTGTGTGTGTGATTTTGTTTTTGTTTTTGTTTTTTGTCATACACCTATGATGGGTAAGTGATAATTCTGCTTTGAACATTTCTCAGCCAAAATCATCTTGACTATTTTCTATAGGGCAGAACTTTAAAGATTATCACTAGTTTACATGTTATAAGGGACCCAATTCTACCTCATGAGAAAATATATACCATGAGGCCACCTTTGGGCAAAGTGTGATGGTTTTCTATCCAGCGATGAGTCTTCATTATATACCTCAATTAATGCTTATAAGGTACTGAACACATGACCAGTGTTACTGTTTCCTAGACATATAGATATGCCCTGAACCAGAAATACAGAATATTTACTCCCTGGGCCTTCATCAGAGAGTAGAATGTTGATCTCTCAGATTTTATATGCCCATCAAAATCCAAACTGAAGGAACAAGGATGCTTGGGGAAAAACGGAAGGCCCTCTCTCCCTTATAAATTAAAAATTCTGCTTTGAATCAGAATGTCCCACTAGAGAGTATCATATATGGCTTCTATTAGGCCCACATATAATTCATGTCACTGAGTTGTTTACTGATGCCTCTGACTCATCCTACAGAAGGATACATACAGGGGCGGCCCATGGCTTAGCAGTTAAGTGCGGGAGTTCCGCTACTGGCGGCCTGGGTTTGGATCCCCGGCGCGCACAGACGCACCGCTTCTCCGGCCATGCTGAGGCCGCGTCCCACATAGAGCAACTAGAAGGATGTGCTACTATGACACACAACTATCTCCTGGGGCTTTGGGGTGGGGGGAGGAGGCGGATTGGCAATAGATGTTAGCTTAGAGCCGGTCTCCCTCAGCAAAAAGAGGAGGATTAGCATGGACGTTCCTCAGGGCTGATCTTCCTCACAAAAAAAAAAAAAAAAAAGAAAGACACAAACAACAAGTAGCTCTATGAAATTCTTAATTGTAGTTCACGTAGCAAGGTTGCAGAAGACATTACTCCTGCATCACTCAGTGTTCCTCAAGATCACGTAAGAAATGTTATTTAGAAATCAGTGCTCAGGGCCGGCTCCGTGGCTTAGCGGTTAAGTGTGCGAGCTCTGCTACTGGCGGCCTGGGTTCAGGTCCCTGGCGAACGGACGCACCGCTTCTCTGGCCATGCTGAGGCCACATCCCACATACAGCAACTAGAAGGATGCACAACTATGACATGCAACTATCTACTGGGGCTTTGGGGAAAAAAAGGGAGGAGGATTGGCAATAGATGTTAGCTCAGAGCCGGTCTTCCTCAGCAAAAAGAGGAAAATTAGCATGGATGTTAGCTCAGGGCTGATCTTCCTCACAAAAAAAAAAGAAATCAGTGCTCAAAAAAAATCTATGCTTCCCCAGAGAAACTATTAGAATCGATCTTAGTTGACACTAAGTTTTAGATAACTGATTTTATCTATTTTATTATTTTTTTCCTGTATTATAATTATAAGTCATTTAAAATATTTTGGGAAACAGACTGTGGCTTAAATAATAAGAGGAATTGGTTAAAGGAAAAGGTTAAAATAATCGAACTCACATTGCAAAAGCCCTACAAATTAAAAGGAACACCTGACACACATTGGCCTGAGTAACACAGTCAGGCAAGTCATAAGAAGTCTGGAGGGAGGTGGTACAGGGCTAACGCAGCTGCTCAGCAATGTCAGCAGGGACCAAGCTATTCCATCTTTCTGCATTGCTGTCATCAGACTGTTATTTTTTCATCTCTGGGCTTGTTGATTCTTGGTTGTGGGACTGCTGCCACTAATCCAAATGATAAGACCGTATTCAAAGATAAGAGGCAGAGGGAAGAAACAGCACCAGCCTTGTCCACGTCAGGAAGAAACTATCACTAGATGCCCCCCAGTGGATTTTTCCTCATGCCTCATTGGATATAATGAGAACACATGGCCCCCTCTCACTGCAAGGAAGGTTGGAGAAGAGAGTACTAGTCTTTCTGGACCTTGCAGTGGGGATAGCAAGAGAAAGGGTACTTGTACATGGCTGGTAGATTATCAAAAACAATACAAAAAAAAAAAAAAAAAACAGGCTCTGCTACAGTTATAAAAAATCCTCAAAAGAGGCTTCTAAATCCTTATCATTAAGTTCAGAAAATAATAAAGTACTATTCTGCATATGACAGTATTATAAAATAGCTGAGCAAGCTGTAGAGTTTTCTCTTCATAATCTGGAGGGCTACTTTTTAAATGTGTTAATTGTAATGGCATCATAATATCATTAGCTGAGATTTCAAGGCCCAAAATAAACTTAGTATGAAGTTCAATCTTATGATAGTGGATGTAAATCACACATCAAATAGAGTTCTTAATAATGTCTAATTTCTTTGGCCAACTTCTTGTTAGACCTGATAGGTCCTCATTGTTTTCACATTGAATTATGAGTGACAAAGAATAAAATGTCAACTCTGCCTAAACTTTTTTTTTGCACAATGTTCTTGCTTTATTAGTATTATATTTGATTTGTACTTTCTTTGCAGAAATCTTTTGATTTCACATATTCCTTTTACAAGGGTTCATTTAGCTTAAATGGGTAATATAATTCATATATTCACTTACCAAGGCACATGAAAACTACAATATTTGACATTAAATTTAGTATGTATCAGGCACAATTTAAAAGGTTTTATTCACATTCTCTGATTTTATCATCACAACAGTCAAACAAGATAGATACTATTAGTATCTCCACTTTGTAGATTAAAAAAGTGAGGCTTACTGAGGATTTAGAGGCTACTCAGCAAGTAAATTGCTGGGCTTGAATTCAAAACCAGGCTGGTCCGATCCCGAAACCTCCTTTCTTAACTACTCTACCAATAAATCAGTTAATTGAGCAATTAATCAAAATTCAACCAAGCACAAGCTCCGACAAAATGGAATTTTAAGGCACACTCATAGTCTGGGAAAAAGAAAGAAATCAAAACAAAACCAATACAATGTTATGGATTTATTGAAGGTAAACCTCTGGGAAAATTCAATCCAATTTTACATTTGTATCTATGGTAGAGTACAACAAAGGTTTATCTCTAGAATAACCGCTGCTATCAAATGTTCTTAATTACTGTAATTTCTAAGAAAAGAAAGATATGGATATATTTTATGGAAGCTGAACACCAAAAGAATATTCTAGTAAACACTCAGTCAATAAGGAAATTCAATATATTTTAAAGTCCTATTCAGTTAATGTAAAGGCCTCGCTATATGTAGGAAACATCATGAGATTTCTCTCCCTAATTCTTCCATAAATGCAGAGTTGGCATAAACAACTGTGAACTTTCTTTGAAGAAACAAATAAAGTAGTGAACTCAATGAACATTTGATTTTCTGGTGACATTCCTGTTAGAACTCTTCAACAGAGACATCCTATGAATGTTGGGGGCCAGAAACTTAGTCCATTCTTAGTAGAAGTGTGTTGACTGTCACTGAACAGACCTCAGTCTACACCACAATCCAACTAAAGCAGTGAACAGTCTCCCCAGATCCTCAGCTTATTCTTACGGCTCTTATTCTGACAGATTTAAGCTAGAATTTTTTAAATTCATCTACTTATTTTTAAATTCTAATTACACACACTAGCACGCTTTTGTTTTAACTCTCAGATGAAGTAATAAAAAAATTAATTAAAATTCTACCATCCAGTAAAATAAAACTTTTATCCAGTCTATGCCATGTGTCGACTCATTCCAAATGGACAATCTGTAAATATCCTCACTTCCAGATCACGTAATAGGGAAATAGGTTGTTTGGCTCTCACCGATCTCCTATTCTCTTTGAGAAATTAGGTATTTTCGCCTGCTTTCCTGTCAATACCTAAAGTGATAAAATTGCTTTCCTTGTTACTTAGATTTAGGTGCAGAATCTGATGAAAATCAGATTCAAACTTATTTGATAAAACATCAACAATGGAGAAGTTTCCAGAGACCTGAACTGATGGTTTGGTTCAGCCATATGGACTGTGATACACAGACATTGTTTTACTCTCTTTTCCTCAAACCAGTCCCTGTTTCGTACACCTCAAATCACTTCCCAGAACATAGAATGTCTTATTTAGCTCTTTTGGGTTAAACAGGTCTTTTCTCTAGCAAGACGTCATCAATTTTTACACTCAAAAAATATTTATCTCATTCCTGAGAATTAGTGGGATATATTATCAAATAAATTATGCTCAGAATCATGCATTCAGTCCTAATTTAGATATGTTTGAAATTTCCTGTAGAGGTCTTTTATTTATGCATTCATCGAAGTAACATTTATTAGGAACATTAAATATGTGATGTACTCTGTTAGGTCTCTTCACCTGTAGTCTCATCTCATATGTAAGAGGACCTGCTTGGTTCAGAAAGTGCCCAAACAAGCAAATACGAGCATCTTATAGAAAAGTGATCATGTCAACTGAGATATTGATCATGCTCTTGAATTTTTGCACGTAAGCCTTTGCAGGAAGTTCAACTTACTCCGTGATTTATTTACCACCCTTCTTCTCAGTTAGGACTATTAGTACACAAACAATAGAACTGGTCAGAATCATATAGGGAATATTCATAGAGCTTCTGGCCTCAATGAGCTGATAGTCTCAGGGGAAGACAGAAAAATCAATGTACCATCTAATCTAATTTTTATGCCATTTCAAGTGATGTGAGAACATAGTGATTCAGGTGTGGTACTCAGACTAGAAGTTTTCAGGAAAGGCTTCCCAGAGTAGGTATTGTTCTAGCAAGAGTCTTACAAGATACGTTTTATATGGCCAGAAAAAGTAGGTAAGAAAAAAATCCAGGCACAGAGAACAGCACCAGGACAGGTATGAAGGGTAGGCAGGGAACTACAACCAGTTTAGCATGATTGTGTTTAAGGTATGAGGTATACTAGTAGGACCTGGGGCTGGAGACTGTACACCAGGGTCAGGTCAGGCCATTTCAAGAAACTCAAAATGTACCATATATCAAGAGGAGCCAATGAAGGGATTTAAGGGAAAATGAAATAATTAGGTCCTAGATTTGCATTTTAGAGTGATTGCTCTGACTACAATCATTGCTGCAAGTTGACTAAGGAAGAAAACCTAGAGGCAAGGTCTCCCAGTCAATATCAGGAGGAAGAAGAGATTTCTCTGAAGAGCCCTCTCTCCCAGTGGGATCTGTCCATGCAGTGGACCCTCAAATCTGTGGGTTCCTTATTCACATATGATACTGGACTAACATTTCCTACCTCCCTTCTCTTCTCCTTCATGAGTTAAGCCTCATGCACCATTCTCTTGCCCCAATAACCTGATTTCACTTCCTTAATCCTCTCACTCCTTAAGATCCCAGTCAACTCCTACCAACTTCCTTCTCCTAAGGAGGAGAAAGAATAAAAATGAAGCAAATAAGTTGCATTCTTCAAGAATACAGAATTTTAAATTTACAGCATTAATCATATTTTTATGTATTTCACATACCTAACTATTCTAAAAAGAAACATATAGCCACAGTACAGTTCTATGTAATGAGTTTCCTTACATTTTATGCTTATCCAGTGATATCCACATTTTAGGATAAATATAATCTTAGAAAGTAATTATGCAATACCAGCCATTGACATAAAGAATAATGAAATAGGGCCGGCCCAGTGGCTTAGCGCGGTTAAGTGCGCGCGCTCCGCTGCTGGCTGCCCGGGTTTGGATCCCGGGCGTGCACTGATGCACAGCTTCTCTGGCCATGCTGAGGCTGTGTCCCACATGCAGCAACTAGAAGAATGTGCAACTATGACATACAACTATCTATTGGGGCTTTGGGGAAGAAAAAAAGGAGGAGGATTGGCAATAGATATTAGCTCAGAGCCGGTCTTCCTCAGCAGAAAGAGGAGGATTAGCAGGATGTTAGCTCAGGGCTGATCTCCCTCACAAAAAAAAAAAAAAGAATAATGAAATAGTTACATTCCAAGAGAAATATCAGATGATTAATTCCCAAGTGTTTCAAATAGAACATTAAAAGAGAAACAAATAATGTAACTATACATATGGGTGCACACACACATACACAAACTATGCAAATAATTATTTTTTTATTTTAAGCTATGTTGTTGAACTTACTTGGTTACTAGAAAAAAATCTTTATAAAAAGCACCCTGAAACAGCACTGTGGAGACTTAAGAACAAAAAACAAACAAACAACAAAAAAATTTTTCACTACTCTATAGCTTTCTGTGTGGAACCTATAATGTCCCTGATAGAGACCATCATGTATTGGGACACATATGCTGTTTTCTACTATTTCTTTGATTAGTCTTCATTCTTCTCTTCAGGGTTTCTATCATAATACAAGAAAATAAAATTTAAAGCCCAGAAGGATTTTTATAGTAATGCAAGCTATTGATCGGTGCAATTTTTTTCAACCAGAGCTTACTAATGCATCTAGATTTCTTACAGCTCCAATATGCCCAGCAGGTTAATATTAGGTAAGGTACAAGCTGTTAGAAAACCACCACTAAATTTTTTTTTTCTTTCAATGTTGCTACATATTTCAAGCTCCTATCGGGCAGTAACAAAACTTTATTTCTTTGCTTTCATTGAAACCTCAGACTTTGGATACACTTTGAGTGACAAAAAGCAGTCATAAAACACTAATTCAAACCATGATTTTCCTGTGTTGGTTAACCTTAAAACATTTATTTTAATGGGCATACCCATGTCTGTTGTCCAGCCCGGAACGAATGTAAATAGCTACCTTCTCCCTGCCACACACACTCCAAGAAGACCATGGGTAAACCATACATAATCATTGCTATTGCCTTCTCTAATTGGACATCTTGTCTTTTCAGTGTCTGCCTCTCCCAGTCTCTGCTTTGAATCTTCTTCTTCCAGCTCCTAGTCTCAAGTCCTTTGGCTTTTAGCTAAATCCATCCTGTCTAATCTCTAGAGACTGTCCTCTACTTCAGAGGTAAATTTATAGGAAACTTAAGCTGCAAGGTCTCTCATTTGCACTGGCCCCTTCCATGGCCCTGAATGGAAAACTAGCAATATGCCCATAAGCTCTTTCTTTTTATATACGTTGAAAAGTAAGAATTATTCTTTTTTCTCAAAGAGAACCCCCACATATTTGTATAAGCTTTGGACTCCACAAAAACCAGAACTGCACTTAACTTCATCCCTAAACTGCCTTTTTGGTTGAGATTCTCCTTGTTTAACTCTTTTCTCTCCATCTCCACCAGCTGGGTTCCACTCAGAGAGTCTCACAGGCATGTTCTGGCTTGGCCTAGGTTCTTCTAGATTTCTGGGCATAATGCCCTGACAGGCTCAGCAATGGGTCCTTATCAGTATAGGAGGATGAGTACCTGAACTACAATAAATATTATGAAACAAATACTGCCCTAAAAATATGTATGTGTATAAAATGCGAAATCAAGACCCCCAACATAGGATAGAAAACAGTTTGCTTTCATCATCTCCTGCCAATTTCTCTGGGACATGTCCTAGAATCACATGAAAACTAGAAAAAGAAAACTATTTCGAATGTCAGACACACCTAAATATCTCTGAGTGACAAGGTTTAGCCACAGATCTGGGGTCTTGAAAGTATGTTTATTTCCACCTAAATGCTTGGCACCACTGGAGACTATAGCCCAAGCTGATAAAGCCATGCATGTGGGGCTATCCACCTGCAGAATGGCAGGTGGAAAATTATTCAAGGGAAGGAGCTTAATTGGTGACCTTTAAAATAACGATTCATTACCTTAAAACATTTTTATTATGTCAGCATGAGTGCTTCAATTGAAACTAATATATTTAAATCAAAAACAGTAGGTCTTATTTAACCTATCTTTAAGCAAAAAAGTACCTTTTAAAGAATTTGTTGGAATTCTTTATCTTTTCTTTCCCTTCTCCTATTCCCCTTTCCTCCTTTTCCTTTCTTCTTTTCTTTCCTCCTTCCTCTCTTTCTGCCTGCCTTCCTTTCTTTCTTCTTTCCCTCCCTCCATTAAGCCCTCCTGTGTTACTTGGGCAGTCTCTATTTGTTCCTTTGCAAATGAAGTAGTATCTACGAGTAGACTCTACGCCTAAATGTCAAAGTCCTTTCTCCATTTCCTGAAAGCAACTGGCGAAAAGTGACTTCAGCAATAATTCTTCCAATCAGGCAAAGAAGTCGGGCAGACCAGCATTTAATTATTTTTTTTGCTGAGGAAGATTCACCTTGAGCTAACATCCATTGCCAATCCTCCTCTTTTTTTTTGCTAAAATTAGCCCTGAGCTAATACCCGTGCCAATCTTCCTCTATTTTGTACGGGGGTTGCCGCCACAGCATGGCTGACAAGTGGTGTAGGTCTGTGCCCAGGATCCGAACCCATGAACCCAGGCTGCCCAAGCAGAGTATGCTGAACTTAACCACTACGCCATGGGGCCAGGCCCCCCAGCATTCATTTTTTTTTTTTTTTGTGAGGAAGATCGGCCCTGACCTAACATCTGCCAATCCTCCTCTTTTTGCTCAGGCAGAGTGGCCCTGGGCTAACATCTGTGCCCATCTTCCTCCACTTTATATGGGATGCCGCCACAGCATGGCTTGACAAGCAGTGTGTCGGTGTGCGTCTGGGATCCAAACCGGCGAACCCCGGGCCGCCGCAGTGGAGCACGCGCACTTAACCGCTTGAGCCACTGGGCCAGCCCCCCGCAGCATTCAATTCTTGATCCAACTCTTATTAGTTATTGCATGGAGTTGCTTGGGTATGGAAATGAAATAATATATGTAAAGCACCTGGTAAGGTTCTGGACCCTTAATAAAGGTTAGTTCACTGCATTCCTGCTCATAATCTACTACTGTGTCCTCTATAACGACCTAAGGAGAACAAAGTCATGGCATATATTATTATATGCCTAGTCCAAAAACAACCCTTTTAGGTCTTACATTTGGCCTGAAATTTGCCCAGAACAAAAGAATGACTGAAAAATTTGGCAGCCCATTGACCAATATGCTGAATGTGTTGCATGATCCACAAAAATCAGATTCCCACATACTAACATGGATTTGAACCTAGTGTAGACATATGCAAGCAGGCTGCTACTCTAGTACCAAGACAATAAATGGCTGGGCAGAATCTATATTTATTAGGACATGTTTGTGATTTTCAAAGCAAAATTTTGTGACCAGTTTTCATTATATTCTGGGCTATGCAATTTTTTATGGCATACACATTTATAAATAAAAGCATGAGAGCCTGTAAATCACTGACTTCGGCTGAAATGATGCCTCTAGGGTTTAGGATTATAAAAAAATAAAAGGAGACCGAGCAGGGATCATAAGGCAATATCCTACAGGAAGCAAATTGATACCTGGGATTACAGTAGCAATTCCTTTCTGGCATTCACGAAAGAACATATTTTAGATAAACAAATAGGCAGAACATTTTGGATCTCTGTAAATAGATCTGAAAAGTCAAGCAAGAGCCTTTCCCTATATGGGTGCAAATGACATCATTCATAACCTTTTGAGCAATTGGTGCCTTTGCAAGAGCTATAATTTGCAGATATGATACTAAAGTTGAACTATTCACTCTATTTCACATTATAGTCCTATTAGCAGAGCATGAGAAAGGCAAGCTATGCTTAAATTTTTCATGACTTTTTTTAATAATAGAATTTGACCTGTAATACTTCCATATTAATGTAGATATATGTCTTTCTGGATCTGAAAATAATAATAAGTGCAGATTTATTCCCATATCAGTCTTTTACGATAAATGCCATGATTGCTATTTTTTATAATGGATATACAGACATAGGAAGTTAAGTAACTCACAGAAGAGATCCTAAATCATAGTCATTTTCTATTTTTTAGTCATATGTTCAACAAGTATCAGTGCACAAAGTACTGAGTGAGGAGTTTTGAGGAGGCTGAAAAAAAGGACACATCATGTTAGTCCTTAAGGAATGTAGAAATAATAGGAGAGAGGAGATGTTACACAAATACTTATGATGCAAGAATCAGCTTAACATGCACCATGAGAAATGTACAAACACTGGACCATAGAGTTTCAAAAGAAGGCAGAAGTATATCTAAGATTATTCAAACAAGCTTCATGGAATAATGTCATTTAATCTAGACCTTAAATTATAAACAGAATTTTGAAATGAAAAATGTTGGTGAGATGTATTCAAAGAATCTGATTTTAAGTAAACTTGCATTTGTTTCTCTTGGATAAAAACTCTGAGAAGTAAAATTAAAATCTAACAAAGGAGGGAAATCCTTTGACTTTCACACTCATAAATTTCACCAATTATTTCTAATCTGGTACAAAGATCAAAGTGTACTAGGGATAAGAAATAGCATGAGTAAAGAATAAAAAAGTCACTAACCCTCTACTGATTACTGTATTTGAGGCCTGACAACTAGAGATGGAAGGATGGAGTAGCATTACTGACATCATCTGGGGAACTCTGTGGCATGTCCAGAGAGCTCTGTAGCTTCAAATAAGAACATATGTACCCTACCCCACTTAGTTGAGTACTTATTTTTAAAAGACATCAGAATAAGAAACATCAATAACAAATTACTACGTTTGTTATATTTTCTTTTTTAGTGCATTTTTCCATTTACCTAACAATGACAAACATTATATTATTTTGATTTTATTTGAATATACATTCATCTGGATGGGGTGCAGGATATAAATTGGTTGTGCTGCTTTGATAAAGTGCATAAATTACTCTCCCCTTTATTCATGCCATTCCCTTTCATTATTTATAGTTATGCTCACTGAAGAGAACAAATAAATCCTATGACGACACTCTACAAACCCCTGTTGGAAATATTATGTGTTCGCATACACTAATCCTTTTCACAGGATGAAGGCATTGCAAACTGCTCTTCACGCCCTGAGTTTCCACTGTGCACTTAGGGTCACTACTGGGCATGTGCATAAACAGTTACTACTGGTGAAAGCCAGCACTCCAGACCTGGAGAAAAACAGAGGGTCGGAGTGTTTGATACATGAATAACTATAAACAAGAATTCCCACCTACTTAAAATTAGTTGCAAGGTTATTACTAAAGCAACTTTTCCATTAACTCATGTTAATAACTCCTGGGTTTGAAAACATTATCTTGGGTCAGTGCTGGTATATTTCACATTCTCGAGGTAATAATTTAAATATCAGTCAATGTAAGATATATCTGACTACAATCTTTTGCATAAGCAGTGCAAAAATATTCAGAATCAACAGAAAAAAAATGCATTTGTATACTCAATTTGAATAGAATTAGTGAATCAGGACCATACAAACTAAACTTGATTGTGAAGGAAACACATCCAGAGAGACAAGCAGCAGGATGAGCAGAGGTTGCAGGAGGAGGGAGGGAAGGCGAAGATCTGGGAGGACCAAGCAAATAGCCTCTTTATACACTGAGACGGTTTTGAGAATAATAATGTGCTAGTTTCTTTTTTTTTTTTTTTTTTTAATCCAAGTAGCTATTGAAGATTGTAATGATTTCAGTCTAAAAAGCAATGCTGCAAAGCCTCTTCGGAGATGGCCAACTCCCACTGTGCAGAAACACTGTGTCCCTGCGCGCTGGTGTAATGGAGACAAACAAAAGAAACACTTCAGGGAAAGGGGAGGCGGAAGAGCGAAAAAGCACTAAGAATGTGGTTCCCAGAAAAGCAGTAAGAGTTTTAGCAATGACCAAAAGCAAGCATAACAATCTCCAAGTTTGAAATTGATATAAGTTAAACAAAAAGCTCAACAATTTAAGTAATATGATAATATTCTCAGTTAAAATGACAGTAACTTGTCAACAATTACGATCCAGTCCCTATTACTCCCCGGCTTAAACCGGCCCAATTTGATTTCACCTTTTCAGACATCTGTATGGGCTCCAATTGGGAGCAAATATATCTGAAAGATCATTAGTTTTGGAAACACATTGCTCTATTGCTTCTGTCTGCTTGCACATATCTCTCCCATTTTCTCCCTTTCTTTTGCCAAAATAAATGCTTTAAAAATAAACATATGTAACTACACAATGAAAGTATCCTAATTAAGATGATTCTCCTTGGTTGCTTTAGTTCCTATAAGGATTTAAACGTGGCTTATTACCTACAGATTCTGACCATTATAAAAAGGTCAATAATAATTACTGTTTGCTTTCAAATATTCTTAATGAAAAACTTTTGTGAGATGGTGAAAACTAGTATTATGGGCACTTTCTAGAAAAACCTTCTAAAATCAACCTTTTAGGAAAGTACATTTAAATTTGTTTTTAATCTCAGATACTTTAGTCAAAGTGTCTATTTTTAAAACTACGAAATGAGAAGGACCAACTCTGCTTAATACCATTATCTCTATACCAGGAACTGATGTCTTGGATATTCATTATATATCTTTTTTTCTAAACCAAGTTATAATTTCTAACCAAGTTACTCATGTTTGTGTAAGCTCTGTCTGTAGGTTTCTGTAGGGTGTTTTGGTATTACTACATTTCAGAAATGGTGCAGTGTAAATGAGGCATCTATTTCTTGTAACCAGCAACACATCTCCTGATTAGATCACATTGGATCCTTCTGATAGAAGATTCTCACATCTCTATCTGGAAGGCACATTATTATATCTGAAAACGTTGAAGAAAGACATTTTAGGCAAAAAATGGTGAAAATATGATAGCCAAAAATGCCAAACCACCAATGCTGCCAATATTATTTTTAGGGTCACAAAATATTCTGAGAATAATCTATTATTTAAGATTCTTTGTGTTTTGAGTCATGATCTTGATTATGCTAGCATGTTATTGTTAAGTGTTACAAAGTCTAATTCTAAAATTTAACAATATACACAACTTTCATTAATTATTACATAAAAATATTTCACCAATGGACACAAAATATCCTTGAATAATACTCTTTCATATGGTCCACTTAAATAATAGTTGTTTAATACAATATTACTATACTTAATATCTGAGTAGCTATTAAACATACCTGGCTATATGAAAGGAGAATAACAAAGAACAATACAGGAATTTTGCTCTCAGTGACAGTCACTGTTTATGATTCTTGGGTAAGGAAACCTTTTTTTGTTTAATATTATTCAAGAACTCGAAAGACCTAGCTATTAACTCCAGGCAGACCCATTCTTATTCATAACACTCAAATGTTTCATTTTGATATCTCTTGTCCCTTTTGTTTTTAATTATTTATTAGTAGTGTTAGCATATTATATATAGTACAATGATAGTTATTATTACATACTGGCTAATATTTATGAAACATTTACCATGTGCCATGCACTTTTATAAGAGTTTTACATATATTGACACATTCAATTCTCACAACAACCTGAGAGATGTATTTCATTATCCCAATTATATAGATGAAAGGTTAAATAACTTGCCCAAGAGCAAATGCATTTTAAGTGAAAGTCAGAATTAAACCTAGGCAGTTCGACTTGTGCACGTACTTCTAGTATTGATGTCAATGCTTTCAATGTCCAAATATGTCTATATTCATTTGGATATATTCAAATTGCCATTGAATTTTATATAGTATTTCCAAACGGTAAAATATATATGGTTTACCAATAAAATTTTACTACATCTTTCAGAAGAAACACTATCATTATCACCTGTCTGTCCATCCTCTGGAAAATAAAATTTTAGAAGGTAGAACATAGAAAGAAAAGGCAGAAGCATCTCTGATTGACCTCAAGAAGGGATAAAAGATGGAGGCCTCCTAACACTTCTAGGAAGAACAATGGATTTCAGCCACTTCCTTCTTTTTATTTTTCTTTTGACAATATTAATAGGGCTATAGTTTGTGTTATTCCTGTTGCTCACTTTTATTTTAAAAAAGGAAGAAAAAATGTGTTTGTCAATTAAGAACGATTAAGGGACATGGGTTTTTATTTTACTCTTTCCTTGCAAGATCTAGACAATTATTTTTTCTAGAATACAAGTTTTTTTTGAAGATACTTTAATGGCAAATTCTGTCTCTCTTCTTTCATTATGATGCTTAACAAGATAATCTGGGTGGTTGGTTGTTGATCCCCAGCTCAGCAGTGGGTTGCTGGCTAAACAATTAGTAGTCAGACTGAAGAAACTAATCTGCGAATAGTATGGAACTCTAGATGATGATATGATGGTCTGTGGTAGTCTGACTCGCACTTATAAGTCTGTCTATGGCCTTTCACACCTGGACCTGAGTTTCTGCTTAGATTCAGAGTGGAAGCAGTGGAGGTATAAATAAAGCAACCTGAGACAATAATGTACCAAGTTGGAAAGATATAGTCTGTGCTCCCTAGAAGCTCACAACCTAGTGAATGAGTGAGTAGCAGAGACTGAGAGGGTTTACCCTTCAATACCTGAGGGTAAGAAGCTCTGAGGTATTATACAAGTTATTAAGGAGGACAATGCCACATGATCCAAGAAAAGGCAGGGGCCAAGGCAGGGTAATCAGGAAGGCTTCACAGAAGAGATGATTTGTGTCTGGGTCTTGCAGACGGTTTGTCATCAAGCCAACCAAAGAGAACAGGGAGAGGGATATGCAGAGATGAAAACATTTCTTGCCAAAAGAAAAGTAAAACAATCCAATCAATTTCACTTGTGCAGAAATCAGTTCTTAGAAACTACTTACAAACTCCAGCAGAGCAGAAGGTTTCTCATCCATTCCCAGCAAGTTTGTAATCCCACATGGGGCTCTCCTCATTCATTTGCCGAGAGTATGAATATGGGGCAGCGGTGGTGAAACCAACCAGCGATGATTTTAACCCCTCAGCCCTCCTTCATTTAATCACAGCACCTTCCCCTCATTTTGCTGCTCCTCTGTTTGGAATTCTGTTAAGCATGGTGCTTGTGGCTTTAAAAATGCAAAATGGTTGCCAAAAAGAACAGTTTTGCAATGCAGCAAATGTTCATACTCTGCAATGCTAATTTATGTCCTTTCCTATAGTTATACAGGTTGCTATGCACAATGAATTAAACATTAATGAAAATTATTTGATGAAGCTATTAGGGACTATATTGAGAAAAATAGATGTTCGAGTACAGGTGTTGCCATTCTAAGGAAGTGACTTTTTCAAGATTTGAAAAGCCACATAAATGAAAGCATTTGGAAAACGCAACTATTGAAAAACTTAGCACGAGTAATTTTTCTGTTTCTTTACATGGGTACCAGTTACATGGATATGTGCAGTTTGAAAAAACTCACCATTTCTACACTTACGATAGGTATAATTTTATTTGTGTATATTATATATTAATAGAAAATTTAAGAAACTTTAGCATTAGCAGTGAAATGTTTAATATATTCAAAATGCAGAAATAAAATCATATTTTCCAATTTCAAATCTAAAATAAAAACAGATAAATAGGAGAAAACTCTTTTCCACATAGAAATGGATTTTTTCATCTCTTGAAGAAATTCAATCAAATATAGTAGGTATTCTGGCTGTGTGATATTCAGGGGAAATTCTCCCAAAATGTATACTTACAAATGAAGTATGAAATGCTATTTTTTTAAAATTTTACTTGAGCTCAATACCTTGCTGCTTTTGTTTTTACCTTTGTGTTTCTCTCTGTATAAGAGAACTGAACAGCCCTAGAGGCTGACAGATAGTTTATGTGGCATTTAACACAGAGAAGGAGGCTCTGTCAGCCCAGAGTGGCAATGACTGACTTCATGGAATACTATAGGTGGGAAAATTACCTTGATACTTTTTACTTGTGCTGATTTTCCTTCTGCTGATACTTCTGATGCTCTGAAAGTTGCTTTGCTCACATCCTCTGATACTAGTGTCAAAGCAAACTCGCAATCTTCACATGCCAAAAGAGGAGGAAAACCTTATTTCAATGCCCAAAAGACTTAGCTCCTGTCAAAGATATTCATTTAACACTCACAGTTGGTCTATGGCAACTTGAAGATGTTGTCTTAAAAAGTAGGGCTGGTAGGGGTGGAGTGGAGAAGAAAAGGCCTGGCTTTCTAGGGAAACCTTGTGCTTTCCATATCCTGAAGGCATGTAATAAAAAGAGGCTGTACACTCATAAACAAAGAGGGCAATTTCAACTGTTATTTACAAGATCTACGCATCTTCGGGAGAAGGGGGTGGGGTTAGCCAGCATAATAAGATCATTGCAATTGGCTAAGAAAGGGGATATTTTAAAAATAATAAAAAGTTAATTATTTGCAAAGATTTCTCGTGTAAAAATAACAGCCACTCAATCTTATTTCTTATTTAGTTTTGGCCAGTTACAGCTAATAAATTTCATAATAAGAAAAATCATCACCAGTATTAATTGTAAACTTTGAATTTTCTTAATGTTATAAGCACTCTAAATACCATGCCAAAAACATGGTCATTCCTAAATATGCGTGGCACTTAATCCTATCTACATGAAATAAGCACATAAAACTCCAAGTCATTTGTAAAAAGGTAATCGAATATTTTAGCAGAAATTTGCTGTCTGGCTAAATGGCAGACAGATGACAAGCCATTCTTCTATTTACCCTGACCACATACACATTCATATTGCATATTCATTTCAGACCATTTATTCATCTTCCACTCCTACCCCCATTCCAGTATTCTTCTCTGATGGTCTTATTTGTACCATCCTGAAATCCATCCCAGAACGTGGTGCAGTACACAAACTTAGTTCATCGAGCCTTCTTTTCTTTCCCTAGGCTATTTTTAAAAACTGTGTATTTTACACAATAAATCCTAATTCAGCCAATACCAGTTCATTCAAACAGCATCTGAATTTTAAAATTGGCTCCTCTTCAGACAATTAGTCGGGGTGCCAATTTCCCAGTCAAATAAAATCATTTTCCCATTAACATTTTTGGTTATATAATCTGCTATACAAATATAATACTATTAAAACTCAATGTGCAAATTAAGTCCCTAGAATATCTCAGTTGCTAATTTGGTCAGATAACTCCAAGCATACATTTTGCTGTCATTTAAATTGGAGATTTTTCTGCTGGCTGATTGCTTTCCAAGGGTGAGAATGTGGCTGAAGAGCCCAGCGCACGTCTCAGATTTTCCACACTTTGTACACATGGAAACTGTCTCTGGGCTGGGACTCTCTCCTCTGTCTGCAGAGCATATTGTACTTGAAGCCCTGCCTTTCCTCCTTCTAGGCTGCCAGACACATTTGCCCAAAATGAGTCACTCAGTCTTTGATTTTTTGCATGTAAGTTTGGCCTGTCTGATGTTGTTTGCACAGCCATGCCACATTGTTAGAAGTTGTGATTCACTGTGTCCTTGGAGCTTTTCTTTTGCCAGCCCTGCCTACTCAGAGTGCTCCCATTTCAGCTCACTGTTAGCAGCTGACTCAAGGCCTTAAAGTGAACCATCCCCGATGTTTGCCCAGTTCCCATGCTTGCTGCTGTGCTGATCTTCACTTCACAGTTACAGGCCCAGCTGGGGGCACATTTTTAGTAATCTTACTTTCCCATTTATGTCACATATGTCTTGCAGGTGATGCGGGAAGCTGCCTGCGACATCTGTGACAGATCCAGACCTTCCAACCATATGGGAGGTTGGACAGTACCAAACATTTGATTGGATCCAGAGTTCGGTGCCACACTTACTGCCAACCTTCCAAAAGGCACGCGGGATGTCTTGAGTCAGTTTCTATTTCTTTGTTTCCCAGAGCTGCAATTCAGAGTAGTCTGATTTTCAACAACATCAGTAGTGCACACCACTATCACCTACAGATTACAGGTTACTGGTTATACTACTTTTCAGCTCCATTTCTGGACAAATTACTTAACCTCTTTAAGTCTCAGTTTTCTTATTTGTAAAATTATGATAATAATCATTTCTGCTTCATGGAGTTAATATAAAAGATAAATTAAGAGAGATGATATGTGTTAATTGCTTAATATACACAAATGCTTAACAAATTTTAGCTATTGGAGTATATATGATAAAACTCGGTTCTTTAGGCATTAGTATAGCATATGCAGCTTGTAAACAGTGTATGTTATATTTACTTGATTAGCTCTCATTTTATTCCTTGATTTATTGTAATTTTCATTAAATCTGTCTTGGAATATGTAAGAATATGAGTCCCCAATACCTGCTCCTTGGACCAAATAAAATATTTCAGTCCATTTCATACTTTCTTCCCAAATAGCATTAATACTCATGCTCCCTCCTCTCTATGAAGGAAGGCAGGAATGCACTCTTGAATGTCCCAATTCAGCAAGAGTTCTTGAAGCCATTTGGACTTCTGCTCACTGCTGGTCTTTCCATGGTGTATCTATCTTTTTGTTGCTCAGTTCTGAAAATTGGAGTCTAAGATTGGTTTTCTAGATCCTCACTCAGTTTCACGTTTGACCTCTACGTCCAGTTAATTAAACCATTATCTCTAGGTCTGTTTCTCAGACTGACTTGTCACTGTGATATCATCTAACCTCACAATATCCTCAAATAGGAGAAATGAAAGGGATCTCAACAGGCATCTTGTCTTCCATGGAAGGAATCTTTTTCTACCTGTTGAGTAGTCTGCTGACTTTTGGAGAAGGAGATCTTACTTGTTTAGTTGCAAATCCTTTCCAACGTTAATAAATCACTGCCTTTTATACAGTCAAAAATCTGTCTACTTGGCAGTTTATTACATTATATAGATTATTATGAATAAGTAGACTACATTCTTGCATGCCCGATCTTCAAAATACTGAAAACAACTATAACTTAAGCATCTTCAATTCTATCATTCTTCATGATTTCTGTCCCTCTCCACATTTGAGTGGCCCTCTTCATTTAGTTCTTAAATATATATGAACTACCCTTTCTTTTATAGTAAGAAGAACTTTTTTTTGAAAAAGCACAGTAAAGCAACAAGGAATTGAGTCATTTTGAGTTTTTTCCTTCTTTTTGTCCTAACAATACATTTTCCCAAAGGCAGTGGGCTTATTCCTCTTCTTGCCCTAAATTTTGCACCCAGGGCCCTTTTTCCCTGATCACTTTTCTGTGAAGATTAAGATTTGGGGCACTAGTTTTAGCATTGCTGTCACAAATGTGTTACTCATTTGAACTCATCTTTGGTTATAAACTCCTTATTTTACCTCTTGTGTTTATATGCTTTATGGTGTGGATGACACATGGAGTTACACACTGGTAACTTCCCATGCCTCTTGCCTTTCTCATTATAGCTAATTTAAATTATAAATCAGAATTCCTTTTTATTTTCATCTTCCATCATTTTTTTTAACTGTATTCATCTTTAGAGTCCCTGAAAATGGAATTATACCCATAATTCTCTGAACTCTTTGAATACTACTGACTGGAATTGTAAGGTGATCATATTTGGCTATGCATTCATGTGAGTATTTAAAATTCTAATATAAAAATATGATTTTCTCTCAAGGTCGACATGACTTCTACTTTATATATAAGTTCTGTACAAAACAGTAGAATTTATCACACTGCTTCCTCACCCTTATAAGAGACTATGGGAGTAAAAACACATGAGATGTATCTTCGATTACTAGTATATAAAAAATAGTGCTGTTCTTCACTGACTGTGCCATTGGGCCAGTCCTATTATTGATAATAGGAAAGTTTAAGGCATACCTTCCTTTTGGCCAGGGTGTGGATTCACACACACATACACAAACATACTTTCTCAACATCAAATGTTAAAAATTAGATGTTTCTTATAAACAAAGTTTAGTCATCCATTTAATCATGTCTTATCCAATTAATTTCAATGATACCAATAATATTATTACTTTATATATTTTAGCATTTCAGGCTTATTTATAAATATTGTTATAAAAATGGTTTTTTATAAACATTTACATGTAAATGGCTTATATTTATAAATAAACCATAAAAATATGGTTGATTATGACACATGCATATATGTATGTGTGATTTGTGTGTGTATATATGAGATTGTATATGTATATATATTGGTAAAAATATTCATTATTCTGTGCCCTGATCCTTTCCTCTGTTGTTTCTTCCTTAGAATTACTGGGCACTTTCTTGACACAGCTTCCTAGTTTTTACTAGGTCATACAACTTGTTCATGCTTGCTTCCATGACTCCATTATTCTATATATGTTATACTTGTTAAACTGAGTAGTATCCAGTTTTTAAAATATTAATTGGAATTATTCATCTTTCTCAAATGTTATTTTAAGTTCTTTTTAATCAGATCAGTGAGTTGTTGCAAAATTTACTTTTCCAGATAGCCTAAGAAGAACTCTACCACCATTCAGGTGGCAATTTGTCTGAAATTATCAGCCATGGGCCAAAAAATAATAATTATAGATGTTCTTTCTTGATAGTACATTCTCCTTACCTATCCATAATAATGGCCTTACACTGGAAGAAGATATGGAAACATCATCTGTGTCCTCAAAGCCTTCAGTTTACTCCCCAGGAAGACATATTCCATGATCCTTCTACCAGACTTGTTCAATTATTTAACAAATCTTCATTGAGTGCCTTCTCTGTGACAGTCATTCTCCTGGCTAGTTAGGTAAGTGAATCTGCCATAATGGGAAGGAATTAGTCACCTGGTCAACTGGCTTTATTGACATGTTATGCATAATTCATAGCTGTGGTGGGGGCAAGACTTCAGGTCTGAAGCCAAATCCTACTTAGGATGGTCAGATCCGTTCAATGCCTGCAACTGACCTCTGATTCAATTCACCCTACAGAATTTTCTCAGGAGTGTGCTTAGACTACTGTTATTCATAATCAGAAAGATTTCTTTCAACTCTCTAACCACGCTTAGAAAGACTCCGAGTTGGCAGCTTAAGGAATCACTCTGATAAGGTAGCTGCATTGGCTATTGTGTACTTTCATATAAGGAACTTGAGAGTCAGGAAAGTAACACCCCCTGATTTTTCTCTCCTGCTTTTGGGCATTCTTCATATCTATAAATTTTCATAGTCTTGTCATTAAAGAAATCTAATTATGTCTGTTGGCATCTTGACATCAATGACCATCACCACTGTGATAACCACACAAATACTTTCAGAAGTCAGCATATCTCTAACTTAGCCACGTGAAGTCAATATTCCACCAACACAGCTCTATCTCCAGGCAGCTTTGATAGGACTTCGATATGACTCCTTGGTACCTCTAAATTTAGATATTCTGGGATAAATCTATCATTTTATAGCTCATAGTTCTGATTTTTCCTCTGTTATCTGCTTCTACACACATGAAGGACGATGGCAATAATCACAGTGATTAAAGGTGCCTGATAGTTGGCTACTTTAAAAATGACCTAGTTGCTTCTAGCAATGGTATTTGCAGCTAGGGTCCTAAGATCATAAACATCAGTCACGTCCTGTGAGTATTTTTTCAAATTCCTAATTCTCAAAGATATGTCCATCAAGAAGATAACACCACTGCAAATTACTTTTGGATTACTAAAAAGAATATAGAGCAAGAGTGAAAAGTGATTTCTAAAAACAAACACCAAAGACCTGCACAGGACATAAACCAATGAGTATTAACACACATTAAACTCAGCATAATCAATATTCCAAAGCTATTGTGTTTGAACTATTATAGCAGTATTCCATAGGATTTCCTTGTCTCTAGCGTGCATGCAGTCCTCCCTTCATGGACTACTCCTACTCAGGCATAATAATCTATTATAATTATATATATAATATCAATATATATTTATAATATAAACAAATTTATATTATAAAATCCAAATTCTCAAGCTGGCATCCCTGGCCATGTGCCATCACTGATTTCTCTCGCGTCTCAAGATCACTCTCCAGTGCTGACTTCTGGTACTCTTTCTTCAAGAACTAGCCAAAACATCACTTCCTCTATGATGATATCTCTACTCCCTGGCGATATCTGTAACTTCCTACCACTCCTAAAACTTATCAATATGCATTTTTATTCTTTTATAAGTAAAATTTTTATAGAAGTAAAATATCTGTCTTAGTCAGCTTGAGCTGCCATAACAAAATACTGTAAACTAGGTGGCTGAAACAACAGAAATTTAATTTCTCATAGTTCTGGAGTCTGGAAGTCTGAGATGAGGATGTCAGTATATTCAGGTTCTGGAGAAGGCTCCCTTCCTGGCTTACAGATGGCCGTCTTCTCTCTTAGTCCTCATATGGCAGAGAGACAGACAGCAAGCTCTCTGGTGTCTCTTCTTACGAGGGCACTAACCCCATCCTGAGGGCCCTACCCACATGAACTCAATTAAACCTAATTATTTCCAAAAGGCCTCATTTCCAAATATGATCACATTGGGGGTTAGGGCTTCAACATATGAATTTGGGAGGTGGGGACACAATTCAGTCCACAGCAAATATACATTCAGGGAAGTGAACAAATCATAATACAAGTTGATTAATTGTTTCAAAGTAAATATACCTATATATCTACTCCATCAATCAATTAATAAAAATTGCCAAGAGGCCTGAAGTCATCTTTATGCTATTTTCTCATCATTACTCTCTGCAAATTATTATTATTATTATTATTATCATCCTGATTTCCATCACCATAGACAGTTCTCCTGTTTTTGAACTTTATACAAATGGAATTACTTAAACTCTTCGTGCTTAGCTTCTTTTGTTCAATATTATGTTTGTGAGGTTCATCCATATTTTCAAATGGAGCAGTAGTTTGCTCGGTTTTATTGTTGTACAATATTTTATTGTTTGAGTACATCACAATTTATTTATCTATTCTACTGCAGATAGACATTTGGGTTGTTTCCAGTTGAAAGCAATTATAAGTAATGTCTTTTACTTATTTATTTTTTTTTGTGAGGAAGATCAGCCCTGAGCTAACATCCAGGCCAATCCTGCTCTTTTTGCTGAGGAAGACCTGCCCTGTGCTAATATCTATTGCCAATCCTCCTCCTTTTTTTTCCCTTTTTCTCCCCAAAGCCCCAGTAGATAGTTGTATGTCATAGTTGCACATCCTTCTAGTTGCTGTATGTGGGACCCCCCACCTCAGCATGGCTGGACAAGCGGTGCGTCGGTGCGTACCTGGGATCCAAACCCGGGCCGCCAGTAGCGGAGCGTGCGCACTTAACCACTAAGTCACGGGGCCGGCCCCAGTAATGTCTTTTTATGAATGTTTTTTACATGTTTTTGGTAGACAAATCTATGCACTGTGGGAGTATATATATTTAGGAGTGGAGCTGTTGGATCTAGCAGTTAAGTATCTAAAACTTACTTAATACACAATTCAATATTCAAAATATTACAAGTTTTGTAGACGCTTTTGTTAGATTAAGAAAATGCTTTTCTGTTCCTAGATTGCTTATTTTTTATCATAAATCAGTGTGGAATTTTATCAAATGCTTCTCTGCATCTTTTGAAATGATCATAGGATTTTTCTCCTTTATTTGGTTAGCGGAGTAAAATATACTGATTAATTTTTGAATACTGAACAAACAGAATACTGAAATAAATCTAACTTTTTTGTTGTATATTAAAATTTTCCTGTGCTATTGGACTTTATATGCTGACATTGAGTTTAAGATTTTTTTTTCCTACGTTTATAGAAGATTGGTTTGTAATTTTCCATTTTTATAAAGTCCTTGTCAGGTTTGAGTATAAAGTTTATGCTATTCTCATAAAATATATATTTATGAGATGGAAAGTATTCCATCTTTTTTTTTATTCCCTGGAAAAGTTTGCATAAGATTGTTGTTATGTCTCCCTTTAAGATTAAAGTTATCTAGGCCTGGGGTTTTCTTTGCAGGAGGGCTTTATAATTACAGGTTCAATTTCTTCAATAGCTATAATGCTATCTATATTTATATTATTTCTGTATCCAGTTTGACAACTTGTAGCTTTCTAGGAATTTGAATTTCATATACTTTTTCAAATATATTGGCATATTGTTCATGTTATTAGGATTGATAATTGCTCATATAATCAGCATCCGTGGTGATGTGCCTTTTTTTTATTGCTGGTATGGGTACGTTGTACCTTCTTTCTGTTTGTTATCTTGACCAATCTTGGGAGGCTATTAGTCCTATTAATCTTTCCAAAGGACGAACTCCTGGCTCTGCTGATTTTTTCAATTGTGCTTTTATTTCTTATATTATTAATTTCTGTTCACATTGTCATTATTTCTTTATTGCTACTTTCTTTCAATTTATTTCTTGTTATTTTTCCTAGTCTCTTGAGATAGATACCAAGATCATTGATTTTTAGCCTTTTTTTTTCTATACATGCATTTATGGCTATACATTTCCCTCTACGCAGGTTTTAGCTGCATCCCATGGGCTTCAGTATAATAGTTTAATTATTATTCAATTCACAATATTTTCTTATTTCCTTCATATTTTCTGACTCATGGGTAGTTTAGAGGTGTAATGCTTAATTTGCAAACATTTGGATATTTTCTAGTTATATCTTTTGTTAATAAATTCAACCTTAATTCCACCTTGGTCAGAGAACATATTGTGAGTTCAATTCTTTGAAATTTATTGAGAACTGCCTAATGGAAATATATATATTTTACTGTTTGAGTTTCAGTGTCTTAAATAGATCTATTAGATAAAATTTGTTAATTGTGGTTTTTATATCTTCTATTGTTATACTAATTTCTTGTCTCCTTATTTTATCAGATAGTCAAAGAAGTGTGTTTAATTTCCAAATATGATTCTGGAATATTCTTCTTATAGTCCTTTCAGCTTTTGCTTTGTCTATTTTGATGTTATATTATTATCTATACATAAATTTAGAAATGTTTTATTTCTCTAGTGGATTCTTTAATCATTATGACATCTTCTTCTTTAGGAACATTTTCTTACCTTAAATTCCACTGTCTTTTTATTGCAATAATGACAACAGGCTTTAAATGTGTGCCTTCTGCCTTTTGTGTTCTTTTATTTATAGTGTCTCTTAAGAACTACATATTATACTGTTTTTATTTTTTATCCTATCTGACATTTGTCTCTTGTCTGTTTATATTTCATGAAACTACTGATATATTTGAACATAAATCTAACATCTTACTATTTGCTTTGTATTTATCCAATTTGTTCTTGCTGTTTTTTTCTCCTTTCTTGTTTTATTTTAGACAAAGAATTTATTATTATTCCATTTTCCCCTGTGTTAACTTGTTAGTTATAGATTTTAAAAACTATTCTCTAAAAGGTTAACATAGACATTACCAACATACATTTTGACTATAAATTAGTAGTTCTCTGCCTTCCAGGAATGAAAAGCTTCTTAGAACAGGTTGTGTTTACTTAGTACTCTCCTCCATGTGTGGTACCATTTTAATGTATTTATTTTTATATATAATATTCTTGTATATAACCAATATTCTGAAATAACCACATTTTTATCATTTTCATTGCACTTTAATCCTTTGTGCATTTTTTTTGCTTCTCTCTGAGAACATTTACCTTCTGCATGAAGAATTCCTTTACTATTTCTCTTAATGTAGATCTGCTGGTGACAAATTTTCCCAGTTCCTGTTTATCTGAAAATGTCTCCATTTTGTCTTTATCATAGAATCTAGCAGTATTATTGTGATGTGGCTAGGTATTGATTTCTTTTTATTTATCCTGCTTGTGTTTTTTAAAGCCTTTTGTATCTATGGCTTTATATCTTTTAATAGTTTTGGAAAATTCTTGGTCCAATTTTTTCAAATATTGCTTTTCTCAATCTATCTTCTTTTTCTATCGCTCCATTTCCACATGTTATGGCTTTCATTTTTTTCCATATGTATCTAATACTCTTTTCTGAATTTTCTCTAGATCCTTGAGCATGGATATTTTTCAAAGAAGCAACTTTTGGTTTCTTTGATATTTCTATTTTTGTCTGTTTTATATTGCAAATGATTTTTTATCTTTTCCTTATGATTTCATCTATTTGTTTTTGGTTTAACTTTTTTCTTATCCCTTAAGCTAGAAGTTTAATCAAGATTTTCTTTCTTTCTTCACTTAACCACTTAAAACTATAAATTTCCCTCTAAGTGTTGCTCGAGCTGCAGCCTGCAAATTATGACATGTTGTGTTTTAACTTCTATTTAGTACAAAAGATTTTCTAATTTCCCTTGTGATTACTTTTTGGACCCATGGTTTATTTATAAGTGTGTGTTTAATTTCTAAATATTTGGAGAATTCTCAGCTATCTTTCTGTTACAGGCATACCTCAGAGCTACTACAGGTTCAGTTCCAGACCACTGCATGCAATAAAGCAGATATTGTAATAAAGTGAATCACATTATTTGGTTTCTCAGTGCATATAAAAATTATGTTCACACTATACTGTACTCTATTAAGTGTATAATAGCATTGTGTCTAAAGAAACAGTGTACATACCTTAATTAAAAAATACTCTATTGCTAAAAAATACTAACCATCATCTGAGCCTACAGCGAGTTGTAATCTTTTTGCTGGTGAAGGGTCTTGTAAAAAAAACGCAATATCTGCAAAGCACAGCAAAGTGAAGCACAACAAAACAAGGTATGCCTGTATTGGTTTTCATTTAACTATATTGTAGGCAGAGACCATACTCTGTCTGATTTCAATGGGGCTTGTTCTATGGTCTAGCATATGGTATAGATATGTATTCTACTGTTGTTGGGTGGAGTGTTCTATAAATATCAATTATGTCAAGTTAATTGATATCTTTTTGAAGTTTTCTATATACTCATAAATTTTCTAATTTTTCTATCAATTACTATTCTATCAATTAATTATGGACTTGTATATTTCTCCTTTTAATTCTGTCAACTTTTGTTTCATGTATTTTGAAGTTCTATTATTGGGTCCATGCATATTTACGATTGTTATGCGTTAAGGCCTCAACTCTTTATAGCTATGAAATATTCCTCTTTATCTTTGATAATTTACTTTGTCTACTTTTTGTGATTTTAACATAGCACTCTTGTAATTTTCTTGTAGATAATTTATAGATGGGTCTTGTCAATTTATCCCTGTCTTTTAATTGAGCTGTTTAGCTGTTTATATTTAATATGATAATCATTATGGTAGCGTTTAATCTATCATCTTTTAATTTTTCATTTGTTCCATATGTTTTTTGTGTCTTCTTTCCTTTGTTTCTTTTGTTTGACTTTTTTATGATTTTATTTTATCTACGCTTTTGGCTAGTTTTTAGCTATACCTCTATTTAAGTGATTGCTTTAGGGTTGAAAATATGCATCAATATATTGTCACAATATGTTGTGACAATATATTGTCATTACTTTTTCCCTTAGAAAACTCAATTATCTTTTTAAACATTTTAAATGAGAAAACTTCTTTTTCAATATTTATGTGTTTACTGTTCTCAGTGCTCCTCACTGTTTTGTATAGATTCAAGTGTCCATCAGTTTATCATTTTAGTTCTGCCTGAACTTCCTTTTACATGTCTCATAGTGCAAATTTGCTGGTGATAAATTCTCTCTGCTTTCATTTGTCTGAAAAAAAATTAATTTTCTTTCACTTTTGAAAGATGCTTTCACTAGGTGTGAAATTACAAGTTGATAGGGCTTTTTTTTTCTTGTAGTATTTTAAAGATGACATTCTATTGTCTTTTGGCTTCTGTACTTTCTGATGAGAAGTTTACAACCATTCTTATCTTTGCTCCTCTGTATGTTTTCTCTGGCTGCTTTGTCACTTGTTTTCAGCAATTTGATTATGATGTTCTTGGTGTGGTTTTTGTCAAGTTTATCCTGCTTGGGTTTGAATATGTGCTTTTATATCTTTTTAAATCAAATTTGGAATATTTCAGTAATTATTTTTTCAAATACTTTTTTGTTCCTCCTTTTGTCTAGAAATCCAATTGCATTTATGTTAGACTACTTGGTAATGTCGCACAAGTACTGAGTGCCCATTCATTTTTTTTTCTCTTTTCTTTGTGCTTTATTTTGGCTACTTCCTATTGCTATGTCATCAAATTCACTAAACTTTTTCCCCTGCAATGTCTAATCTCCTGTTAATTGGGTCCTTTGAAAATTTTGATTCAGATTTTGTATTTTCTTCTTTCTAGTTATTTTGCTTGGTTCTTTTCATATTGTCCACATTTGTTGCTTCTTCTTAGGTCTAGCAAAACTTTATTAAATGTCATACATCATGAGCTTTATATTGTCAAGTGCTGTATTTTGTTTTATTCCCTTTAGGTATTTTGGACTTTGTTCTACAAAGCAATCAGTTACCTGTGACCCAATTTGATCATTTTGGAGCTTGATTTATTTTTTAGAGTGGGTCTAAATCTACCACCATTTCAATAATGTCACTCTGTGCCAGCTGGTGGGAACTTTAACAGTTCACAGTCTTGTATAAGCTCCGGAAATCTTTTGGACTAAAGTTCCCCAGTAAATTTTCTTTCCTAGAGATTTGTTTTTAGACAGACTTGTGTAGTTTTATACTATGCATGCACAGATTTCTATCAAACCATATCGATTTCTGAAGTTCTTTATTGCATAGCCCTGAACCGTCTGATACTCTGCCCTGCAAATTCTAGGAAACTCAGATTCCCTATTCTCTAAATATCTTTCCTTTCACTCAGAGACACTGCTGAATTCTGTTTTGTCTCCCCTTCCTTTGTTCTAGACCAGAACTACATTCATGCTGAAAGCTAGAGTGATTGTGGGGCTTAGTTCATATGTTTTCATCTTCTCAGTCACAGTTCTCCACCTATTTTCCAATATCTGAAAATAGTTGTTTCACATATTTTTTTCCTATTTTCCAGTTGTTTAAGGTAGGATGGTAAATTCAGTTCCTACCACTCTATCATGGCTGAAACTGAAATCCTACCGTCTTAATATTTTTTACCAATTTATCTTCCAGTTCAGTCTTCTCTGTTAAATCCATTAAGTAATTAACTTCAGTGATTTTATTTTACAGTTCTAGAATATCCATGTGATTCTTACTTATTGATTCTATTTTGTATGAAGTACTCCAGAGAATTCTTACTTTCTTAAAAGTATTAATTACAGATATTTTTAAGTTGTATATCCTAAATTTCAGTTTTTCATGATTGGTGGGCCTCTTTCATTTGTTTGTTTGTTTCTTTCATGGAGTTTGTTCATTTTTTCCCATCTCATAGCATGTATGATATTTTTTCCAATTGAATTCCAGATAGAGAGTATAAAGATTTAAAGGCTTCAGGTGATGTTATAATATTTTCCCCAGGTAGGCAGTTTGAGTAAGACAGATCATCTTGTTCTTTAGAAATCTAGATGTTTTGAGACTGGGTTTCAAAATTTGTGAGTTCTGGTCTATTTTGACTTACCCTTACTCCTAAAACATAGCCCTTCTCGGTTCTCAAATCTAAACCTAGATTTTTTTCAGGGTCCCTCTCCTTGAAGGACTTAACCTCCTATTTTTTGTCTTCCTAGTACTGTGAAATTGCCAAAAATTCTGCTTATTCATCTAGACTTCTTAGACTCCTATTCCATAAAGTTTAGGAATCTGCAAATCCCTCAGAAGGAACAGGTCACAAAATGTCAATTTCTCTTCAATATGTTTTCCCTCTTCCTAAGTCCTTAGCCCTAGAAAACCTGCCTATTTTGGTTTCTCTACAATGCCCTCAATTGGCTATTTTTTGTATTTCATCCAGCTTTTATATTGTTCTCCACGAAAAGTTGTTCTGATAACAAGATACTTTATCATAGTTGAAGAAAAAATTCAGTATATCTTTTATAGCTTTGGGGACTATAAGATAACAATTTACACATTTGTCTTAAATCCATTACTAGATTATGAGTTTCTTATAGGCAAGGACTCTGCCTCATCATCTTCGGTTATCAGGGACTGGCATAGAGTCAGCTGTCAATAATTATTAAGGCTTTCAGTTGCACCTCTTATTTCCCTCAAAAGAATTCCTGCATACTCTCTTCTGAGCTACTTACTCCCTCCGGCATACCTCTCTACCTACTACTTTCCGGATTGCTGGTATCATTCTTCCATTCTATCCCCTGACATGTCCCTGATCTCCTTAAAACACTGTTTTAAAATACTTCAGGAATTTTTTCTTTCCTGACCCTAACCAGGTGTGATCACCCCTAATCAGGTGTGATCAGAGTGTAATCTATCATCACTTAGCAAACATATTTTCAATGTCCTGTGCTACACTGGATGCTTTAAGTGAAAAGCCAGTATTCCTCCTTCCTAAGGAAGCCCCTTGACAGCAGAAGCTGTCCCTTTAGCTTAGCATATATCTCCTTAGGAAGTGAGTTCACACCATGTATGAAAGTGGCAGCTTGAGACACGTGGACTTGGTCACCTGTGAATCTCAGAAAGGCAGCTAAATTATTTTTTAGTTGAATGGGTATAACAAGCCATAACCATAACAGAACTAATAAAAGTTCTCTAATAGTGTAAGTAAAATGGAGACTTTTTATTAACTTAATTTGTCAGAATGCTTGCATTTATCTTCCTATTCCTAGAATCTGTTCTCTAGTCAGAAGATACCTACCTTTTAATAGAACTTAATGGTAAGCTCTGAGGTGAAGTGGTATCCAAAAATGTAAGTCTTTATGTTTAAGTATTTCTAAGCATTGAAATTCACAATAAGCAAGCCTTTAATCAGCAATTACACTTAACAAACATATAGACACATGGAGAGTAAAATATCAGTATCATTGTTTACCCATATACAGAACTGATTGAAGCAATTCCTACTACTTCACTTAATATTCAGAATTGTATTGGATCTACCCTAGTTCTACCTTTACATATCAGAAAAAAGACATATGGAATTTCAAAAAATTATATCAGTCTTTAAATATTAGCAAACATGCCCCTTCTGAGGGTCACTTTTATCTAATTCAACATCATTTGCCTGGTATAAATTTTAAATATTGAAAAATAACAAACAAATAAACCAAAGATGAAAACACCTGCACAAAAGAATGCTCAATCCAACTAGTAGACCAACAAATAAAAAAAAAAAGAAAAGAAAAGAAAAAAAAGTAAACATGGCACAGTAGGAGAATAAAGCTTCTGGGGAAAGAAAGCAAAGCTGTGTGACAGATGGAAAGGTCTCAATGGATGAATGGCACTACTACAAATAAGTAGCAGGCAGCCAGAGGGAATCAAATAATGATTATGGAAGAAAAATGAGGGTTAAAAAAGATGAAAAGAATGTTTTCACTCAAGCTAAAGATTCTATATTAATAGAATTTCCTATTTTTTAAATATATTTAATTACACATCCACAAAAGGTAGAAAATAATTCATGTCAAATAGGGTACACAGCTGACAAGTGAACCAGTATAGACAATATAAAAAGTTCAACATGTCCTTGGAGAGGAAGGAATGCATTCCACAATTTGTACTGGCATGCCCCCAAACTTGAACAGATTACTTTCTGACGATCAATATCTGTAACCACCAGAGGCCTGTTAGAGAGTTTTTAAAAAATCAGCTTCAAAGAGACCTGGTCCCCAGCTTACATTTTATTTTTGCCAGTGGGTGCTGAGGTAAGAGTTTTGGACAACGCTCATTTTTCTTCTCTTTATAAGGGTGTGTATTGAATATGAAGCACCCTAGCATGCTCTCGGGCTCTAGTCAGCTGGATTCAGGCCCTGTTTTTAGATACTGTGAGGGAGGACCAATCCCCCTCACCAACCTGAAATCAGCCTTTGCACATTCAACTCAGTAAAAAATGCTGGCCACACTTTAGCTGGGTTTTCAATAGCAGGTGCTTATTCATCCTTCTGATTTTAGTGTCAAGTATAAATGGAATATTTTAAGTGGTGTTAGAGTTACTCAACTTGAAAACCTAGAACATTTCTTCCCTTCGCATTTTTGTATTATGCTCAAATATTAGTGAATCAAAGCAATAGTTTTCCTAATGTTTTTCTACCTAGAATGAAATAATTAAAAATCTGTTTCTAATAGTGCAGCATATTAAAAACAAACAACAACAAAAAAAATCCACACAATTTCCCCATGCTTTACCAACTGGAGAACAACTCACTTCAATATAGAACACTCTAGTTTGAGACATTCTCTTGTTAAATTGTACATCATTACTTCTATTTAGGCTTTGTATACATTCTACCCACCTCTCAGCAATTAACACACACTATCAAGTGAACAGCTCTGAGAGGTCCCACAGCAAAGAATCTATTTGGTTTTTTTAAACACAGCATTTTTCAAATCGATTTGAATTGGAAGATATTTAAAATCCTAAAAAATTTTAGGGTACATCCATTCGGAGTTGTTTGCCAAAATTCTGCCCTGGGCTTCACTCAACTTCGTTTGATCATTTCCCTCTTGACTAAAATAATTTTTTCTAAGTAATGAAGATGAAAACTACTGAGAAGGCAGAGAATGATATTTCACCTACTTCTCGTTTAATGTCCAGAACCTGTCTATCTGAATTAATGTTCACAAAGTAGAGAGTAATGGAGGAGGAAGAGAACAGCCTCTCTTATTGTGAGGATACATCTTACCCCTCTCTGCTCAATGCTTCTCCACCTCTAAGTGATTGTGTTATTAAAAGCAAACTCAAGGATGATGGATGAAAAGAGTAACTGCAGCCTTTAATCACGAGGCTCTAGCATTTCAACAGCGTTGCTAGTTGTAGGGAGTAGTGAAATCATTGGAGACTTAAACAAATGGGTTAGAAAAGGTCCTGAAATGAGTTGCTGGAGAGATTTCAAAACAGGAACCTGATTAACTAATGCACAAAATGCAAATGAACTCTTCCAATCAATAAACAAAAGTGTATAAGTATAATATCTGGATTGGGATATTTAAACAAAGTAGGCAAATAATCAATCTGAGAGTGTCCATCTTTGAAAAAGTGGCAACACTGTATAAATTCTGAATTGTTTTATTCTTTATCTTTTCTATCATTATTCCCATAAGATGTTCTGCAAACATCCAGTCAATTAAAGCAAATTTCAAGAACACTGAATGTGATATCTCATACTTGAACATTCCTAATGCAAATTATCATAATAAAGGTCCCTAGAAGTCCTGCAATGGAGAAGGGTTTTAAGCTTTGCTTGAGTTTTTCTCCAACCTAATTGACTAGGGAGCCATATTTACATAGTAAGCCTATTAATGTCCTGGGGTTTATTTAGGAAATAGTTGGGACCGGCCCTGTGGCTTAGCAGTTAAGTGCGCACGCTCCGCTACTGGCAGCCTGGGTTTGGATCCCGGGCGCGCACCAACGCACCGCTTGTCCGCCCATGCTGGGGTGGTGTGCCACATACAGCAACTAGAAGGATGTGCAACCATGACATACAATTATCTACTGGGGCTTTGGGGAGAAAAAGGGAAAAAAAATTCAGTTTCAACAAATTTGAGCCACAGGTTCTTTGCAGGCATAAGGATTAGTTGAAACTAATCAAAAGAGGAAATAGTTTTCCACCGTTTCTTACAACAGACTATGCTCATAAAACTATGGAATTGTAGAAAAATTTACAGTAGTTGGGAGTGTCTCAAGTGGTAATATATTAAAGCAGCATTTCTCAGAGTTTGATCAAGGAAGTCTTAGGCTTCCCCAAGACCCTTTTAGAGAACCCATGAGGTCAAAGCTTTTTTAATAATATTAAGATGTCACTTGCCTTTGCCCTCTCATTGCCTCACAGGTGTACAGAGGAATTTTCCAGAGCCTATATGATGTGAAGATGTCACCACTCTGACAGCTAATAAAAAGATTATTTCGGTATTTTGTATTTTAAAAATTCTTATTTTTAATTTCTGATGCAAATAAATATTGCTGGATATAACTCATATAAATAAAAGCTTTTTGGAGTGTTCAATACATTTTAAGAGTTAAAGAGGGTCCTAAAACCAAAAAGTTTAAGAACTACTGTTTTAACGTAAACATAGGTTTCTAGGTGTTTTCTAAAAAAAAAAGGTGGGAGACTAACATAGAGGTTGAATGTTTACTTTCAAAGGTTACTTTTTCATATTTTACTAAGCTTTGGATCAATAAGAGAGGGCATTCTATGTACATACTTAACTGATCAATGTACTCTTCAGCACCTCCAATATGACAATGAACTCTATTAGTGCAGAATTAAAAATAGCATTGGTATGAGCAAAGAGAGAAATGCATTTTAGCTACCTACTGTTTATGTACTTTATTTTATGCCAGGGACTGGTTGGATAAACATATATGCGCTAGACATGTATGCACTAGACAGTTTGTACTCTTGCCTTTTGGTGATAAAGCATCTATGACTGTAATTACAGATACACAAATATACCTGACTCCAAACCTATAGTTCTTAAAGATAACAACTCATTTAAAAGATAAGAGAGCAGCCTCCAAAAAATACTCTAATTAGTCTTATGTAATTTCTCATTTGAGTCTTATTGGGGATGGTTAAGTAAGTGTTTTTGGATATCATGCAATATTTTAGTCAGCAGGCATGATTATGGAGCAACATGCTAAGTGATGAGAAACACGATAAGTTTTACTATCCATTATTCCCAAGCAACTTGCTTTATGGCATGAATCCTTGGTAGCTACATCCTCTTTTGAGAGTGGTCATTAGCTTGATGGAAATTAGATAAAATGGGAACTGTTCTAAGACTATTATCTGTAAATTCTTAAATATATATCAGATAAATAAAAGTTTCTGATTAGAAATAATGAAACAACACATGTAAAGCCATGGAAATAGAAGTATCATGTAAGAACTCTACTTACTGTACCAATGCTGATAGATCATTCATCTAAAAAATACTAAGTGCCCATTGTATGCCAGGCACTAGACTAAGATCAGGAATATACTGATGACTCACATGGCTAAGGGCCTTGTCTTCACTGGGTTTTAATTGAGGAGATATACACAAATAAAATTAAATTTCAGGGGCATGCTGCTATTACTTGAATAGGGAATACCTAATCCTGGGACATTAGAGCAGCATTCCTCCCTCCCCCCAAATATGCCATCCGATTGAAACATGAAGAATTAGAAGGAGTTAATGAAGCATAAAGTGTCGTGAAAAGTATTCAAAAGCCTGGAGATCAGGGAGAACATGACACATTCAAAGGACTAGCAGAAGTAACCATAGTGGGAAGGAGAAGTCAAGATGGTGGCGTAGGCAGACTCTGAACTCACCTCCTCCCGCGGACACAGCCAATTTACAACTACTCGTGGAAAAATTACCCCTGAGACAGAACTGAAAACTGGATAAGACGAACTTCTGCAACAATGGACAATCCTAACTGAGGTAGAAGAGGCAGAGACTCCCTTCTGGAGAGGAAAAACGCCGCCTTCACAAGACGCCACCATCACTGCCGCCCGGGAGCAGCGCATAGGTACGCAGCCCTCCCTGGAGGCGCGGGGCCCTGAGCCGGGGAGCGCCCCCACTGTGGGCATTTTGTGGACCCAGCACAATTGAGACGAGTGGCATAATGTCCGACTTTGCCTGCTACTAAAATGTTGGGGAGTACCCCCAGAAAAGCTGGTTCAAAAAGACATTAAAATTGACTCTTAAAGAGCCCACGTGCAAACTCACCCGTTTCAGAAAGCAACCTAAAATCACCAGAAAGAAAGGTGCACAGTGCTTTGGTGAAAAGAGACTCACCTAATAGGCCCTGTGTGCATCTCGGTGAGAGGTGAGACCTCTCCAGGGACTGGGACATTGGCGGCAGCCATTGTTGTGGCCTGGTGTGGGTGTGCTGACACAGACGCCATTGGAGTTCTCCCTGGGGCCTGCTAGCCCAGGGTCTGCCCCACCCGCTAGAGCACCGATTTAATCCAGCTCAGCCAGGGCAGGCAGCCCACCCTAGAGACTGGCCCCACCCAACAACAAGCCCTCAGGCAACTTGTGGGCCTGTATAGATTGGTGACTGGATTCTCTGCAGCCTGGCAACTGAGCCAACTTCAGCGGCGTAGGGCGAGCACAAGGAGCAGGTGGAGAGTGTGGGGCAGTAGTGGAGTGTGTGGGGCTCCCGCCGTGGAGATACTGGGTGCTCTTCGGGTGGTCGGGGCGCGCACACAGGGCAGGACTGTGTTGACTGTGTATGTGGACCTGTGGGCGGCAGGGTTTGTCAGCTGTAGAAGACTTGTGCTTCTCAAAGAAAACACATAGGGGGTTTGCTCCACCTTCCAAAGCCTGAAACAATAGGGTGCCCCCGTGACTGAGGCCAGCCCCACTGAGCTGTAATCCTCAGAGACATGACAAGAGACTTAAAAGCTGGAAGCTTATAGCAATTGCAAGGCCCTGAGCCTAACAACCTGCCACGCTGGGGGCCTACTCACTTAAAAGAAATACTGCAACACAAATGTGGTATTAGAACTTGCAGCCAACTGTGCTGGGGCTCCCCACACCTGATAAAGAGACTGAAGGGTCCACAACAACTACAAGCAGCTGAGCATTACAACAGCTGGCCAGGAGCATAACTCAGCCTCCCTGGGCACCTACAGGGAGAGCAAACAGGCCACAACAGAAGGACACATGCAGCCCACATAGGGGTCACCCCTGGAACATTGAGAACTGAGGGAAGCACACGGCAGGCCTCCTAAGCCGTCACTTACTACGGTCACCTATCCAAGAGCAGGAGACGTAGCTCACCGACCTAATACGTAGTCACAAGCACAGAGAAAGAGGCAAAATGAGGAGGCAAAGGAATACATTACAAGTAAGGGAACAGGACAAAACCCCAGAAAAGGAACTAAGTGAAACAGAAATGAGCAACCTACCTGACAGAGAGTTCACACAAAGAGTGTTAAGGATGCTTACTGATCTGGGGAGAAGAATAGATGAACTCAGTGAGAATGTCAACAAAGAAATGGAAGATATAACAAAGAACCAAGCAGAAATGAAGAATACAATATTTGAAATGAAAAATTCACTAGAGGGACTCAAAAGCAGAGTAGAGGATACAGAAGAACGGATCTGTGAGCTGGATGAAAGACTAGAAGAAATTACCCAAGCTGAACAGGTAAAAGAGAAAAGAATTACAAAGAGTGAGGACAGTCTAAGGGACCTCTGGGACAACATCAAGCGCACTAACATCCGTGTTATAGGTGAAGAGAAGGAGAAGAGCGAGACAAAGGGGCAGAGAATCTATTTCAAGAAATAATAGATGAAAACTTCCCTAAACTAAGGAAGGAAACAGACATCCAGGTACAGGAATCACAGAGAGCCCCAAACAAGATAAACCCAAAGAGGCCCACACCAAGACACATAATCAAAATGTCCAGAATTAAAGATAAAGAGAGAATCCTAAAAGCCACAAGAGAAAGTCAAGTTACATACAAAGGAAACCCCATAAGGCTATCAGCTGACTTCTCAGCAGAAACCTTACAGGCTAGAAGAGAATGGCATGATACATTGAAAGTGCTAAAAGGAAAAAACTTACAGCCAAGAATACTCTACCCACCAAGGTTATCATTCAAAATGGAAGGAGAGATCAAAAATTTCCCAGACAAGCAAAAATTAAAGGAGTTTGTCACCAAGAAACCAGTGCTACAAGAAATGTTAAAGGGACTTATTTAAGGGGAAAAGAGAAGACCACAAATAGGAAAAATTATCTATTTCCATGATAAGAGGGTAATGGATACAAATGCACAAAAAAGAGGTTAGATATGATATCAAAAACATAAAAGGAGGGAGGAGGGGAGTTAAAGAGTAGAGCTTTCAGACAGAGGTCAAACTAAAGAGACCATCAATTCTGTATAGAAGAAGAAAGGAACAGAGAAGGACTAATAAAACACTGAGAAAAAAAAGTTAAAAAATGGCAATAAGTACATACTTATCAATAGCTACTTTAAACGTCAATGGACTAAATGCTCCAATTAAAAGGCATAGGGTGGCTGATTGGATAAAAAAACAAGACCCATATATATGCTGCATACAAGAGACACACTTCAGACCTAAAGACACTCACAAACTGAAAGTGAAGGGATGGAAAAAGATACTCCATGCAAATGGCAATGAAAAGAAAGCTGGCGTAGCAGTACTCAGACAAAATAGACTGTAAGACAAAAACTGTAAAAAGAGACAAAGAAGGGCATTACATAATGATCAAGGGAACAATCCAACAAGAGGATATAACACTTGTAAATATCTACACACCCAATGTAGGTGCACCTAAATACATAAAGCAATTATTAACAGACATAAAAACAGAAATAGACAATAACACAATAATAGTAGGGGACTTGAACACTCCACTTACACCAACGGATAGATCATCCAAACAGAAGATCTATAAGGAAACATTGGCCTTAAATAATACACTAGAACAGATGGACCTAGTAGATATATACAGAGCATTCCATCCAAAAACCGAAGAATACACATTCTTTTCAAATGCACATGAAACATTATCCAAGACTGATCACAAATTAGGCCACAAAACAAGTCTCCATAAACTTAAGAAGATTGAAATAATACCAAGCATCTTTTCTGACCACAACGGTATCAAACTAGAAATCAACTATAGGAAGAAAATCAGAAAAGCCACAAATACATGGAGATTAAACAAAATGCTACTGAATAACGACTGGGTCGAAGAAATCGAAGAAGAAATCAAAAAATACCTGGAGACAAATGAAA
Organism: Ceratotherium simum simum; assembly: GCF_057802395.1. Taxonomy (NCBI): domain Eukaryota; kingdom Metazoa; phylum Chordata; class Mammalia; order Perissodactyla; family Rhinocerotidae; genus Ceratotherium; species Ceratotherium simum. The sequence continues at coordinate 21,564,796 of NC_141918.1, read as the reverse complement.
ATGAAAATACGACATGCCAGAATTTATGGGATACAGCAAAAGCGGTTGTCAGAGGGAAGTTTATAGCAATACAGGCCTATCTCAACAAACAAGAAAAATCTCAAATAAACAGACTAACAATGCACCTAAAGGAACTGGAAAAAGAAGAACAAACAAAGCCCAAAATGAGTAGAAGAAGGGAAATAATAAAAATCAGAGCAGAAATGAATGAAGTAGAGACTAAAAAAAATAGAAAAAATTAATAAAACCAAGAGCTGGTTCTTTGAAAAGATCAACAAAATTGACAAACCTTTAGCTAGACTCACCAAGAAAAAAAGAGATAAGGCTCAAATAATTAAAATCAGAAATGAAAGAGGAGAAATTACAACAGACACCTCAGAAATACAAAAGATTATAAGAGAATACTATGAAAAGCTATATGCCAACCAATTCGAAAATCTGGAAGAAATGGATAAATTCTTAGACTCATACAACCTTCCAAAACTGGATCAAGAAGAAGTAGAGAATTTGAATAGACCAATCACCAGTAAGGAGATCGAAACAGTAATCAAAAACCTCCCCAAAAATAAAAGTCCAGGACCAGACGGCTTCCCTGGTGAATTCTACCAAACGTTCAAAGAAGAGTTACTGCCTATCCTTCTCAAACTCTTCCAAAAAATTGAGGAAGGGGAGAAGCTGCCTAACTCATTCTACAAAGCCGACATTACCCTGATACCAAAACCAGACAAAGACAACACAAAAAAAGAAAATTACAGGTCAATATTCTGATGAACATCGATGCAAAAATCCTCAACAAAATACTAGCAAATCACATACAACAATACATTAAAAAGATTATACACCATGATCAAGTGGGATTTATTCCAGGTATGCAGGGATGGTTTAACATTCGCAAATCAATCAACGTGATACACCACATTAATAAAATGAAGAATAAACATCACATGATCATCTCAATAGATGCAGAGAAAACATTTGACAAGATGCAGCATCCATTTATGATAAAAACTCTGAATAAAATGGGTATAGAAGGAAAGTACCTCAACATAATAAAGACCATATATGAGAAACCCACAGCTAATATCATCCTCAATGGTGAAAAACTGAAAGCTATCCCTCTAAGAACAGGAACCAGACAAGGAGGCCCACTGTCACCACTCCTATTTAACATAGTATTGGAAGTCCTAGCCAGAGCAATCAGGCAAGAGAAAGAAATAAAAGGATCCTAATTGGAAAGGAAGAAGTGAAACTGTCACTATTTGCAGATGACATGTTTTTATATATAGAAAAACCTAAAGAATCCACCAGAAAACTTTTAGAAGTAATAAATGAATATGATAAAGTTGCAGGATACAAAATCAACACACAAAAATCAGTTGCATTTCTATACACTAACAACGAAGTAGCAGAAAGAGAAATTAAGAATACCATCCCATTTACAATGCAACAAAAAGAATAAAATACTTAGGAATAAACTTAACCAAAGAGGTGAAAGAGCTGCACACGGAAAACTATAAAACATTTCTGAAAGAAATTGAAGAAGACACAAAGAAATGGAAAGATATTCCGTGCTCTTGGATTGGAAGAATTAACATAGTTAAGATGTCCATACTTCCTAAAGGAATCTATAGATTCAATGCAATCCCTATCAAAGTTCCAACAACATTTTTAACAGAAATAGAACAAAGAATCCTAAAATTTATATGGAACAACAAAAGACCCCGAATACCTCAAGGGATCCTGAGAAAAAAGAACAAAGCTGGAGGTATCACACTCCCTGATTTCAAAATATACTACAAAGCTACAGTAACCAAAACAGCATGGTACTGGCACAAAAACAGACACACAGATCAATGGAATAGAATCGAAAGCCCAGAAATAAACCCACACATCTATGGACAGCTAATCTTTGACAAAGGAACCAAGAACATACAATGGAGAAAAGAAAGTCTCTTCAACAAATGGTGTTGGGAAACCTGGACAGCCACATGCAAAAAAATGAAAGTAGACCCTTACCTTACACCATACACAAAAATTAACTCCAAATGGATTAAAGACTCTAATGTAAGACCTGAAACTATGAAACTTCTAGAAGAAAACATAGGCAGTACGCTCTTCCACATCGGTCTTAGCAACATATTTTCAAGCACCATGTCTGACCGGGCAAGAGAAACAATAGAAAAAATAAACAAATGGGCCTACATCAAACTAAAAAGCTTCTGCACAGCAAAGGAAACCATCAACAAAACGAAAAGACAACCTAACAATTGGGAGAAGATATTTGCAAACCATACATCTGATAAGGACTTAATCTCCAAAATATACAAAGAACTGATGCATCTCAACAACAAAAAAACTAACAACCCAATTAAAAAATGGGCAAAAGACCTGAACAGAGATTTCTCCAAAGAAGATATACAGATGGCCAACAGACACATGAAAAGATGTTCAAAATCACTAACTATCAGGGAAATGCAAATCAAAACTACAATGAGATATCACCTCACGCCCGTCAGAATGGCTATAATTAACAAGACAGGAAACAACATGTGTTGGAGAGGATGTGGAGAGAAGGGAACTCTCATACACTGCTGGTGGGAGTGCAAACTGGTGCAGCCACTATGGAAAACAGTATGGAGATTCCTCAAAAAATCAAGGATAGAACTACCATATGATCCAGCTATTCCACTGCTGGGTATTTATCCAAAGAACTTGAAAACAACAATGCGTAAAGATACATGCACCCCTGTGTTCATTGCAGCATTATTCACAATAGCCAAGACTTGGAAGCAACCTAAGTGCCCATCAAGGGATGAATGGATAAAGAAGATGTGGTATATATACTCAACGGAATACTACTCAGCCATAAGAAACGATGAAATCCAGCCATTTGTGACAACATGGATGGACATTGAGGGTATTATGCAAAGTGAAATAAGTCAGAGGGAGAAGGTCAAATACCGTATGATTTCCTTCATTAAGTAGTAGATAATAACAACAATAAACAAACACATAGAGACAGAGTTTGGATTGGTGGTTACCAGAGGGGAAGGGGGGAGGGAGGAGGGCAAAAGGGATAATTCGGCACATGTGTGTGGTGATGGGTTGTAATTAGTATTTGGGTGGTGAACATGATGTAATCTATGCAGAAATAGAAGTATAATGATGTACACCTGAAATTTATACAATGTTATAAACCAATGTTACTGCAATAAACAAAAAATTAAAAAAAAAAAAAAAAGAAGTAACCATAGTGGGACTGTGGAGTGTGTGTGAAGGCAGGGGTGGAGGCTGAAAAAGAAGTAAACTTAAGGGCAAAATCTCATCCTGTATGCCGTGTTCAGGAGGTTAGATTTTATTCTAATAGCAACTGAAGTCATTGAAAGGTTTTAAGTAAGAGAGTAGCATTATCAAGTTTGAGTTTCAGAGATCACTCTGGCTACTTTTTGGAAAATGATTGCAAAGAGGGCACGATTTGAAGCAACGAAATTGGTTAAGAGGACATTGCACCATCCTTGAAAGAGACAATAATCATAAGCTCAACCGAGGTAAGAAGAGAGACAAGAGGATAACTTTAAGACATATTTAGAATGCTGAATCAATAGAAACTAGTGATGAGATGTTGAAGGGAGAGAAAGACTTGAAGAACAACAGGCAGGCTTTTGGGCTTGGGCCAATGAGAAAGGGAAGACAGGTGGCAGGAAATCTGAAGGGAAACACGAAGAGCTGAGTTTTGGGTATACTGAGTTTGAAGTGACTCTAGGAAATGCAGAAATGGGCAATAGGCAATTGGATATTCAGATCTGGAGCTAGAAAAGACAAGACTTCTAAAATAAATATGTAAATATGGGCTTCACTGACATGAAAATGGCAATTTAAGTAATAGATGTGGATGAGATCTCCAGGAAACAGTGTGAGGTGAAAATAGGAGAGGGCGCAGAACTAAGCCCAAAGTACAACAATACAGTAATTGGTGATATGACAATCATTTTCTAAAACACTCAGTATAATTTCCTAATTTAAAAAGCATCCTTTATGTGCACATAAATAAAGTCAAAGGTTTAAGAAAAGCTCCATTTCCCTGTCTTCTTTTTATTTGTGCACCCTCCTCCCACCCCAAGCAAGGCACAGAGCAATCTGGGATCTTGAACAAGTAATGGCTGGTTTTGTTGAATGCTTCAACAACAATCCAGACTTGATACTAAGCATGTTCCTGGCCTATCTCATGTCACAGTACCATATGTAATAGGTACTATTACTATCTCCATTATAAAATGAAGACACAGTTGTAGAGTCATTAAGTAACTTGTACACAGTCACACTCTTACAAGTAGTGAAGCTATGAAGTATAGAAAAAGATTAAAGAAGAATGAGATGGATCTGAAGAATAGTAAAAGATCCAGAGGCCTGTTTTCAAAGGAGTACTTAGAGATCCTGATATTTAGAATGAATTGGATCCTGAATCACCTTCACTTTTCCCATCAAAATTAGACTATGGTGCCCACTGGTATTCTGGAAACAGCTCTTCCTGGAAAGCCTAGTTTTACAACTTCCCTCCAGGTTCCCAGGAACCTAGCCATGTGGTTAAAATGTCTGAATCCCTTGTTTACACATTTTTTTCCTCAATAAGCTCAGCATTACTTCAAAGAAATATCTATTCTTCAGCCCCAGATAGTGTCCCTTGTATTACTGGCTAATCCCAGATCCCACCCACAGTGATAAGTGAAATATATATAAAAAGAAATCAAGTCTTACACTTATTTCAATGTTCCTACTCTGTGATGGGACAGTAAGCAGATCTTATACATCATTTTGAGAGGGATGTGGTTTCAGAGTTAGTTTCTATTTGTATCTTTGATACAACAAAATGGCATAGGACATTATGAACTCTCCCCATGAGGTCATTCTCTGTTCACCATATATAGTTATCCTGGCAGCAATCAAGTTACAAGTAGCTTCTTGGTAACTCTAGACATCAGTTGATAATTATGTAATGTCTATATTTTCAAAAGAAAATGATTCTGGTCCAAACATTCTATACTCGACCAAAATTCCATTTAAAAGATTAAAGAAATAAATCCTTAAGCACGCAAGCTCTTAAGGAGAATACTAACCATGAACTCCTCTTTAAAAAAATTCACAGTGTGTTCCAGCTGATTAAGATTAATAAATATAGATACCTTAAGAATCATTATATTAAAGAAATAGTGGGAGATACAAAGCCAGTTTTAAAAAAGAGAGAGATAATGACTAAATACCAGCATTTTATTGACAAACCTCAGAGTGAAAGAAAGGAATCATTAATTGCGTGTTAAATGTTTTCATCTTTTAAGGTGGGGATGTAGGGAGAATCAATAGATATTGTTTCTAACTTACAGAAGAAGAAATTAAAATACGTCAATAAAAATTCTTGAAAACAAGAAAGCAAGAACGAAAGAGCAAGGATGGATTTAAGAAAGTAAAAGCCTGAAACATGTCAGAAGTTAAGACAAACATATCAGATATGACATTTAATGACAAAAATTTCCCTCGTTAGGGAAACAAAACTCAGAAAAGATAAAAAGACAAAACTCAGCCATATAATTTTTATCACAGATACATCTAAAAAAATAGAAAAATTAAAAAATGAAAGAATAAGTAAATATCCAGACAAAGGCAAACAATAGAACATTAAAAGTGGAAATGAGAAATAGAGCTGCATTTTACATTTAAGATACAAATCACAATGTACACACTTGGTTCTCTTATTCTGGGGTGCTGAGGACCCGGCAAGGTGAGCAGGTGAATCTGAAGCTAAGCAGACAGGACAAGAAGGTTCAGCAGCCATCAGCTTAAACTAGAGAAAGGCCTGAGGACAGCTCTGCGGGCTACAGTGAGGAAGACGATAACCAAGAACCCCTTACCTCTTGCCCTGATATTTCTCTCCCCAAATGAGACTTCTGAGGGAGAGAAGGGGAGAAACCCTGAGCTGAAACTACGTTTCTGGTATCCATTGTGTTAGGACCCATGACAGAAAGTAAGTCCAGTTACAGATAAATAAAATTATATTTCTTATTCATCTTAGATTGTGAATTGTGATGAATACCCTCTACTTTAGTCATTATTAAATAATTTAATTAACATCTTCATAATGAAGAAAAAGAAACATAATACAGCCAAATCAATGAGAGAATATAAGAAGAGCAACGCTTCCTTATATGCTAATGTCATCTTGTTTTGAATAAAATTTGAAGTAAAGAATGAAATTATGTTTTTATCTAAATTGAAGGTGCCTTTTTAAACCCAATTAGATGCAATATTACTGCATTGTAAAAAAAAATAACTATTTAGCTTATATAACACCTAGAAGGTGTACTTAACAGAAAGAGATCTTGAGAATTTGAAGTTCAGTCATTCTAAACATGATCACAATGAATAAACTATCTATATCTATATGGTTATGGGAAGTTGCAATTTGGCTACATTCTCTTGTTCATAAATTAGTTGATGACACTGAAATGGCAAAGTACTTACTACTTGGTGCTTGTTCTGGGGACAGTTAATATATAAGGAATGTATCTCAATCCGGGTTCTCCTGAGAAACAGAACCAATAGGATATACATATTGAGTGAGAGAGAAAGAGAGAGACTGATCTCTTTTAGGGAACTGGCTCATGTGATTGTGGAGGCTAGCAGGTCCAAAACCTGCAGGGTAGGCCAGCAGGTTGGAGACCCAGTGAAAAGTTGATATTGCAGCTCGAGTCCAAAGACAGACTGCAGGCAGAATTCCTCTTCCTTAGAGGATGTCAGTCTTTTTCCTCTTAAGACCTTCAACTGATTGGATGAGGCCCACCCACATTATGGAATGTAATCTGCTTTACTCAAAGTCTATTGATCTAAATATTAATCTCATCTAAAAAATACCTTCACAGCAACATCTAGGTCAGTGTTTGACCAAATATCTGGGTACCGTGGCCTAGCCAACTTGACACATAAAATTAAGCATCACAGAAGGCAAAAAATTTTGCAAAAGAACCACAAATGAACATAATAAACCCTAACATAAAGGTTAGTACCTCAGAAACTGAACCTCAGAAAGTATAGAAGAGTAATAATAAAACATATTGTAACACCGATAATTCTTTATATAGGCCTTTTTTTTTAACTTTCAAAGCATTTTCACAAGTTTTTTATAAAGATGTATGATTATTAGATATTTAAGGCAGCAGTTCTCAACTTTCCTCTACATAGGAACACAGGTTATGCATTTGAGTTCAACTCATTGCAAGAACACTTCTCATTTTATTCTAGCAGCGTGAATTATGAAAGAAAAAGTCTATTTAATTAATAGGTTAATAGAAGCACAGGGATACTAGATATTATCTCTAGTGTCTCCTAACAGAGAGAATTCAAGCACAAATTCTTTGACTATTAAAGAAGTCATTGTTCAACTCTGCCTCTGCATTAAAGCAAGGTAGGCATGGCAGTTGAGGGAATCAAGTCAACAAATAATTTTTGAACAAGTACTGTGCACTGGGAGTCCAAAGGGGAATAAGAAAGACATGGTCCTTCATCTTGGGGACTATGCAGTCCACTAAGGGAGATAAGCTGGTAACTAGGTACTAAGGGTTTGAAGAAGAAGGAACTTAACTTGGCCTAAGTAGGTTCAGAAACAACTTCTCAGAAGATATTCTTTCTAATCTGAGTGTTGACAGTATGCAGTAGTTAGGCAAAAAGTTGGAGAGGGAGAGTGGCAGACGAGAGGGTATCTGGGCAGAAGAAGCAGCATAAGCAATGGCATGGTGAGTACAGAGAGAGGGAGTACATTTAGTTCTAGATGCCCAGAGGCAAGTGGACACACAGAATATGGGAAGTTGAGGCTGGAGAAGTTCAGGGGTAGGGAATGGAGGTTCTCAAATGCTATCAACTGACTGTGAGAGGCAGTCAGTGAAAAATATCAAGAAGATAGATTTAGACCTTAGGGATTTAGACCTTAGGTATGTATGCAGAGACTTTTGAAGGTGTAAAGACTAGAGGCAGAGAGACCACTGAAGTTTTGCAATTATGCAATCATGGTAGCTCAAAGTGATGAGAAGCATTCCTTCTCACCTGCTGACTTATACATTGAACCCAAATTGAAGCTCACCCATCACTTCTAGAAGTTACCATCTTAGGAGAGGAATAGGTAGGGAAGCCAGTAGGAGAATTACAAGAGTGAGCTACATAATTTCTGGTAATGATAATTACTGGTTACCAATAGTGATCATTTAGAACCACATTAAAAATGTGAACAGATTCTCACAAGAGAATCAGCAAAAGTGAGGGTGGAGCTGAACAAGTAGAAGAAAATAATATTTGGGGAAACTCATTTGATGTAGATATTGGATAAGAATTCTAAAATTATAACTTGCATTAAAAAATTACGGGGTACATCATTGTAAAATATGAGAAAGCTATTAAAAATAGATTATTTGAAATAATTAAGTTCTTAGAATAAAATAGCATGAGTGTCCAAATATAATTTTAAACAGAAGCAATCATAGCAATCTAATCCCTGAAATATGCCACTCTATATAGTTTTTTTTTTTTTTTTGAGGAAGATCAGCCCTGAGCTAACATCCATGCTAATCCTCCTCTTTTTGCTGAGGAAGACTGGCTCTGAGCTAACATCTATTGCCAATCCTCCTCCTTTTTTTTCCCCAAAGCCCCAGTAGACAGTTGTATGTCATAGTTGCACATCCTTCTAGTTGCTGTATGTGGGACGTGGCCTCAGCAGAGCCGGAGAAGCAGTGAGTTGGTGTGCGCCCGGGATCCGAACCCAGGCTGCCAGTAGCGGAGTGCGCGCACTTAACCGCTAAGCCACGGGGCCAGCCCCTATGTAGTTTGCTCCTGAAAGTTACCTGGTAGACTTAAAAAAAAAGGAAAAATTAAAAATTAAAAAGAGGTACTTAGTCATCATCTAGGTCCAGATTAACAGCCCCACTAATAAATATTGAAATTAGATTAATTACTAATTGAAAGAAATACGGAATTTTTTTAAGGGAAACATATTTGGTTTTGATATCTTTCCCTAACAAAAAAGGGTCTGAATTGACATGAACACAGCCAAGGAAAAGTCTGAAAGAAATAAATAGATAGAGGGAGATGATGTCTCCTGTCTATTTACCTTAGATTCAGCCCAGTACCAACTGTCTGAAGTATATTTCTAAGGCAGTGCTAGGTTCAAGCAGGTATTAAGTTAGGCAAATTTTCACAAGTTAGTACTAAAAAAGAGCAAGAATGCAGTTATTGAAAACTTTTTAGTTAGTTCTCCATGGGAAAATAGATTTACGCATAACGTTCCAGGGGGCAACCAGAACATCTGAAGCCCATCCATGGAACCTATAATATTCCAAATGCTCCACATTAAAAACCCACATATCTCAGCAAACTAGAAATAGAGGGGAACTTCCTCAACTAGATAAAGAACATCTACAAAAAATCTACAGCTAACATCATACTTAATGGTGAGAAATGAGAAGATTTCCTGCTAAGATCAGGAACCAAGCAAAGATGTCCCCTTCCACCACTCCTTTACAACATCATTCTGGAAGTCCTAGCTAATGCAATAAGACAAGAAAAGGAAAAAAAGGGTAGATAGATTGGAAAGGAAGAAATAATACTGCCTTTATTTGCAGATGACATGATTGTCTGTGTAGAAACTCCAAAAGAATTGATAAAAATACTGGAACTAATAAAAGATTATAGTAAGGTTTCACAATACAAAGTTAATATACAAAAGTCAATTGCCTCTCTGTATAACAACAATGAACAGGTGGAATTTGCAATTAAAAACACAATGCCATGTACATTAGCACTCCCCAAAATGAAATACTTAAGTATAAATCCAACAAAATGTGTATAAGATCTATATGAGGAAAACTATAAAACTCTGATAAAAGAAATCAATGAAATAAATAAATGGAAAGATATTCCATGTTTATCAAAGAAGACTCAATATTGTCAAGATGTCAGTTCTTCCCAACTTCATCTATAGATTCAATGCAGGATCAATTAAAATTCCAGCAAGTTATTTTGTGAATATCAACAAACTGATCTTAAAGTTCACATGAGAGGCAAAAACCCAGACTAGATAACACAATATTGAAGGAGAAGAACAAAGTTGGAGGACTGACACTACTTGACTTCAAGATTTACTATAAAGCTACAGTAATCAAAACAGTGTTGTATTGGTGAAAAAGATAAATAAATCAATGGAACAGAATAGAGAGATCAGAAATAGACCCCCATAAATGTAGTCAACTGATCTTTCACAAAGGAGCAAAGGCAATACAATGGAGCAAATATAAAGTGTACATGTATGGCCTAGGAAAATTAAGGTGAATGAAGCAAAGTGAAACTTTTGTAGGACTGTTTCACCTGAGAAAGAGATAGAGGTATATCAAAACCATATTAAGATTTACAAAAAAGAAAACTCAATAGTTGCATAGCATTTAGTGTAACCCTTTAAAAGTAAATTTTTCCTTAAACCTTATATCAGTCTGGTATGATAGAGTTTGACCAATTCATTCTATTTTGTCCCCTGTAGAATTAGAAAACAGCTAGTCACCAATCTTTACTGAAAAATATGTCATGTTGTAAGACATTTATAAATTTACTCTCTACTTTTTCTTATCTAGTCTAAACAAAAAGTAATCCTATATACTACTTTGGTAAACAGAAGAAACTCATTTTTTTTTTTACATGAAAGATAGTCAGACATTCCATAATAAAAAAAGAAGAGCATAGACAGCAAAAGAATTTACTACTGTGTTTTGACTACTGGAAAAGTAATTTTCATTTCTTACCATATAGTGAGTACACAAAACATTCTGAAAAAAATGAATTAATATACTCTAAATTAATAACTTAGAACTCTGCTGTGTAAACTCATCATCATCACCATGGCTGTAATCAGCATCACCACCATCATCCTATCATGGGAAGTTACTTGTTGTGAGTCCAGCTCCTCATGTCTCCATTAGATGGTAGAACCAACAGCTGGCCACTGACTCCCACAATGGTTGCTACTACTTTTTTCCTCCATTTTGACACACCTCAGGTAAACCTACACTCCTATGAAAAAACAGTGGCTTTGTATAGCAGACTCTTGTGTTGTCTTGATCTTAAAGGCAGTGCTTTCAACGTTTTCTCATTAATCATAATATTTACTATGAGGTTTTGTAGATATCCTGTATCAATTTTAGAAATTCCCTTTTGTTCTTAGTTTACAATGAGTTTCTATCTTGTTGAATCTTATCAAAGACTTATTTGTATCTGAAGATAAGATCCTATGATTTATCTCCTTTAGGCTGTTAATGTAATTATACTAATGTATTTTCTAATGTTAAAGAATCTTGTTTTTCTAGAACAAATCCAACATGACTATAATATATAGTTTTTATATATTACTGGATTCAGTTTGCTTAGGAATTTTTTCATCTATTTTCATGAGTAATCAGCCTGTAATTTTCTTTTCTTGTACTGATTTCTCATGAATTAGTTTTGATAAATTTATTTTGAATAATTTGTCCATTTTATATATTTTTAAGTTTATTGATATAAAATTATTCATCAGTATCTCACTCTGTGTTTAATCTCTTCTATATCTGTAGTTATACTCCATTTGGTTAGACTTTGTCTGGTATATAGTTTTCCCTCCTTTGACTTTCACATATCTTTATCTATAAATTTCCAATGTGTCTCTTGTAAACAGTATATAGCTAGATTTTTTTAACAGTCTGAAAATCTTTGTTTTTTAACTGGACAGTTTAATCCATTTACATTTATTTTATTATGTTTTCTATTTGTTCCACTATTTCTGTATTTCTTTCACTTCCCATTCTGCCTTATTTGGGAGGGTTTTTTTCTTTTGTAACAAAGCAGGAATATCACAATATGTAAAAGTGTGTTTTACAAAATAATCATAACTGGTACTCTACATTGAGCACTTTATATACACTATCCCATTTAATCCTTACAAAAACCCTGGGATATAGTCACTATTATTCCTATTTTACAGTTAACGAAACTGAGGTCAGACTTATAAATTAATTTGTGCAAATTCAACTGGAAAAACCAGGATTTGCATCAGTTCTATGTGATCATAAAGCACAAAGATTTAACTACCTTTGTAAAATAAAGTCAACAAAGACATCATCTAATTAGAAGGGTATAATTAGAATCAACAAGAGATAAAAGTGCTAGGAGGAGACAAATTCAGATCAACAGTATAATTTTCAATTATTTTCACCCTGGTGTTCAAAATGAAACATCTTAAAAATTCTTTCTTGATTTGACCATAAGAGGTAAATCTCTTCCTTTAAGACTTAAATAATGAATGAACGTCCTGGCAAAGTTGGCTGATTATTTTTAATTTGGTATCTAGATCCAATTCCAACCTGTGTGTGTGTCTGGGGAGGGAGAATTTCCCCTCACCAACAACTCAATTCTGACATTATCTGCCAGGAGGTAGATTCAGATTCCACAGGTTAAGGGGTCAGTCCTACAAGATGGCTACCCCCTCAAAACACTTCAGATACCATTTAAGCCCAGGTTGTCACCTGTGCTTATGACCCACCAGCTATAGATTAGAGGTTCCCATGTCCCCCTCTTCGGACTTGAGATGCCAGCCACAAGTCTAGGTTGTTACCTCTGTACTTCTGACTGACTGACTATAAATCAGAAGTTCCCATGACCCCCTCCTTGTGTTCCATTTATTTGCTAAAGCGGCCCACAGAACTCAGGAAACCCACTTACTCATTAGATTACTGGTTTATTATAAAAGGATATAACTCAGGAATAGCCAGATGGAAGAGATGCACAGGGCAAAGTATGGGGAAAGGGCAGGAACTTCCATGCCCTCTCCAAGCACGCCACTCTCCCATATCTTCATGTGCTCACCAACCTGGAAGCTCTCTGAACCCGATGCTTTTGGGTTTTCATGGAGACTTCATTATATAGGCATAATTGACTAAATCATTGACCATTGATGATTGAACTTGATCTCCTGCCTCTCTCCTCTCCCTGGAGGTGGGGAGGGGGAGTTGGTGGGGGGTAGGACTAAAGTCTCTAATCACATGGTTGGCTTCACTGACAACCAGCCCCATTCGTAGGTGCTTTCCAAAAATCACTTCATTAACATAACAAAAAAAACACCTTTATCACTCTCAACACTTATGAAATTCCAAGGGTTTGGGGACCTATGAACTAGGAACTATGGACACAGAGACCAAAAATATGTGAGAAATATATAAGAATGACCAAATATATATGTTTTTTATAAATCGTAGTATCACAATTTTATAAATATTTTAACCCTTATTTTGGCCTATTATTTGTAATATATTGAAAAATGTGAATTGAATTCAGACTCTACCTTCCCCCAAATTTTCTTTTAGTAAGCATAGTCTATGCATCTGTGCCTTATAATTAGCCCATTCCAAAGTACATAATAATTTTATGCAATAATCTTGTTAAATCATGGTATGTGTGCTCAAGCAAAAGGGTTTCTGGGATTTGAACTTACATCCTATTTATTTATCAGATAAAATCTTTCTACTCTAAGAGTATGTCACAAGGTAGAAATATCTAGTTTCTAGATTCTTTGCTTAATCACCTAGTATGTGTGAAACTGTTAAATAATACAAGAATGACATTCCCGTTAGAAATGGGACCAAAGTTTCACCTTGGGATGAGCATAGTGTGACAACTAGATTTAAAGTATTCTGAATTCAGGTAGTCATCTTCATTTTGTGAGTTTAACTGTAACATTCCAAAACCACACCAGAATCTATGTAATTATAATAAAATTTTCCTAATTTTAAGTGATTAATATTATAATATTGACAAATATTGTAACTTTTTTATCAGATTTTATCAGAATTTATCAGATTCTATATATATGCAGTTGTGCAGTAGATGCCATTCTCCCACCTACAATATTCTTGATTTTTTTTCCCTAAATGATAACTGTGAAACTCCCAAAGCCTTCTTTAATAAACTATCCAACTCTGACCCCTCTTCTACTCTGTCTTTTTTGAACTTTTAGTTTTCATTTCTATGATGTTTTGCACTTCTTCACCTACGACATTTTAAATATTCTTACACTGCAGCGTGTATTTCATCTCCTCAGATGAACTGTAAACTCCTCAAAGGCAGATGCCTTATTTTCTATTCTATTTTACTATCTAGTATCTTAAAGTACAGCTATAGAGATCATTTCAGTGTTTTCCTACCATTTTGTGTTTATGGAATCCTCTGGAATATTTAGTTTTGGGTGATATCTTGAAAGATGAAAAGAATCAAAATTACCCTCCATCACCCAACAATATTTAGAAAGCAGTCATGACTACAACATAACAGTGACTCATCTAGGCTACAAAAAGACCTTATTACCAAACCATTGGCTTGGCCACCTTTACTTGTGTGTTGCTGCTAGAGAAGAACTGTTTATTGAATGGATTCCATTTTTTAAAAAATGAATGGGGTCAGTTTCCTCTATGTAAACATAAGCATGATATCTTCCTTGGTGCTGACTTAACTTTTTGCCTTGCTTAGTCTCTCCTACTTCAAGGAAATGGCACACACTCTACTCTTTGGCATGATGGGCCACCTCAGTGGTCTGTGTAAGAGAAGGTCATATCTTTTTTGTAAAAATAATTTTTGCATATTGATTCAAACATGGTAAAACATGGCACAGCTTTAAGTGCCACACACAGGGTGAGAAGTACTGTCAATTCACTCTACAAAAGCATAAACCACAGCAAAATTTTTGCACTCAAGAACATTAAAACCTCAAATAAGAAAACTGCGTAAAACTAGAAAGCACTCCAACCAACATACAGCTTTACTCTGAGCAATATAAGAGTAGAGGTGCTTTAGACCTAATACACAGAATTCTAGGTGTAATTCTGCTAAGCAGCTTTACATTTTGCCATTAGAAATATTTCCCCTCTATGTTAAGCTTTAATATCCTTTCAAATGCATTCATGTGTCCCCAGAACAGACTCTCACAGACTCCTGCCTGCTTGGAATATTTCCATTTTAATAACAGCTTCAGATCTTCACTCAGAGCTTTATATACCCCTTACTGTCACAGAGGCTTGTGAAAGACAGAAGGAAACAGCTCATCATCCACAAAAGTCATCCAATGTACAGTTGTTTGCTTTAGAATACAACCCACAGGAAAATTAAAGGGGAACATCATTTACATTTGATTTTCTCTACCCTTTGTGCTCATCTCCGAATAATTCTAGAGGAATCTTCTAAGTCCCTGTAAGGACTGCTTAAATCTTTTCCTTTCTGAGAGTGACTATAGTTCCATGCTGAAAGAGCTAAGGTCTCTCTCTTAGACTTCAGAAAGGCAGAGTAGAGGCACATATGGTTTAGATCTTCATGGCTTGAGGTCTTATAATCAGACTTGCTATTCAGTGGCACAGCAGCTCAGAGGTAAGAAATACCAATTCACCAAAGCAGCAGGGTCGAAACAAATTTTGTGACAGTGGTGATGGTTCTTCAGCCTTGTGTAAAAGGAAAAGTGAGCATTTTATGTTTTGTGAAATTTCTAATCATATCAATAACCACTTAAGGGAAAGTTCGAAGAGTTCAGGACAATAATAATTTTGGAGTGAGGGGAGAGGGATGACTTAAAGCCAACTGGAAGAATAGTCCAGATACAACCTTGAAGACCTATGAGGCTTTTCATGAGGAAAATTAAATACAAAATTGAAACAGGCGAGAATGATTGTGAAGACACCAAGGCAAGGGGGGTGGGGTGAGGGGGGGAGGAACAATAAACTACCAGGGGACAGAGGAGCCTGGGCACATTGTGTATTTTGTTCATATTGCTTATGTACGAGTATCATCCCATTTCATATTCCATCTTCAAAAATGTGATTTGTCAAAGATGGTAAACTCTCTGTTCCCTTATCGCATCTTGGTTCATTTAAAATTGCTAAGGAATACACAAGAAGGAAAAACTACATATTCTTCACTGATCTCACTCTGACACACTCTCAAGAACAGGAATGAGGTTCGATATTATGGGACTGGGCTCCGACCTAAGTGGTGGTTTGATACTAACTTAGTGTGTCACTCATGTTGATGACAATAACCCATTTGAAGCATTCATCTCTCCACCACACACACTAAATGATTCCAAAAGTTCCCACCTGATTGGTTTTATTTGGTAAGCTGAAAACAACTTTGAATAACTATTCATTTCACTTTAACTAGTGCCTATCCTTGAACAGTTGAGTATCTTTTTTTTTTTTTAATAAATACTGATTTGGTTTATTTGATTGTTTGATGTATCCAAACAACCAAATCAGGAATGATTTCCTGAACGCCTAACATTAACAACCAGTCACTTGCCACCTTTCATACTGATATAATACCAGAAGCTCCAACTCAATATATTCTAAACAAAATTTAACATTTTCATTCCTAATTCTCTTCTCTCTTGTCTCTTTCTATTAATAATGCTTTATTTTCTCAGTCTCCCAGGCTCTAATCCTTGGAGTTTCCTTTGACTCTTCTTTCTTAAACAATTCTCACATTTTAAGTTTATAATTCTTTCTTCCTATTCTTTTATATTCTAATTCTTTTATTTCTTACAACTACTACTATAGCAATGGTCTTCAAAGAACACAAGATGATCTATTGAGGGAAGAAAGAAAACATTAGGATTTCCACTTTAAAAAAAAACACCTTTTTTTCTGGTTTTGAATATATATATATAGGTAGATAAATATAAATATATATATTACATATAATATATATACACACACACACGGAGAGAGAGAGATTTCTTTTCCTGCTAAGGATATCCAGTTTAGAATGTCTCGCAACCAGGGTATAAGCCCTCTCTACTTCTCACCTGACTTATTGCAACAGTCTGGTTTTCAGTCTCAAGTTTCAGCTCTAATTGAACCAAGCAAGACAGTATCGATTGAACATCTGGTACTCTTTGACCCCAGTTCTTTGTTCTTACCATTTTCCCTACCTGAAGTATCCTTCCCACTCCAATGACACCTGTCCCATCTTAGCTCATCCTTTTTGACTCAGTTCAGATGACTCTTTTTTAATCTTCTACCTGTAGTGACCTTTTCCTTCTCTGAAAATCCATGTGAGGGATGTCCATGCCTCTGTTATGGCAGGCTTCACAGTTAGTATAGTTATTTCTTTTTATGTATTTGCCCAAGTAGCCAATTATAAGTTCCTTTGGGAGAGAGTCCCTGTTTATATACTTCTATACCCTCACTACAGCTAGCAGAGTGCCTTACACATAGTAGGTACTCAACCAACATCTATTTAATTAAGTAATTAAAATTATAAATAGCAATTTCCTTAACTTCCTCCAAGTTACATTGCAATTTGTGTTTTCTTAAGACTACTTCTATTTTTAACTACAGCATATACTTGGTAAAGGATTTTACAACTCTCTAAATTAGCCCATGGTGATTACCCCTACTGTGCAATTTACCACTATTTTATTAAAGCAAGATTAAAGATAATACTTCATTGGAAGAAGTAACAGCAGCATTAACCTCTATTTACCTTGACATAATAAAGCTTTAATAAAACATGGGCAAATTGCATTGAGAGGGATAATTATTCTAACATAAAATTTAAAGGGAACTTAATTTCTTATTCTGCATGTTTAGTGCTTTAAGATTAGTGTCATTAATGTCCTTTTTCTCATTTATAGAGGATACATAAAAATATTCAACCCTCTCCAATTTGTTTTCTTATTAAATAACTCTGAATTTACATTCAAGTTTATAAACATAAGAACACAACTTTAAAATGCAACAGTTTTTCAGAAGTAAATATCCTTATAGAATGTCAGGGTAGGGAGAGTTTTGTGGGAGAAATTTTACCCCAAGCCAAGAAAAAAAAAAAGTAATCCTTGTCTAAATTTTTGAGTGTTGAATCAAAGAATATTCTTGTTTGTTTTATATCCTCTGGCTTTATTACATCAGACAAGCCTCAAAGGGGCAGAACACATAGGATTGAAAAATAACACAGCTGTATTTTGCAATGGAGTGTTCTGCCTCTGCCTGTGTTTTGTTGTTCATGTAATACTTTTCAATAAACAAAGATGTCAATCAACTCTCTTTGCAGCACATCACATTTCAGATTTAAACCACTTCAGACACATCACTGCCCCAAGCTCATGCATTTAACAGATAAAAATTCAGCTTTCTGTCAAGGCAGAATGCAGTATTGATTGTAGGCAGTATTTAGGCGAGAGAGTGGCAGAAAAATATTACCTTCATAGTCGCATATAGTCTACTATAGAGGTATAACATAAAGTGCATTACACTCCATGTAAAAATTTTTTCTAATGCTAAGCATTGATTAATACCCATTTCCAAACACCTTCCTAAGAAAGGCTTCCATATACAGCAAATTGTGAGGGTGGCACAGGGGGGTTAGGAACACATGATAGCAATCATGAAAACTTTGATCACTTGATTTGATTCTAGTGCTTTGTAAATTAGCATAATTATTCAAACATGCTTCATTAAAAATCATGACTGTACAAGTCCTTCAGTTTAATGATCCAAGTATAGACCACGTGAGCTAAGCTTTAAATAAGAATAGAGACTAGGTGCTAGGAGGCTATGAGGAACATGTTTTTCTTAAAATCAAGAGAAAGTACAAAAATACAAACTCTAAAAACCAAGTCAGGGAAAAAAATCTAACTGGTAGACCAGCAGTGCATGTGGTGGGTTATATTTTTCTATTTATCTTCACATCTATCTGAATATCTCTTGGGGCCACTAAAGGTTAAATACTACGTCACTTCTAAGCTACTGGAAGATTGGCATTCAATCCCTGTAAATCTCGAACTAATTACATTTGAATTTTAGGTGTCACAGCTAGTTTTGACCTTTGAAGGTTGGCAGAAGAAAAGTTTGACAGTTCTTCAAGTGTTCCAAGATAGTAAAAGAGGTTGTTTCAAATTAATGAAAGAAGGGGAGAAAAACTAAATTAATGATGCCAAAGATATTAATAAGACTACTGTTATTGGCACACATTTAATTACGTATCAGATCTCATTTAATAATGATGTCAACTTCACTTATACTGCAGGCTACATAAGGAAAATAAAGATAGCATACAAGATACTCCATTATTTTGGTTTTGTATTACTATTAAGTACTAACTTAGATACAAGTGAATCATGTTTATGGGGTTAAAATATAGGGTATGAGGGAGATGAGTTTTAAGTTAAATTAATCTGTTCCCAAATCACTCAGATGCTGAGGCATAATGAATAATTACCAAGACTCCCTGATTTTATATAGTGTTTGTGATACATAGAGTTGGTTTAAGAATGGATTGTCACTTGTCATATCACTTTTTTCACTTTTGACAATTTATGTGGCATAATCAGAGAGTTTATAACAATTTTAATGTAGATTAAATTTTAGAGTCTAATATACTGTCAATATATATTTTATTTAAATCTACAGCTTTATTGCTATATATATTACGTAGTTATACATATATTAAGTGCTACAGAATTAAAATTCTCACTGATGGCCCTTAACACCAAGAAAATAGTCATTAATCTCAGAAATGTTAAATTCATCATTTGGTCTTGTGCAATGAAATAGCATCAACATCAGTTCCCTGGTCACCTTTCACGTTCACTGATAGTGTGGTGGATCTTGGCCCAGTGCCTAGATCAAATATTAATAGTATACTTGTCCAGGAGTGATTTGTGAAAGAAAGAAATGACAAATGATTCACTTTAGCCCTGTTGAAAAAATGTAAAAGTGACCAAAAGCAACTAATCAAGTGATGGTGTGTACTAGGAAAATAACTGAATGTGTAGTGGGCAGCCTCAGTAATACTTATGTCATGTGGCGAAATATGGGCCAAAATTCATACCCACCCTTTTCTGTATCAATGAACGTGTTATGGGGTGTCAATAATTAGCCACAAGACCACAGCTCTCAGAGAACTCTTCTGCAGAGCTACAGCCATCTGCCTGGAGTGTTTCAATCCTAACAGATTAACTCACATCTCCCACGTTATTAATATTATAGCAGTAAACCTCTAAGAAATGAGTGAATACTTCTACAAAATAAGTCTGGGAAGAGAAATTAGAAAATTAAGTTTAAAACTAATAGTAGTTACATAATAAACAGGAAATAATTGAGACTTTAAATTCTTTGAAGGCAGAGATCATTTTTTTATTATCTTTACTACCACAGGACTATTATAATAGTCACCTTTACATTTAACTCTTTTTTTTTTTTTTTCTTTTGGTGAGGAAGAGCAGCCCTGAGCTAACATCCAATGCCAATCCTCCTCTTTTTGCTGAGGAAGATTGGCCTTGGGCTAACATCCATGCCCATCTTCCTCTACTTTATATGGGACGCCACCACAGCATGGCTTGACTAGCAGTGTGTCAGTGCATGCTCAGGATCTGAACCCACGAACCCCCGGCTGCCAAAGTGGAGCGCACGCAATTAACCACTGCACAACTGGGCCGGCCCCTATATTTAACTCTTGACAAATATTTTTAATTGAGTGAAACTCACTTCATCCTTGTCATTTATTCTGGTTTTCTGTGAATAAATTTTAAACCATGGTGAATTCAGTTCAAATAGTTCAGCAAATTTGGAGTGTAAGCTACAGGAGGAGTGTTGGTAAGTGATAAAAATAATAATGTCTGCAGATAAATTTTTCTCCCTGGCTTTTTATTCCATGTCAAGAAATTCAGACTTTCTCCTATAAACAATGAAAACTTCTGAAGTATTTTAAATTGGAGAGTGACATGATCAATACTATGCTTTAGAAATAGTATACTGTAGTGAGTCTATAGAGGATGAATTTAAGAAGGGCAAGACTGATCATTTATGAAATTATTTAAGAAAAAAAGATGACCTGAAATAATGTACCGACAGTAAAGGTGATTAAAAAGCAAGGAAGCAATCTGATGACATCAGCATCATGGTGGAGTGAGCTGTTCCCTTTGTCTCTCTCCTCTAGGTTATAACCAGTAGCACATCCATTGGCCAACAAAGGTCTCCCTTCACAGCACACCATAATGCCTAAGAGATCCATGTGTCTATACTTCTGAAGGTGGGTAGATTGGACCTCCGGGAGGCAGTGGAACTAGAGGAGCAGCCCCTGCCCTCTCCCCCAGCAGCAGGGACTCCAATACCAGCCCTTCCAGCAGAGGGGGCACATTCATAATGTGGATACCACTGGCAGTGGCAGTGGTGCCTTGACCTGAGGTTTCAAAAAGTATAGCAGCACCACAGACCAGAGGTTGCAGGAGCAGCAGCAGTGCTCAAGGCTCAGTCTCTACCCCTCCCCCAGCAGTGGCTGATGGCACTGGTGACCTGAGTCTTTAGGAAATGCCACAGCACTTCTGGCTTAGCCTCTAATTTCCCCCAGCAGTGGTGGGTGGCACCTGCAATCTGAGGCTTCAGGAGTCACAGCAGCCCCCAGCCCCATGACCCAGCCCCCAGTGGCAGCACCCCCAACACTGGCCCTACTAGCAGCAGGTCTGCATACAAGACCGAGGGTGCATGGCAGCCACAGTGACACCTGTGAATTCCGCATCCCTGGCAGCGATGCTGCCAGCACCCCCAGATAACCTGGGAGCAGCAGTGCAGGTGGTGCACATGACAGAAGCACCTAAGCCCATGGACAGCCCGCAGAGAGCCAGTGGGGGAACATGAGACCCAGGTGACCCCAGAAGCAGGAGAGGTGCTCACAGCCTAGTAACCCTGGTGGCGACACCCATGACTGCAGTGACATCATAAGCAGCAATGCACCTGCAACTTTGGAGGCACAAGCAGCACAAGGAGGGCACTGACCACTCCTCTGACAGAGGCAGTGGAGGGTATAAAGAGCATGCTCTCAAATACATCCAAAGGCACCTCAGAATCAAAGTAACCAAAGCCTTACCCACATAAGAAAGGTGTTTACTACCACAAAAGTGCCAGCAGATGAACAATTCATCAAGCACCATGAAGAACTACAGTAACATGGTAGCACAGAAAGAAAATGATAACTCTCCAGAAACCAAACTTGAAGTCACAGAAGATTGTGATCTGGCTGACAGAGAATTCAAAATAGCTGTCATAAAGAAACTTGGCAAGTTACAAGAAAATTCAGAAAGAGAGTTCAATGAGCTCAGGAATAAAATTAACGAACACAAGGAGTACTTCACCAAAGAGACTGAAACTCAAAAAAAAAAAAAAAAAAGAAAAACCAGAAACTATGGAGCTGAAGAACACAATTAATGAGATGAAAAATAAAGTAGAAAGCATTGGAAATAGAGCAGACCATATGGAAGAGAGAATTAGCAAGCTCAAAGATAGAAATTTAGAAATGATTCCCATGGAAGAGGAGAGAGAACTAAGATTTTTTTTTTAAATGAGGAAATTCTATGAGAAATATCAGACTCAATTAGGAAAAGCAACATAAGGATAATGGGTATTCCAGAAGAAGAAGAGATGGAGAAAGGAGCAGGAGCTTATTTAAAGAAATAATAGCTGAGAACTTCCTAAACCCAGGGAAGGAACTGGATACACAAGTACATGAAGGTAATAGAACCTCTAATTGTCTCAATGCAAAAAGATCCTCTCCAAGGCACAATATATTAAAACTGTCAAAAGTCAATGACAAAGAAAGAATATTAAGGGTGGCTAGAGAGAAGAAAATAACTTACAAAGGAACCTCCATCAGGCTATCAACAGATTTCTCAGCAGAAACTCTACAGGCTAGGAGAGAGTGGAATGATATATTCAAAACATTGAAGATAAAAACTATTGGCCAAGAATACTCTACCCAGCAAAGTTATCCTTCAGATAGGAAGGAGAAATAAGGCTTTCTGAGACAAATAAAAGCTGAGAGAGTTCATCACTACTAGACCTGCCCTACAAGAAATGTTGAAAGGAGCCCTCCTACCTGAAACAAAAAGGCAAAGGTATACAAAGCTTTGAGTAAGGTGATAAATAGAATCAGAAAATTGCAACTCTATATCAGAATAGTTTAGTACACATTTAGTATAACACAAAGGCTAAAGGGAAAGAAAGCATCAAAAATAACTATAACCACTTCAATTTGGTAACAAATTCACAATACAAAAAAAAGATAACTTGTGGCAATGAAAACATAGAAGAGGAACAGGAAAAGGATGGAACCTCCATAGGCTAAAGGAGATTAGACGCTATTAGCAGAAAAAGGACTATCTCATCTATGAGTCTTTTTATACCAACTTCATGGTAGCCACAAAACAAAAATTAGAGCAGAGTCACAAAACATAAAAAAGAGAGAGGAAACTGAGAAACACATCACAGAAAACCATGAAACTGAAATGACAGACAGAAATACAAGGAAAAAGAAACAATGGAAATATAGAAAAACCAGAAGCAAAAAATAACATGGCAGTATTAAGCCCTCATATATCAATAATCACTCTAAATGTAAGTGGATTGAATTCACCAATCAAAAGACACAGAGTGGCTGGATGGATTAAAAAACAAGACCTAACAATATGCTGCCTCCAGGAGACCCATCTCAGCTCTAAAGACAAATATAGGCTCAGAGCGAAGTGATGAAAGATGATACTCCAAGTAAATGGCAACCAAAAGAAAACAGGTATATCTATATTTATATCAGACAAAATAGACTTCAAGCCAAAAAAGATAACAAGACACTAAGATGGACATTATATAATGATAAAAGGGACATTCCACCAAGGAAACATACCATTTATTAATATATACACACCTAACATAGGAGCACCAAAGTATATAAAGCAACTATTAACAGACTTAAAGGGAGAAATTGACAGGAATACAAATAATAGTAGGGGACTTTAACGTACCACTTACATCAATGGATAGATCATCCAGATGCAAATAACAAGGAAACATTAGCCTTAAATGAGACCCTAGATTAGATGGACTTAATAGATATTTATAAAACATTCCATCCAAAACTACACATTCTTCTCAAGTGCACATAGAACATTCTCAAAGATAGATCATATGTTGGGAAATAAAACAAGCCTCAATAAATTTAAGAAGACAAATCATATCAAGCATCTTTTCCAACCACAATGGTATGAAACTAGAAATCAACTAAAAGAAGAAAGCTGGAAAAATCACAACTATGTGGAGACTAAACAACATGCTACTTAACAACTATTGAATCAATAAAGAAATCAAAGAAGAAATCAAAAAATACCTGGAGACAAATGAAAGTGAAAACACAGCATACCAAAACTTATGAGATGCAGCAAAAGCAGTACTAAGAGAGAAGTCCATAGTGATACAAGCCTACCTCAAGAAACAAGAAAAATCTCAAATAAACAATCTAACACTATACCTAAAAGAACAAGAAAAAGAAGAACAAATGAAGCCCAAATTCAGTAGAATGAGAGATAAATAAAAATCAGAGTGGAAATAAATGAAATAGAGACTAAAAAGTCAATAAAAGGATCAACGAAACTAAGAGCTGGTTCTTTGAAAATACAAACAAAATCGAAAAACCCTTAATTAGACTCACTAAGAAAAAAGAGAGAATGGGCCGGCCCCGTGGCTTAGCGGTTAAGTGCGCGCGCTCTGATGCTGGCGGCCCGGGTTCGGATCCCGGGAGCGCCCCGAGGCAACACTTCTCCGTCCAACGCGAGGCCGAGTCCCACGTACAGCAACTAGAAGGATGTGAACCTATGACGTACAGCTATCTGCTGGGGCTTTGGGGGGAAAGAACTGAATAAATAAAATCTTTAAAAAAAAAAAGAAAAAAGAGAGAAGGCTCAAAGAAATAAAATCAGAAATGAAAGAGGAGAAATTACAACAGACACCACACAAATATGAAGGATTATAAGAGAATACTATGAAAAACTACACTGCAACAACCTGGACAACCTAGAAGAAATGGATAAATTCTTACAATCATACAATCTCCAAAAACTGAATCAAGAAGAAATAGAGAATCTGAATAGACCAATCACAAGTAAAGAGATTGAAAAGGTAATCAAAAACCTCCCCAAAAACGAAAGTCCAGGACCAGAAGGCTTCTCTGGTGAATTCTATCAAACATTCAAAGAAGATTTAATACCTATCCTTCTCAAACTCTTCCAATAAATTGAAGAAGACAAAACGCTTCCTAACTCATTCTATGAGGCCAACATTACCCTGATATCAAAACCAGGCAAGGACAACACAAAGAGGGAAAATTATAGGCCAATATCGCTGATGAACATAGATCCAAAACTCCTCAACAAAACAATAGCAAATTGAATACAACAATACATTAAAAGTATCATACACTATGATCAAGTAGGATTTATTCCAGGGATGCAGGGATGGTTCAACATCCGCAAATCAATCAATGTGATACACCACATTAACAAAATGTAGAATAAAAATTACATGATCACCTTGATAGATGCACAGAAGCATTTGACAAGATTCAACATCCATTTATGATAAAGACTCTCAATAAAATGGGTATAGAAGGAAAGTACCTCAACATAATAAAACCATATACGACAAACCAACAGCCAATATGATACTCAATGGTGAAAAACTGAAAGCTTTCTATATATAGAAAACTCTAAAGAATCCACCAAAAAACTGTTAGAAATAATTAACAAATACAGTAAAGTTGCAGGGTACAAAATCAACATGCAAAAATCAGATGCTTTTCTATACACTAATATCAAACTAGCAGAAAGAGAAATCAAGAATACAATCCCATCTACAGTTTCAAGAAAAAGAATAAAAGACCCAGGAATAAATTTAACCAAGGAGGTGAAAGACCTATACAATGAAAACTATAAGACATTATTGAAAGAAATTGAAAAAGATACAAAGAAATGGAAAGATATTCTGTGCTCATGGATTGAAAGAAAAAACGTAGTTAAAATTTCCATATTATCTAAAGTAATCTACAGATTCAATGCAATCCCAATCAGAATCCCAATGACATTTTTCACAGAAATACAACAAAGAATCCTAGAATTTATATGGAACACAAAAAGACCCTGAGTAGCCAAAGCAATTCTGGAAAAAAGAACAAAGCTGGAGTTATCACACTCTCTGACTTCAAAATATACTACAAACCTATAGTAATCAAAACAGCATGGTACTGGCATAAAAACAGGCACAGAGATCAATGGAACAGAATTGAGAGCTCAGAAATAAACTTACATATCTATGGACAGCTAATTTCAACAAAGGAGCCAAGAACAAACACTGGAGAAAGGAAAGTCTCTTCAATAAATGGTATTGGGACAGCCACATGCAAAAAAATGAAACTAGACCATTATCTTACACCATACACAAAAATTAACTCAAAATGAATTAAAGACTTGAATGTAAGATCTGAAACCGTAAAACTCCTAGAAGAAAACATAGGCAATATCTTCTTTGACATCAGTCTTAGCAGTATCTTTGGAAATATCATGTCTCACCAGGCTAGGTAAATAAAAGAAAAAACAAACAAATGGGACTACATCAAACTAAAAAGCTTCTGCATGGCAAAGGAAACCATCAACAAAATGAAAAAAAAACCGCCCACCAAAACTGGGGGAAAATATTTGCAAAGCATATATCCAGTAAGGGGTTAATAGCCAAAATATATAAAGAATTCATACAACTCAACAACAAAAAAACAAACAACCTGATCAAAACATGGGCAGTGGACACGAACAGACATTTTTCCAAAGAAGATATACAGACGGCCAACCGGCACATGAAAAGATGTTCAACGTCACTAATTAATAGGGAAACGCAAATCAAAACTACAATGAGATATCACCTCACACCGGTCAGAATGGCTATTATTAGAAAGACAAGAAATAACAAGTGTTGGAAAAGATGTGGAGAAAAAGGAACCCTTATACATTGCTGGTAGGAATGTAAATTGGCACAGCCACTATGGAAAACAATGTGGAGATTTTTCAAAAAATTAAAAATAGAAATACCATATATGATCCAGCTATTCCACTTCTGGGTATTTATCCAAAGAACATGAAAACACTAATTTGAAAAGATATACGCACCCCTATGTTCATTGCAGCATTATTCACGATAGCAAAGACTTGGAAGCAACCTAAGTACCCACCAACAAATGAATGGATAAAGAAGATGTGGTGTATATATATATATATATATGTATATATATATATACATATATATATATATATACACATATATGGAGATATGGTGTGTATGTGTGTGTGTATATATATACATATGTGTATATATATATAAAACAATGGAATATATATATATGGAATATATGTATGGAATACACATATAGAATGGAATATATATATATATAACAATGGAATACTACTCAGCCATAAAAATGATGAAATAGTGCCATTTGCAACAACATAGATGGACCTTGAGGGAGTTACACTAAGTGAAATACGTCAGAGAAAGACAATTATTGCATGATTCCACTTATATGTGGAAGATAAACAAACAAACAAATACATAGATACAGAGAACAGGTTGGTGGTTACCAGAGGGGAAGGGGGTGGGGGGAGGGTGACAGAGGTAAAGGGGCACGTGTGTATGGTGAGGGACGGCAACTAGACTTTTGGTAGTGAACATAATGCAATCTATACAGAAGTCGAAATATGATGTACACCTGAAATTTATATAATGTTATAAACCATGTGGCATCAATAAAATAAAATAATTTTTTTAAAAAAGCAAGGAAGGAGGGGTTGGTTAGGAAAAGTCAGTATAATAATGATATAAATAAATGATATTTAGTGAGCACTACTAGGTGCCAAGCACTATTCTAAACATGTGGCCTGAGTTAACTCATTTAATCCTCACTACACTTCTATGGAGGAGGGATTATTATTAACCCCCTTTAAAAATGAAGAAATTCTATAGATTAGGTAACTTATCAAAAGTAACACAGCTGGTAAGTGGCGATGATGGGATTCCTAGACAGGACGCCTGCCTCCGAGGCCTCCTTCTCAACTACTGCTTTATGACCTGTAAGTTTGTCACTTATGTGACATGGCAGATAATCACACTATTCACACACAATGGAAGTCTGTGAAATAGGTTTTGTGTGAAATAGGAAATAGCAGGGCTTCTTAATCTTGATACTATTGACACTTTGGGCTATTAATTGTTTTGGGAGACTATCTTGTGCATTGTAGGATGATTAGCACCATCCCTGACCTCTATGCATCAGATTCCAGTAGCACATCCTCTACGCTCACACCAGTGGTAGCAATGTCTTTAGACATTCCCTAATATTCCAAATCATCCTCTATTGGGAACCACTGGTTTATGGAAAAGATAGAAAACTCAGTTTTTGTTAGTTTCTTATATTGAATTTAAGTTTCCTGCATCTAATAGTAATGCCAGCCAACAGCTAAATTTATGGAACTGGAATTCAAGAGATATTCTGACTGGGGCTATAGATCCAGCAAATCATCATCACACGGTTGATAATTGGGTGTGATCTCCAGAGACAACGTGAGACCAACAGAGGGCCAAGGCCAATCCTAGGGAACATGAGCATTTATGAGCTGAGAAGAAGAGGAACCCTAAAATGATGATAAGATACAAGAGAAAGAAAAAAATCAAGGGAAGGAGACATTTTCAACAATGTCAAATTTTGTAAAGAATCCAAATAAATAAATTAGATTTAGCAGTTAGTATGTTACTGGAAACTGCTCCTGGGATGATTCATAATTTCTTCCTTGAAGTTTTATTCTTTTTTCTCAGTTCTTTAAGCATTCTTTCTCTGGCTTCATTTATTATATATCTCTATCTTAACTAGTCAGGTCTCCAGGTCTTCAAGAATCTGCTAGTTATACTGTCAATTGGCACCTCTTTCTTAGAGAAGTGGTTTCAGGCTAGTCTTTATGACCAGCAATGTCATGAGCTTTCAAGAATACCACTTCTGCCAGACAGACACACATCTAACCCAAATGCTAAGGAAAATTAATACTCTATATCATATGGTGATTCTCCTGGATGATCATGTCCTCCTTGCACAGGGAGCGGGAAGGTCTAATACAGATAAAGAGATCGAGAGACCAAAGGTGAGAATCAGACAGGGAAGCATTGGAATGGATGAGCATGAAAATAGAGCTCTTGCCCCATTCTTAGAATAAGCCCCTATTACGTGAGATTACCAGGACTCTATTTTTCTAACAACTTGAAAGACACACACACA
Source organism: Ceratotherium simum simum (assembly GCF_057802395.1). NCBI lineage: Eukaryota > Metazoa > Chordata > Mammalia > Perissodactyla > Rhinocerotidae > Ceratotherium > Ceratotherium simum. The sequence goes on along the minus strand of NC_141918.1, from coordinate 21,535,573 downwards.
CAGAAACTGGTTCTAGAAACAGGGCTGCGACGAAGGACTCTCAGATGACACGTGGAACTGGTGGTGGCACAAAGGCAGGACTATGGTGGGAAGCAGGGTGAGCAATCACTGCCTCTGAGAACTTCTCTAAAAGTGGTTGACATGACAGCTAAGACTGTGCTAGAAATGTCAGTGGACGCCACATAAAGGACCGAGACATACAGCAAAGTTAGACAGAGGGTCTCGTCTACTTAATGAGCTGATACCCCACGGCTGACCTTACCCAGCAGCTTCACTGCCCTCAGTTCAGAATCTAGCTAAGGCTCTGCCCTGACTCTTAAGGTACAGTTGGAGTCAGTGAAAAGCATATAATCCTGGAAGCAAACCATGATTAGCTGTGAAAAGGCAGGTAATTAAAAGTTTTTTCCCTATTATCCACACGCATATTGCAGGTAAGGTGCTTGGTAATTGCTGCATAAGAGTTGTTTCGAGGGGTTAAGGATGTACAAATAGGGAGATTATTTTACACATGTCTGTATGTATACATTTACCTATTTTGGAGGGACTTTTTTGGCTTTGAGTGACCTCTCTTGAGACAGGGGCCAACAACTCTGGTTCTAGATTCCATAGCTAGAAATTGAAGAAAATGTAGGCTATTATGTGATTGTGGCTTGTAGTCAGCATGCTGTGACCTGTTCTTGAAACCATGTAGTGAACTAACTTTAAAACAACTTTTATATCCAACCAAATCTTATCTCCACAAAGTTGCACCTCTCACAGATACACGCAAAAAAAAAAGTCTTGGAGCTATCTGAGAAAATTCAGCTGAGAGTAGGCTGCTCCACCAAGGCCCTGTGAAATCCTTCACATAGTATTCACCATCCTTCAGGGAAAAAAAATGACTATTTGTCACATTATGATGTGTAATCCATAAGGAAGGTGTGATTGAGATGCAAAATGGCATTAGAAAGTAAAGAAATTTCACCCAGAGTGACTTTCAGGAAGGGTCTGCATTTAGAGTGGGCAAACTATGGCCTACTGGTGGCTTGCCTGCTTTTGTGAATACATTTTTATTGGAACGTAGCTATGCTCACTCATTCACCTGTTGTCCATGACTGCTTTCGAACTACAACAGCAGAATTGAGTAGTTGTAATAGCATCCCACGGCCCAGAAGTCTAAAATATTTACTATCTGATTCTTTCAAAATAAAGTTGCTGATCCTGGATGTAGACTAGAGATTTCTGACTGAAGCGGAAGAGAATAGACTTTGCCAGTGTGCCCCAGGAGCAAGAGATCCAGGAGCAGCTTGTGCTGAAATGACTGGTTAATGAGGTTCTCACCAGAGACCTCTAGTTTCACGCATCAGCTAGGGCAGACAGCTGCAGCTTGAACAACTTTCCCAGTTCTCTGAACTTACTCAGACACAGCACTGGCCTATGATGTCCCACATTGAAAAGCCAGGCAACCACTGATCCTTGGAATATTGTAGCCCAGACGGTTGTTTATTTTTTAAGAACACTAGTTTCACTCCAGGTGAATGAGTGTTAACGCAGGGAAAAAAAGGGTTTTGTGGTAAAATAAGTTTGGGACATGTTTGATTAAACAAAGCTAAACAAGTTTCTTTACTCCAAAATTTTTCAATCTTTAGTAGACTAAAACGCCTTGTGAATTCCCAAAAGGAGGGAGAACGTTAACATGTAAGTGTATTCAAACTTATTTGAGCACAGCACCTTTTTTTTTTTTCCAGAGTACTCACAAGACATAAATTTCTTAGATATTTACTTTGAGAATTCAAAGTGAAAGAAAGAATACAGAGCTATTAGAAACTCTTTTGTCACAGGGCCTTTGCAAACACTGTTTCCTTTGGGAACATGCCTCCACTCTCCCCCAACACATACACTTTTTCCTGGTTAACTCCAATTTATGATCAAGTTCTTAGGCCACACTCAATTCTTCCATGACCATCCTCAAATTTTGTCAGGTCACCTGCTTTACATATTCATAGGATCTATTATTCACAGCCTTATTTGGGTATATTTTTAAATTTAAATTTGGGTGATGATTTTATTAATTAGTCTTGCTCAACAGACTCTCAACTTTATAGAGATAACCACCATATTCCCATTACCCACGTGCATAATAGCATATGGTAAGTATTCAATAAACACCGATTGAATGCACGAGTGAGGTCTATAGTATGCTGTTATTACAGTCTCCTTCAGAAGCTTGAGGACTCACTCCATGAAAAGCTGACTGATAAAAGATGATTCTGATAAATTAAAACCTCCATACGCTCAGTCTTTCACAGCCAGGATGGGGTTATTTTCTGACCATAAAGCTACTCACTTTGAGTAGAGGCTTACTCAAAGCAAGATAAAGAGGACCAGCCCGGTAGTGCAGCAGTTAAGTGCATGCACTCCACTGCAGCAGCCTGGGATTCGTGGGTTCAGATCCCGGGCATGCACAGATGCACCACTTACTAAGCCATGCTGTGGCGGCATCCCATATAAAGTAGAGGAAGATGGGCATGGATGTTAGCCCAAGGCCAATTTTCCTGAAGAAAAAAAAAAAGGGAAGACTGGCATTGGATGTTAGCTCAGGGCTGGTCCTCCTCACACACACACACAAAAAAGCAAGAGAAAGAGCTCTAATTGATCCAGGCTCCAGGGTAAGACCCCCATGACTTCTCTGCTTCAAGTGTCTGAGGCAGACAGCCATGCTGGAGAGAGCTTAGGTACGTATCCTTAGAATGAGAGCCACTGTGAAGGCTCTGGAGTTTTGAATGAAGAACATGGTCCCTTCAGGGTCACTCTCTTGAGACGTAGCTTCTGTTGTGTTGCTGAACTTCAGTGGACGTCTCACACTAGACTGAGATATATACTGATTTTAAAATACCCATGGGATATTGACGTGGAGATACCCCAGATCTATGGGTTTTGAACTCAAGGAGGCAGTCTCAGATGGAAAAATCTCTTTGAAACCTCGAGTGTGAATAAAATCATCCAGGAAGGCATACGTTTAAAAAAAATAAAAGAAAAAAAAGGTAGGAGAAGAACTCTGGAGAAGGCAACTTTAAGGACAGATAAAGGAAAAGAAGACTGAATCTAAAAAGATCCAAAATAAATAAGGATGACTAGATGTTAACATTTGTTACATCTAGCTGGTGAGAATACAAGTGTCTATGTTATTTTTTATATTTTTAGATTTTTTGAAATATTTCTATTTTAAAAGACCCTGAAGAATGACCAGAAAGATAGGAAGTAAAGCAGGAGGGAGCTACTTAATTGAATCTAAGAAAGGGTTGCATTTCATGTAGGGAGAGGTCAATGATAAAATGGAGAGGTCAAGCAAGACAAGGATTAAAAACTTTAAGTTGTTTTGTCAATTGAATGGTTATTGTGACCTTACTGAGAACAGTTTCAGAAGACATGTGGGGCAGATCACAAATCTCATTTGGTATAAGAGGAAAAAGAAGATGAAAAACAGCTGACTATTAAAAAATAAAGCTAATTATCTCACCTATCAACAGTGGTGGGTAGGGCAGATTCAAGACTTTAATTCTGTAGTTAAATAATATCATCAAGTACACAGGTCTTTTCATCTTTCTCTTTTGTCATCCTCCTCATTTTGGATTTTGTCCTCAGCCTTGTCCCCTCATTACAAGATGGTTACCGCAGCTTCAAGCATTAAACCCTCAAGCAACAATAAGAAGAAGCAAAATAAAACAGGGGGTGGAGAGGTTTTCCATCTTTTTGAGGTGAGGAAACTATTCCCACTATCACCCAGGAACCTTCTTTATTCTCATTGACCAAAATAGCATCACTGTGCTCAGCTCTAGACCAATCATCAGCAGGGTGGGTAGGACTACCATAAATAACAAGACTTACTCCTTGAGCCTACGGACTAGAGCAGCACCTTTTCTGAACACAAGACAGCAAAAGGTGAGCCCCTGATAAAATGTGGGCTCTGCTTGCTGGCAAGAAGTAGCAAGAGAGTGATTGTGAGGAAAGGAAGAGCTGAGATAGACAATTAAGGGTGTCTGCCACAGCCTATCCTGAGAGAAAATATCCAGCAGAGAGGGAGAGGTGAAGCTACAGGAGAGACAGGGGATGGCTGCAGGGCTATAGTTAACAGGAGAGATGGAGCAAGGAGGGTGGAAGCTAGGACATGGGTAGAGAGACCAGTCTTGGTCATGAAGGACTCTTGGTCCACTGAGAAGGGAGAAGGTTAGGCAGAGGAGGGGGGAAGTAGGAGAAAGGTCAGATGCAGGTAATTTTTAGGAATTACGATGCGGTTGTTGCAGGTGTAAGTCAGGAAATATAAGTATGTATAAACAGCACTAGCTGCAGGTTGCCAGAGCTGGATGGGGTCACTGGGAAGACTCCAGGCATCATACAACATCTAATTCCCAAACAATTAACAGGAGAGAGATAATTAGATCTAGATGGATTTGAAAGGCTTGAGAAGTTAAATAGGATTGTGGAAATATGAGATGGGGAAACATCTTCAGTGTCAATTTGGCCTTAAAAAAATCTTTATAGGTACGTATTTATTTAAATCATACTAATATATAAAAATTAGCATGCTTATTAGGCAGTGTATGTGGGGGGAAAAAAAACTTCACATAAAGCCTGGTATACAGTAGATCCTCAATAAATGTCAATTTCTGATTTTAATCCTACTTCTATACTAGGTCTATTAAAAGCCCAGTCATATCCAACCCAATTTATGTACTTCTTCAGATTTTTTTGGCCTCTTCTCCCTCCGGGTACTTGGTGGCTTGGTTAATTGAGAGCCCACAGCTTCTCCAGGGTAAGGACCAGGCTCAGGCATGGCTTTCCATGGTGCCCTCTAGAGCCAATGGAAGATGCAAACCCTCTAGTGGCCTGGCACCCAGTCTCAAGTGAAGCACAGTGCCCCAAGGTATGGGGCCAGACTTCCCCAGCGATTGCTGGGAGGAACTGGATAACAGCACCAGAAGTGAGGGAGCATTAAACATTCACAGCTCCTCAGAGTGTCTCCACAGTGGGACTTGAGCTACAATAGCTCAGACTGCTAACCAGCTGAGTTACTTCTTTGAACCTGGACCAGTGAGTGCAGGAGAATAGAGGGATCTGGCAAAGAAATTCCACTCTCTTTGTACACCACCCACTGACTCTTCCCAAAGGTACAGTGGTTCTCTGCAGCCTGCCCTGAGAGGATCCTAGGACCAAGCAACCGGCTATGGATATCCGGGGAGCTATCCCATCTTGGTAATACAGAACATTATATCTGCTTTCCTCCTTTCCTGCCCCACTCCCCTTCTCCCCCTCTTCATGCTGCTCTGGGATTTCATACTGGCCTTCCCACCCCCTTAAAGGGTTAAGAAGTGAGCATTTCGTCCACAAGCTCTGTTTTCCAGGGAAACCTAGTGAAGACTCAACAAATAGCTGGATTGCTGACCTATTCAGTATACACACCAAGAGTGTGAAACAATAAGGCTGTCTGCCAATACCCAAAGGCACAACTCCAGTTGATGAAAACTGCTCAAATAGCCAACCAACCTGAGCCCTTAAAAGAATAATCCAAACATAAATGGAATAATATAATCATTTCAAAACAATCCATGAAAAATACCTAGCACAGGCCTGGCACAAACTTGGCACTCAGTAAATATTCATTAGGTGTTTTGTTCATTGATTTCCACTGTTTCCAGGGAGAACAAAGGACAACTTGCAGGGATGTAAAGCATTTGTTGTCCTTTATTTCGAGTGTGTGCACAGTCAGAGACAAACTAAAGTCCTTGATGAACTACAATGGTTTCACGTTCAGTATTGGATCGCAAGATAGGACTCCATGCTGCAATTGTAATACGAGCCTATTGATAGAAATTCATACCTCAGAACAACCTAATCCATGATCATTTGAGTGAGAAACAGCATAGACCACTGGAGAGCAGCAGTGAGCCGGATCACAGGTGGCAACTGTTAGGTGAAAGGTCGTTGTGCCAAGGATGAGGTCCTGTAATGTACTCCACGACTTGTCAACTCTCAGACAAGTCATCCATAAGTCCACTCCCCCATCCCCATACCAGTTGTATGGCTGTCTTGTGAATTTATACTTGAGAATGTCACATGGGTTATATTATACTTAGGCCTATTAATTGTGGAATGAAATCCTCAGTGTTGTAATAAATAGTATATTCCGAAACATCTCTAGTTGCTGCATGAAGCTGATATGTGCATACGATTCTAGTTTACTCTAGAATTCTCAGAATGCAAGTAATTTGCATACAATTCCTAATACTTCAGAATGGGCAACAACAAACTGTATTCTCCTCAAAAATGCTTTAATTACAAAATGAAAGATCTGATTAGTCCAATTCTAAACCTTTATAAAACTTAAAAAACTTCATAAATAATTTCTATCCCTAATATAAAGATGCTACTAACGTCTTTTAAAATATTTTACTTTACTATTTTAAAATAACAGTTCAAACACATCTGTTGGTAGCATCTTTCTCAAAAAGGCTGGTGAATAATAATTTAATGTCACAGTACCCAAAACAATAATTCCATGAAGTGTACTATCATAATCATTTTATAGAGAAGGAAACTGAGTCTTAAAAGGTGTAATTCTTTTGCCTCGAGTCATACAACGTCAGATGCTAAACTAAGATTTTTGATGCTTTGCCGATTATTATTACTCTATAACGTATTCTGAGCAATAGGCCAAAGGCTGTCCAATTTTTAGTATATTCAATTTTTATCCATTCAATCATCAAATATTTATTTAGCACCTTCTATCTTTGAATATTTTTATGGTGCATGGCATTTCATCCTCACATATTTTATACAACTCTCAAATCTGCGTAATTAACCTGGGAAGTGAGAAGAGCAGCTGTTACTATCGTTATTGTACCTTTTCATTGAGCACTTACTTTGTGTTATTAAATGTATTAATCGGGCCATTTAACCCTGAAAATAATCTTTAAATCTTTACAGATGATACAATTACCTTTTAGTTCACACTTTTAGAGGTGTGAACCAGGGCTCTCAGACTCCAAGCCTATGACTCTATCCATGGCTTATTTTATAAGGGAAGACTTAGAGCTCAGAAAGGGTACTATTTTATTGAAAGTCAAAACTTGAGAGAATAAAGAATCAAACCGAGTCTTTTAGTTATTTAATTTATAAAAGTTAGACTTTAAAACCCTCAAATTTAGGACGAAAGCCTCAAACATAAACAGTAGTAAGGAAAATAAAAAGCACTGCTATGGTAAACACAAGGTAAGCAGTTACAATCTTTTACCTAGTTGAAGGAGCAGATGAAGACTCCACTATATCCTTTGTACATGAACTACATTATTGAAAAACTGATTCAGGAGATAAAACTTTGGAATTAAAATAAATTCAAATACATCCCTTCCACTGTATTACGTTCCAGCTTCAGGAAGACAGGCTACGCAAGTCAAAGAGGAAAGAACAGATACTGAGTACAGGCATAGAGGTCATTTAACTGGCCCTCATTTTCTTGCTTTACTATTTCAGCCACAGTCTACTCATGCTATCATCGAGGTCATGAACAATTTCTTCAAATAATGTATTCATTCAGATATTTTCAGAAAAAGATATCATAATACACGGAAATCTCAAAAATGAGAAGGTTAATATCACTTCCTTTCTTTGCTTTCATTCCCAAAGTTTAAAGAACTCAGAGTGACTTACAAGATGGAAACCAATGGCTTTAAATTTTGATGCCATCTTAAAGGGATTCAAAGAAGGTACTGGGATTCAAAGCCTCCCTTTGAAGTAAAAAAAACCCTCAAGAAGATTGTGTTTTGTCTTGCATTAGTGATCTTTCTTAAAAGTCACTAATGTCTAATTCTCTTTTCAGTCTAGCATATAAGTGTGCACTGCATAAGGTTCAGAACCATGTCATGTGCAAACCCTCTTGCAGAGACTGTACCAAATGCCATCATTTACGTTTGGAAAAAGTAACATTTCATAACAAAAATGAAACTGAAGATAATACCGAAAGTAGGATTCTTTTAAAGTTATTGAGAAATAATTACCTCTTGATCTACTGAGCATATTGATACGGTACTTCTTTGAGTATATGCTGATTTTGGTAAAGAATTGGCATAGCTATTCCATTTTATCTACTAGTTACTTAACGTTTAATGTTAAATTTACTGAAATATCTCCAAGTACCTAGAACATTGGGATAGGTGCTTCGAACAAGTTTACATTTTAACTACCTCTATTGTTTCAGGTTGTCCGCTATACCTCCTCTCATAGCATATGCTTAGCATAACTATTAAACTCCTAAATATGACATGTAAGGCCCATTGTGAGCTGACCCCTGCCCCCGTGCCCAGCCTTATCCTTCACCACCCCCTTGTCTCCTCAGCTATTTCCTTGCTCCAAGCTAAAACTATAACTGCTATGTGCAGTTGAGGAAATGCATCAGCTCTCTTACTCCTGTGCCTGTGCACACGTTCTCCCAGTGCTGTCCTTATACTTCTTCCCTGGCCAACTCTGACTCCTACTCCACCTAGGGATTAGCTGCCCTCCTCTGGGCCTTCATAGTAGTCTTTGTGTGTCTTTACCACATGACCCCTCTAAGCTAACATGTATTGCGCTCTTACTACGTGCCAGCCACATTAATCTTCTGAAAAACTCTAGGAGGTTGCTACTTTTGTATCTCCATTTTCTAGACTTAGTAACTTTAAGTACATTCCTCAAGGTCACACAGGTATTGGGTGTCAGATACAGGATTCAAACCCAGGTCTATCTGATTTCAGATCCCTTGGTCTTAACAAATATTTATTTCTAAATGTCATAATGTATCGTGATGCTGGCTACAAATTCATGGCCTTTCTCTTCAACATGATAATTTGTCCATTAGCACATTATGGAAAAAACTCTCCACACACTTCGCTGAAGAAACGATATCCCATGCTAACAGAATTATTTTGATCTACCAATAAAATGTTTTTAATATACCCATAATAGTTTCTAATTAATCCTGCTTTCTTTTTCCTGAGATTAGTAAACATCTGATTAAAGGTAAAGAATATAAAATTCTGCCAAATACGATCATCAAACTTTGCAAGCTGTAGTTTCTACAATTCACCTTATCCTCTTCCTAACACTTGCCTAACTGGGTCATTCAACTTTCTGACTTATCATGAGTCCTAATAGAGTAATGATGATGTTTCTGTGATCCTGTCTTCATGTGCTTTCAGTATCCTAGGATGAAATGTGTCTATCTGGTTTAGGGGTGTTAATTCACACGTTGCAGCTGGATGTGCTCTTGCATCCTTGTCCCAGTCTTAAGTTTGATTTCCTTCCTTTGTGTCACTTCTGTCCTTTCCATTTGCATACCACTTTCCTTGACATAGAATGTAGTGATTGGAGTTGAGTCCTCCTGCTGTTTTCTCTCAGCTGGGAGCATTTGTCCAGCTTCCTCACGAGCAAGTCTAACCCTTTTTTGCACAGCTACTTCTACATACAAATAAACACACCATTTTGGTTGTCATCAGTATTTGGTGAGGTTTGCCCCAATCTGTTTTTAGCATTTTTGATAGCATTATTTCAATTCCCAATTATGTAACATATTCAAAGAGATTAATCCATTCAAAGGACCTAATGTCTCTCAACTATCTTGTTCAAAACACAGGAGAAGTCATTTCAGGTCCTAGTTACAAGGTCCAGAAGTGCAGATAAGTGCTGATTTTTCAGCCTTACCTTAGCTATGCAGACCTTGTCCTAGAAGCACTAAAGGCAATATGCCTACAAATTCACTTTATTACTGTTTATGATGCTTTAGGCTTGATCTTGGATTCCCATTTCACACCAGAATTTATTTACCAACATAAACATGCACAGCTCAAAGTCCTCTCTTTTTCAGGAAAGAGAGCAGCAAACCAATCTATAGAGTTCCCATTGGCCTTAAACTCAGAACACATCAGGAGCGCCTTGTTAGATGAATTTAGCAGCAGGGAAGACTGCGGCTCATCAGCTTTCTGTTCCTCAAAAGTAGGTACTTACTGCAGTCAAGAGGAATCATTCCTGAGGAGTTCTGGTCATGGGGATGTTTTCATTACCTCAAAAAAATGTCAGAATAAGACAAAAGAAAAATCCTTACATTTGTTTTCACCTACAATATTGCATTTGATTTAAATGGCTTTTTTGTGTGTGTGTGTGAGGAAGATCAGCCCTGTGCTAACAACCATGCCAATCCTCCCCTTTTTGCTGAGGAAGACCAGCCCTGAACTAACATCTATTGCCAATCCTCCTCCTTTTTTTTCCTTTTTCTCCCCAAGGCCCCAGTAGATAGTTGTATGTCATAGCTGCACATCCTTCTAGTTGCTGTATGTGGGACGCCGCCTCCCCATGGCCAGACAAGCGGTGCATTGGTGCAGGCCTGGGATCCAAACCCGGGTCATGAGTAGCAGAGCACGTGCACTTAACCGCTAAGCCTCGGGGCCGGCCCCAGATTTAAATGGCTTTTCATCTACTCTGAGTGTTTTAATTAGTAAGTGAAAATTATATATTCAAATAAAATAAAGTTAATGATATTTTTAATTCTTACTCTAAACAAACATTTAGACAATCTACAGGATCCTGGGCGCTATGGTAGGTGCACATATAGATATAAGACATGTAGGTCTCTGCCGTCAAGGAAAAGTAAACACAATGGTAGAGAAAGACATATTAATGGAGTACGATGAGGACTTTGGATGACAGACTAGAGGGACAGATGTGATCTTCCTAGCAGTGTTCAAGAAGAATTCATAGCAAAAGCACATGAGAAAAGAGAAGAGAATTCACTGTTATTGGGTACCTAATATGTTCCAGACTCTGAATAAGCATTCAACAAATGCCATTTTATTTAATCTTCACCACCTTACTTTTACATGGACAGTCTTTGCCCTCATTTTTAGATGAAGATAAGGCTGGACATGTTAAATAACCTGTCCATATTTTGTGAGTGCCGAGCTGATACTAAAAATCTGTCTAATTCCAAAATGTTTATTCATTTCCTACATTGTTCTGTCTTCTAGGGGTCATTTGAGCTATGTGGTAAGAGATTACTGAGTAGTTTTTAAAAGAATATACCTCAAAGGAGTTTTCTAGGCAGAGAAGAGAAAGAAGGCAATTCCAGTCAGGGGGACCAACATTTTAAAGAGAAAAGTATGCAAAATAATAAAGGAAAAAGAGAAATTCTAAGACTATACTTAAATAATGATAAATTTCCCCCCTCAAGATCTAAATATGGAAGGTTTATTACGAGTATTACCATTCTCTCTATGTTGTGCCCTTTTCCATAAGTCCCCTTGCCTATTTGAAATTTTTAGGACATGTCTATATTCCTGATGTTTCTAAGGATAAAAATAACAATAAATAATGAGATTTTTATGTGCCAAGTACTTTCTAAAATCTGAATATACGTTAAGTTCTTTATAAGGTTCTTACAAAGCAAGTAACATTATTAGCCCTATTCTAAAGATAAGAAAATTGCTATATAGGAAATCGTACAAATTACCCAGGGACACGCGACTAGGGAGTTGGGATCTGAATATAAAAATGTGCTCTTGGTCATTAAGCCGGAGAAGTCAAGATGGCGGCGTAGGCAGACTCGGAACTCACCTCATCCCGTGGACACAGCCAATTTACAACTACTTGTGGAAAAATTACCCATGAGACAGAACTGAAAACTGGATAAGAGGAACTCCTGCAACAACGGACAATCCTAACTGAAGTAGAAGAGGAAGAAACTCCCTTCTAGATAGGAAAACCGCCGCCTTCACAAGCCACCAGCTTCACGGCAGCTGGGAGCAGCTCACAGGTACGCAGCCTCCCTGGAGGCGAGGGGCCCTGAGCCAGGAGTGCCCCCACTGTGGGCATTTTGTGGACCCAGCACAATCGAGATAAGTGGCATAATATCTGACTGCGCCTGCTACTAAAACATTGGGGAGTACCCCCAGAAAACCCGGTTCACACAGAAACTAAAACCGGCTTTTAAAGGGCCCATGCGCAAAATCACCCATTTCAGACAGCAACCTAAAATCATCAGAAAGAAAGGTGCACAGTGTTGTGGTGACAAGAGACTCACCTAATAGGCCCTGAGTGCATCTCGGTGAGGGGTGAGACCTCTCCAGGGACTGGGACATTGGCTGCGGCCATTGTTGTGGCCTGGTGTGGGCGTGCTGACACAGATGTCATTGGAGTTCTCCCTGAGGCCTGCTAGCCCAGGGTCTGCCCCACCCGCTAGAGCACCGATTTATTCCAGCTCAGCCAGGGCAGGCAGCCCACCCTAGAGACTGGCCCCACCCAACAACAAGCCCTCAGGTAACTTGTGGGCCTGCATAGATTGGTGACTGGATTCTCTGCAGCCTGGCAACTGAGCCGACTTTAGCAGGGCAGGGTGTCCACAAGGAGTGAGTGGAGAGTGTGGGGCCATGGCAGAGTGTGTGGGGATCCCGCCGTGGAGAGACTGGGTGCGCTTGGGGAGGTCGGGGCACACACATGGGGCAGGACTGTGTTGACTGTGTGTGTGGACCTGTGGGCAGCAGGGCTTGTCAGCTGCAGAAGACTTGTGCTTCTCAAAGACCCACATAGGGGGTTTGGCCCACCTTCCAAAGCCTGAAACAATTGGGTGCTCCTGTGCCTGAGGCCAGCCCCACCCAGCTGCAATCCTCAGAGAGCTGACAAGAGACCTAATAGGCTAGAGGCTTACAGCAATTGTAAGGCTCTGAGCCTAAGAACCTGCCACGCTGGGGGTCTACTCACTTAAAAGAAAGACTGCAACACAAATGTGGTATTAGAACTTGCAGCCAACTGTGCTGGGGCTCCCCACACCTCATAAAGAGACTGAAGGGCCCACAACAACTACAAGCAACTGAGCATCACAACAGCTGGCCAGGAGCATAACTCAGCCTCCCTGGGTGCCTACAGGGAGAGCAAACAGGCCACAACAGAAGAACACACGTAGCCCACATAGGGGTCACCCCTGGAACATTGAGAACTGAGAGAAGCACACTGGAAGCCTCCTAAGGCATCACTTACATAAGTTCACCTATCAAAGAACAGGAGATGTAGCTGACCTACCTAATACATAGACACAAGCACAGGGAAAGAGGCAAAATGAGGAGGCAAAAGAATACATTCCAAGTAAGGGAACAGGACAAAACCCCAGAAAAGGAACTAAGTGAAACAGAAATGAACAACCTACCCGACAGAGGTTCAAACTAAGAGTGTTAAGGATGCTCACTGATCTGGAGAGAAGAATAGATGAACTCAGTGAGAATGTCAACAAAGAACTGGAAGATATAAAAAAGAACCAAGCAGAAATGAAGAATACAATACTAGAAATGAAAAATTCATTAGAGGGACTCAAAAGCAGAGTAGAGGATACAGAAGAACGGATCTGTGAGCTGCACGAAAGACTAGAAGAAATTACCCAAGCTGAACAGGTAAAAGAGAAAAGAATTACAAAGAGTGAGGACAGTCTAAGGGACCTCTGGGACAACATCAAGCGCACTAACATCCGTGTTATAGGTGTCCCGGAAGGAGTAGAGCAAGACAAGGGGGCAGAGAATCTATTTCAAGAAATAATAGATGAAAACTTCCCTAACCTAAGGAAGGAAACAGACATCCAGGTACAGGAAGCACAGAGAGCCCCAAACAAGATAAACCCAAAGAGGCCCACACCAAGACACATCATAATCAAAATGTCCAGAATTAAAGAGAGAATCCTAAAAGCCGCAAGAGAATGTCAAGTTACATACAAAGGAAACCCCATAAGGCTATCAGCTGACTTCTCAGCAGAAACCTTACAGGCTAGAAGAGAATGGCACGATATATTTAAAGTGCTAAAAGGAAAAAACTTACAGCCAAAAATACTCTACCCAGCAAGGTTATCATTCAAAATGGAAGGAGAGATCAAAAATTTCCCAGACAAGCAAAAATTAAAGGAGTTTGTCACCAAGAAACCAGTGCTACAAGAAATGTTAAAGGGACTGATTTAAGGGGAAAAGAGAAGACCACAAATAGGAAACATTATCTATTTCCATGATAAGAGGGTAATGGATACAAAAGCACAAAAAAGAGGTTAGATATGATATCAAAAACATAAAGGAGGGAGGAGGGGAGTTAAAGAGTACACCTTTCAGACAGAGGTCTAACTAAAGTAACCATCAATTCTGTATAGAAGAAGAAAGGAACAGAGAAGGACTACTAAAACACTAAGAAAAAAAAAAAAGTTAAAAACTGGCAGTAAGTACATACTTATCAATAGCTACTTTAAATGTCAATGGACTAAATGCTCCAATTAAAAGGCATAGGGTGGGTGACTGGATAAAAAAACAAGACCCATACATATGCTGCATACAAGAGACACACTTCAGACCTAAAGACACTCACAAACTGAAAGTGAAGGGATGGAAAAAGATACTCCATGCAAATGGCAATGAAAAGAAAGCTGGGGTAGCAGTACTCATATCAGACAAAATAGACTGTAAGACAAAAACTGTAAAAAGAGACAAAGAAGGGCATTACATAATGATCAAGGGAACAATCCAACAAGAGGATATAACACTTGTAAATATCTACACACCCAACGTAGGTGCACCTAAATATATAAAGCAATTATTAACAGACATAAAAAAAGAAATAGACAATAACACAATAATAGTAGGGGACTTGAACACTCCACTTACAGCAACGGATAGATCATCCAAACAGAAGATCAATAAGGAAACATTGGCCTTATACGACACACTAGAACAGATGGACCTAGTAGATATATACAGAGCATTCTATCCAAAAACCCAAGAATACACGTCCTTTTCAAATGCACATGGAACATTCTCCAGGATTGATCACATCTTAGGCCACAAAACAAGACTCCATAAATTTAAGAAGATTGAAATAATACCAACCATGTTGTCTGACCACAACGGTATGAAACTAGAAATCAACTATAGGAAGAAAATCAGAAAAACCACAAATATGTGGAGATTAAACAAAATGCTACTGAACAACGACTGGGTTAACGAAGATATCAAATAAGAAATCAAAAAATACCTGGAGACAAATGAAAATGAAAATACTACATGCCAGAATGTATGTGATACAGCAAAAGCGGTTCTAAGAGGGAAGTTTATAGCAATACAGGCCTATCTCAACAAACAAGAAAAATCTCAAATAAACAATCTAACAATGCACCTAAAGGAACTGGAAAAAGAGGAACAAACAAAGCCCAAAATCAGTAGAAGAAGGGAAATAATAAAAATCAGAGCAGAAATAAATGAAATAGAGACCAAAAAAACAATAGAAAAAATTAATAACACCAAGAGCTGGTTCTTTGAAAAGATAAACAAAATTGACAAACCTTTAGCTAGACTCACCAAGAAAAAAAGAGAGAAGCCACAAATAAGTATAATCAGAAATGAAAGAGGAGAGGTTACAACAGACACATCAGAAATACAAAAGATTATAAGAGAATACTATGAAAAGCTATATGCCAACCAATTCGACAATCTGGAAGAAATGGATAAATTCTTAGAATCATACAACCTTCCAAAACTGGAACAAGAAGAAGTAGAGAATTTGAATAGACCAATCCCAGTAAGGAGATCAAAACAGTAATCAAAAACCTCCCCAAAAATAAAAGTCCAGGACCAGACGGCTTCCCTGGTGAATTCTACCAAACATTCAAAGAAGACTTAATACCTATCCTTCTCAAACTCTTCCAAAAAATTGAGGAGGGGGGGAAGCTCCCTAACTCATTCTATGAAGCCGACATTACCCTGATACCAAAACCACGCAAGGACAACACAAAAAAAGAAAATTACAGGCCAATATCACTGATGAACATCGATGCAAAAATCCTCAACAAAATACTAGCAAATCACATACAACAATACGTTAAAAAGATTGCACACCATGATCAAGTGGGATTTATTCCAGGTATGCAGGGATGGTTTAACATTCACAAATCAATCAATGTGATACACCACATTAATAAAATGAAGAATAAACATCACATGATCATCTCAATAGATGCAGAGAAAGCATTTGACAAGATACAGCATCCATTTATGATAAAAACTCTGAATAAAATGGGTATAGAAGGAAAGTACCTCAACATAATAAAGACCATATATGAGAAACCCACAGCTAATATCATCCTCAATGGTGAAAAACTGAAAGCTATCCCTCTAAGAACAGGAACCAGACAAGGAGGCCCACTGTCACCACTCCTATTTAACATAGTACTGGAAGTCCTAGCCAGAGCAATCAGGCAAGAAAAAGAAATAAAAGGGATCCAAATTGGAAAGGAAGAAGTGAAACTGTCACTATTTGCAGATGACATGATTTTATATATAGAAAACCCTAAAGAATCCACCAGAAAACTTTTAGAAGTAATAAACGAATATGGTAAAGTTGCAGGATACAAAATCAACATACAAGAATCAGTTGCATTTCTGTACACTAACAACGAAGTAGCAGAAAGAGAAATTAAGAATACCATCCCATTTACAATTGCAACAAAAAGAATAAAATACATAGGAATAAACTTAACCAAAGAGGTAAAAGAGCTGCACACGGAAAACTATAAAACATTTCTGAAAGAAATTGAAGAAGACACAAAGAAATGGAAAGATATTCCGTGCTCTTGGATTGGAAGAATTAACATAGTTAAGATGTCCATGCTTCCTACATCCATCTATAGATTCAAAGCAATCCCTATCAAAGTTCCAACAACATTTTTCACAGAAATAGAACAAAGAATCCTAAAATTTATACAGAACAACAAAAGACCCCAAATAGGTAAAGGAATCCTGAGAAAAAAGAACAAAGCTGGAGGTATCACACTCCCTGATTTCAAAATATACTACAAAGCTATAGTAACCAAAACAGCATGGTACTGGCACAAAAACAGACACACAGATCAATGGAATAGAATCGAAAGCCCAGAATCAACCCACACATCTATGGACAGCTAATCTTTGACAAAGGAGCCAAGAATATACAATGGGGAAAAGAAAGTCTCTTCAACAAATGGTGTTGGGAAAACTGGATAGCCACACGCAAAAAAATGAAAGTAGACCCTTACCTTACACTATACACAAAAATTAACTCAAAATGGATTAAAGACTTGAATGTAAGACCTGAAACTATGAAACTTCTAGAAGAAAACATAGGCAGTACGCTCTTTGACATCGGTCTTAGCAACATCTTTTCAAACACCATGTCTGACCAGACAAGAGAAACAATAGAAAAAATAAACAAATGGGACTACATCAAACTAAAAAGCTTCTGCACAGCAAAGGAAACCATCAACAAAACGAAAAGACAACCTAACAATTGGGAGAAATATTTGCAAACCATACATCTGATAAGGGCTTAATCTCCAAAATATATAAAGAACTCATGCATCTCACCAACAAAAAAACTGCCAACCCAATTAAAAAATGGGCAAAAGACCTGAACAGAGATTTCTCCAAAGAAGATATAGAGATGGCCAACAGACACATGAAAAGATGTTCAAAATCATTAACTATCAGGGAAATGCAAATCAAAACTACAATGAGATATCACCTCACGCCCGTCAGAATGGCTATAATTAACAAGACAGGAAACAACATGTGTTGGAGAGGATGTGGAGAGAAGGGAACTCGCATATACTGCCGGTGGGAGTGCAAACTGGTGCAGCCACTATGGAAAACAGTATGGAGATTCCTCAAAAAAGCAAGGATAGAACTACCATATGATCCAGCTATTCCACTGTTGGGTATTTATCCAAAGAACTTGAAAACACCAATTTGCCAAGGTACATGCACCCCTGTTTTCATTGCAGCGTTATTCACAATAGCCAAGACTTGGAAGCAACCTAAGTGCCCATCAAGGGATGAATGGATAAAGAAGATGTGGTATATATACACAATGGAATACTACTCAGCCATAGGAAACGATGAAATCCAGCCATTTGTGACAACATGGATGGACATTGAGGGTATAATGCAAAGTGAAATAAGTCAGAGGGAGAAGGTCAAATACCGTATGATTTCCTTCATTAAGTAGTAGATAATAACAACAATAAACAAACACATAGGGACAGAGATTGGATTGGTGGTTGCCAGGGGGGGAGGGGGGAAGTGAGGGGGCTGAAGGGGATGGTTCAGTACCTGTGTGTGGTGATGGGTTGTAGTTGGTGTTTTGGTGGTGAACATGATGTAAGCTGTGCAGAAGTGGAGGTGTAGTGATGTACACCTGAAATTTTTACAATGTTATAAACCAATGTTACTGCAATAAAGAAAAAATTAAAAAATAATAATAATAAAAAAAAAATGTGCTCTTATCCCCTACACAGAACTGCCCCCTCAGTTTTAGTCACCAATAGAAGCATCTTAAGATTCAAATAGTTATTCATATGAGAAAAGAAATAAAATATGACAATACATAAAAAATTTGGAAGGCTATATGGATCAGAGTGATTTGGCTCTATCATCTCTCATTTCATCAACCATGAGAGTTTATTCAAATTATACGTTGCTAAGAAAAAGCTACTCATTCTCATGATGCTCCATTTTTTTCTTTCCTTGGAGCTTTGTTTTTTAGAATAATCTTCCCAGATTAAGATGACTATTAACTGCACTCACTTGCTAGAAATATTCAAAGTCTATTTATATAAATATAATCATATTCATATGTCAGGCATTAGAGAATTTCAGAGATTATTTTAAAATGTAAAAAGATGCTTTTTTCCCATATTTTATTTTGGAAGATATAGATATTTTTATAAAAGTATGCTGTTTATTGTTGATTTCATGTAATTAATACATATATTTTTTTAAATTTATCAGTTTCAGTTTCTAACACAGTAAGTATCGATAGATATAACCCACATAAACAAAAAAAGCTATTTGTGGTCCTCAATAATTTTTAAGAGTGTATGGGGTCCCCAGACCAAAAAAAAAAAGATTTGAAAACCATTGGAATAGAGAATCCAAAAGTAAATCCATATGTTTATTGAAATATTGAAAAAATTTTCAACAAAGATGCCAGGAAAATTCAGTGAAAAATGAAAAGTCTCCTCAACAAATGATTCAGAAATCACTGGTTATCTATATGGAAAAAAAATATCAACACCCACTTTTACCTCTCATCATAAAAAAAGAAATAATTCTGAATGGATCATAGACCTGAATATAAAAAGCCAAAATTATAAAACTTCTAGAAGAAAACATTAAAAAAATAAAGTGATATTGAGGTAGGCAAAGATTTCTTAGATAGGACACAGAAAACACAAATCACAAAAGAAAAGTTTGTCTACTTTATCAAAATTAAAAAGCTTTGCTCTTGAAAGCTACTCTTAGAAAAATAAAAATGCAAGTCAACGAATAAAAGAAAAATTTGTGAAGCATATATTTGACAAAGAACTTGTATCAGATTATAAAAAGAAACTTTTCAACTCAATAATAAGATTACAACAAAAAATATTTAATAGCACTTCACAAACAAAAGTATATGAGTGATTAATAAGCATAAGAAAATATGCTCACCATCATTAGTCATTAGAGAAAGGCAAATTAAAGCTATAATGACATACACTTTATGCTCATTAGTGGCTAAATTCAACAAGACTGACAACACCAAGTCTTGGTACGGATATGGAGCAACTGGAACTCTCTTATACTGCTAATGGGAATTTAACATGGTACAACCACTTTGGAAAATTGTTTCTCAGTTTCATAAAAAGTTAAACATCTACATACTGTATGACCCAGCCATTCCACTCATTGGTATTTTCAAAAAGAAATAAAAACATATATCCACACAAAGTCTTATGCACAAATATTCATAGTACCTTTATTCACAATACTCAAAACTGGAAACAACCCAAGTGTCAATCAACAGCTGAGTGGTTATGAAAAATCTCATATTTTCACAATAGCTACTAAACAATGAAAAGAAAGGGACTATTGATACATATAACAGCATAAATCAACCTCTAATCATTATCTTGGGTGAAAGAAGCTAAAGGGTATATATTCCATGAATCTATTTATAAAAATTTTTAAATGTGCTAACCAAGCTACAGTGATAAAATTTAAACAAAAACAAAAACACAAAACAGATCAATGCTTGCCTGGAGTTGTGGATAACAGGAGGAATGGTCCGAAATGGGGCAATAGGATCCAAAGAATGTATTGAGGATGTTGGAAATATTCTGTATTCAATTGTGGAGGTGATTTCAGGGTGCAAACAACTGTCAAAACTGATCAAATTGGATGCAGTATATTGTATACAAAGTTGATACAAATTTTTAAAAAGAACTAAGTCTATATAGGTGCCATCTAAATCAATTCTAACCAACATTTATTTACACACACACACACACACACACACACTGGTTGGAGCTGCATATCCATACTATCACTCAACTTACTCATTCAACAAATGAGTCTTGTAAAGTGGAAAGTATTGACAGAAAAAATATCTTGACTATTTACGTTCTAAAACTGGGAAGAATGGCACAATCAGTCAAGATGAGGCCTTATTAAGGCAGCATGCTGGGAAAGGGCAGCTTATCTTGTCTTTTTCTGATCAACATCAGAATTGTGATTACAATTATATAATGCTCGTTGTCCAGTTCAGATATCTCTCTTTTTTTTTAACCATTCTTCATAGATTATGTTTTTTTCAGAACTGCATAATGTCTACAAATGGATTAGCTGAGAATAAGTAAAAAGTCACACTGTGAAGTGAATTATGTACATTTAACCAAGAGTCAACATAAGCAAACATACCAATTATTATTACAAATAATATATATCTCTCATTAACCAATCGTCATTAAAAAAAACTTTTAAGACCATTAACCATTAATGTATTAAACTATTCTCTTTTGTTTATTATTCTGTCGTTTTTACCTAGATCCTGCCTGGTGGGTGAACCATTCATGGGAGATAGCCTCAGGGCTACAGGAAATACTTTACCCACAGCAGCATAGGCACGGGTAGAAAATTCAAATTTTCTTAGTGTCAAAGAGGTCACTAGGATGGGATTCTCCCATCCACCAGTGATGGGAGAATAATAAAGGACAACAGTGGTCAGGTCTGTGTACTGAATGAAAGGTGGATAAACACAATCAATTGAATACCTATCCCTTAAAGAATAATCAGTGGGTCACGGTTTTTTACACAGAGATCTAACTACTTGTGCTATGGACCTCATAGGTCAAGGGAAATGCCACACTAGACTGGAGAGCCTAGTTCTGCTTTGTTTTTGCATATCCTTTCTTGTATTCCTTGCCATGGGTGACCCCAATGAATAGGTTCTTGGGGTAGCCAAATTTTACATAAATTGTAGATGTTTTTCTTTGCAATTGCTCAAACTAAGTCTTAGTCAATTAAAACTTTAAGTTTTCACTATTGTTATTCTTACTTAGCTACTGAACATGTCTAATTTGTCTCTTTAGTAGAGAGACCCGAAGAGTCAGCTCAGCTTCTGCAGTTCTGTAAGTCTGAATCAAATGGTTGACGAGGTGGGGGAAGGCGGGGGGGTGGGGGGGGAAGTGTGAAGGATGGACACCAGGAGCTGTGGATGTCCCCATAACCAAGGTTGTGCACAGGAAATAAGAGTGGAGTGGAGAAGGGTGTCCATAAACCACAGAAAGGAGTACAATTGGCTCATCACAGCAAGAGCAAGGTCCATAAACAGGAAGGAGTGGCAATTCAAAGCCATGGGATCAGAGAATATGAGGTTAAGCAGCGATTCATTTGAGCACAATCCTAGATCAGTACCTAAAATCGGACCTATTGCCTCCTGCATGATGCAGGAAGGTGTGTCAGTGGTACTGAAAGGGTAGGTAGGAGAGATGGAGGTCACTGCAGTATTGAAAATTACAAAGGTCTCATTCTTTTCAGTGCACATTTGCTAACTACCAGTACAGCCACTGCTTTCTCTTTGCTCTCTGTCTCCCTACCCTGCACACCTCTGCTCTTTGGTGATGGCGGCAGGAGATGAGAAGTATAGAGATTATTCTGACTTTTAGCTGAAAAAAGGGCAATCTCCAGGTGAATAACTATCTGGAAATGCTTCCCCCATGTTACAGGTATAATGAATTCCATGACACTTCCATGCTGCCTCATCAACCACCCTCCACAGTAAAACATACTCGCATATTTAATTATTTCTGTCTTCTTTGTGCAGACTTTACAATAACTCTGTGATGTTCTGCCAGTGTTAACATATTGCTCCTTAAAAAGACCTGAAATATTATTTTTGAAATATGAATTTACTCCTTTACCCAAATTTAAAGACACTGAGTGTCTTCTTTCTGAGTCATAATCATTAGTATAATCACGCAGTATGAGGAGAAAATTTTTCTTCTCATCCTTCAGTTTTTCTCTCACCTCATATATCCCAACTCAAAGCATAAAAATGAAGCAATAATGAAATAATGGAGTTTGTTTCCAGAGTTGAGTTCTCATCTCTGATTGCTTGACTTAGCCTCTCTGTACCTTCTCTGAACTGGAGGAAAAAATATCTAATCTGCCTGCCTCACAGTATTCATAAGGCTATCAGAATGCAGAAATGAGTACACTTGGAAACATTAGAAATATGAGAATAAGATATTTTAAAATAAAATTTAAAATTGTTAATACTTGGTACGTTCAGCAGGGTTCACATTACCTAAAACATTAGTAGGTAAAATCCAGGTATTGCTCTTGTTTAGCTTATTCTAAAATTACTTAAGAGATAGTATCTATACTCTGATTATTGTTGACATTATTTTTTAAATGTATACTCCCCAAAATGTAGCAATTTATCTCAAGCATGATTATTCTTTACATGGAGAAGAAAATAATTGATGTTTATCTCATCCACTAAAAATTCTATTAATTTTTAATAAACCATACAAAAAGACTGATTTTGAATGTAAAAGCCCTTATATAGTGAGCTAGTCCTATAAAGATCCTGTCACTCTTGTGTCACTATCTTAGAGGATTGAGACAGACAGAATGATTTAAATCAATATAATTACTGAACTGGGGTTCAAAGAAAGCATGTCCTGTGCCTCTCAGGACATTTTACTCAGTGCATATTTGAGGAGGAGATGGAGTGTGGTCAGCCTTGCTGATAGGCTAGACTTTGGTTGGCCCTGTAACCACTGTTTTAGGTTTGCATTTTCTTTGATTGATTTAAGGAGAGAGATGGAGACAGGGTAGAAGGGGAAAGACACCATTTTGTTTTTCTTCTCAACAACTTGATTAATTAAGAAGAATTTAGTAGGAATAATATTTTGTGATTAATTTTATTCCATATGATTTTAGTGTTCCTATTATGTCTGTATACATTTGAATAAAAGCACCTCATGTAAATCTTCATTCTACTTTCTTTGGCCTTCCACATTCTCCTCCATTTTTCCCACCCAAATCAATATTAATGGTAGCATGACGTGGTGGAGACAGCTTTGCCCTTGGCCTAGAAGTGTTTAGATCTGAGTTCTGATCTTACCATTTAATAGACGTGTCATTTATCCTTTCCAGGTGATAGAAAAACAATGCTCCATGTGCCAATGTCAAAGATCACTTCTAGTTTTAAACAGAATTAGCCTTTTTTATTTTTTTGAGGAACATTGGCCCTGTGCTAACATCTGTTGCCAATCTTCCTCTTTTTTCTTTTTTCCTCCCCACAACCCCAGTACATAGTTGTGTAGCATAGTTGTAGAGCCCTAGCCCTTTTACGGGACACTGCCTCAGCATGGCTTGATGAGAGCCGAATAGGTCCGTGCCCAGAATCTGAACCAGTGAACCTTGGTCCGCCGAAGCGGAATGCACGTACTTAACCGCTATGCCACCAGGCCGACGCCAGCCTATTGTTTTTTAATCCATCCACAAATTGTGATGATTCTCTTCTGTGTATACTGACTTCACTCTCATTGTGTCAATTAACACTGCTTATGTTAAAGTTTTTGTGTGTCTTAGGAAATGTAGTTAGAACACAGCTGAGTGTCCACGAAAGGCTTAGCTAAAAGAAAAATTGAAAATTCAGTACTTGTAGGGAAAAACACTACTGTCGTTTAAATTGACACTAAAAATCACTCTATTGAGATGGAAAGCTTGCTGTCTTTTTCAAATATTAAATGTGCATGTATCTGATCAGTGATTTATTATCAAGAAGCTGAGGTTCAATGTATATAATAATATCTTTATAATAAAGAAAAATTTAGAGACCACAATAAGTCACCAAACCCAACACACCATATATTCTAGAAACCCAACATTAGCTGACTGATTAATATTTTCTGGAATTCAGCTTATCAAGTAGATTTGTGAAGTATCACATAGCCTTCCCACGTCCCAGGTCAAGAAACTCTCTCAAGGTAGAGATTCTGGGATGTGAAAGCTCTCTATATGGCTCACTTACAGATTATAGGGCCTTTCTATAGGTTAAACATATGCAGTTATCCTGGTAGCTGCAAAAGTAGAACAATACATATCACAGTAAATTACTCCAGGTGCAGTGTCACTGTCTCCTGGCTGCCTTTGCCCTGCCTTCCATTTAGTTATCACTGGCTTTCTAGAGCTCTTGAACTTGAAAAAGGTTAGACAGCACACCGCTGGAGCAGTTTGTGAGCATCAGCAGATTTAGCTTGTAATTTCATTGATCTATATGGGCTTGCTGTTTGCAAACCAGCTGCTGCACTGTTTCCCCACAGCTACTGATCTCAGTAGCATTGATTTTTTCCCCCCTTACATTAACATAGCATTACTTCTTTAATGGGCAATAAATGACTGGATGTAAATACAATCAGAGCAGCAACAACAAAAGGAAAACGTCAGACTCATTTTTATTTAAGAGATCCTTTCCATTAATATTTGCCATAAAAATTATAACACAAATTATTGACAAAAGTAATGCAATTTTTATTCTAGTGCATTTTGTTCGTTTGTAGATATGCGGTGTCTGCCAAGTGGTCTTCTCTTCCTAATGCATTAGGCAAAGCAATACAATAGCAGTGCTTTTATGGATACTGTAAATTTTCACCATTACCTTAGTACAACTAAATCCTATTCATGAAGGAAAGCAGAAAGCAGTACAAAGGTTTACACTTAACTCCACATAGGCTGAAAATGAAAGTATTTCAGATTGTGTCAGCTGGCCAAAGGACACCTTTAAAATATTGGTTAATTTCAATAAAATTAGAAAAAAATTGACTAATCTGTGATATTCAAGAACTTAGTCTATGTAAACATTAAGATATAATCCTTACACATCTTCCTGATGCACATTTAAAGCAAGTATGTCTGTGTGTGTGTGTGTGTGTGTATGTGTGTGCAGGGTGATCACTATTTAGAAATTTTTTCTTAGAGTTCCTTTCTGGAGTTAAAAATCTGTAAATGATAACCATGGGAGAGGATATAAAAAGTATGCATTTTAAAGTTCCTTATGCATAGATATGTTTTAGGTGGTGAAAGATGTGAAAAGAACTTAGAAACAGACTTTCACTTCTGGTTGTCATGTTAGTTACTTTAAAGAACACAAACGTCATTAAATCCAACCAATAATTTCAATTTGAAATAAAACAAAGTCAACAATGTATTTTATTTCATAAATTTTAGAATTTCCACTGATTTCCATTGCTACTCATAATATATAACCAATCTCTCATATCCAACATAATCTCCAATACCAACTCTATTGATTCCTTTTTTCGTTTGTTTTGAGATGGGCAAAAATTCGGCAGCAACTTTCTCAGACGCTTTATGCCAGGACTCTGGCAAATATAGTTTTGAATTTTTAAGAAAATGGTACTAAATCTAACGTCTTCTAAAAAATCACCTATTTTTAGCCATGCCTGTAAATATCTCTGTTTACTTCTTCAATAATTTTCCACCAGTTTCCAAATTTCACTGAGGTTCAGGGACCACTATATTTCAAATAAGTGGAAATAACTATTTTGAGAAATAACTTTTTGTTTATATTTTGTACATCAGTTTTCTTTTTTTAAAATTCTGTTTTGTAAACAGGTGTTAAGAGTAATTGACCTGAAGTAAGAGTCACCAGAATCAATGATAGAGATGGAGAAAATATCTACAGCAACACGTACACTACTTTCCAGTGTAACTCTTACATTTTAATGGTTCTATTGCTGTTGTATTGTTGTCACTGTTACTTTCAAAAACATTTACTTACTTCTTTCACTCTCATATCTTTTTTCAAAATTATGTAGTATCTATAACTTCCATCAGTGGTCTGACCTATTCCTGAGCCTGAGACCTATAAGTGACTTTGGCACAAACAGTACTTTATCCTTACAGTATTGTCCAAAGTCTCACTGTTAAACAATGAACTGCTGCCAAGTCTCTGTCATTCTATCTTGGGTAATTCTGCTACCTGGTCACCAAGCTAGCATACCCACTTCCCACAATATTCATCTGTTCTGCTGCACCCCATGTGCCAATGAATTTGAAAATACATAAATGAATCAAATTCTTCTCATTTCTTTCTTGATCACCAAAAGAAAATCACGAGAGTGGAGGTTCTACTCTTTCAATCCTAAAATTCCAGATTTAGGAGGGAAAGTAATACTTAGGAAAATGAAATCTCTTTCAGATAATTTTTTGGAGGCAAGGAATAGACAGAATTTTTTATACAAATACTCTTAGATTCGTATTTTAGAATTTTATATAATCCACATTTATTTCTATTATCTTTAAGAAGATTCCAGCCCAAGGAGTAAGGTCATAATTTATGTGATCCAATAAAATGTCCAAAAAGTTTCTAATATTTCAAATACAGTAAATTATATTGGGTCTATCATTCAACTAATTATAAAGGTATTCAAGACCACACTGAATTGTTTCTGTTACAACTCTCTTTCTCTTCAATACTGAACAGATAGGCTTATTTCCAAACTGTAATGCTGTAAATATAAAATTATACAGAATCTTTCAAAAAAAACTAGTTTTTCTCAATTAATTTACTTAACAAAACTACTGTTTACCAGAAACTATTTACTGAGCACTAGCTAGAAGTGAGAAATGACCAAGTCATGTTCCCAGCATCAGAGAGCTTACAGTCCAGCAGAGGTTACACGCAGATACACAATTCACCCTGTTTTTTGTATAAAATTTCCTAGAACCGATGAGACACTTCCTTCATTGTGTATTGTAGCAAAGACAATGGTCTAGGGTCCCCACATGTGTATACACAGGAGGACTATATCTCTTAGGCCTTCTAGCTACCTGGGGACATTGGTCAGTGGAATGTGGGTAGAAAAGATGAATTTCACTTCCAGGCATGAACCCAAAATATCTCCTGCAGTTCTTCGTGGGACCTCTTTTCCTTTACTTATCAACTAAACAATGAAGTGAATCCATCGGAGAATTCCAAGGAGACCCCAGACTGTGATGGAGCCAGAAGAAAGGAGATTGGGTCAAGAGCTTCCAGGAGAACCTCTTGACTTACAATGGACTCTGACATGAGTAGGAAACAAACTTTTGTCATGTTAAGTCTCTTAGATTTTAGGTTTGTGTGTTAACTTCTCAATAACTCTTTATGATCACTCTATCACTTATTGTTCTGTGTTGTAATGCAAAGGCACACACAAGCTTTAGCAAGGAGTATAGGGCTTTGGGTCCCTATACTAAAAGAGACTCAGAATTTTGCCCTTATAAAGTAGCTTATTTCCCCTTGTGGATTTTTTCTGACTGTGTTTTCCTAGTAGGTGTTCTGCAAGGGTATCATTCTTCATTGAAAATCATGTAGCTGGTTCTGACTTCAATTTTCTGTGTTCTCAAAATGAGAAAATCAAGCTTAAAATTATTAGCTACCATTTATATAACACTTACCAAGTACCAGGCAAAATTTTAATCACATGCAAATGTCATTAAAACCCTTTAAGGTGGATATTATCATATCCATTTTATATATGAGGAAATGGAGACTTACAGAATTGAAATAAATTACCAAGTTAGTGAATTCTAGCACAGTATTTGACCCTAAGTCTGTGAATGCTCAAACTATTAATTCTCTTAACATAGTTAAGTAGCATCTTTTACTAGAATGCTTCAAATAATATGATACTTATACTCACTTCTGAGGGCTCCCTCTTTTTGCATTGTATGTTTTATTTCTCTACTATGTTCAATAGGTGAGGTTCCCATATAGCTAAATCCAAGAAAGGTGAGATGCATTTTCTTAGAACAGATTAGCAATAATCTCTAATATAATATATATGGGCATGATTTTTTACATTTAAAACATTTTTATTATAGAAAATTTTAAACATAAACAAAAGTAAAGAATATACTTGACCCCCATATATCCATAACACAGCTTCAACAATAATCAAATCACGGCCAACCTTGTTTCATATACCCTGCATACCCTCCAGATTTATTTTGAGGCAAACTTCAAGTAATTTCATTTGGAAATGGAAGAATAGGTAATATCTTTTAGATGTCTCTAAAAGATAAATCATAAAATATATATAATTGCAATGCTGTTATCACACCTAAAAATGATTAAAATAATTTGCGTAGGAATTCTCAAAAGATATTATTCACATATTTGCTAAATACCATATATTGAGTGCATGTCATGTTCCAAGCCTATCTGAACATCTTTGAGCCCTATCCTATAAATTTAAACAGCTTTAATTCTATACTCAAATTACAAACCTTGTTCTTTTTTTTTTTTTCTTCAGCAGCCTCTAGGCCAGCTGTTATTTAAAAGAGGTTTTTTTCTTTGCTTGTTTTAATTGTTGTGAATTTTACATCTTTGTCATCAAACATTTACACTTTAAACTACTGTCAATAACCTTCCTATTACTGCAGTTATTTACAACTTGCTTGTTTATAATCTCTATATTACCCAGGATGCAACAGAATTAACTTACTCTAAGTTATTAAATTTTTCCTTCCTATTAATGTTAATGTTCTAGGAGTGAAAACCAGCACCTAAGAGATAGCTACTAATTGCCAGAATTCAATCATCAAGTGCATTAATAATTCCTAGAAAGCATGGCCTATCTTTTGAACTGGAAGTCAGGTCCTGATCTGTTTCTGGCATCCTGACTCTGCCTTGTGTATCGTTTACTGCATATGTGCCTCACTATCCTGTTGTTAAAAGGGGAATAACAAGATAATAATACACATCCTTGTGAGCCACACAGAAATCTTGTGAGAATTAACACTCAGAAAGGACTTCAGAGCTTAGTGAGAAAAGGCACTTTAGAATGTAAACACCATGCAATTATTCTTATTACTGTGAGCTAGAAGAATGCTAGGAAGAAATAGCACGATTATTGTGGCATGCATTAAGCCAAATAAGAAAGCAGGCTAGTGGGGAATCCTATCGAAGATAAAAATTACTTTGACCAATCCTTCCTTCCCTCCAGCCACTGAAAGAAATTATTTTTATAGTCATGTTTAAATGGTACCCTAACTTCCTTTCATTTTGCTTAAAATCTGTGATACAAGAATTGTGCTTAAATGAAATTTCCATCAGCTTTTACATATTAAAAAAAGCAAGTGCATTTTAATGCACATATTGAACATTAAATCATTTTTTGCTGCAGGTTATTGCAAGTAAATAGTAATTGTAAAATAGATTCTTTTTGATGAAACAAAATGAAAATAGACTGCTAATGTTCACCTCAGATTTTCTCATCATTTCATTAACAGTTCAGCTAGGAAAGGTATTTTTATAATGATGGGCAGGAAAATCATACTCATCAATATGCATCCATATTCATATGTTGGCACAGTGGAAACCTAAAATGAGGGCACAGAAATATATGAAATGCATATGTTCCTTAAAATTATATACAAAAACTATTTTATTTGTTCAACAATTGTCTCTTCATTCACAATATTCAGACACCAAATTCATTAAGAAATATAAAAATATTTAAAGAATCAGTTTGCTTTTCCACATAGTTGCCTTTTCAGAAAACAGGAATATGACAGACAAAAATTAGTAGAGCAGATTAGATTCCTAGTGGACTAACTACAAACTTCTGTCCTACTTCTGTGTCAATGTAAACTCAAACCCTCTCTAGCCCCAAGGACTCTTTGTATCTTTATAAAACATTTTTCTTTACATTCAACTTTTTTACATTTGCACATATGGCTTGCTCCAAAACTTAAAGTAATTATGCACTTTAAGACATTGTGAAATTGTAACGATTCAGCCTGTTTCAAACAAGAATAATAAAACAGCAATGCCTGGCAAGGACAGTTTCAGCAGGTGCAGACAGGGAACCGAGAAAGCTACCACTGAGCTTGCATTGCCCCCTATGGTTGCTCTCGGACAGCTCCCGAGGACAAGAAGCCATGTGCTCTGTCCTCTCAGTGCACAGCAGCATCTGGGCACTATGCTTTGAGCTTTAGCTCAGTTCTGAATAAACACCTTACAGCATGAGAGCATTAATTCAGATGCTAATATTCTGGAAATTTATATGCTTTATTTCAACCCTTCTTAATGCAGTAAATTAACAATATCTTGTTTTATCACTTTAATATATATTGTCAACCTTACACAAATTCTCAAATTATGGTAGTGAAAATTCTTTTAAATAACAAGCATTTTGATAGTTACTTTCAAGTATGGAGCTCTCTGAAGGAGATATCCCTTTTTTCTGGACTCCAATTTTACCTCTTGTCCATTTGGTACCATCTAGCACTGAGTCACAAGTCTAAATTGTGCACACAGCTACGTTTTTGCTTCCAAACTAGATGGTGAGTTCAATGAAAGCAGAAGCTATGCCCCCTGTCATTGTACACCCACACAGTGTTAGCAGAGGGCTGGGCTCAGAGAAGCTGCTCTATCAAACCGAGATTATTGATATGCCCTCTTGAATTTATTTTATTGCTAATTGTCTTAGGTTCAGTTCTCTAGAAGCAGCACCTAACAGAGCAAATTGAATGTACAAGATGTACTAAGAGCATGATCTCTAGGCAGAGCCTACAAAGGAGGAAGAAAAACAGGAGAGGAAAGAACTTAGTAAAGATGTGGTCTCAGGTAATGTTCAGCCTTGGCCTGATCCTCTATATGGGTGGGATGGGAGTCTGAAGCACAAATTGCTCCACAAAGATACCCCTCCTTGAGGCAAGAGAGCCAGCCTGTTGTACCCCCTATTTTTTGGTCATTAGCTGTGGCCACATCTGGATGGTGGAAGATGTGTAGGTGAAGCAGCAACTTCAGCTGAGGGCAAATCTCCAGGGAAGGGAGCAGCTGCGAGCTGTGAGTAGCCAACACTCCCAGCAGATGAGGGACAATAAAGGGGTCAGAAAAGGAAATCTAGGCTGAGCATTTGCAGCATCTGCTTGAACGCACTTGTTTCCTACATCAAATTTACTCCATCCAGGCACAGATTGTCCAGGATTCTGTAGTCACAATTCTTGAAGAAACTTACTCGCTGCTATCTTTGGTCTTATGGCAAAAACTCACCTCCCTCCTCTATCGCCCAGTCTATATTCCTCTTTCTCTCTAGCACTTCCACTGGCCTATGTGGCCTCATCCCTAAGGGTTGAGCTCTGTTATGACACCATGGTTAGGAAGGTCATGGTTGCCGTACTTGCTCATTCACAGTTACAAATGGGCATGAGAGGACCCAGAGACACCTCCCCTTCCTCGTGCCCATGAATCATCTGAGTGCCAAACATGTTCTTCCCTGCTTTCAGCAGTTCTGACTCCAAGAAGATAAGCATCAATTATTCTTGCTTGTGTTTGCTGATCTACTGACACCAGCTGCCCAAAACAACCAGGTGGCAGTTGTACCTTTACATTTAATAGGAATCTCACTGCGTCCACAGGTGGAAAGGACCCCTTCTAGAAACCCAGAACCTCTAGACCCACAGAGCTTAAGATTTCAGGGTCAGGAAGCACAAATTCCCCAAGCGGAACAGTGGCAGTCATGTTGAGTGGGGCCATTCGTACTTTCACCCCTTAGTTCCCAAAGCCATGTGTATTAGTTTGCTCAGGCTGCCATAACAAAATACCACGTCCCGGGTGGCTTGAACAACAGAAATTTATTTCCTCACAGTTCTGGAGTCTGGAAGACCAAGATCAAGTTATCAGCAGGGTTGGTTTCTCCTGAGGCCTCTCTTCTAGGCTTGCAGATGGCCATCTTCTCACTGTGTCCTCAAATGGCCTTTTCTCTGTGTGCATGCATCCATGGCGTCTCTTCCCCTTCTTATAAGGACGCCAGTCCCATCGTATTAGGTCCCCACGCTTATGACCTCATTTAACCTTAATTACCTTTTTAAAGGCTCTATCTCTTAAAACAATCAAATTGGGAGTTAGGGCTTCACTATATGAATGGGGGGGGGGCACAATTCCGTTCATAACACCATAAATTCTACCTGTTTCTGACACAGCAGCACATAATGGATGTTGGTTTAAGAGTATACCACATTCTGAAAAATAGTGCCTTATCCTTTAAAGGTGTCATCTCCAAACTGGGGCCTCATCTGCATCTTTTAAAGTTCATTCTACTATTCTAACAGGACAGCAGTTTCTGGAGGGTATAGTAGGTGATGAGACCAATGGTTCTCATGGTCATATGCCCACTTCTCCACCTTCTTTACAAAAAATAATGGATCTCTTGCTCTGAGATGCTGTTATACAGGATTCCATGCCAGTAAATCAAATACTCCATGAGCTCTCGGAGTATGACGTTGGTCAAAGTCCTGTGGGCAAGAAAGGTGAACCCATATGTGTCAGTCCTGATCATGACAAATTCTGCCTTTTTCAAAATAGAAAGGGTCCCATGAAATCAAACGGGCACTAAGTTGCTGATTGGTCTCCTTGGGGATGGTATCATATAGGACGCTCAGCAATAATCTCTGTCGCTGACAGGTCAGGAAATCAGGAGCAGCAACTGGATAGATAGATCTCGGTGAGACGGAGCACATATTTTTGGGCACATACATAGAATCCATTTCTGCCACAATGGCCCTTTCATTCACATGCTCATGATGTCGTCATTTTCATGGTCAAGGAGAGAGGCTGACTGATAACAAATGGCCAAGTCATCCTGTCCATTTGGTTGTTTAGTGCTTCTTCTACAAAGGGTCCACTCTAGTGCACAATGTAAAGAGCTTCATGCTTCCTTTCCACTCCCATAGATCCATCTACGTGTCTCTTCCTAGACATCTTTAACCATGATCTCACAATACTGCTCCTTCCAGATCACTTGACTAAGTATCTAAATTATTTATCATTGTCTATTAATCTATTAATATTATTACCTCAAACCATCTCTCTCTTTACACAATAACCAGGAGCCCTGCCAACTGGTAGTTTTCCCTTCCTTCAAAGCCTTTGTCTTTGTCTTTCAAAGCCACCTGAGTGGAAGTATAAGGCATCGACTATTCATTTTAGGGTTGCACCAACACACCAACTTATCTGTGAACCAAGCTCAGTTTTTTATCCCCGTCTGCCACCTGGTTACAGAAAACCCATATGAGGCCTGTCACAGGTTGTGTTCCTTTAGGAGTAGGCTCAGTTAAGGGGTTTAGAATACAGGATATTTTTTTTTTTTTTTTGTGAGGAAGATCAGCCCTGAGCTAACATCTGTGCTAATCCTCCTCTTTTTGCTGAGGAAGACCGGCTCTGAGCTAACGTCTATTGCAAATCCTCCTCCTTTTTTTCCCCCAAAGCCCCAGTAGATAGTTGTATGTCATAGTTGCACATCCTTCTAGTTGCTGTATGTGGGACACGGCCTCAGCATGGCTGGAGAAGCGGTGCATTGGTGCGCACCCGGGATCCGAACCCGGGCCGCCAGTAGCGGAGCACGCGCACTTAACCGCTAAGCCACGGGGCTGGCCCCAGGATATTTTTTGAGGAGCTCCACTGGAATCAATACTTGTGGAAGGGAGAAGAAGGAAGCGAGATTGAAGAGAAGTCAAGCTCTAATGCAGCCTTGGCCAACGCCATGGGGATCTCTAGATAAGTATCTCTAGTAGATAGCTAAAATGTCCCTTCAGAGTTAGCCTGAGTTGGGCCAAAGGGACCAGGACTTTATACCTGCATTGATGGGTAGGGGGCATGATGATGGGTGAGGCAGCTCTCTGCAGCTGAGCCAATCACTGAAAGATCTGAAAGCTGAAGAGTATCTTTTCACAGCACCCCTAGCAGATGGAGCATTGAGCACTCCATCGAAGGGGGAGCCGAGAAGTTCATCACGGTGTCCATCATAAGGCAACTGGTATGAGCTGAGGAGAGGTTGCTGGTGCAGCAGTGATAGGTAACAGGGAGTTCTAGCTACCTTGTTTGTGCAGCTTTCATGAGCCCATGGACCTGCTTGAGCTTACACATCCTGGATGTACTGCTTCCATCATATAATGGATTGATGCTGAGCCCACCCTACCCAATCTTATGACTTGGTAGTCTGACATTATCCAGCTCATGATGAGAAATTCTGGCTGCATGGTTACTTGATATCCCATTGTCAGATGCTTCAGCTCTACCAGGGCCCACCAGCACACCAGGATCTGTTTGGAGAATGGTACATAGTTCTCTGCTGTATACAGCATGTCCTTGCTCCAGAACTTCAGTAGTCTATGTTGCAACTCTTCTATTAGTGCTTGACAGAGTCCCCAGCATGGTTTTCTACCATAAACACCTCTAGGTATTTAGGAAGTATGTAGAGGTATTTATCAAGTATGTATCAGGTCTGCCTAGCCATATAGCCTAGTAGCAGGTTACTTGAACCACAGCTGGACCACCTGTGGAATCATTTCTTGCTCTTGGCCTCCCTCAAATCTAGCAGCTTCTAGGTCATATGATAAATGAGGCAGAGCACTACTACCAAACACAGATTAGTCAGCCTCCAAAACCTGAAGAGGTCTGTCAAGAGATATGATTTTTAGCAGAAGGAGATGCAAGGTGCAATAGTTTGCCCTTTACTTTTGAGGGGATGTCTTGTAATGACCTAGACCACTGGACCACACCGTATAAAAAACCTGCACTATTGAAGCAGCTTCTGAATATCTGTAGAGTCTATCTCTCACCCTGTTTTACTTTAGAGGAGATGTGCTTGCATGCCCTAGGCCATGGAACTATCACTCCCTCAAATCATATCATTAATGAAGGTTCCTAAATATTTGTGAGGTTTATCTCCCACCCTCTATAGCACACGTTTAACCAAGGAATCCGTAATCATTGCCACTTCTTGTTCAACAATACAGTGGACCACTATGATATTCTGCAGGATATCCAGATGGTCCATGACCCATTGAAATATATTATGAGGCAACAGGAGATTTAATATAGTTCCAAGGAAAGACTGTAAGTGTATATCGTCTGTTCCATGTCAGTTTAACTGCTTATCCTCTTTTTTATGCATACAGAAAAGAATATTTTCCAAATCTCAATAGTCACATACCACACAGCCAAAGCTCTGTTAACCTACCAGCTAAAGATATATCTAACATAGTTGCCACAATTGGAATTGCCATTTGGTTAAGTTTGTGTTTAATCCACTGTCATCTTTCATGAACATCTGGTTTTTGCATGGGTTAGGCTGATGAATTAAATGAAGATATAATAGTACCACAATCTTTACAACCTTTAAGGCTTTGAGGATAGAACTAATCTCTTCCATTCTCCTGTGGATACAATATTGTTTTTGATTTATTATCTTGGCTGAGGAGGGGTTAGTGGGGCAGTTTCAGGGGCTTCCACTTTCACTGCAGTTGCTCTTATTGAACTAGTCAAGGAGCCATAAGAGAGTTCCACCAACAGCTAAGTATGTCCATTATGATTATACACTCCCAAACCAAAAGAATTGAGTAGTAAGTGAATCTGTATAGCCTATGGATCCACTGTGAGACAAACCTAGGCCAGGAATCCATTATTAACGGTTCCCATATGCCCTTTTACTGGTAGGGAGGCTACAATGGTGTTTTAGTCTCTTGGGAATCAGCACCAACTTGGATAGTGTATCCAAAATACCTCAAAAGATTTAGATAGTCCCCTTTCCTCAGTATATATTTAACTAAGTAAATGGCTGCATGTCCCTTTAGGAAAGAACTGGAGAAACATTGTATACAATTGCCATAATGTTAAAAGGGCCTTCGTTATGGAAGGGAACCTGACTTCTCCTTAAGTTGATGAATTCCAGGTCTAATAACTGTCCAGGTCTGTAAACTTGGCAAAGGATCATAACTTTCCATTAGGGTGGCTTATTTCATCCTTCTGCATATTCACTTTTGATCTCATCTGATTTTAGATAGATGATAAATGATAGGTAGATAGATAATAGTATTCTATACATTGAGTACCTAGAGTATAATGAGTATATACTCAATATATTAACAAGTTCTATCTATCTATCTATCTATCTATCTATCTATCTATCTATCTATCTATCTATGGAGTCCAATTCTATTACAATGTTTCTTCTACAACCAGTCTCAGCAACCTACGAAGTATAGCCACTATGGGCTTTTAAATGAAGCTGGTGCCCTCTTCAGAGATGGACTGTACTCCACGCTCTTCCAAGAAACAAAATCAGCAGATGGGTTTTCAGGATTTACATAGTAAATCGTTCCTAGAATGCCCACTTTTCTGAGGCTTCGATCACTTCCAACAATTGGCTACAGCAGTCTGGCATCTCTACTACATTAAATCTAAGTCACTGATATTCAAGCTTCCAAGAAGCTTCCAAGCAGTGTATTAGAACCATTTCCAGGGTGTTAAGTTCTGTATCACAGGAGGGTGCCCCCATATTGACAGAATCCCCCTTATGCAACTTTATATTCCACCCCACCACCCTGATCCACCACTTTCAGAACCCACTCTCAGGAATACTTTTCTAGTTACCGCTGTACTTGTTAGTTATTCCTGAAACTCTATTGGCATATAATCCATCACTTCCCTCAGCAGGCTCAGTTCTTTACCAGTCAGGGTTATGCTGAAATATGATCTTAGTTGTTGGTTATGTGGCCAAGAGGGGAAGACCAGAAGGGGTTAGCATTATTTTGCAAGGCATCTGCCTCATCTGAGTATTCTGCATAGCCTTTAATCAAGAGATAGGGGAGGCTCTATCTTTCAACAGAGGTTATTGGACCAGTTGTACAAGCCTAGACATTTCAGGGGAATCCAGGAGTCCAAGGTTTGCATGTATATATATCCAGATAACCCTATCCCAAGTTTCCATGCCCCTTTCTTTACCTTTCAGAGTTCTGTCTTTAGCGTACAAGACTTTCCCAGGCTGAGAATTAAGCTTTCTCTTGAGGTCTGTGACTTTTATAATTAAGTCCTATGCCTGGTCTTCAGTTCTATCTGCCCTCCAGCCACAGGAGCTGAAGGTCTCTTTAAAAGCTGCCAAAGGGGCCCTCTGACTCTCATACTTGGCTTTAAATTGGTGATTGATTGCCCTGGGACTGTTATTTCATCTCTTCAAAGCACCAGTGGTATTCAGAAATAGCTTCTCAATTCCACAGTCTTTATAATTTATATTTCTCTTATACCTCTCAAATGCCAGAGATATTACACAAGCCAATGCATCTCCTTTTGCCCATATCCTATCTCAGTTGACCTCAATGACAGCCTCAGCAATTGCACTGTGGCTGCATGCCAGAGCTATGCAAACTCCACCCACCACCAGTGATAAGGTATTTGTTGCAAGCCAACCCTCAAGTTTCTAAATCCAGGATCCCATTCTTGGAGTCTGCTTCCTAAGACCACTTTGGTAACATCTTAGTTCAGTTTCCTTAGAAACAGAGACCCATCCAGGGTTTCAGATGCTTTACTGAGAAAGATCTCTTCAAGAACACCTCTAAGGATGGGAGTGAAGCAGCATAAGGAAGGAGAAGAGCTGATCAAGAATCTGGTCCCAGGCAAAGTCTAGCTGTGACTTGGTCCATGGAAATTGTGAGGAGTCTGGAATATAGATCTCACCACAGTGTTGTCCCTCTTGAGGTAAAGAAGCTAGACTTCTGTATCCTTGTATCAGTCAGACATAGTCTACATGCCGTCCTTGAATGGGGTGAAGGAGTGCCACAGCCTCCCTGGCTAGACTGCTCCCATTAGCCAACAGCAATTCTCAGGATGAGGGAGATGGGGACATGGGAAGCCAGGGGAGTGAGGTGGGAGCTGTGATACATTTGTGGCCAACACTGCCAGTAGTGTTCGATCTAGGTGATCTAGGCAGGGCACCACAGCTTCTACTAAGCTAGAAAAATTATAGACCTTGGCATCAGGAACAACTTTTAATTAATGATCCCAGATAGTTTTTTTTAAAATAAGTTAATTCAAGATGTTTGGGCATAGAACAAAGGTATTATAAATACAAATTGTTGACAAAATCAAAGATCTATGAAGAAGTTACATAAGATTATATAGAAGAATTAGAATATGTGTGGGGAAATTTATAAGATGACATTAAACTGAGGACTAGAAGTTGGCACCACATAGCACTCGGCTGGAGAGGACATGCAGGACAAATTCATTTGGCTGCCAGCACAACTCCCTTCTGTCTCCTTGGGGTGTGGCTGCCAGCCAGCAGCAACTCAAACTCTATCCAAACATAGATGAGAAACTTATAAAGTAAACAAATCAGAAAGTCAGCTCTTAAAAAATTAATTACAACAATTTGCTTTATCCTGGATGACAGATAAAGAAGACCTTCTTTTGAATCCATTAATTAATCTTTAGTATCTAAAAGATAACTAAAAGATACAAAAGACCTTAACATCACAATTCCACCCACAGGGTAATTTGACTACTGAATCTGTTCTTCACAAAACTGAAATCAAGAAAGTATGTCTTCAGGGGGCCAGCCCCATGGCCTAATGGTTAAGTTTGGCACACACTGCTGTGGCAGCCCAGGTTCAGTTCCCAGGCATGGACATATACCACTCTTTGGTGACCATGCTGGGGCAGTGACTCACATACAAACTAGAGGAAAATTGGCACAGATGTTAGCTCAGGGTGAATCTTCCTCACAAAAAAAAAAAGAAAGAAAGTATGTCTTCGATATATTATTACCTTTTCCTTATGCATGTTTACCTCCCTGGCTAGTATCCCTCTCCTTACACCAAACCAGAGTCTGGCATTCCTTTGGCGTGAGCAAAAAAGTCAAAGGCCTCCATTGGTAACATCCCACCAAGCCAGTCCATTTCTAAGAAGCTCATTAGATATTTACATCTTCTTTCTCCCCACGAAACCTTAAAGGACCAATGTCCCATTTCAATAATGATTTGAGTCTATACATTCCCTATAAAATCCCATGGACATGATGAAAAAAGAGAAAAGAAAATTTTAAAAGAAAAAAAAAATGTGGCATTGCTAAAATGCAGAAGCCATCAATGGTCAAGAAACATTAATTTTTTTTCTAGAACTGTGAAAGAGAATGACCTAGATTAGAGAAAGCTGATTGGTATTGATTAGTCTGTTTCTCAGGCTATTAGCAAAGGAGAAGAGCTCAGCCTATAAACTGAGTGATTAGGTTTCTCCAACAGGACTCAAGAAATCCTCAAATTCTGCACAGAAGGAGATACAGCAAAGACATCTCTTAGACTGAGTCCATCTCCCAGAAGGGCTGGCCACTGCTTATTTTTTTACTACATCTCGTGGACAGTGTGTACCAAGTGAAGTTTGTATTTAACCATGGGCTTCTTCAACAAAGTCCCTGGGGTGAGTAAAAGTGGGAAGAGGAGTTTGCAACATCTCAGCTAACTTTAGCCCATCTCAATAAATCCAAAAGGAAAGAAAAAAATAAAAAGACTAGGTGGAACGGTGAATTCCTCTAACACACTAACCCTTGTTTTGCCCTCTTTCTTCCTTTCCTACAGGTAACTGCACCTTTGAACTGTTCTGGACAGCCCTAAGTTCCCACCAGCAGGAACTGGAGAAAAGGAACAAATTAAAGGACTCTAGCAACCCAGCTAGAGACCACAGGATAGTGAGCTCTAGGTTTCCACCCTACACTTCACGTGGGTCAGAGGGTCTTCCAAGATTTCAGAGTAAAAGCTTCATGACTGGATCCTTGAACTGCCTATTGATAGATCTCACCTACTGAGCTGTCCTTTATGGTGAACCCCATCTCCCTACTCAAAGTCAATTCACTATACCAGGACAGAGTCCAGCCCCAACATCAGAGTAATGTTTATAATATAGTGAAAGAGAAACTACTTGAAGACCATCAATAAATAATTGTTCAAATAAGGAATACTGAGCAACTGTTAAAAGAGATGAGTTAGATCCAAATTAAGAGGAAAAAATTGCTAAGACGTATTAAGGGAAAAAAATAGGTATAGAAGAGTCTTTACAGCATGTTTACATTTTTATTTGAAAACTTTAAGCATGTTTAAATAGATACAATGTATAATATGGAAATAGTATACAATTCAGGCATAGAACCATATCTGAAATAATATTTAACAAAATGTACATAGTGATTGTATACTAATGTTAAGATTATAGGCAACATTTTTACTCTTTATATTTTTGTTTATTGTCTAAATATTTACTTTTTTAATCAAAGAAAAATCAACAGAAATGTTTCCATTTACAGTGGTAGCTTACCACATGGAATTGATAAAAATGCCGATGTTCCATGGCTGTGCATGTGTATCCTCTCTTCAATACATGTTTTTTTCCTGTTATCTTATTAATAGCTTATACAGAAATTGAAAATCTAATAGAAAGAAATTCTGGCCATTAGGCAAAACAGAATTTTGCTTCACCCTTGAAATAAATGGTTCCCCATTCAGGCTATATATTGGTGTAGTTCTAGCAAAAATACAACATCCAAGGACAACTTTACTGTGATGTTCTTCATTCTTTTATGTGACTATGTTAAAGCAATTTACATCTTTCAAGTTTGGTTATTTGGTTATTTACATAGCATAAACTTCAGATATCTATTTCTGGTAATGGCGGATTAAATAATTCCTTCTAACACTCCTGCTAAAGACACTTGGAAACTGAATAAATATAAGAAAACAGAATAAAACTTCAAATATTCGAATGTATTAGACAGCTAACAAGGGATTGAGGGCCAAGATCTGAGAGAAGGTGAAACCTAGACAGGTAAGTTTGGCAATTAAGGCCACTTTTCTCCTAAGGACATCAGCAGTTTCTGAAAATTTGGCTCAAAGTCTAAGGAAATGAGCAGCTCTTGTCTTAGGAGTCAGGTCAAACTGCAAGTAGCTTTCTCAGCGACTGATTTTAAATCATCTTGATCCTTGGGCTTGAGTTAAGGTGATCCCAGATTGCTAGTTTCTCTGACTGCTTGACAGAAGCAAAGGTAAATCCTCTCTGGAGAAAGATAATCTCATCTTGTGCTTTAGATAACTTTTATAAATTTTCATCTGAGATCACTTTCTTTTTGCCTGAAGGGCATCCTTTGGTATTTCTGTAGTATGAATCTGCTGATGACAAAGCCTTTCAGTTTTTGCTTGATTGAAAGTAACTTCATTTCACCTTCATTCCTGAAGGATACTTTTTCCCTCGGAATAGAATTCTAGGCTGATTTTCTTTCAGAATTCTAGACTGATTTTCTTTCAGCATCTTGAAGATATAATTTCATTGTCTTTTGGTTTCCATTGTTTACACTGTGTCATCACCAATTCTCAAATTTCCCGGTGCCCTGAACTCCAAAAGCCATCCTAATCATTCTCAGTAAGTCAATAATAAATGGATCGGACAGACTTCTACAATAGGTCTCCATTCAATGTCTCCACTTCCTCAACGTCCACTCACTCATCAGTCCAGAAGCAGTGTGGCTTCTATCCCCAACATTCTTCTGGAAATATTCTCATTAAGAACAATAGCATCTTTGTTGCTGATTCATAGGACAGGCAGTAATATTATTCTATTGTTTTCTCAGAAGCATTGCCTACAGTCAAGGACATTTTCCTTTACACTAGATTATCCTACAAGCACACTCTCTTGGTTTTCCCCATCTCTGTCTGAGCATTCCTTCTTCCTTGACTTTTCAAACTCCTCTTCCCTGTATAGCCTATACTTTGGCCATATTGACAAATCCTTTGGTTCCTCAATGCCACATAATTTTCTGGCTCTTCATGCTAGTGTCTCCTCGCCTAAAACAGCAACTTGCCTAAAATAACTGCCTATCCTGGCAACTTCTTTGTCAAGTTAAGTTACATTCCTCTTGGTTCTTAATTTAAATGCCATTTCCTCTGGAAAAAAATTTCCTATACCCTCAACACTAAGTTAGGAGCTCCCATTTTTTCCTATCAACCACATTAATAATTATATTTTACCATTAATTTGTTTAATTATATTATTTCTTGCTAGGACTATCAGCTCTAAGAGGATAGGGACATCTTTTTGTTCACTATTGAGTCTCCAAGGTCTAGCATATTGTCTAGCCTCTACTAGGCACTTAATAAATATTTATTGAGTGAATATATCTGACCTATTCTCTCCTCTATATGGACCATGCTAGTCTCTCTATTCAGCTTCCATTACTGAATTTCTGCAAACATATGTCCATTTCTCTCTTCTGTCTCACTTACATCTTAACCTACACACTGCTTTCAGATTAATGCATTCTATTTGGCCTTTAAATATTATTATTCCCCCTCCCTTTCCACCAAACGCACATTCCTGGGTAATCTCCTTCAATAACTATATATACATTTACTAATGCACCTCCAAATATACACATACACGTGTTAGTTACATATGTGTAGCATAAATGTGCATTTGTTATATTTACAACATTTGTTACATAAACAAGCCTGTAATTATAACATAATGTCCACAACACAACTCAATATCTTCCATATTTCTAAGTGCCTACCTGTTATCTTCCATCCTATGAGTCTCGATTTCCTCATTATTAAAACATGGGTAATGATACTACTTCCCATTATAATTATGAAATATTTTAGTCCCTTTCTTTCCTCTCAATTTAAATGTTCCACAGACAGATCTTGGTCTTTCTGTCAAATACATAACTCATTAACTTGACCATACAACCAAACTTTCCCGTGTTTTTTACAAATTGCATTATTGCCATCAACTGAATTGTAATCCCCCAAATTCATATGTTGAAGCCCTACGCCCCATTGTGACAGTATTTGGAGTTAGGGCCTTTAAAGAGGCAATTAATGTTAAATGAATTCATAAGGGTGGGGACCTAATCTAATAGGACTGGTGCAGGGATGCACACACACAGAGGAAAGGCCATGTGAGGACACAGCGAGAAGCCAGCTGTCTGCAAGCCAAGGAGAGAGGTCTCAGGAGAAACCTGAGAGCTTGCTGGCACCTAGAGCTTGTACTTCCAGACTACAGAACTCTGAGGAAATAAATTTTTGTTGTTTAAGCCAGGCTATATATTGGTGTAGTTCTGGCAAAAGGACAACACCCAAGGACAACTTTAGTGTGATGGTCTTCCTTCTTTTACGTGACTGTGTTATATACCAGTCTGTGGCATTTTGTTATGGTAGCCCTAATAGACTAATACAATCAGCCTCCAACTCACCAAACCAATCTCAAACCATTCTGGACAGGTCCTTCTCCTTAACTCTCATGTCCAGATTTATCTAAGATTCTTATCAATATCTTCCTCCTAAATATGGCTTGATTTTGCATTTTTGTCTTTATCCCTCCCCATTTCATCTACCTAGGTCCCAGTTTCTTCATCTTCCTGAACCATAGGTTTCTCCCAGCTGTTCTCTTTTGCTTCCAGTCTTGATTCCCTTCATTCTGAACTCAACCTGCTACCTACATCGTCTTCTACAAGGCAAAGGTGATTGATTCATTTCCCTCTCATAAGCCTCTAATCTCCATGAGCTACAGGACAAAGGAAAATGCCTTATTCTGGCATATGGCGTCCTTTGGAATTGGGCTCAACTGCTGTCCAGCCTTTTCTCCATCGCTGTTTCTCCAGGCTCCAGCCACATAAAAAAGGCGATAGCCTAGCCAGCCTTTCTATCTTAGACCAAAACATTTGCTTATTTCTCTCTTGACTCAGTGAAGCCTTTCCAACGTACCTGGACAGAATAAGCTCTTCCCTGCACTGTGTTGTCATCACTGTTTTTTCTTTTATACATAACTTTGTTATACATTCATAAAATACAGTGAGTATGTTTACATGGCTATCTCACTAAACTATGA
The DNA here is from genome assembly GCF_057802395.1 of Ceratotherium simum simum. Taxonomy (NCBI): domain Eukaryota; kingdom Metazoa; phylum Chordata; class Mammalia; order Perissodactyla; family Rhinocerotidae; genus Ceratotherium; species Ceratotherium simum. The sequence goes on along the minus strand of NC_141918.1, from coordinate 21,491,479 downwards.
ATATTTTGAGAATAAGAATAGCATGTATTTCATATTGATATTTTGTGTACTTAGCATTGGGTCTTACCACAGTATTTGATAAACAAGTGTTTCATAAATGAATGGATAAAATAATAAATTAATGGTATTGAAGCATAGCTGAAATTTTCCGCTTATAAGTCTTTAAGAAACTTTGGTTGGCATAGAATAAAGTTTGGACTTTTCATTCAAGTATTCAAGACACTTTGCTCTGGACAAAAACAATATTTTTCCATCTTCGTGCCTCTATTTATAGTCTTCCCACATTTAGTCCCAGATCAAATATTATTCCCACAAGCCAGAAATAACTTCTTTTAACTTTGCCTTTTTAATAGAATGGCTTTCTGTCTAATAATATTTATTAATGTATGCTATCATCTCTTTTAGACTTTAAGATTTTTAAAGTAAAAATCCATATCTGATTCATCATCAAAGATTTAATGCCTAGTCCCAGTCATATAGCAGACACTTAGTAGAAACATTGTGACATCCACTTTATGAGTGTTTGTTGAGTATCAGTTGTTTTCCAATATTTTGTTCATGAATCTTATAAAAAGAAAACTTCTGTGGATATGTTCATACTATGTGTATATTTAATTATTTATAAATGAAAACGTGTACTAATACACTAATATGTGGATTATAACACATTCAGAAAAACTAAAAAATTTTAAAGATAAAAAAATGTTTAAATGGAAGTTCTTTTATTTTTTTCCTGCATCTCAAAGGATCTGCTATGTGTCATTATATTATAACACAAGAAATATTAATAACTGCTTTAAGTACTGCTTTAGTCATCTAGTGTTGTTGAGAAATGAGCATTCAGCATAGTTTATTTCCTATGTAATGCAAGTTTAACCCATTATAGGTAGGAAAGGAATCCAGCCAGCTGCAAAGTTGTTTATTGAATGCCATCATGTCAAACACTGTGACACATCCTTTGTGTCCATAATTTCATTTAATTCTAAGAACAATCCTGTGAAGTATATATTTTTATATGCACTTACAGATAAGTTAAGCCCATCTTACAGATAAGAAAACAGATTTTCAGAAGACTAAAATGTTCATGACAGTCAGAGACTAGACCCAGGATTTGAATCCACATTTGTCTAACCTTAAGCCTATAGTCTTTCTAATATACCCAGTTACAGCAACATTTTTTGAAATTTTAATGTTTTTTGATATGAAAATTCATGTTAAAATAATCAAACATTTCCCTTTTTTAAAAATACTCATAGGCTGAATCTCTCTCAACATCGTCCTCACCTTGGTCCTCTGGCCTGTACTGTGGCAGTCCACACAGGCACGAAGGTTGAGGAAGGAGAGGAGCCGTAGCTCACAGACACTGACCCCAACAGGATAAGAGGATCCTGATACCCTTTGCACAATGAAAGTTCATGTTGTCAACTCACTTTCACATCATCTGCCCCATTGTCTTATAGGTAAAACAAAGCATGTACAGATGCAACACTTCCTTTCTGCAAAATTAATTTCTGAATCAAAAATTAAAGCAGAAAATTATATTGTTGTAATTTTTCTTATCAATGTCTATTGAGTTTTAAGCATCAGTTAAAATAGGTTATGTTATTTTTGCCTATCTAAATTAATAAAAATAGTCATCCCCTTTTTAGCTTTCCCTCCCTCTTCTAGGCTACTTACTCCAGTTATCATGATAGAACACTTTACCATGGTCACAAAAATCTAGTACAATATCTTAAAGAACTTTACCATTAGAACATAATACTTCAGAAAATGTAATATAAGTCAAAATTTTCTTCAAATTATTCTTAAAGACCTACTTTTTAGCAAAATTTTCAGCAGAAGCAGTATTAAATTTAAATGCAAATCTTCAGAACTACAATGATATTTAAAAGTGTAATAAGAATTTCTCAAGAAATATGTTCTGAAAAATATACTAAGATAAAAAAGAAATAAACGTTATCTCACATTAGCAGAATTGTGTGAGTGTCTAGCAAAAGAACATCATGGATAGCCTCAGATAAGTTTATGATAATAAAATGATTTTTCACTGAGAATAACAGTAGTGGTAGAATCAGACAGAAAGAAAACATTCGTCTCATATATTGGGATGCATTTGTTTCTGACATTGTATTGAAATGGTGAAATTAGCCTGCATAAACCATACGCTGTTCAGATTTAGGACATCTGATTCTCTGGCACTTGCTGTGATAAATTTTGGCAAATAATGGCAAATCAGGTGAGTTTCAACACTATGGAACAATTGTGTAAAATATGTTCGTAAAAAATTCTCCAAAATCTCGAGTTTTTCTGTAGCTTTATTATTTTCCACCTTTTATACAAATATTTCCCTATATTTCAAATGCCAATTAGAAATTCCAGAGAATTTTTCATTTATATGCTTGCTTAAAATGTTTTGCTTTTTAACTAGTACTTGAAAGGGACTGTTGTTGTCTCCTCATATCTATTCTTCCCTCTTCTAGGAAGAGAATCCCCAAGTTTGGGCTGGGCACACAAATACAACTTCCTGGGTTTGTCCACAAGGGACTGGATATGGCATACACTTTCTTTTTCTCCCTCCCACCAGGTGGAGTGCAGAAAAGGTGGTGAGCCAGTGGAAGAGGGACACAGTGCGGTGGCAGATGGAAGGAGCTTTGGATCCTGACACTGTGAGACCTCATCCTGGCCGGAGACCAATTCCTCTACTTATATAAAAGAACTAACTTCATACTGCTCAAGCCAGTCTACTGGGGGTTTCTTATTACAGAATCCTTTTTTTGTCCTTAAAATTACTGGTAGAAACAGAAGCTGATTTTTGACTGAAAACCGGTTTTATTAGAACACAGGCCCACAGCAGGTAAGGGCTAAATAGATTTTTTTACTTTAGAATAGAAAAGAAAAGGAAGAAAATTAAGCAGCTACATTCATACATGCATTCTTAAATTTGCTCATTCAACAAATGCTATTTGATATAAAAAATACCCGGTATCTTGCCATGAGTTGCAACATAGAGATGAATAAGACATAGTACTTGTCCTTAAGCGTATTATTCTCTAGTTGAGAGGACACACGAATTGTCAAGCATTAATTCATTCATTCATTCACTTGTTCACTCATTCAAATGGCGGTGTGGGCATACTGCATTATGGGAATACAAAGTAAAAATGGCCTAATTCACTCTGGTGGGTTAAAAGGATCTTTTAGGATATAGTGCTGGGAGTGAATTTTGGAAAATGAGAAAGAATTAGTCAGGAAGGAATATTGGGGAGGCACAAGCAAAGAGCATTTGGCAGAAGAACTATGGCCATTTGCATTCCTATGGGTTTGCTCTAGTTGGTCTATACAGATTGTGTCTAGAAGCAAAACAGCCAGAAATGAAGCTAGTAAAGTTAATAAAGGAAGATTATGAATGACTTAATATGCCGTGTTAGAGAATCTGATTCTAACCACTGAAGGTTTTTATCTGGACAGTCACAAGTTCGTAATTGGTGACTGAAGTAAGATAAGAACTGAAAAGTCTCTATTACACGAAGAGATTAAGTAGAGTATGTGGGGGTGGGGAGGATAGCAGGGGTATGTGGGAGGGCATCACAGAACCAGATTGCCATGGGCTGTTAGTTGATGAGTAGATGGGTACAAAAATGAAGATAAGAATAGACTCCCATTTCAGGATGCTTGGCTGTGGAGAAGGGAGGGAGAAACTGGGAACTGAGGGAGACCACTTAAGGGGTGGAAATCAGCATAAGGTCTCAAATTTCCCTTTAGGGCAGCACAACCCACCTGTGCCATTCCATCTTTCACTGAAATAAACTTGCTATTCTCATCAGAGGATGGATTTTGCAACACAGCTTAGGTCGGCTGTTATGAATATGTTTTAGAGAGAACATCCAGTCGAAAACTGCAAACCTTTCTTTGCGATATTGTATTATGGCTTGCCTTGGTATTACAAGGAATCTCTTCCAGCCTGGCAGACATGCCTCTAGAATGGTGCTACCAGAATACAGTAATAATCCAGAAGGCTACTGGCTAGACCCTTCATTGCTGAGTTGTGCTAGTGTAATGTGTGCATAGCATAGCACAGCAGCTGGATGCTTAGGAGACAGTAAATCTGAAGAGTTACTTCCTTTTTGACTCCTCTTTTCCCTTTACTCTCCTCAGCTGTCAGTAAACTACGGCCTGCAAGTGAAATCCAGCCTATAGTCTGTTTTGGTATGGCTCTAAGCTAAGAAAGGTTTTTACATTTTTAAAGGACTGGAACAGAAACAACAAAAATATGCCACAGCAATTTGTGTGGCCCTCAAAGCCTGAAAAATTTACTCTCTGGTCATTTGCAAAAATAATGCCTATCAACTCATGCCCTAGAAAATGGTATAGAGTTATCCTACTATTTCTGCCTTCTGCCTTTTCGTTTCACGATCTCTGTCCTCTGCTTTTAAACAGGACTTATTGCTTAATGGTCTCCATTTCTAATCCCTTTCACTTTACTGACTGCTACTCAATTCTTCTTGTCTTTCCTATAGCACTTGCCTTCTATCTCCTTTCCCTATTGTGTCTCCTGAAATTCTTGACCTCAATACAGAAGAGCTTGCCATTTAATAACCAATACAAAAAAGTATTTCCTGCTAGGTAACTAATTACAAAATGTCATATATGTAGTCTTCAAGTATTCATCTTTATTTTTGCTGCTTCTTCAAGTAAAAAAAATGACAAACAAAAGAAAGTTAAAAATTTTTTCCCCTTATTTCATGCTCTCCTTCTGTATCTAGTTAGCTTCCTTCATTCCTTTTTCTTAATTTCATTCTTTTTCTCTTTGACTTTCATGATCCTAATTAGCTCTAGACCACACACTTGTTACTAATTATCTCACCTCCAGGTAACTGAAGCAATCCTCAATTTTTTTCTACTTGAGTTTTTGTGTTTGTTTGAAATGTCAAGTATAGTCATATACATATCTTAGAGTTTTCTAAATTATGTTTCACTTTTTAAAGATGAATTGTTACAGAATTCATCAGCCTTAGAAAAGTGAACTGGGCATTTTCCAATATGGGTTTTCTGCTCTTTTCAGATAGTCGGCTTGGTCACTACCAATGATCAACATAAAAAAGAGCTACCATAACAGTTTCTCACTTTTCACCTCATTAGGTCCATGAAAATGATGAAATGCACTTAACCTTTTCCTCATTTTACAACATTGACCCTCTACAACACAATATAATTTACAGACCTATGAGGAGCTAAGTATGGATATAACAAGGTCTTCACTTTCTCTCTGATATTATCACCAAGTCATCCTCACATTCCAAATATTTCCTTTTAAAATCTTCAGTGGTATCTACTTCAACTTTTTTCTTTTTACTTACTTACACTCAAAAAATGTGTGTGCTTTTCTCAGACCTTTCCATTACTACAGTCCTGTATAAATGGCAGGGCAATGTGGTCCTAAGAAGTCCAACATTCTAAGCACTATGAAAAAAAGTTTGTTGTGCAATGTTCTAACATCCACTTAATCCACAGAGACACAGAGGAGTTCTCTCATTATTGATGTAATGTAGACTACATTCTGTTATGCAAGAACAAGAACTTCAAGCCTGAATGGCAACAACAATTTTCTATGTAATGAGTCTGTTTACACACACCAAATTTAAATGTCTTAGGTTTTTTACTGGTATCTTTTGTAGACTAAATCAAACCCTAAGGATATAATCAAATTAAAAGGATTAGTGCTCATTAATAAGATGGCAGTAATATTTCATCAAAAGTTTGCTAAGTCTCTCTCTGCAAAACCAGTAGATACAAGCAGGCAGTGCATAAAAGTGTCTGTCTACTGCATTAAAACATGATGAAAATAATATTTCTTAACATTGCCAAAGAACCATCTATTTCTGAAGATCATACCAGTTCCCATTGCATAGGCCAGTAAGGGTCATTAAACACCAATGGGTCTCTGAGTCCTTCTTCAGAGTCAATGACATTGTAGGCTTCACTCAGGATCTCATTTTCCTTCACACCAGGTCTGCAGGGCAAAGAAGGCAAATGAACTATGAAAAACATAATCACTGCTTTTACTGTTGCTTTTTTTGCCATAAAAATTCCATTTATTTAAATTCCATTAAAAAGCACATTTGGCTGCAGAGAGCATAAATATACACTTTTATTATACTTAGCATTTTTCATTTAAAAAAAAAAATTCTGACATTTGTTTAGATAAAAATGTTAAAATATTTTCAAACTACCTGTTTTAGCTAACCACTTTCTACGTGTTTGTCGCATACAATAAATACTGGAAAAACAAGTGATTTGGAATGCAATTCAAAAGCTCTGTATATATTTCCCATTAGAAGTTATCAGCTTACACTGATCATTATCCTTACTATGTCATGTGCCTGCCACTATGACTTTCCCCAAAATATATCTCTTAGGCAAGCGATTTAAATTACTTGAGCTGTAGTGGGTAACATTTTTTAAAAATCCCATTTTTCTAATTGCTCTGATGTATTGAATAAATCACTAACCGAGCAAGTGACAGTGCTAGAAATTCAGAAAGGCTCTTTAACACAATGTTCTCCTAAAGACAAAACTATAACTCATTCATTCACATCTGCCTGTGCACCTTGGAGGATTACCAAAAGCAAATATTGGGGAAAATAATCAAGCGATGACATTGATAATACCTCTGTCTTGGAAATAAATTTAAATTTAGTAAAATGACAGATGAAATTAAACTACCAAATATTATAGTCATTCTTATTTATAAATACATATAAGATTAAGCTAAGATTATAAATTTATTAAGAATAGGAATTATATCTAATTTCAGTATAGTCTCAGACCTGTGCACATAAGGTGTTTGGGAATTATTTGCCAATTTACTTCCAGAGAATCAAAATGGAATAGCCAAGTAGCAGCATTTACATAAGAAGATATGTCCAGGAATTTTCTCTATAAGCATCATTTGCAAAAATGAAAAGCTGGAAACAACTGAAATGTCCTTCAATATGGAATTGTTTAAAAATCATGTTATAATCACACAATGAAATAGTATTTAGCAGTAAAAATAAACAAACTTGATCTACAAGTGTCAATTGGATCCACTTAGATAAACCTCAAAAACTGTAAGGAGGGGCCGGCCCTGTGGCATAGTGGTTAAGTTCACATGCTCTGCTTCAGCGGCCCAGGGATCCTGAGTTCCGATCCCAGGCACATACCCACACACTGCGTATCAAGCCGTGTGTGGCAGGCATTCCACATATAAAGTAGAGGAAGACGGGCACAGATGTTAGCCCAGGGCCAATCTTCTTCAGCAAAAAAAAGAGGATGATTGGCAACAGATGTTAGCTCAGGGCTAATCTTCCTCACCAAAAAAAAAAAAAAAGTAAGGAGAGGGGAGAGGGCTATGTACGTGATGTTATCATTTATATAAAGTTTTGAATCATCCAAAAACAAGTTTATAAATAATTCTTAAATGATATAGCTGTAGTATATGAATTGAAACATACATCGAAGACTCCTCTGAAGAAGGCAAGGAGGGAAATAGTTTTAGGTAGGAGTACACAGAATTCAACTCCAGTGATTTATTCCTTTAAAAAATCTGGAGCAATTATGACAAAATGTTAAGGTTAACAAATACAGATGGTGTGACATATTATGCATTATATTGGTGTATATATTTTTATGTATATTTGGAATATGTTATAATGACAAAACACACACACAAATAAAATTAGTGAGGCCTAGTTGTTATATCAATGAGCCAAAAATGGCTCTGTACATTGGCCCTATGTTGCTTACTTCTTTACGGCAGGCTGGGACCTATTAGCTCCACAGCCCACTGGCACCAAACAACTCCAAATTTTTATATCCAGTTGTTTTAAATGTAGCCTGAATAAGCAGAATATTAGCCATTGAGAGTCTTCCTGCTTTGTGCACCCTACAAAATTGCATGCAATATTTGCTATCTATAGATAAGATAAACTCTGCGGCTACAGAAGACCACAAGTTGCTGCTGCTGCCCTTCAGAGCTCTCTGACCCAGAGACTTTCCATTGTGCTGCTGAGCAACATCATCTAGACTCATAACACCCTGTCCAGTGCTCCTCTTTCCCAGGACTTCCACTTGCCCTCCTCCCCTTCTGGATAGTGGCCCCCCACCCCTTGCCTCTGGAAGGTCTCCTGCTGTGAGGGACTTTCCCCCCAGTGCAAACCTGCCAAAGCACCACCCAAATACAACTCCTTGTGTGCTACTGCCACCTCATGGTCATATCTGCTTCCTTGATCAGTCCCCAAATCCCTTTAACTCGATACACATACAGTGAAAAGAATTGAAAAAGATATCAAAATAGAGGTCAGAAGACCTGGACGCTAGATTCTGCTCTCCACTTTGGCTCTTTCAGTGATCAGAAGGGTTCAAATAACATTAATCTGGCTAAACATCTCTAGTCTTTTTTCAGGAAGAGGATCATTATTTCTCCAGGAATGGGGGTTAGCTATGGGTTTTCAGAAAAATACCAGAAACATTTGGATGGCTATTAAAGGACTGAGAGATTGATCAAGAAGAATGTAGCATGGTCTTCATAGAGGTGCCTGGGACACTCCCAGCCGGCTCTGCTGGCACTGTGAAGTCCTCCTCCCTCTACCACTGCAATAACCACAATTCCTGCCAAGCGTCAAAGGTACAGGATTTGAAACTTATGAAATAAAAAATTTAAGTAGGAGAGGAGAAAAGGAAGTTTTATTAAAGTTAAGAATTTAATTTAAAAATACTAAAGCAATGACAATATAAGCGGAATAAAAGAAAGCATAAGCAATAAAGTAATAAAAATTAGTAAAACAAGTTATTAATTGTAAAAATGAAGTAAAAGTATTATGCATAGAAAAAATATGTTTATCATGATCTCATTGTTTATTTCACTATGTTAATATAACCATGACCATTTATGGAAGAATACTTAAGAAAATGTAAAAATGGGACAAGAATCAAGAAAATTTCCTTATGACCTTCTATACCATATGAATTTTTTTTACCAAGTGCATGTACAACATTTGTGTTTAAAAAGGTTTTTAAAGACAAAACAAATATCAAAATCTCCCAGACTTTTGAAGGAATTTGGGAATCTGTATTTTTAATAAAATTTCCAGTTTTTAAAAAGCTATTTATATCCAATAGAATGTCAGCAGGCTATATTCGTCCTAATATCACAAATTTTGACCTCTGTTCTATAGTATTCTCAACATTCTCCTATATATCATTGGAATTCAGAAATGAGGAATCCTACATCTTGAGACAACAAATAATAAGAATAAAATAGGTTACTTCCTTCCAAAATTTGATGTAAGTTAACATTATAATGCATTGAATCTGAAAATCCCCTTGTTTTATTTAACTTAAAACAAAGGGAGTATTTTTTTCAATTATATTTCAATGTAAATACTTATATCTTCATTTTTATATCCCATTCAGCTACTTTATCAAGACTAACATTGAAACAATATCTAAATATTTTGTGAATCTAAACTGCTTAGCCTTTCAAAAATATTTTTCTCTATACTTATATTTTAGCACATTTGCTAAGTTGCAACATTTTCATATTCCTCTCCATAACTGACTGCTGAACAGACAGACCTGCACTAAGTCTATATGGGTGACACCGAAATGCAATGAACAACAGGTGCCTTCGCCATCTTACATGTCCCTGAAGAGCACTTGCTGTTTTCAGAAATAATTTAAGTGACCCAGGCTTACAGCATCCCGTTGCAACAATTATGGTTCTTATGGCTGAGGAAAATTGTGTGAAAGCTACATCTTCTCTGTTGGATTCAAATTCACAGAACTGCATAGCTGAGATTCAGAGCCCCAAATAGGATGTCATATCGGAAAATGCCAAACTGGCTCCAAGTGATGATTCCTTTTCAATTTTTGAAAATAGTAATGTTAACCATTGCATCATTATCTATTATCCTTCTGCTAGATGTTTTACAGTAAAGCTATATTTTGGAAAGTAGTATATTACCTCACGATCCAGTAGCTTTCTTTAATCACACATGTGTTTGCACATGCATACACAAAGCTAAATGAAGATACAAAAAAAATTTTTTTAAATAACTTAGGACATATATTCTTTTATTTCTTAATGTTTCTTTTACTTTATTTTTTTTTTTTTAGGAAAGTAAATGTGACAGAATAAAAAAAAAAATTGCCCCAGGGACTATCTTTGAGACAGCCATAGGGAATAGTCTGCTATAGAGAATGAAGCCACCATCATGACACAGTTAGAGGTTTGGGAGCCTCGCCAAGAACAAGCTGGTAGGGCCCGAAGACTAACCTCAATTCATGCAGTTTTCAGGCATAGAATAGCTGCATGGTTAGGAGCCACTTCATTGACTCACCTGAACCCTATTCCCAATTTCCTTTCTATGCCAATCTCACAGCATGGTTTAGAAAACATTTTATAATTGAAGAGACACCAATTTACTAAGTATCCACCTGACAGTGTATACAGATCTGCATCCAAGCAGGAGCTCCTACCACAGGAAATTAAGATTTTTAAAAATTTAAAGCAATAATGCAAATATTCTTCACTGTGAAGGAAAATAAAAATCACTTGAAATAATAATCTTTTTATTCTTTTGCATTATTATTAAGTACTACAAAAACAAACAAACAAAAAACTTGTGTATTCCTTCACAAATTTGCAAATCCATGTGCTAGTCCAGGAGCAAATAAACTTTTTCTGTAAAGGACCAGATTGTAAATAGTTTGGACTTTTTGGGCCTTTATAGTCTCTGTCACTACTATTCAACTATACCATAGTAGCAAGAAAGCAGCTATAAACATTACATAAACAAGTGGCTGAATTCCGGTAAAACTTTATTTACAAAAACAGGTGCAGGCAGGATTTGGCCTTTGGCCTTTGGCCTTTGTGCCATAGTTTGTTGGCCCCTGTGCTGGTCTATACCATGCTTCTACCAATGACACAGCTTAAAACTATTAAAATGAATGTCTATAAAGATATATAAAGAAAAAAATTATCCATTCCCTACTGAGATATATGTGCAATTCACTCTTAAATTAGGGCATTAAATTCCAGAAGAAAAGTGAAAAATGACAAGAATTAAATAAATACACTTCTTTCTAGTACTTCTCTTTTGGGTCTTTCTATCTACTGTTCAAAGCTTTTTGTTGTGTTTTAAAAATAGTAACAGACCATGCAATTTGAGAGAGAGAAAACTAACATTTTTAAGGGCAGCACTGGTGACAATTGAGTTCTCTGCTAAGTGAACTGGGCCTTGACTTATCACAAGAAAACAGAAGTGAATGTTTTCAGTGAACACCTAGAAAGTGTGCTTTTAATGAAAGATTCGTCAATAAATGCAAAACATACTTCTCCCAAAACTTAAGGTTCAAAGTAAAAGCTTTCTAGAAGAGATTTCTAGAATGCGTCAGATATTGGCTTAACTCCACAAAACCATAGCACTGCCTTTATTTAATTACCATCTCATGAAACATTCTGACAGCCCAAATGCAGTGCTTAGTAAGCATTTTACCCCAGACAGCTTGAAGACGTACAGTAGCACTAAAATTACAATACGCACCATGACTTGTTCTGTCATCCAACTTTGGGAACGAAGCATACTTGTCTCTATAATGAGCTGTCTGAGGTTCCATCCAGTTTACCTGTGGCAAACAGGAATAAATGTAACTAACCATAGTTAGTTGGTGTATTAGTGAGATGCAAACAAAAATATTGTCCTTTTATAAGGGGCTTTAAGCAAGGAGAGGTCACCATACATAATTTACTCATACTTGCACTTTGATACAAAATAGCATGCATTTAAAATTTTTCAGCATGAATTAAAATTTACTCCAAGACAATATTTCTTCACATTTTCCCACATCTTGAGATGTGACTAATGTAGCAATTAAAATCTGTAGAGAAAGAAATGCACCATCATTTGTCCATTGTCGGCACACGAAGTGATTTGGTCCTTTGAACTGTTCCAGGACACATGTGTCCTTCACAGACTAAGCTTGCTTTGTCAGACTTGAAGGTATCAAGTTGTATGGTTGAGGTTTGGCAGTATATTCAAACTAGTAAAATAAAAGCACTTACTAATTAAATAATTGTAAGATATTGTTGAGTTTGTTTATACATATGGAAATTAGGGTGAAATAAGACCACATAATTAAATTATTAGCTTTGTTAAAATCTACAAACAGCCTTTTTTTACTGATCAGTTTTATCACGCATTTTTTTAAACATTTTTTCACTACTAAAAAGCTAAGACAATTTTAGACAACTTATAGTGTTTATTTTTGGTAGCCACAAACAGAGAAAATGCAAGATCTACAAGAATAAAAATGCTTTACGAAAACTTTATATAGAAAAAAGAGAAAAAGGCAACCCGGAGCCTATTTTTAAATGAAATAATTTCTTTTTGAATGTTTTTACTTATCAACGAGGATCACTTCTTTTTAACCATTAACCATTAACAAAAATAGACTCTATAACGTCTTTAAAAAGAACTGTCAGCTAAAAAAAGAAGTGTGACTGAATTGATTTAATAGGTCTCAGTAAAGACCTATGGAAATACTGTGGATTATGCAACATATATCATTGTCATTCAGCACTGGTTCCACATAAGAAGCCCAGTAACTAACACGTCACAGTCAGAATTTTTGTCAATTACACTGAGATTTGTTAACAAAATCAGATTCTACCAATCTTTGCAGTGCTCAAGCAACTTTTGAATTTAGAAATACAATACATTTAAGAAAACAGAAAGTATACTTAGGCTTTCAGAATATAAGGATCTCTCTGTGCTATAAATCCATTAAATGGCCCACATGACTGTATTACTGCCATTGTGAATGAATGGCACCAGACTCCAGCCTAATGTATATATATTAGGAATTATAAACCACTGGGTTACCAATTCCTCTGATGTTCTAAAACACTTTTACTTGTTATTATATTTATGTATATTATTAAATACATACGCATATATGTTATATATACATATATGATACCATATTAGTAGAGTATCATAGTGGAAACACTATAGTTCTAAAACCCTTTTACTTGTTACTATATTTTATATCTGTTACTAAATATATATATTATATATTTCATTAAATATATACACGTGTGTATATTTAATGAAATATATACACACGTGTATATATTTAATGACGGATATAAAATATAGTAACAAGTAAAAGTGTTTTAGAGCATCAGAGGAATTGGTTAACCCAGTGGTTATTAAGACTCCCAAAATACTCAGTATTTTGTACATATACAGTATATATATACACTACATTTCCTTAGATAGACTGAGACATAGTTAAAAATTAAGTTCCTTAGTTTTACACCTGGTTTATAATTCCTTCACTGCTATTTCTTTATATTCCATGCATTTCCTTTGTAAAGTTAATCCAGAGGCACACAGCATGTGGGGTATCTTTCCTAATGCTCTTAACACATATTTGGTGGCACGGGGGCAGTAGGGAAGCAGGGGAGGAAGGGAGGGTTGTGTGCTGTCCTTAGCAAAACCACTCAGTCACAAATGAACATGAGTGATCTACCACTCTGACACCATACTAATCACTTAGGGAGCAGAGACAGTCTCATTGCAACAAACATTCACACACACAGCCTACATACCAAAGCTTTGCTACTGGACGGGGGTCTCCCAGCCCCTCAACATATACATTTGATTGTGCTCTCGTCAGCACAGCAACGTCAATAACACTGTCTTCTAATTTTTCACACATTCTATTCTAATCACCTCTCCCTACTCATGACTCATAGTAAGCTATTTTAAGACTGGAGTGAAGCTTGTGAATACACAACAGAGAGAAAAGGATTTGGAACATTAAAATACACACACACATACACATATATATATACACACATATAAAAAGTGTTTTAGAACATCAGAGGGGTTGGTAACCCAATGGTTATTAAGTTTCAGGCCTAAATCAATTTTTCTCAGACACTTTAAGACAATCAAAGTGATTAGATCGGCAGCCCAGGATCAGATCCCGGGCATGCCCCGACGCACCGCTTGTCAGGCCATGGTGTGGCGGCGTCCCACATCAAGTGAAGGAAGATAGGCACGGATGTTAGCCCAGGGCCAGTCTTCCTCAGCAAAAAGAGGATGATTGGCATGGATGTTAGCTCAGGGCTGATCTTCCTCACAAAAAAAATAAAAATAAAAAATAGAAAATAAATAATATGTATTAAAAAACGATTAAATCATTCATTTGTTTGCTTATGTAACTTAATGCAGGATTTAAGTTTTGCTTTTGTTTTGTTTTACTATGTAAACACAGATTTGAGAGGCTGTAAGGGTTGAAACTAAGTTTAGTGATGTTTTAGCCTAACTCCTTCATTTTGAAGACAAACAAACTGAGACGCAGACAGGGTCTGAGCCCTCCAACCATTTTATCACAACACCCACAGCAGGCCCACAGCAGGCCCCAGGCAGAAGGCCTCCATGAGCCACTGGGTTCAATGTTCTGAGAAATGACACATCACTGGCTGACAAAACAGGTGGAGCCATGCAATTTTTAAGCAAAAATCAACAAGGAAACTTATTATAAGAAAAGTGCTCTATGTCAGGCACTACAAGTTTAAAAATCTTAGGTTTCACTGTCTACAACCCAAGCTAAAGATTGTCAGCTATTTAATGGTAGGAATCTCAGTCACATTTTATTGTATACATGACATAATGTCTAGAACATAGTGGGTGATCAAATGACTATTTATAAATTCATAAATATAAGAATGAAGATGGATTGAACACACGATAGTTAAGGGGTGTACAAGAATCTTTATTCCTCTATCTGGGATTCCTGGAGAGGAGAGACAGATTCTGCATGGCAGTCTAGTAACACAAATGCTTTTCTGAATGAGTTATATAACCTTAGCCCACCCTCCCTGGCACCAGCATGTCACCTTGCTAACCCTAACATAATGATGACCTCATGCAAAAACAATCTGGAATATTTTGGAACATTCCAGAGCAGATCACTCACCTCTCTAATTCAACATATTACTTAATAAGCAAAAGTGTATGATTCCAAGGACTAGATTTGCTTCACCTATATTTCTTCCCTCAACTTCTTTTCCTCTATTTCTAATGATTGTAAACCAACCAAATAAATTGCAGTTTAGAATTTTTCACATAAAAAAATCAGAGGAATTTGCACAAGTTCAAGATTGAACACTAGCATTTTTTTCATGCAACCATGTAAAACTATTATTAAAAGCACTTACAAACTTCTTACCATTGTATGTCTCCATGCAAATAGAATGAACATGATTAAACAAAGTCACTACATTACAACATACAATTAAATCGGATGAAAGGCAAACTTTTAGATAGGTACTTTAGAAAAATCTCCTTTTCCTATGTTCTAGTTGTGTATTATCCATTTTTGTTTTGCCCCCAACACTCTGTATGTGATAGAAAATAAAGGGAGGCAGGCGCACTAACATTCCCGTTCACTTTCCCGGGGCTTGCAATTCTATTATGAGTATCTGATTTGGTTGTAATATTCATTTTTAGAAATGTAAAAATGATTGCAAAATTTGGATTGCTAAAACTTTCCCTAAAGTCTAATAAAATACACTTCCCTTATTTTCTAAGAGAAGATAAAAGAAAGGTCCAACAAGAACCAGTGCCACTTTTCCAGATCTTGAGATTATTTAGGAAAAAAAAAAAAAAGAAACTATTGCTAGTTGGAAATCATTTTCTTTCTCACAATTAGTTTAATACTGAAATCCTTTGTCTCATTCTCTAAAAAATAATAAAAAGTATGACAATGAAAAAACAAAACACTGGACAAAAGCAAAAATCATAGATTACATCCAGAGTCTACTTTACATGATGCACACCATGTCCACAAACGCTGTCTTTTTTGAAAAGCATGTTTTTCTTTCATATAAAGATAAAAAGAAAAGCTTTTAGGTCATGGGCTATGAGAGGAAGAGACCATGTCTCTTGTGCTTTGATGTTACAAGTAGCTCTTCATTACAGAAGACTTCTAGTAGTGTAATAAAGGTCCTGGTAAACTGAGACTGAATATTTAACAACCAGCTTCTACATGGAAGCTTTGTGACTTTCCTGTCCTTGGCACAGCCGAGTAAACATATATGTATATATTGAACAAATAGCAAAGCTTTATTATTTTAGTGTAGAGATTTTACTTTAATATTTAAAGATATGATGTCACTAAAAGAAAAGCATGATTTCTATACTCCTTAGGAAGTTTTCTGTTTAGAAATGTTTCTAAAACATCCGCTGACAAGAAATTAGGATAAAATTATGCATTCGTAGTTAAATGCAACATATAAAATTGGTTTCAAACTTTTAAGTATTGTTTGTAAACAGAAATTATAGCCTATTGAATGATGTTCAAAACTCTGATTTATTGCCCTATGTTAGTTTTGAAGTTAAAGATAAAACTAGGTGAAGTTTGAAAAATATGTTAATTGCATGTTAACAAGTTGCCTGAGTTTTAAACTTTGGCATTCTACACATAATAATTATTTAAAGAAAAAATTTGTCAAGTCTCTTTAGGAAATAAAACTTTTTGATAAAATTCTATATGTATGCATGAAAAATTCAAACAACCAATAGAAGTATAAATGAGAGATTATAAAATTCAGATAGATAGATAGGGGCATATACAGGTCAGTCATATATAGATATGGGCATATACAGATTGACATAAACAACTGCATTCAAGTCACATCAGTATGCACAGTATCATGTGATCTGCTTTTTGCCTCACTCAAAAAAATGTCACAAACATCTTCCCAAGTCAATAAAAATACATTTTTATCATTTTATACAGCATTCACTTGTACTAAGACTTGTTTTTCCAGTTTCTTGATGATGGACGTTTAGTGATCATCTTTTTGTAGCACAATAGTAAAATATTATTTATCTATTGGTTGATTTATAGCTCATCTCTTTCCAAAAAGAATTTATGATGGCTTACAGTAAAAACATAAGTAAAAAAAGAAAATATAATTTAACACCAAAAAAAAACAAAGAAACCAGGAACCAACAAATAAAAGCAAGACAAAAGCATGACTCTCCTTGTAAGTGGAGTTTTGGATGAAAGTCCTTACTTCAGGCTCTCAAAATTTATCACTAAAATATCTATGAAAAAACAGAAAAATACAAAATGAAAACAAATACTAAAATCAAGGATCAACAGCCCATTGCCAGAATCTGAGAAGAGTCTCCACTAACTTCAAAACTAACTGAATTAGATTTAGAAAAACAATGGCTCACAAATATCACCACAAGCAACACAGGAAACAGAGCAGATATTCTGACAATAAGGAAGAGGAAACAACATGTTCATTTTCCTAATAGACTATCTCTGCAAAGGCATACAGCAGACTGGGAACAGGGATCGTCTCTAGCTAGCAAAAGTGGAGAACTCTGAGAAGGCAGGAAGAGGGGAGTTAACATTCACGTCCTTTCAGGTCCTTTGTATTTCTATTACAAAAATGTATTTCCTCATGAAAAAATTAGTTAGAATGTCTAAAAATTATTAAGCCTAACACACAAAAATTCAGGTTACAAAACTATAAACAAATAATTATCCCAGATTTAAGAAAGAAAAACTATATAAGTATTTGAATGATTGGGTAATGGGTGGGATTATTATCATTTATTTTCTTTTTTCTCCTTCCTACATTTTCTTCCATTATTCTGCTATGAACATACTGTTGTTGAGCAGAAAAGCTCGTACTTAAAAATAACTACTACTAAAATCAGTAAAAAATAACAGAAAAAAGAACACTAAATGTAAAAACTTTGCAATTCGATCTAAATTCTATTCAAGTCATTTTTCATTATTTCATTAAAAGAGAAGGAACAAAAGTAAATGAAGTCAACTTGAAAAGTTAGCCAGAGAATTTTTAAAAAATCAGTGTAAACCAAGGGAAAGGAAAGAATATAGTATTCAAAGAGAAATTAATAAAACACAACCATTAAAAAATAATCTAAGGTATGTTTTAAAATGTTACAAAAGACCTTAACAAATATAATCAAGAAAAAAGTGAAAACTCATCTAGAAAGGACAAATACACAAAGAAAGTAAAATCTCTGCTAATGGATCTTTGAATTCATCTCCCCTGTCTCCCCCTTATCCAGTCCACCCACCCCTCTCCTTGCTCTTTCTCACACATGCCAGGCACACACTTGCATTCACACTTGACGTTCCCCCTACCTAAAATTCTTTCCCCAGACATCAACATAATTCACTCCCTCAAGAACTTTACATCTTTTTTCAATGTCACCTTTCAGTGAGGCCTTCCCTGACCACTCTATTTAAAAATATATATATATGTATATGTGTGTATACACACACACACATGCACATTTTCATACAAATAATAGAAAAGATAATATATTTGATATGTAGATTTTCTTTTAATCTGTGAGATTTTTTAAAGGTGAGTTTATCATGTAAATACACTTTCATACATGCTCTTTTCCTTAACACTGTATAATAAAAACCTTTAGAAGTCACTAAAAATTTTTGAAAAATACTAATTTTTAACTACTGTGGTATCCAGTAGACAGATATAACATATTACATTTAAAATTAACAAGTTTTGAACTTTTATTAGCTTTCTATTTTTCTATTGAAATGAAATATGAAAGAAACATTTTTTATTAATTTATTAAAAATTTAGTGATTACCTATAATGAGCTAGAAACAGTGCTTCAGGAGAGGGGGCAGAGGCAAGAAAAAAGACGTAGTCCCTGTCACCAAAAGCTTACAATATACATAGAGAAGATAGCAATTAAGCAGATAATGATGAAAAAACCCACGTAATTATAACTGCAATAGAGTGTATCATGGGAGGGACTGGGCAGAAGTAGAAACCACTACTGGATATTGGAGGAAAATTGTGCTGAGGAGGAGACATTTCAAATAATACCTGATGAGGGCCCCACTAAGGAGAGTGTTATAGGCAAAGGATTTGTATACCGAGCATCTATGTGCATTACATGAAATCTTCCTGCAAACCTCTATTTCCTTAGGATAAATAACCAGACGTTAAATCATCAGATCAATGGGCATGACCAGTTTTACAGTTTTTGATGTATACAATCTATTTCCCAACACTGACTTTGTTTCAAGATATAATTCCACAAGCAAAGTACAAAAGTATCTATCTTACTGTTCTCTCATCAACACTGGGGACTGTGTTTTGACCTTGATTTTTAAATTACACTACAAGAATATAACTATTGCTGAAAAATCATAAAATATGTATGTGTACAAAATTATTAATGAGCTTACAGACCCCAAATTTCCACCATCTAGAAATTACTACTTTGAACATTTTATTGTATATTCAAGACATTCTTCTATGTACATATACACAGGAAAAAGTATCACTGAGGGGCCAGCTGGGTGGCGTAGTGGTTAAGTTTGCCTGCTCCACTTCGGTGACCTGGGATTTGCAGGTTTGGATCCTGGGTGTGGACCAATGCACTGCTCATCAAGCCATGCTGCGGCAGCGTCCCATATAAAGTAGAGGAAGATGGGCATGGATGTTAGCCCAGGGCCAATCTTCCTCAGCAAAAAGAGGAGGATTGGCAATAGATGTTAGCTCAGGGCTAATCTTCTTCACCAAAAAAAAAAAAAAGAAAAGGAAGTATCACTGTATGATGGTTGTTTTCCACTTAATATAGTACAAACATTTTCTAGAATAATAACTGTGCATCTACATTATCAACTTCATATGCTGAACAGAATCTCATTGTTAGACTACAGTAAGTTTAACCAATTTCATATTGTTAATTTTTCTGCAGTTTCACTATTCTGAGACTAAGTGTAGATTTTTTTAACTTATTTATCTTGCTTTTGTCTTCTTGAGTTTCTTAAATTAGTGGACCAGTGTGTTTCAGTGGTTCTTAGAAATTTTCAACCATTGTTGCTTCAAAATTTTCTCTGCATAATTTCTTTCTCTTCTTATTCTGGGACTCCAATTAACATGCTAAATCTTTTCATCAGGTCCTCTAGGTCTCTTATTATTTTTGTCTCTCTCTATTTTGTTTCTTTTGGAGGGGGGAGGGAGACCAGCCGTGAGCTAACATCCGATGCCAATCCTCCCCTTTTTGCCAAGGAAGACTGGCCCTGGGCTAACATCTGTGTCCAGCTTCCTCTACTTTATATGGGATGCCGCCACAGCATGGCTCAACAAGATGTGCGTCGGTGCACACCCGGGATCTGAACTTGCAAAACCCTCGGGCCCTTGAAGCAGAGCGCGCACTCTTAACCGCTACACCACCAGGCCAGCCTCTGTCTCTCTATATTTCATTCTTGATAGTTACTAATGACCTACCCTGCAGTTCAGAATATATCAAACTTATATAATTTGTTTGTAAATCCATCCTTTGAGTTCTTAATGTAGACTCAGATTTTAGTTATAATTTCAGATTGGCTCTTTTGCATAATTAACATATCACTTTTTATAGTTTTCAGATTTCCTCCACTACATGGAAAACACAATTGTTTTATATTTCTAACATCCGGAGTGTCAAGGCCTGTTTCTACTGTATGCTGTTTCTGCTGATTGGGGCTGATATTGTCTAGACTCATTGTATGCCTTGTTATCTTTCGTTGTTTGTTGAATGTTTATTTGAAACATTACCTTCAGAGGTAACTTGAGACCCAGGAAATGATATATTCCTTCAGAGAGAAACTTCATTTCCTTCTGCCAGCCACATAAGGGTGCTGGCCATCTGAGACCAAGACTTGAGGTTTTGGGGACCATGTAGATGACCCCTCAGAGTACATTTCATGTTCTGTATTCCAGAGAGCAGGCTTTCAGGGATCCAGGCCAGAGTAGTGGTATTTCCCTTTGATAGGGACTGAACTTTAATTTCTGCTTCTTTCTACCAAAATTCTATCTTTACAACTTAGCTGCTTACCATAGCCAAAGATTGACTGGGACATACCTCTTTCAACTCTAATGCTCTCTCTGCTCTTGGTCTGGTATTTCCTTAACTATTTTATTAACTACATGATCTATTTAAGAAGATGTTTTGCATTTCTTCCGCTTCTTTTTTTTTGTTTTTTACATTGTGTGTAAAAATGGGTGATTGGTCTGCATTACCCATCCATCATTATAAGAAACAGAAGTCCCCCCACACTTAATTCCAATTTGTTCAAAATTAGTTTTATTCCCAGTTGTGGTTGTTGTTGTTTTACTGTTACAAATGATGCCATCATAAACATTGTTTTAAATATACTTTTGTGTTCTTCCAGTTGTTTCCTTATACTCCTACAAATAAATTGTTGTGTTCAAATGGTATGCATTTTAAGGCTTTGACATGTTTCACCAATTTACCCTCCAGAAAGAATCTATGTTTATTCTCTGTTTAGTTTATCATCAGAAAGTCAATTCCCCCCAGCTCCCTTCCCAATCCCACATACACAGACATTCACACATATAACTGGGTAATGATTTTTCATTTTTGGCAGCTTGATAGGCATATAAATATAAAGTTAAATATAAATATAAATATATATCTTCTTTTCAAGTGTTTATTTATTTCACTTCTAGTGAGACTAAGCATATGTTCATGTTTATTGAACATTTGTAGTTCTTGATTTGTGAATTATTTAGTCAAATTTTCTTAATCATACAGTGGGTAGTCAATCGACAATTTTATTCCTACTTGTACTACTAAAGATTAGTAGATACAAATGTAATTATATAAAAAGGTAAAATTAAACTAAATGTAGTCAATAAAGGAAAAATAGCATGAAAATATGAGGCTTTAAATAAAGTAGAAGTAAGACCAGAATAAACTATTTACAGCAAGAATCAGCAAAATATTTCCTGGGGCCAAATCTGACTCGCAGCCTGATTTTGTAAATAAAGCTTTACTGGAACACAGCCATGCACATTCATTTATGCACTGTCGATGGCTACTTTCACACTACAACACCAGAACTGAGGAGTCACCACAGATACTGTGTCGCCAGCAACGCCTAAAATATACGGAGCGAGAGTGATTTGTCTTAATCCCTCCTAAGTGTGAAACACTAGTAAGATTTGTACTAAACTCCATCACTACCCTCACCATTATTATTAACATTTATCTGGATCTTATTTAACACTGCTTTACAACTATCTATGAAAGACAAAAAAGCAGTATAACCGTTGAAGAGAAGGAGAATTAAACTATTGTTTGCATCAAATATGAAAACACAAAGAAAATAAGAAAAATGCAGAATTAGTAAGATAATTCAGTTATTGAGCAGAATATTAATATAAACAAAAACCCATAGCTTTTCTCTTAACCAGTTAGAAAATGAAAATGGAGAAAATCTCTTTTCAATAGCCATAAACACATAGGCTGTCCAGGAAAAATACTGAGGAAATCTGCAATTTCTTTACAAATAAAACTTCAAAAGGTTTTTGAAGAGACACATCAAGTTTTGGATTGTGGAAGACAGTATCACCAATACAGCAATTCTTTCTAAGAACACTTAGAGGTTTAAAATGGGTTCATTTTTTTTTAATTAATTTTAAACAAACAATTATTTTATTACCTGACAAATGAATTTAAATTGTATCTGTACAAATGTACAGGTTTGAAAGCTAAGAAAATTGGGGGGAAAAAATGAGTGACGGAGAGAAGTTGCCCTATCATATATTAAAATATAATAAAACTACAATGATTAACACTGGTGATAGGATTAACAAACTAATCAATGGACAAATAAACAATCCTAGAAAAAGGCCCAGGATATATAAGAGCCTCGTAAATGGTAAATGATGCAGTAGAAACTGGGGGTTAATCAATGACCTTATGAGACAGACAAAAACTAGATTTAGAGCATCATCTTCTCACAACATAAATCGAAACAAAGTCTAGGTGGACTGAAGAATTAAAAGTAGAAATGAAACAGTGGTTGCTAAAGATCTGGTCTCTTATCAAAGGCTGAGCATGTGACAGTTTAGAGAAACTGATTCTCTCGATACTGAGCCTGGCATATAACATGGGCTCAACAAATGTGTGCAGTGAACTAATAAACATACTCACTCATTTATAACTAACTAACCAATAGATTAATTACAATAAAGTATAACCTGCATCTCCAAAATCTTCATTAATCAAACCTTGTTGGGTTCTGAAGCCAAACTGGAATTCTAAAATTACGGAATAGATTTCTGATCAAAATCTAGCTTGTAATAAATGCTCTAAAGAAATTTTTAAGATAAGGTATTTTATCTCATCTTCTATAGGAATTGGTAATATACCATATTCGAAATTGCTAACTATGACTTTGAAATTCCCAATTTTGACGATGGAATACTGAATTCAATGGCACATTATTCTAATATCAATAGAGATATCATTAGAATCAGATAGCTTTCTATTTCCTTTAATAATTCCTCCATTAATATTTCCATTAAAGGAGCAATGGCTGTTGCTCCCAATTCCTTTGGAGCTCTGCTTCCATACTCTGAGTCCTCCATGAAACGGGTGAATGTTGAAAACCGTAAATTTTTAGCTTTCATATTGCTGTTACTTCCTTCAGATTACAGACATACAGTATTTTTTGCCAATGTGTTTTTTTGCTATTTATTTGTTTAAAAAAACATTAATAAGAGCCTAATATGTGCTGGACATTGCATAAAGTAATTTCACAAGCACTGTGTAAATTTGGCTATTTTTCATTAACTGCTGAGCTCGGTTAATCAATATCAAATATAAACATTTATTCATTAAAAATAAAACAATAAGCTGGATCACAGTTAACATCTAGAAAATATACTAGTGCTATAAAGTTACTAGGAATTTTAAATAATGACTATTATTTATCATCAGTTATTAATGGTGATCAACAATCACCATTAATTCCTAATTTCTAATCAACAATCAAATTTTAAATAAGTTAAATGTATTCTCAGCTGGAATCCATATAAAGATTTTATTGAAATTACTAAATTTTTTATTTAACATATTCCTATTACAGAATTTTGTATTATACTTGTCTAGGATGACACAGAGTATATATTTATTTTATTATCTCCTCATAAATCACCCCCCTCCCCCAGTTCCTTTTCAGTTGTTACTCTTTTCTGAACTGACTCCAATTTTCTGACTTCTTTCCAATATTGAACTACCCAGAAATTTATGTGATGTTCATGCTAGCACAGTTGCTCAGTGGCAGAGTTTATACTAAGGCAGTCAGATCCACAAAACGTCAGGTGGGCAAGATGGTTTGGACAAAAAAGTTCTGCAGTAAACCATTTTGGTCTATTCTGGCAGGTCTAACTTCCTCTGTAGAGGCTAACTACACTAAGGGGATTGATGAGAAGGAGAAGTGGAGAAAAAAAGCAGTTAGAGTGGCTAGGACATGAAAATAGAGAATAAAGAGAGCAAAAATCCCTAATGACTGATGCTTTAGCTATTTAAAGAATATTTTAATAATAAATGTTCTCTAGATTTTTTTCTTTCTAATCACTATGACTGCATACAAAATTACTTACATAGGATTTTTATAACTTTCAAATGTTATTATGTGGCCCTTTGCCCACAGCTATTAAAATTTGTTTTCCTTTTTGCTGTTTACCTCCCTGTATTTTGGACCACCAATCATCTCCTTCCCAAATGTCAGCCTCTCCCTTTTTCATCTTTACCACACTGGTATTTTCGTAACAAGCAATTGAATTTCCCTTTCTACCCTGTTAGTCCCTGTACTAACACCATACAAGCACACACATGCAGGTGCACACACATACACTCATGCACTTCCCATGTTTGTCCAATTGCCTACATTTACTCTCCTAGCGCCTGCATCTCGGTTGCTTGTGCTCATATTTGCAAAGAAAACGCACATCCAAAACTATGCAACCTCTTTTTTTAATAAAAAAGAAACTCTGTATGAGTTTGCCTGTTACACTACAACAGTTTTCAAAACCCACTTTTTCTTTGTGTTATAGTTGGACCTCCATTAGACATTCAATTGCGGAAGAGAAAATATCTACATTCCACAAAATATTCAATATCAGTAGAAATAAGCTAATAAAATTCCATAAGGGCAAGAACCACATCTGATTTTCCCTTCCAGTGCCTGACTGATGTTAGGTGTTTGATAAATGTTTGTTGAATAAATGAATTTAAGAGATCTAAGGAAATCAAGAGAAAACAGGTTGCCTTAGTAGTTAAAAGTAGACTCCGGGTCCTAATTAAGTCTACATTAGAATTCCATCTACAGACTTACCACTTACTCCCTCAAGCAAGTTTCTAAACCTTTCTGTGTCTCAGTTTCCTCATCTGTAAAATGGGGATAGCAATAGTAATTACTTTGAAAATTATATAAGCTAATATGTGTAGAGCATTTAGAACTTGATAAGCATCATATATATGTTGTCTTATTTTTTTAAAGGAGTTATCAGTCTTCCCTTAATTAAAAAAAAAAGAGTGACTCCTCTATATAACTCATTTGCCTATCATTTCTGGAGGAAGATGGTTAGGTCTTTAGAGGTCATTCTTCCCTCACTTTCCAAACATTTTATGGAAACCACGTTTTTTGACATGAATTGTTTGCTCTGGGCTAAAATGAAGATAAAAAGAAGGCAAAATGTAGTGGTAAGTGAACTAATGGAGGAGCACATTTACTGAAGCAAGTGAGCAAATGGACCAGAAAATTAAGTAAAGTGAGTTACAAGATACTCTAGTTAGCCTAGTGCATAAAACACGGAGTGAGGAGTTAGAAGATTTAGGTTTGAGGCCCAACCCTGACACTTAGTAAATCATTTATTTTGCACAGGTTAACCTTTCTAGGTATCATTTTTTACACATGTCAATATGTCACAAACCTCATGGGTTCCTATGGGAGTAGATAAGATAACTAAGTTAAAACATAAATTTTAGTTCTATATACTAAATTCTGATACTTTATAATGGTATATTGGCCTTTTTCTTTCAACTTTCCTATTTAATTGATTCCCCAACTAATCTTGAAACAATTCTAAACCTATTTAAATATTGTTCCTACTCTTTTTAGACATTATTTGCCACACTACATTACAAATACTCGAGTTAATAGACTATAGACTGCAGTTCTGTGAATCCAATTGTTATATTTCTTTACATAAGTCACTCATTTTTAATTAAACCTCTGGTCTGCAAACATATTACTGCACTTCAAAACAGAACGATTTTAGTGGTGTTTGATTTTCTTTGTCATGCATTAAATTGTTTCAACTCTTGATGAACAGCACAGCCCAATAGAAACAGGAAGGGCAGCCTATGACCATGCAATGGTAGCTCTGTTCAGACACCCAACAATTGCACAGTTGTGAAGCGCCAGGCATGGTACCAGGAGCTGGTAACCTAACCATAAACAAGATCATCCTGGCCCTGTCCTACACAGAGTGCAATCTAGTGAAGAAGAGTTATAATTAAACAAGATATTATGAAAATCTTAAAGAACAAATGCTACGATGAGGCAGCACAGAGCATTCTTGGAAGCCAAAGGAAAGATAACTTGTGCTAAAAAAGTTAAGGAAGGCCTCTGGAGGAAGTAACTTCAGGCCAAGATCTGAAGACAATTAGCCAGGGAGAAATAGAGGTTATGTGAAAGAGTATGGCACATCTAAAGAAGTAAAACATCTAGTGTATCGGTAGCATAAAAAGTGAGGGGGAAACATCATAAATAGGAAAGCAGGAAACAAATTATAGAGGCTCAGGAATAGTGGAAATCCATTGAAATATATTAAACAAGAGCACGGTCTGATCAGATTTGTGTTTTAGGAAGCTAGCTTTAGCTGCTTTATAAAACATGGATTTGTTTATGAAAGCTTTCAAAAAGCAAGATGGTTTTCAGAGAGATCAACTGGGATTTCACTGCTGTATTCCAGGTGGGAAATGATGGTGGCTTTGAGAAAGGTATGGAAAACTTTCCAGCTATGGAAAACTCATTTACAGTGGAGAAGTATCTGAGCTTGATGATTCCCTCATTGATTCATTCACTCATTCATTTAACCAGTACTGATTAGGAGCTTCTTTGATCATTAACAGGCTGTTGTTGTGGATGTCGCCTCAAACAAAACATGAGTCCCTTCGTTTGCTTATAGTCTAACAGAATAACTAGGTAGGAATGACTAGCTTTGCCATCTGAGGAACAACATAGTTCCTTCCCTCACACTTTTCACCAAAATATATTTTCATACAAGTGGAGATGTGCAACAGATCACGGGATAAGGAGGCCTGGAATTCAGGAGAGAGGTCTGGGACTGATACACAGAGTAGGGAGCCCTAAGCACATGGATGACAACTGAAGATGACTCTAGGAAGAGAGGGCACAGTGACATGAGGAGAGGAAACAGGACAAAGGAGAGAGGAATGCCAATATCTAAGGGAGAGGGGGAAAAGCAGCTTTTAAAGAAAGATGAGAAGTCATGGCCAGAAATAGAAAGTTAGGAGATTGTGGTGTCCTAGAAGCCTAGCAAAGAGAGTTTCAGAAAAAGGAGGGTGTGTTTAACAGTGTCAAATGCAACTGAGAAGGCAAAAGTGAGAATTTTCTGCAGTATTGGATGCATTGGAACATAAGCCACTATGACTACGTGGAAAACAGTTTCCATGAAATGGTAGAATGGACATGAGATTTCAGTGGACAAAGTTAAGATATTTTTCCCTACATTTTGCAAATTAATATCAAATATTATGAATTTATAATATCAGAGGAAGATATTTGGTACAAACGTCTTAACTATATGGTTGTTCCCACAACTGTCTTCCACTCCAGATGTGCTCTAGTTTGTCCATGTCCAATATGAAGAACAGCACCTAGAGCTGAACAGGATTCCAATTATGATCTGACCTGAATAGAATATGGGGGATCCATCAGGTCCTTAATTTGTAATTTGTACTTTATTAGACATTGACATGACCAGAATTCTGATTAGCTTCTGTGGTATGGACAGGCTGGTTCATGGGGAGTCGAATCTAACTGGTAACTCATAAGGAGCTTGTTACCTTGTTATTGAATAAATCTTTTGTACATTTATGCTCTTTTCTATGACCTTCACTTGTAAGTTGTCATTTTGTTCCTAATTAAATATTTTTAATACAGATTCAACTCATTGTTCAACCTAAGACCTCTTTAGAGAAATAATCCATTTATTTAACAAATGATAGTGCTTTTTACTCCGCTAAGAAATGATGAATTTTTTGTGGAGCTTACTTTCTATCCTACTTTCATATTACCTCTGAAAGTGATTAGCATGCCATTTATTGCCTTCATCCAGATAATTAATGAAGATATTGAACAACGGATGACCAAAGATGGAGCCCATAGCACATCATCAAGGATCATCCTTCTTATAGACATCAGTCCTTTAAGAAGCATATTTAGGATATAATCACTCAATCAATGAGGTACTAACTTGCCTGCCTATGCTATCACATAAGCTACATGTTTCCAGACTGTTCAACAGTTTAGCATCAGACACTCTCAAATGCCTTGTTGGACATTCATTTAGTTACCCCAGTTCTACCATGTTTCTTTGATCGATCTGTCTAGGGAACACAGCAAAAAAATAGTAACAACCATAATATTTTAGTAGAACTTGATCCAAACTAGTTCATAGTGGTTATCACTTTATTTTCGTCTCTATGAATTATTTTAGATAATATAATATAGAAAGTCTTAAGGTCAAAAATGTAGGTCAGTGAGACAATAGTTTGTAGAGTCACTTTCTTTCTCATTTTGAAAAAATGTAGAAAAAGAAATGGAACTCCAATCTTCCATTGCTTCTGTTTTCTACAATAATATTACCTGTAAATCCTATAAGCATTCTTGGATTTAACTCATCCAGATCAGGAAACATAATCATATTTAGATTATCTATTTGCTTGCAAAAATATGTTTAATTTTCCTAGGCTTAAATTTTTTCTAACTATACTATCTCCTGTTTATTTCCAAAAAAGAGGAATGAACTTGATGGCCTCTCCATCTTCTCTCTGCTATGGTACTTCATATTACAGTTCCCTGGAATCTATACCATCTTTATTGTGATGGTGAGGTCTTTTTTTCTCCAGTCCATTTAGAAAAACATCAAAATCATTTTACATTAATATGCACTTGAATTCAAGTTTCAGATATTTTCCTAAGTTACTTCTGTGTCAGAATAGTTTTTGTTACTGTCAGGAATAACTTGAATATCCCTGATGGACTTATTGGGAAGACTACATTATCTATTATGCAGTAGGCTTGCTTGAGCTTCTCAAAACCATTGCTCTGGATAATTAATAAATAAACCTGCCAATAAAATAATTCATGTGGAACTGACAACAAAGTAAATACATTTATTTGCCAAAATTTTCTAGCAGAAGCATTGTTAAAGGAGAGTCTATTATTTTCTTTTTTATTATATGATGCTTAGGCTTAGGATCCAAGTTATTTAGCCCATCAAATAAAATACTTCTTTTCTGTTAGTGTCATCATAAGAGGACAGAGTGTAGCATTATTAAAAAGTGGTTCATCGCTTGTTATGGCAATACACCTTTGAAGGGCACAGAAATTATTTTAATTGGATAAATTAGATGTTCTTTGTGTCCATATGTAGTGTTGAATTCAATGATTTGGTTGAATGAATGTCAGGGTTTCTGTTCAATCTTTCAATTAAACTAATATTAATCTTACATTTTCTAAAGAAAGCTTAAAAGCACAAGATAACTATGATATCTCTGGGACATACAGTAAGGTCACTGGATATAAATGAGCCCACATTGTTTTTCTGAATAATTCTACAGCAAAGAGAGAAGCTGGAGAAATTGTAGCTATACTAGCTCTTCTCCCTTTCAATCTCCTCGGACCAACACTAAAAGATGTATGTCTCTCTTTTGTCACATTGTTATGCCTGGCACTCAGTTATACTACTTCATAAGGATCATTTGTAAAATTGTCAATTTCTTATTTTGTCTTTTAAGGCACAAAAATCAAGATACCTTTTCAATCAATGCTTTTCTATTTCTCAAAGGTCTATTACAAATTAGAATGTCTTTACTTGTTTTTCAAAACTAATTTCATGTGATTTGCACAAAGTTTTAATCACATATCATCACACTAGGAAACAGTCTGGGCATGGGTTTTCTTTAAGAATTATATGAAAATATAAAGTTATAAAATACTGAATCATTTTACATTGCTCATAAAATTGCAAAATTTTGATGGTGCTTCAATTTAAAAATGATTGGGGTTCTAGGAACATGATTCAGAGAGGCTGTAAAATTACAAGGACACTTCAGCACTTCTGCGAGCACTTTCATTCAGAGGTGATTGACCAGCATGACTTGCTGAGCAATTTGCCTGGTATTTCTAGAAAAGACTTGTTCTTTCAAAACTGAAGAATTCTTAAAAATACGAAGAAACTCCAATAATTTTAAATTGCAGTACGTACCTTACGCATCCAGAAATCCAATTCATTCTCTAAATAAAAACATTACAACTTCCAAAATATAAAAAGCCTACCCATAACAAGACAACAATTTATCCCTTCCAATCTGAATGTCAAATCACTCCAGCTGTTATTTCTCCTAACCTGGGATTTTCTGACATGAGGAATTGTTCCAGTCATCAAAGAAGATTATTTATTTCTTTTAAATTTCTCTTTAGTTATTACTCTAAAATTATCTCTGAATTTCTTTCCAAGCATCCTGTGACCTTTGGAAACCATTCTGAATTTAGATGAATTATGTGTATTTGTGTATAAACATATGAAATATGTCTTCTCAAAAGTTACATTTGGAAATAAAGCTAAGCGTTCAAGAAATATATATATAATAAATATTATATATATATATATAATTCCTCTGAATCTACTTATACATCTATAAAATGAGGATAATAATGTCTACCTTAAAAGCCCATTGTGGAGTTTAGATGAGTAAACAGCCTACTTCACTGTCTGATATGTAGTATATGTAGTTGCTATTTTGATATCATCATCATTATAATAACCATTGTCAACCTGAAGTTTCATGTTATATAAGAATGATTTGATTCCAATAGTAGTTCTAATACAAATTTTATCATCTTGAGCAGATTACTCACATTTTGGGGCCTCATCATAAAATGTTAACGATGGTTATATCTGGATTGTGGATTTTTTTTCTATTTCATTTTTTTCCTTTTTGTCATCTATATTATCTGGTTTTTACATTGAATACACATTACTTATACAAAACAAGAACAAATACCACGTACTATATTGCCAAGCATACTTAGCAGTTGTGTATTTACAACTGCACTGATAGGCAATGGTGAGATAATTGTATGCTGTTTCTGGGGAACTGAAAATGGAAGTCAGCATCTAGAGAGATTCAGAAGTTACCTGAGATGCAGATGATAAATGCAGATTATTAAACATCTCATGAGTCACAAATCCCTTCTATACCCTCAGACCAACATGAGTTGGAAGGGAGGCCTCTTGTCTCTAAGTTCCCCACTGTTATGTCTCTAATGCCCACAACAGAAAATACTGAAGCATAGACAATGCTCAAACACTTTTGTTGAGTGAATGGCCTGGATGAGGCCTGGCATTTCAAGTTACCTAGTGAGGCTCAGGGATGGAGTAAAACTGGACTGGAGAACGAGACTTGGGTCAAGATGTCTAAGCCAGGTCTTTTGATCCTAATTCCCTTTTCTTTAAATCCTAGAGTTCAATTATCCCTAACAGGTCTATGAACAAGCTGGAACTGAAAGAGAAAAAGGTAGTCCTGCCTGGCTCACACATTCAACAGAAGTGAAAGATATTACACAAGGAGTTAGAATCAAGGAACATGGCTTAAGCCTCTTGACCTAAGTTATGTTCTCCAATCCAATTTCCCCTGTAGTGTGATTATCAGGCACATGTACAGTAATTAATAAATTGTTCTTTTGTTCCCCTTTAGACTATTGTTATTTAACAGATTAGCTTCTTTGAAAGGAAGCCCAGAGGAAAGATGGAGTTACTGGCAGGCCTTGAATTCCATCAGGTATTATAAAAGCACCAAGGACAGGCATCCAGGTTAGGGGTGGAATAATTATCTGTAAAGATCTCTGGAGTGGGTCAAGACCGAGTTTTAAAAGGTGAGTAGGAATAATCAAGTAAAGAGAAAGAAAAAGACCGTCCTGCTAAAAGGCACCTTGACAAAGTGACAGAGACAAAGCATCATGTGAATAGGGAAACAACAAGCAGGTCTAAAGTGCTAAGGAATAATTTACAAGACAGAGAGGAATAAGAAATAAGGCCAGTGAGGCTGGCACAGGTCACATAATGAAGAGCTTTGAATGCCAAGTAAATGAGCATAGTCTCTACTCTATGAACAATGAAAACCGTTAAAGAAATCCAAAAAGGGAGAGAATACCAGCAGTTACATGGGAGAGAGATAAAGCTGAAACAGGATATCAGTTTGGAGGCTGCAATAGTCAAATTACTGACTAAATTTGAGTATCCATATCTAAAAAAATTGATGATTGCATTAATACATATTTAATCACATTTTGACAATTTTGAAGTATCATTTCTTGAAACCTTTGAATTTAATCCAAAGGGGAACTGAAAAGATACGATTCTAAACATTTAGAATCACAGAAGAATGTGGCTTCTGTGAGTTTACTGGACTGCATTGTCATTGGCAGGTTGGAGGCTAAGAGTTGGAAAAACTCTGGACTTGGGACTTTCTGCTCTACCAGAAGCTAGGAATTCCACTGACATGGAGCAACATGACCACAATGTCAAGGCAAATCACTGAAAACAGAGATGTGGTATCCAATACAACCATGAAAGGATCTAATAGTTGCTGCTCCATACTTTCATCAAATGACAAAAGATGATGGACAGTCCAATAGGTGGCTTATGATGACATTGTCTGACTTTTCCATGCATTCTTTTATTCCTTTGTATGAAATTTGAAATGTCTGTGGACAAACACTGGCATGCTAGGAACCAATTTAAGAGCATGGATGTTCATATGAGGAATAGAAAACTGGAAAGAATCAGTAGAATTCTCTGAATTTGATTTGACAGATCTGAGTGCAAAAAAACCAGTTTAATTATTTATTTGGTCAGGGCCAAAATTATATAAAATTGCTGGTGTGCCTCTGCAGATCACAACCAATCTCCCATTTCTTCATTTCCCATGTATAGGTCTGGATGTATTTGTGAATTTGTTTTGTTTTGTTTTATCATGCTTGGTTCTAAAGAAGAGTTGAACTTATTATCCTAGGCACACACAGCCTACCTCACTTTTCTTAAGAATATTTTATGGTTTAAAAAAGTGGCTTAAAATTAAACATTCATAAATAATTTGACTAATGAAAGTAAATTTGAGGTTTGAAAATAAAACTATTAGAGTAAATTAACCGAATTTTTAAATTGAAATTTCATAACAATGTATATCATTTGAATTTCAGAATTTATCACAAGAAGGCAAAGACTTGAGAAAATAATATAATTTCCTAAAGATAATGTAGGTTAGAATTCATAGTTTCTGATAGAACAGGAAGTCCCAAGTCCAAAATTTCTCCAAATTTCTATTAATTATTAAATTTAGAATCTATATTTCTAAAATAAGTGGAATATTTTACACAATTATTTTTTTCTTTTTTTTTTCTGAGGAACATTAGCCCTGAGCTAACATCTGCCGCCAGTCTTCCTTGTTTTTTTCTTGAGGAAGATTAGACCTAAGCTAACATCTGTGCCAGTCTTCCTCTACATTATATGTGGGTCACTGCCACAGCAGACCTGATGAGTGGTGTTGGTCCACGCCCCGGATCTGAACCGACAAACTGGGGCCACCGAAGCAGAATGCACTGAACTTAACCACTACGCCACGGGACCGGCGCCTACACAATTATTAAATGCAAAGTTATATTATAGATATGATTATTATTATATGCAAGATTCATAATCTGTAAAATTTCCAGTATATCCCAATTGCTTAAAAAAAATACAAAATTATTTTAGTACATAAAAATTGGTTGCAAACTACTAATTGAAGACTGACCAAAAACTCTGAAAATACTAAACATTTTATTCATTAAAAAATCCATTTTTGTTAGAAATATATATATGATATTTTCTGTGATTCCATGTTCTTCTAATTCATCATTGTAATCTTCCTGGAATTTTTGATATTCTTGTGTTCATTTACTACTATTTCACATTTCCTTGAAATCATAATCTCAATCAACATTTTACTTGCTTATTGGAGAAGGCATGCAAACCTACCCCTGGGTATTTTCCTCGTGGAGAAATAGAAATGTCTCAAACACTGAGAACTAAGCTGTATGAATGAGTTTGATTATCTGTGATTTTTTTTTTACATGTGATAGGAGTGTGATGGGATATGATTTCCTTCTAAAATCTCAGAGTCAAAAAGATCACATGATTTATTTTAATTGTTCAAGATTACATGGTACTTTTCTTCCACACACAAATGTGAAATCACAAATATCACAGCTAAATATTTACCTAAAATAACTATATTATCCAAACACATATTAGACATAGATGTTGCTCCCATGAACTCTAAGAATGCCACTCCCCATTCTGTAGCATCTAAAGGAATTACCTTTAGATTATTTCTTTGAAAAAGGAAAAAAGAAAGACAAGAAAGCTTTTCTGCACAAAGCTAATAAGCAAGACATTTGTGTAGCTTCAAAAGCTTGAGTTTATAAACAGCAACTGTGTATGATTTAAGTCATCAAACAATCAATCATTCCTGTTTATTGAACACCTATTATGTGTAAATCATTGTTTCATAACTGAGACTTGGGAGAACCTTGACCAAATCAATAATTCAGCTGTGAAAAACAAGCCCAGAAGTGCACCGATTCTTTCTAGTTTTCTATACCCTAGAATTACATTCATGCTATTAAATTGGCCCCTGGTGTTATGAAATTTAATTAATCCATTAATTCCAAAATCACAATGAGATTCATGTATTATAAAGATATTGGCTAGGGGTGCATCCACAGTGTTTCATTCATTATCTAATCTCAAGGACCCTCTCACATGCCAGTTAAGTGAATAGGCACCCTGATCTATCAGAGATAAGATATACTAGCAGTTGCTGGACTCCTCTCCATTGCTTTAGTCTTTCTAGGTTTAAGAGTATCATGGTTCTCATCTCTCTATGAACCATGATTCTTACTACACTTACTTCCTTGATTCCTCTCAGGTTAATCACAAACATTTTGTGTACTGCAGAAAAGCTTTTAGCCTAGCTTGATTAATTTATACATGGCCTATATCAGTTCTCCTAAGATCACTCATGTGGTTTGACTCAATTAACTACACTGTTCACCAAGCATTATAAAAGAAAAATAAGCCTATTTATTTGCATGCTGTAAACCAAAAACTCAAAATATGAGAATAGCACCCAATTGATCACTCTCAAATGCCTTATACTTGGCCCTACAGCAGAACGCTCCTATAATGTGTATTTACACCCTTGAGTTGGATATGGCTTATAATTAAAACAGCATAAATAGCAACTCCTGGACTGTGGTCAAGCTTTATGGGATCTTTATTTTCCTGATCAGCAAAAGACAGAAGAAGAGAGTAGGGACAGAGCAATATCCAAGAAGGATATCTGTAAGATCCACTGTAGCAGCTGTGATCTGAAAAAGGTGTCTTCAATCTACCCTAGTTCCTGACTGTCACTGCTTACAGCAGCCCATCGGAGAAAGAACAGAGCTATGTGTTATGGGTATGGCAGTGGGGAGGGGAGTGGCTTATTTCCTCGTTAGTTCCAGCCTAAATATTATTACCTCAACTGACCTATTTTATTTACTGGGGACAAAATTTTACACAGGTTTTTCTTTGGTTCAGTTATATTGTCTATCCCCTCACACCTTCCCTATCCATATGCTCAGAAGATGGCCTATTTCTCTGAGATAATAGAAATAATCAGCAGAAATCTTCCACAGGCTCCCACTACTATATCAATTCACTTATTTGTATCCAGATACATATGCTCTGCCTTCTCTCCTTTTACTATGGCTGAACTGTTTTTAATCCTTTTTAATTCTAACACCTTCACCTATGCATTAGATCCCATCCCTCTCACCTTCTCAAGGATATTATTCTAGAAATTCTCTTTCTCCTGCATCATCTTTTTTTTTTCTCTCTTTTTGTTTATCCCCATCAGAACATAAATATGCTGTTATTTCCTCTTTACTTGAAAACAAACAAAACATATGGTCAACTATTATTTGACCTGGGAGCCAAGAATACTAAATGGAGAAAAGATAGTCTCTTAAATAAATGGTGCTGGGAAAATTGGATAGTCACATGTAAAAGAATGAAACTAGACCCCTATCTTACACCACTCACAAAAATTAACTCGAAATGGATTAAAGACTTAAATGTAAGACTGAAAACCACAAAACTCCTAGGAGAAAACATAGGACAAAAAGCTCCTTGACACGGGTCTTGGCAATGATTTTTGGATATGATACCTAAAGCACAAGCAAGAAAATAAAAAAACAAGTGGAACTACATCAAACTAAGAAGCTTCTGCACAGCAAAAGAAATGACCAACAAAATGAAAAGACAATCTAAAGAATTGGAAAAAATATTTGCAAAATATATATCTGATAGGGGGTTAATATCCAAAATATATTAAGAACTCATACAACTCAATAGCAAAAAAACAAACAATCTAGTTAAAAATGGCAAAGAACTTAAATAGACAGCTTTCCATAGAAGATGTATGAATGGCCAACATGTACATGAAAAGATGCTCAACATCACTAATCATAAGGGAAATGCAAATCAAAACCACAATGAGATATCACCTCACACCTGTTAGAATGGCTATCTTCAAAAAGACAAGACATAACAAATGCTGGCAAGGATGTAGAGAAACTTGTGCACTCTTGGTGGGACTGTAAATTGGTAAAACCACTATGGATAACAGTATGGAAGTTCCTCAAAAAATTAAAAATAGAACTACCATATGATTCAGTAATTCCACTTCTGGGAATATATCTGAAAGAAATGAAAACACTATGTTGAAGAGATACCGGCACCCCCATGTTCACAGCAGCATTATCTACAATAGCCAAGATGTAAAACAACTTAAGTGTCCATTTATGGATGAATGAATAAAGAAGCTGTGGTGTGTATATACAAAGGAATATCATTCAGTCATACAAAACAAGGAAATTCTGCCATTTGTGGTAACACAGATGGACCTTGAGGGCATTATGCTGAGTGAAATAAGTCAGACAGAGAAAGACAAATACTATATGATCTCATTTATATG
Source organism: Ceratotherium simum simum (assembly GCF_057802395.1). Lineage (NCBI taxonomy): Eukaryota > Metazoa > Chordata > Mammalia > Perissodactyla > Rhinocerotidae > Ceratotherium > Ceratotherium simum. The sequence goes on along the minus strand of NC_141918.1, from coordinate 21,454,160 downwards.
TGGAAGCTGAAAAAACACAAACATCAAAAGAGATCAGATTTGTGGTTACCAGAGGGGGTAGGGGGAAGCGGAAATGGATGAAGGTGGTCAAAAGGTACAAATTTCCAGTTATTAGATAAATAAATAGTGGGGATGTAATGTACAACATGATGACTATAATTGTCACTGCTCTATGGTATATTTAAAATTTAAGAGAGTAGATCCCAAGAGTTCTCATCACAAGGAAAAAAAAATTTTTCTTTTTTTTTTTGGTATCTATATGAGATGATGGATGTTAACTAAAATTATTGTGGTAATCATTTCACAGTATATGCAAGTCAAGTCATTATGCTGTACACCTTAAACTTATACAGGGCTGTATGTCAATCATATCTCAGTGAAACTGAGGAAAAAAACAAAACAAAAATATCATTTGACACCACTTTCTCTTTCTAGCTACCAAGTCTTTTCCATAAGCCCTTTGCAGGAAAACTCCTAGAAAATGTCATCTGTTTTCATTGTTTCTAATTACTCTTCACATTCTTACTGGAACCCATTCCTGAGTTTTATTTCCACCATTCCAGCAAAATTGCTCTGAACACAGTCAACAATAACCTTCATATTGCTGAAGTCAGCGGTCAATTCTAGTCCACATCTTATTTTACCTATCACAGTATTTGTCACACTTGAAACACGTGCTTCATTTGGCTTCCAGTAAACCACAATTTCTATGATCTCCTCCTAAGTCACTAGTTTCCCTTCTCAGTCACCTTTACTGGTTTCTCCTCACCTCCCTGACTGTTTAACATTTGACAGCCCCAGTGCTCAGACCATGGCTACTTTCTTTTATCCATCTACTCTTACTATTTTGGTAATCTCACGTAGTCTAATAACTTTAAATGCCATCTCTATGTTGATGGTTCTTAAACTTATATCTCTAGACCCAACCTCTTAGCTGTATTGCACACTTTTATATCCAACTGTTAAATCCACCTCTTTATTTGGATGTCTAATATAAACCACAACTATAACATATAATAAACCTAAATCATTTTTTCAACAAAACTTGCTCTTACTTCCTACTTCCTAAACTCAGTAAATTATAACCCCATATTTTCAGTTGCTCAAACCAAAAACCTTGTTACCTGTATCTCTCACATCCCATAATCTATCCTTTTGCAAATCTTGTCAGTTCTGTCTTCAAAACATATGTCAGACCTAAATTTTATCACTATTTCTACAGCCACCATTCCAAACCAGAACATAAATATCTCCCATCTAGATTATTGGAATATTCACTTAACTAGTCTCCCTGCTTCCACCATGGCCCACTAAAGTCTATTATCTATACAGTGGCCAGAGTGATCCTTTTAAAATGGAAATTGAATCACCTGGCTTCTGGGACAATGAACCATGTTGCTTTACTCCTAATTCAGTGGTTCTTCCCTCTCACTATTCCTTACTCATTCTGCTCTTTCTCCCAAACTCTTAATGTTGGAGTGCCCTAGAGCTCAGTCCTTGATCCTTTTCTGTTCTTTCTACACATTCAATTAGTAATCTCACCCAATATTGATGCCATAAATATCATCTATATTGCAACGACTCCCAAGTTTGCATCTCCAACTTGGCTATGCATATCCATCTGCCTGCCTTGTTTTTCCAACTGGATATCAAATAGATATCTCAAATTCATTATTTCTGCAACCAAACCTGCTCCACTTGTGTCTTTTCCCTCACTGTCAATGTCAACTTCTTTCTTCCAATTGCTCAGCCCCAAAACTTAGAGACACACTTAACATCTCTATTTTTTTCACAACTCATATCCCCAAACTACTAGCATCAGCATAACCTGCAAACTTGTCAAAAATGCCAATTCTTAAGCTTACTCCAGACCTGAATCAGGAACTCTGGATAGGACCAGAAATCTCTGTTCAACAAAGTTTCCAGCTGATTCTTTTAGTTGATTCCAGATGTTTGCTCAAGTTTGAGAACCACTGTGCAAAAGAATACTGCGAGTCTTATTGAGAACTGAAAGAATCTTAGGAGCAAAGGCTGATTCTTCTGTTAAAAGCTAGAGTTCTTCGTAGGCTATTGTGATAATCATAGTTGCTATTGTTAAATCTCACAGGGGTCTCATGGAGGTTGGGCGCGTATGGATGTGTCATGGCTAGAGCACAGCATGTGAAAGATGATGTCCTAGGTTGAAGAACTGTTCTGCCTTATTACCTACATATTCTTGAGCAAAGTATTCCACATCTCTTTCTCCTATGACGTACGGAAAATAATACTTAACTCAGAGAGTTATTGGAAATATTGAAGGAGGTTAGGAATTTAATAACATCTATAGCAGTGTTAGCATATAAAGTTAGTTTCTGATGACTTTACAGCTAAAATTTCCACTGTGGCCTCTCTGCCAGAGGTGCTCTCTCTTTTTCAAAAAAGAAAGTATAATGGCCAAGGGCCAAGGATTGAAAAAAGATCCTTGAGAAATGCTCACATTTATTGGGAATAGGAAGAACTTGTTCATAATTCCTCTTTTGTCCCTTATTTTAGGCAACTCCTGAAATCTCACCCTGTCCATAAAGCCTTCTCATTTCCTGTCTCTCTCTACACATGACAGTTCCATGATGATTCTAATGTTCCTTCTACTCTCTTCACTGACTCACTGACATAGAATGTTGTTTTCATGCATTTGTTTATTTATTTTATACACTTGGCCAATGCCCGTCCTCTAGCCTTCGTACCTTGTATATAAAACGTCATAATTTCTATATGTCTCAGGGAAAGCTCCTTGGTAGACACGGCTTGCTTTTCTTGCCTCTATTTGCATAATGGTTGTAGAGCACCATGTAAATACAGAGACTTGATTAATGGTTTCTGACAGATGATCTCAAATAAATTACAAATAAGCCAAAATTATAAATGTATACAGTTCTCCTAACTGTAATTTTTATCCTTGTTTTCTAAATTCACAAAATTCCAATTTGTCTCCAGCTATTCTCCTTAGTGCTTTGTAACTTGAACAAAACATATACCTAAAAGGTCTACGTAAAAGGAAAAAGACATAAAAACTAAATTGAGAAGCTGAGTCAGGCCATTAAAAATAATCAATATTCTCCCATGGGATATTTTTCTCTCCCTTGCTTCTACTCTCCTTCTTCCTCTGTGTGTGTGTGTGTGTGTGTGTGTGTGTGTGTGTGTGTGAGAGAGAGACAATGCTTTTGTAATGCAACATCCTAGAGAGATGTGATTGTCAGGTTAATAATCTTTATATCACCTAACATGTTCATTATCACTTACCTTCATTTACATACACAAGCAGAGAGAAATTAAGTTCTTCTGTACCCACCTCCTCTAGTATAGCTCTTTGATTTGCCCTTATTACAACCAAGAGAGAAGATCCTGACCGATAACTTTCTCAGAAGCAAAAGCAGATTTGATTTGTAATAGACTGAAGTAAAATTTCAGGTGATTCTGCTTTCTGAGCTATGGTAAACTTCCAAACTTCAAGCTGCTACAGCCTTTTAGAGATGCTAAACTGTTGGAGATGTCAGGTAGAGATTCGGCAGGACTGAGGTGTCTTAATGGATTTTAACACTTTGTTATGTAACTGAGACTATAGTCACTATTGGTCACTGTTATTATATATACTGTGTGTGTGTGATTTTGGCAGATTTATATAAAAATGGTTTACCTTCAGAAATAGAAATGTGGAATCTATTGATGAACAACGGTATCTCCATGACTCCTTGAAATCAAGAGAATAATTATCCAAGAGGAGCTACCTTTAAACCCTCTCCAGAGAACTCTCAAAGTCACGATCAAAAGCCAGTTGCTTAGGACATTTTCAGCATGTCCTACTCCTGGGCAGAAAAATGAGTCACTGCCCATATTCCTCAGTTAATATTTTCTGGCCTTATTTTAATGTAGGGAAACACAGAAATGATCTACAGCTATAAGAATGTGAAATACTTTGAGCATCACTCAGAGTTCTCATATGACAAGATTTATCAATCTTTAAAAAGCTCAAAAGCCTGAGAGAACAAAAACTGTCAAACACAATCACAGCACCAGGGCTCCACAGCACCAGAAGAAATTAAGTGAGGATGTCACCGAGTAAGATGCTCCTGCTCACACACTCACACCAGCCAAGAAGAAACAGTAAGCGCTACAGAGTTTGAAAAAAACCTTGCCTCACATGTGGAATAGCACGACACCTACACAGAAAAATAGCGAGCTGGTGCAGGTATCAGCGCTGACATTTCAGCTCAGCTCCCTCCACCCCCTCTCTTCCCTCCTCAGTCCCACAGGCAGCTGCGGCATTGACAGAAGGCCTGTGTCAGTTTCCATCTGACTGTCACTCTCACTTCTGCCTCTATTATCAGCAGTGCACTGGGGCAGTCCCCGCTTGGAAGGGCTGCTGATCTCTATCTCTCCACTCTACGCTGGCCCTGCCATGAACCTAAGAGAGAGCAGACAGAAAGAGCAGGGGGGAAAGGCTGTGCTCTGGGAAAGGGGACGGGGAGGGAGGAGGCGGGCGGTTGGGAGGGAAAAAAATGAGAAAAGAAAAGAGAGAGAAACCAACCAAAAAAGGTTAAGGAGGATAGGGGTGGGCCAGAGGGTGGGGGCGGTAGCGAAGAGGAACAGACCGAGATGGAGTGGGGGGCACTGATACAGTTTGGTCCTTTTCTTATTTTTCCTATCCATTCTCCAGCGTTCAGTCTTTTGTGTCAGCTTTCAGAAATGCTCTGTTTGACTGGCAGCCTGTCACAGATCAGTTACCACCTAAAGCCGCTTGGCAGCGAGAGGTGACGGCCCAGGAAGGGATCTAAGTGGGTTTATCAGTGCTTCTTTACGCCTCGTGAGCTCCTTGACACAAAAGGAAAGGGTATTAAAGATCTAAAGCGAGCCCAAAAGCGTGAAAGCTCCTTATAGGCTGCAGGATGTGGATGTGACTAAATTTTTAAATATTTTGAGTTGATGCTATTCATTTTGCCAATAGAGTAGAAAGAATTTTTGTTACAGAAATGAGTGTATGTTCCACTTGAGTGAGATTTGGAAAAGGGAGGAAGTCCCTAAAATATGTGCTTAGAATATTACAACCACCCTGTATTTACAATCATGCATCTGTTTTGAATATAAATAAAATGAAACACATTTTAAATTAAAAAAATTCACATTTATATGATTCAAGTTCATCTTAATATTACAGATTTTTCTTTTTTAAACATTATAATTTAATATTTGGAATTTGATTTTTTTTTTTTTTTTTTTTTTTTTTTTTGTAGAAATGGTAAGTGTGGAGAAGATCCAGAATTCATTAGGTCTCTGCCATGTCTTCTCTCATGGTCCTTTATGCATGGATTATTATTAAAGTAGTGTATTTTTAGCATGCCAATAGCTTCTCTCAGCACATTCCTACAATGATAAGGGTCCTACTACCGATATTCAAGACACAAAGACACCTCCTTTGTTACCTAATGATAATATTTTCTAGTATTTTGCTATTTATTTTAAGATTAAAAAACTGGGCTTTCCCTGGAATATCATTTGAATGCCACGATAATGGATTATCAATGATAAACTACTTTCTGGTATCCAGGACAGACAGATTTAATTTAGAAAGTGACTGAACCAAACATACTCCTGATTCCACAAACCACACATGATCACAGCAGCCAGTCTCTCAGCACAAGCTATTAGCTCTGTGTCAGGAAGCACTGCGTCCTGAATGTCTGTTCAAGAACTCTGGATTTTATTTTTTTGTTATAATGAAGATAATGAGAAAATAAATATATTCCATTAAATGTTTACTGATGTCTTAAAGTAGAAAGTTTTCTAATTCCTTGATTTTATGTAGAACTATCACTCTTTTTCAGTCCTCCTATTATTTGCCTGCTAACCTGTTTTCCTTCCTCCTGTTATCTGAGTCCCTTTCCAGATTCCACAAATTCTACCAAGCCTCTCTCAGAGAAACTCTTGCTTGGTTGAGATTCTCTATTTCTTCAGTCATCAGTTTATAGACTAGTAGATATGTGAGGAAAATCAAATTCATCTCTTTCATTTTATATATAAATAAATGAATAAACAAAATTTCTTACCTCTGCAGTGTGCTACTACAATCCTAAGAAGTCCATAATAACTACATATCCTAAGAAGTCCATAAACTACAATAAGAAAAAAACTAAAATAAGATTTAAAAATATCTTAAGAAACAAAGTTAAGCAACAACCCAGACAAGATGAGCAAAGAGGTTTTAGAGTCAGAGACTGAGTCTTCCAGCTACATGGCCTTAGGTAAGTTAATTTTAACATTAACCACCCTAACCTGGTACTCTCATCTGTAAAATGTGAAAAACATCTACCTCTCAGTGTCATTAAGGGAATTAATGAGATAACACATTAAAGTTTTTTGTACAATGTATGTCACATGGTAAGCACTCAATAAATGTTTGCTAGATTGTTTCTAGTTATTAGCCCAAAGATTCACAAATAAATAATCAAAAAATTAAAAGGAGGAGGGGAGTTGGGCAGGTCTTCTGACATTGACAACATAGACAATTTGCAAACCAATCAGCACAAGAAGATGGGTGTCCTGTTTTACAATGAGCTTAACTAGACAGCTTGCTTCCAATATGAGGTAACTTCAGCTAAATTCAGTCATCTTAAATATTAACGTAGTGCAGCTTTTCCTTCATTCTCAATTTAAAACAAGGTCTAAATGTGGCTTCTACAAATATTGGCATCAATAGAGTAAAAGTTAATCCAGGCCAGGCATTAGATTGTGCACAGGTGTCACCATTAAAAAAAAAAAAAAGACACTTGCTTTGTTCAAATTTGGAGCTAAAGGGCCCAACTTAGAAACCACTATTAACATTGTGAAAAGAAATGTTTTTCAATTGCTTCTACACTGTTATTTATTGTTCTAAGTGATCAAGATTATTACACTAAGTAGAAGCTCTTCATTTTTAACTGAAACTAAGAGTCAGAAAGAAAAAACAGATCCAATGGAAACAGGCTCATCAGAGATGTTTACTATGAATCATTTAGAATTCTAGTATGGCTTTCATCTCAGTATTGGAAGCTGTAGAATTGAGTTAATTGACTTATTTCCTATTTTAAACAAATTATGGTCCCACACAAACTATTATATTAGCCCACATCAATCAGATCCTTGGGACACCGTATATAATGTTTAGGAAGAAGTTAGGGATGGTGTAGGGGGTAAGGAGAAAAAAACCAAAATTTCAAAATATCAGCAAAGACCTCATGGTCTAATCTCACCTTCAATGAAATTTAACTCATGTCTGGTGTATTTTATAAATGGTAATGTGTTATATAAAAGAGAGGAACGCTAAAAAAAGATTATAGACTCTAGTCTCAATGGCAATTTTTCAAATCCATGACCAGAGAAAAAGGAGGAGCCCAAAAGAATGTCAAAGCTTGTTCAATCCCCATATGTGCCCATTAACTTCACAAAAAGAAAACTGCTCCTAGTCACAGCCCCAACCTCCGCACATTTGTCATCTCATAAATGTGCCACTAGTCACGCACAAAAGAATGTGGATGCCTCTTGTCGCAATTTCTAAAAATCATGGTGGGAATAAAGTGACTATGTCTACTTGTTGAACAATGCTCAAGCATCCAGTCAAAGGCTTTAAAGATTCTCTTTCTTTGTTTCTTCCTGTTTCTTTTTTGTTTGTTTTATCTCAAACTAATTTGCATTCCTGGAAGAACAGCATTTTCTGAAGGAGAAAATGTGTGGATTTTTTTGCTTTATGACTGAGGGAGCAGGTAAAAAGTGGGGATGACTAGAAAAGTCAGGTGTCATGCTAGATCAACAAGCTGGGAACATAATTTAAAGCCATTAAATACACTTACTAGAAAATATGGAAACATCTTTTTAAATCCAAGGGCCCCCGGTTCCTCAGAAATCTTTTTTAATTTGATATAGAATGTTTTGTAGGTTATAAAGACAGCATAAAGAATAAATGAATTTTTATTCAATGTACAAATATAGATTAAGGTAGCTCTATATCTCAATATCCTCGGTCTTGGATATTTAATGGAAAAGTAGAAATGTGCTACTAAAAAAGGGGGAAAAATAAATTATGGTTGATGATGACCAAAAAATGTCAAGACGTGAGAGGCCTGTTTTAGGAAAATGCTCCATGAATGCCAACTCTCTTCCTAATTCATTAGAATTGTACTAAGAGGTTAGCATGCACAGAGCATCATCTTTTCCGTCCAGAACATTGCCATTAATTTATGATTCTATAGCTGGCAGAAACAACCTGGTTGCAAATTTACATGCTCTGGGCATCAAATAAACTAATTAAACCGATCTATACAGTAATTGTCTTCTACTGTTTACTGATTAAAAAGCCCTTGAAATAATGAGAATTCCTTGCAGTAGGAAGGCTTGGACCCATGAGCTATGATGACTATTGATGGTCTCAGAACTCCTCCTGGAGGACACGAGGTTAAGAGACAGTGAGGAGGAAGAAAACGCCTAGCCCTCCTCTCAGCAGTCACTGTTCTGAGACTCTGACTCTGAGACAGTGTGACCTGTTTCGGAGTTTAGAGCTAGGATTCTCCAAAGTCACCAACAATACTCCTTAGCTAAAATTTCAAGGTTACTCAGAAGATTCTTTAGATAAATGTCGTAACAAGGGCAACAGCTCTAAGGGAAAAGTTAGCTGTAAATATAACCCTATAAGATAATAGGACATTCTTACTCAATTTGTCCGTAATTTATACTATTTTTAAAAATTTTTTCCTTCTACATCAAGGAATTTATGATTCTGGCAACAGCATAATGAGGAATATGAGTGTTCGTAGTTAGACAAAAAACAATTTCCAAAGATTTTAGGAATTGTACAGTTGTCACTTTGTACTCTAGGAATTCTCAAATACCAACATTTGGGGAAATGTTTTCTTACATTTTATTATGAAATATGAAAGCTGAGAGAACATTCGGAACACTTTTCATAACATTCAGAGTTCTGGAACATTGAATAACCTGAGCAATGTTTTATATTCACCTTCTGTATATAACCACTTTGCACTCAAAAATACAATATGGTTTGCAGTTATTATGTTAGAATAATTTGTTTTATGTATTCATAATAATCCAGATCAAAGACATATTTTCTGAATATGTTCAGGAACACCCATTAATTACTTCACTACTGCTTCTACTTTTTAAAAAACAAGGAAGAAAAGCAGAAGAAATACATTTATAACAAATTACTTTAAATAAAATTACTGCATTACAGGGATGTCCTTAAGCTATCTAGCTTCTATTTTTTATGTATACCTAAAACTTAAGACCTGCTGAACTATTCTAGTGCAATGTTGTTTTAAAATTTGTATAAATACCTACCAGGTTGAGAATGCCTGCCAACTTTCAGCATGGACTGAACCACCACTAAGAAAACTTCCCCATAAGAGTATACAATGAAAATTCTTACGTAGCCTTTAGCTGCAATTACCTCTTGCAGTAGAATTATGTCTAATCTCTTGTAATATACTAACGCTCATTCAAAACCAAAAGGACAGACCCTATTTTTTTAGCAAAATAGAGGTTCTCAAATCACTAATAGCTGCTGCTAACAAAATGACAAAGCATCTTTTTAAAGTTTGATTTAGAGTGTTAGTTCTGTGTTCATATCCCTCATTAGCTCTGATTCATAACTAGACAAGACAGGGCCAATATTACTGCTTTGAAGTGAAATACTATCATATCTTGATTATTTTTGCTTTAAATTTATTTGTTTCTTTGGGGTGCCCAAATGTAAATTGTTCTTGTCTTTTCAACTTTTATTCCGATTTTAGGAAAGTAATTTCTGGTGAATAAAAACAAATAAATTATCAAAATTCTATTAGAATTAATTTTCTCCTCCCTAGAGATTCAATGTTTGATGACAGGCTAAATTTCATATTTTCTATTTAATGGACCAATGTAGATGTTTAAAAAGTATCTGTGCTTATACAATAATAACGCCTGATTTGCATCTCCCACAGGATTATTTTGAATGTTAAGGAAGGTAAAGTATATGACAATACTTTATAAATGATAAATAAATAGATTTTAAAAGTACTATTTACTGTTGTTTTCCAAACACGACATACTCAACACTCAGAATATATATTTATTAATTCTCTTCCCTACTATTTTTAGGTGTTTACTCATTAACATTGATATGCCAAGTTCATCTTCCTCTACTCAGCATGAGAGGTTCAGGGAAGGCTCACCAGAGAAATTTGGATACTTCAGCTGAGACTTCCAACTGTTAGCTTTATCCTGGATGATACCAACAATACAAGCCACTAAAAAGCTTTTCTGCCTTAAATGACTAACAGCACAGTTACTTACTTCCTTGGGCTAATGTAAAATGATCTTGAGTCTCCATTTTACTATCTAACTATGCTACTCTGCAGGGTAAAATGGACAAAGGCTGTCACCTTAGAAAGCATAAGTCAGAGCTCTGAAAACATGAGACATAGAAAGGTATTGGGGGAACCTGAGAAAATACCCAAAGCATTGCGAGCTGCTTATGAAGTTGACCCTGGGCAGGCAGGGAGAAGTTTAGGTTACATGAAGTCTAGGAAGCAAACAGATCCACAGTGTGAAGCAGGGCTGCTGCATTTGATGGGAATTTTGTGCCCTGAACAATAGCATCCTGTTAAGAGGTTACAGTAGGAATGAAATCCAGCTCATTCTTCTCACAGACTTGCTCCCTGAAGCTGCCCTATGTTCCCCCTGGACACACCTTTTTCTGGATGTGCTCCTTAATTTGTAAGCCAGGAAGGCTGCTCCATACTCAGAAGGGCAACTTTTTTCTAATTCTTCCAGCTAGAGAGAGAATATTTCATCACAATTTGCAGAAAGATGCAGTATAGATTGGTGGTGGCTCCTGGCTGAAGACAAACTTGGTAGACTAACTATTGCATCCAGGGAAAAGATCAGGTAAAAGATATTTCCCTAAAGTAGGTCTTCATCCTACAGAGAGTCTATGAATTGGCTGTGAGGCAAATTTGTGAAAGCTAAGGACACCCAAGAACCCTGGAGTTAAAAGGATTGTGTGTATCAAAATAATTCCTAGTGAAACTATAAAATTCTACTTTAGTACTTGGACAGACCCCAGATATCACGGACTAGGGAGTAGGGTGAGGATAAGAAATGTGTTAGAGTCTCCCAAGGAAGGTAACTGATCTTTTTTTCTTAAATGTCTTTCCCACACTAGCTATAAGTTCCATGATGACAGACGCTAAGTGTTTTTAACCACTGTATACACTTTACGTAGCAGTGTTCAATAATGAATACTTGCACAGTGCTCACTGTGAGCCAGGGACTGTCCTAAGCACTTCATATTTAATAACTAATATAATACAACATTCCCATAAGGTAGGTAGTGTTATTATTATTCCTAATTTGTGGATAAGGAACTACAGCATAATTGATCTTAAACAACCTGATGATAAATCACACAGGCAGGGCTGGGATTTGAACCCAATCAAAAGAGCCTAGCCCCAGAGTCTGCCCTCTTAACCACTTCTATACTATACTAAATAAATATTTTTAGGAATGAATGACATAATGTAGTAAATTCAGAGAACTACTATGTAATCTTAACTACACTGAATTTTAAATTATTTTTGGTTTCTGGGAAAATATCAATTGGGTGCCCAATGCTTCAGAAGTTGTGCCCCCTGACTTACATTACATTGCAAATACAGACAAGCGAGAAAGCTGTTATAGTAGCATGTATCCAAGTACTGTGATGAGAAAATATAAGCAGCTATGGGAGCACAAAGCTAGGGTGTCCAATCCAGTCTTGGGGCTTGGGAGTCAGGAAAGGCTTTTAAGAGGAAGGAATATCACAACTGAAATGAGATTTAAAGGATGATCGAGACAAAAAGGAAGGAAGGATGTTCTAGACAGAGATAATTCCAAATATTACAACCAAGTGGACAAAAAATAGTAGAGTGCACCTGAAGAACAGAAAAAGGAAATGTTCAGTATAGTTGTAATCTAGAGTGTGAGGGAGACAAGGCAAAAGAATGGGTGACAAATCTTAGAGGACGTGAGAAAATATAAAGAGTTTGGACTTTATCCTTACGATTTGGAAGTCAGTGATGGATTTAATGTGGGGCAGATAAACAAGTGATATGACCAGATTTACATTTGATTACTGTGGCTGATGTGTGGAGAGTAGATTGGAGGGTGACAAGGCTGTGGGCTAGAAGTCAGTTTAAAAGGCTAAGTAATCTAGGAAAGAAATGAAGTATCACACATGGTGAGTTTGAGACGTCTAAAAGATAATCAAGGCGCCAGCCTGGTGGTGTAGTGGTTAAGTTTGCATGCTCCGCTTCAGCAGCCTGGGGTTCACAGTTTCAGATCCTGGGCGCAGACCTACACACCACTCATCAACCCATGCTGTGGTGGCATCCCACGTGCAAAACAGAGGAATATGGGCACAGATGTTAGCTCTTTTTGTTGAGGAAGATTGGCAACAGATGTGAGTTCAGGGCCAAGCTTCCTCACCAATAAAAAAAAAAAGAGAAGATAATCAAGAGATGTTTAGAAGAACATTGAGTCTCTAGGGATGGAGCTCAGCAGAGAGTGCTGAGCTAGAGAAACTGATCTTAGTTCTGAGTATGGTCTTCAATACTCAGGAGTAGATGAGGATTCCCAGGAATAATGTGGAGTGAGAAGAGTCTCCGAGTCAGAATCCTGAGGAACGTCAACATTTAAAGCCTGGATAAAGGAAAAGAAGTCTGAGAGATGGAGTAGGGTGTGAGTTTTCAAAGCCAAGAAGAGCATGGTAAACTAAATCTAAATTCATCCACAGGGCAACTAATATAAAGTTGATAATATCCATTGCAATTAGCCCCAAGGAAGTCCTGTATGACCTGAATGAAAGTAGTCTCCCATTAGAGTCTTGAAGACAGAAATAATAAACTGAAGAGTAAGTGCAAAGTGAAAAATATACAACTTTTTCAAAAATTGTGGCCTTTAATAGAAAGAGATAGGGCAACAGCTGGAGGGGGCAATCTGAGTCCAGGAAGAAACCGTTCTTTTTAAGACAGCAGAGATGTGAGTATATTTGAGTACTCACGGCAAGTAGTTGATGGAGAAAGGTTGATGGTACAGGAAACAGAAGGGATAACAACTACAGCAAGAGCCTTGAGAAGTCATGAAGAGAAGGAATCCAAGACCCAGGTCAGGGGATTGGCACAAAAAGGAGAGATAACATTTGCTCAACTGTAAAGGAAGGAGGGAGGAAATAAGAATGAGAATGCAGGTAACTGTGTAGGTGGAACTGTCAGGAAGACAGGGGGATTTCTCATCTGATGGTTACAATTTTCTCTATGAAGCCAGTAAATTTTGGTATGCTTGTGCTCACTGGTATCTTCTTTGTATTTATTGCAGATAGATATATAGATATAGATATAGATATAGATATAGATATAGATATAGATATAGATATAGATATAGATATATCTCCAATATATATAGCATACATAGTAGGTAAATACTTTTAAAACAGCACATAGCCTAACATACCTTAATATCCTATACAGCATCTATTATAATACCCCACATATAACACAATAGGAAATCAATAAATACATGGTGATTAATTTTTAAAACATCTCATTTTATACTTGTGCTAACACCTGAATAAAGGTATGTCAATTGATCTTAAGTGAGAATGCATTCAAAGTTCTTTTAACTATTCCTCTTGTGTCTACCACATGCAACAATAAAAGAAAAAAAAAGAGATCAAGAATATTATTCCAATATTTCTATTTTTTGCAGGGCTATAAATTAGGTTGCCTATTATACACAAAGTAACAAATTCTGTTGTTTGCTTCGTGTAGTTTTATGTTTTAAAATCAGAAAGAATTATCTAATGATATCTATTAAACTATGCTTAATAGATCAGTTCCTTTATGTTTATGCCTTAAAATAAAATACTTTTCATTCCAGCTATTAGCAGACTCTCAATTGCATATTATAGCTTAAACTGTAGTTAAACTGTAGTTAGTATAATAACCATGAGACTGTCAGGCAGAGGTCCAAATAAACCTATATTTGCTACTGGAAACTTCTGAGAAAAGAATTTGAGACTAAATTTCACTTACTCTTTTTCATTTAAAAAATGGTGCACGTCTGAGAGTCCAACAGTTCTTCAACTACATCATCAAACATTGTTTTAAAGTGATGCTTTACCATCAAGGGACGAATGGATAAAGAAGATGTGGTATATATACACAATGGAATACTACTCAGCCATAAGAAACGATGAAATCCAGCCATTTGTGACAACATGGATGGACATTGAGGGTATTATGCAAAGTGAAATAAGTCAGAGGGAGAAGGTCAAATACCGTATGATTTCCTTCATTAAGTAGTAGATAATAACAACAATAAACAAACACATAGAGTCAGAGATTGGATTGGTGGTTACCAGAGGGGAAGGGGGGAGGGAGGAGGGCGAAAGGGATAATTCAGCACATGTGTGTGGTGATGGGTTGTAATTAGTATTTGGGTGGTGAACATGATGTAATCTATGCAGAAATAGAAGTATAATGATGTACACCTGAAATTTATACAATGTTATAAACCAATGTTACTGCAATAAACAAAAAAAATAATAATAATAAAGTGATGCTTTAAAAAAAAAAGCAATTAGGGCAAAGCTAGGTATCGAGACTCTGACGACTCCTCTACCATCAGTTGTACAGGCTGAAGTCACAAGTTTCTTACCTAATTTGAGTTTTGCATACAAAATTTGAATTAGGCAGTTTTCATTCAAATTATTTCCCCCCTTCTCTCTCCAACCTTTTTGAACTTCAAACCTTCCTTTCAACTTTTGCTGTCGGTAAGGAAGTTCAATTTTCTGTCAAGAGCAAACTTATTTCCTTTCTCATGCAATTCATTATAAATGATGGAAATCATTCCATACTCTTGTAGATGGCAGGTCTGTGTTTCTCTCAACTCGAGTAGGTTGAATTCGCCAATCTCGAAAGACCTTTAATTGGTCTTCAGGGTATTATCATACCACCTTTTACTTATATATGACTTTCTGTCAAAAAATTCCGGATGTTTAAGCTAAATTTGTTTAAGTTAAAATTATCTTCACAACATTTCAATAAGGTAGTTGGAGGCTTACTACCAGTGTGAAGATGAAAAACACTTGGCTCATTGTTATATGAAGTGCTAGGGCAAATCCTGAAAGATCAGATCTCCAGATTGTTATACTGGTTATAGATACCCACTTCTTAACATTTTGGCTTTACTAAGAGTTGCCTGATTTTGCAAATAAAAATAAAGGACACTCAGTTAAATTTGAATTTCAGATAAACAATAGATCAATTTTTAGTATAAGTATATCTCCCATGCAATATGTGGTATATACTTATACTAAAAAGTGATCCATTGCTTATCTGAAATTGAAATTTAACTGGGCATCATGTATCTTACATGGTAACCCTAAATGCTTCTCATCTGAGAAGAGAAATATTGATCACACTGTTTCCTTGAATGATTCTTCTGGCCTAAACAATATTGCAAATTCATGTTTCCAAATCTCTACTAAGATTTAAAATTAGAAATTTGCTCAGAACTCTTTAAAACAAGAAATTCTTGAATCTTCCAAGCTGAGAAACTTATAACCAAATGCCTATCTTGGCACTTGTAATTATGTTTTTTAAACATGAAAAAAATAATCCAGGAAAGCTTGACTAATGATAGCTTAATATCCAGACCCAAAAGGGAAGTGGGGGAAATAATCAAAGAACAATTTACAAGCTCTTAGAAAACTGAGACTTGCTAGAGACACTGAGTATGACATAAAGAAAAAATAATGGCATACCAATTTAAGATTATATATTGTAGGTGAAGAGAAGCAAGACATAGGACACAACATTAGCATTTGCTTTGCCCATGATATACTTATTATAAACAGTCTAGGCCAACATGCTATTATTAATGACCAAATGTTTGGAGCACCACAATGAAAGACCACCATCAATGGCTCACAAACAATAGAAATGCAATGAGTAGTCGTCCCTGGAAATTTGCCTTGGCTCAAAGTCATTTAAAATTATTTTAATGACTAAATGATAGGCGACAAGATAGCACCAACAATTGTTGACAAGAGTTGCTAAAGACAAGAAAATAGGAAAGAGATGAGACTAAATCTCTAATACTTTCTACATACAGACAGTCAATTCTTCTAACAAAATGATTTCAAAAGGCTCAAAACTCAGACCAGAATTTGCATGGGAAAAACTTCATAAAAATACTCCATTGGTAAAAAAGTATATCATTTGCCAACAGACCCAGCCCATATTCACAAGTCCACTGAATCTGCTAACACATTTAAATATAGGGTTATTAATAAAAAATAATTGAGTTACACTATCTTTCTGACTAAGTCAATTTTCATGGGGTAGTAAATGGGAGACAGTTTGAAACTGCTGTTTTCATGATATTGAAAGGAGGCAGTATTAGTGTCCACTTAGGTTTGGATTTATCTGTTCAGCCAATTTCAAGTCAAAGCCTCTAGTCATAATAACCTCAAATGTTTCCCATGATTTGGGCATAGCCCATTTGCCCACTTTCATATAGAAATGCATCTATCTAAATGCGCCAATTTTTAAATATGAGCAATAGTATATATTCCTTGTCTTATAAATTTGAACAATTAAGATAAGGGAAATTCTGACTGGCTTGAGAAGTGCAGAAAAATTATGTAATTCTAGAACTGACCAAGTGAATATAAATCCATCAGCAGTTAGGCCACTGCTGGTACAGGAGAAAATTGTTAAGAACAATAAAGCAATGCATTCTCCCAGAAATCACTTGTAAAAGGACTCTCTTCTCAGACATTTGTTTTATAAATACTCAGTTGATCCCTGTTTTAATCTTAATGTGATTTTTAATTACTCTGTGACTGAAGCCCTTTTTATTAAAAAAAAAAAAAGAAGACAATACGAAAGTATTAACCTTCAAAAAATTTTAAGTAGGTATTTTTGTTAGTATATGGGCCACATTTGTCCAAGTTGTTACTGACCATTACTTTTTATATATTAAAACATCATTATCTGCTCCTTGAAGGTTTTAGTGGGTTTAGGGCTTAGCTTTTAATTCTTAATACCCTAAAGACAATAGTCCTGAAAGGACAGAGCATAAAAGAAAGTACTCTACTGAAAGAAAGGACTTCTTAATCCGCATTTGAATTGTGCTCAAAATATATAACCCTTTTTAGCCTTTTTAAATTTTTGATTTAAGTCACAGACCTAGTACAAGAATATAGCAGTCTGGACATCTTTTCTTACTAAGACCTAAGTAAGTGTATATCTCATACTGGAAAAAGAACGGAACACACAAATGCTGAACATCGACTTGGAAATGTTTCACAACTTTTGAGTGTTTTTCATTTTCTGCTTCAGCATTCCAGTGCAATGTCTCTGCCCCTCTGATCACTTGTAAAACCCCCAGTGCCTGTCAATTATGAACCGCAATTAGGAATTCTGCGTGGAGGACCCTCCTACCCACTGCATACTCAGTCCTTGTTTCTGTGTTAGCTGAGCAAAACGATATATCTTTATACAATAGGCAACCACTTAGGAATCAATTTGGTGTTTTATTTTTATACTACTTTCAAAGAATTCAGTTAGATTTAAAGAAAACGAAAAACTACTTCTTTTTTAAAAAGTCTAGATTTCACCAAAATTCTTTAAAACAAGGTAAAATTCCTATATTGCTATTAACACCTAAAAAATAATATTTGATCCCTAAACAAAAGCATTGCTTTTCTGTCCAATTTGATGTCTTTTTCACGCTGCCTCAGTGATGGCCAAATAATTGGTTGTTCACTTGTGTCCTTGTCTCCCCCGACAGTTCCACAGATGCCCTGAACAATGCTCCAAAGACTGCTTTCAGTAGGGGCAAATCCTCATTAATCATTCCTGGCTGACAGCACAAGGGGACACCTGCATCTGGTGCAGGAGCCCAGCCATGGCTTCTGAGAGCATGGATTAAAAACTAACCCATTTGAGGTGTGGCAGGCTACTTTTAACAGGAATGTGATAAACAACAACAACACACACACACACCAAACAACAAAAACAAATCCTCTTTTGGCATCCCCATTTATTTAATATCTCAAACTGAGGCTGTGGTTCATGTTGCCATTAAAATACCGTTCTACTCTAAGAAAGTATATCAGAAAACTAACCACATAAGGTTATGATAAATAGCTGCTAAACTCTTCATGCCTGCATCACCCAATGTTAGCATTAAATACTGATGAACTGTCACATAATTTTCATTTAGAAATGATTGCAGTTTCAGCTTCCTATCTTATGGTGCTTGTAAATATCTCCCCTACTATATTTCACAAGTACAATGTATGAAATATACAAATTTCTTGAGCAAGAGCTCTTGCCCCTATGTGATCGCTTTCTTTTACTGAAATAATAAATATAACTATTTTGAAGAAAGTGTTAAAAAGAATCCTGGAAATTCCCCCGGGGAAATTAAGTATATTGTTATTACCATTAGAGCTATGTTGACTTGCTTTTTCAACAAATGGAGTATTTTTTAATTTCACAGAATACAAGAGTTTTCTGCACTTGTCATTATTTTCCTAATTGTATCAACCAAGAAGACCAGACATAATGAACCTCAATCCATATCTCACCTTAAGCAAAAGTATGTTTGTAAAGCATCAGAGCATAAAAAGACTAGTAGTAAAAATTCTTAGGAGTCTTAGGGCAAACAATACATTAAGAACTTCTTTTAAAAATGGAAGTTATAAGCAAGCTAAAAAAACCCTGCAAATAAAACTAACAAAAGAATACAATGATTAATAAAGTTCATGTTTATAATTCTCACTTTGTAAAAACAAATAACAAATTTGTCTATACATCAATCAGAGATGAATTACAACGTTATCATAAACATAAAAGTGAAAGGTAAAACAATAATGAATGCAATGCAATCTATAATTTCATATTGGAAATCTTTGAATTGGAAATACAACCAAACTTTGAAGTTCTAGTTTAAAAAATTATACATATATGCAAAACTGTATATTGGGTAGAAACTAAAGATTCCCAATGTGAAAATTTATCTTGCATTTACTTTGGATATTTAGAGTGATTCAGATACGAATCTTTAGAGCCTTTAACAGGTAAATAATGTTTTTAAAATTGTAATTTTCAAGTCATTACAATATTCCTTAACCTAATTATTTACAGAAGTATTTAATTTAAAAGAATGTGTATGAAGCTGAAGATGGAAGAGTGGGTTAGAAGCTGTGACACAGCAGCTTAATAACCAGCAGAGCCTACAATGGTAGTAAATACTATTTGCTACTATTTAAATGCTATGCAAGAGACTTCCAGTATCTCCCAGAGAAGTCCAAATTGCCCTTCTCTTCAACTTTGCTACGGCCTGTCCCATGGCAAGGACACAGCGGCCATGCAGTCAAGCTCTTTGCCCAAGGTCATGCTTTGGCCCTTTGTGGATCCTGCTGGTAGCAGCTCACAACCAAGGGCTCCAAACCTATTTGAAATGTACTGCACTTGGATAATTGAGTGTAGTAGCCCCAGATCCTGCATAGAGACTCTCCCGTTTTTATATTTGCTTTTTTAATCAGAACTAAGAATTATGGCATGTCTACTCTTCATTGGGAGCTGTGGAAACAGAGCCTGAAAGTGTCCTCCAGTATATTCTAGTGAAAGTTTGGTAATAAGAAACTATCTGTTTCTCATACAGAACATAAAACTAAGGCAGTAAGGAAGGAAAGAAGGAGAGAGAAATAAGGAAAGAAGAAAGGCGAGAGGGAAAGTGTGGGGCTAGTTGTAAAATTCCTAGCATCATCAGTCTCTGGTACTTTCTAGTGCAGGCCTTTTTTCTACACACCATTTCAATTTTCCCTACTCCCAGGAAAGGAAAAAGAAGTAACTAACTTTTATTGAACATGAACTCCATGGCAGGCATTTTCTGTGTGGATCTACCTCATTTAATCCTTACAATATTCCTTTAAAGTTGATATTGTTTTCTCCATTTTGCAAATGAGGAAATTGAGAATCAGGGAAGTTAAATAATACGCCCAAGTCACATAGACAAAGGAAAAACAGGTTTCAAATTAGACCTGCCTTCCTCCAAAGCACATGTTCTTTCCACCAAACTACAATGTGGCAACAATTTATTTCCAAATCTCTGGACTTAAGTCTAAAAACATCCATCCGTCCACTGACGCAAATCCTCAAATTTGTGTCATAGTTGCCCATTTCATTCGGTTTTCATGTGCCCATCACTCCATCCCAGTCATGCTCATCTAGCTCTTTCCCATTCATTCTTTATGTCTTGGCCCACTGTCACCTCACCAGGATTATTTTCTCCTCAAATTGCTTTTAAAGCATCCTTAACCAACCTCTGCATCATAGCCTTCTGTATAATATATTGCAATTGCCTGTTTACTTAACTTTACTCTTATCTAGCCTCTATTCCCAGAGATTAGTGGCAGCCTCTTAACACTGTTCTCTTCAATATGACTAACAACTACGTTCTGAATGAATGACTGACTCACTGAATGAATAAATGAACAAAGAACGAATGGTTACATAGACGACTATTGTAAAAAGACTACTAGAGATTTAAGTAAGCAGGTGAAAAATATTTGAAACAAAATAATTGTAGTACTTCAAGAAAAAAATCAAGATTTGTCTTCAAATTTCAAAATAGAGATGTTTATTTTCTTCTATTCTAAAATGTGCCAGAATGATTGTAGGCATGTACATTACATTTGATTACCGATATGCAAAGAAGAGCTTAAATTCAGATTTAAATAATCATTCAAAAATAAGCTGCATTTATGGGCCAAATAAGACATTTGTAATTACCACTGTAACTAGGAATGTTGCTTCGTTTGAAATTTATATTTTTTTATATTTAGTGATAAATATTTTACAGGCTCCACTAGGATCTTGTTTTAAACCTTATTTCAGTTAATTAAAGAAACCTGAAGCAAAGTGTTCCTAATTCATTTTTCAAACAACAGAAGACACGTTAAAACATGTTTCATTATTTATTGCATAGTTTCATATGTAGCAGTACATTATTTCTGAAAGAACAACGAATGCAATGTTATTTTAAATAGATTTGCTGAAACCAAACATTATACCTCATGCTCTCTCTCAAAAATAACACCAACTACAATACATTATATATCATCATTTTACATTGAACATTAAGATTTTCACATTGAAATGCTTATATTATTTTTCAGAATAGAATTTGAGAGCTCTAATAAGCTTAAATAATAATTTATTCTATTTTCTTTATGTTATATATTGGGAAAAAAGAAGCCCGAAGAGGTTAAATTACTTACTCCAGGTCACATGTGTAAGGAATATTAAAACCTATGCCCCCAACTCCAATCCCAATCGTAATTTCACAGAACATGCTGTGTATTACATGGTACAGTTTAAGGGTCAACAAACAATGATCTGCCAGTCAAATCTGGCCCACTGCCTATTCTTGGTAAATAAAGTTTTATTGGAACAGAGCCATATTCATCTGTTAATGCATTGTCTATGTTTTTGTGCTATAACAGCAAAGACAGGTGGTTTCCACAGAAACCATGTGGCCCACAAAACCGAAATTATTTACTATCATTTCATTTACAGAAAAAATTTGCTAATCCCTGAATATTTAATAGGACTATGATACATTAAAGGTTCAAGTCCACAGTGGAAATATACCAGCCTCATCAATAAACTGTAATTTGGAGAATAAAGTATTATAACTATGTCATTGACAAAATAAAAGACATTTAAAAAATATATAATTGATTGTGTGGTAATTCTATGCTAAAGGATCACATCACTCACATCACCCTTGTTATGCTCCCCCTTTCTTAAAAGTAAATCAATTGAGGTTTAAATTGGTTATATAACTTGCCCTTGGTTACTCAGCCATTCAATAGCAAAGATAGAATGTGACTTGGAATATGATTCCAGAAAAACTCTAATAGTGGGAAAGTGAAAGATAAATATGCAGTATCACTCACATTGAAAAAAATAATAATTCCAGAAACAGAAACAATTCATTTCAAGTATAATTCACACTATTAAAGTGAGTTAAGGGGCTATTTCCATTCTTTGCATAAAAATAGACTATTAAGACAAAGAACCAATGATAGAAAAAGAAAGTGTCAGAAAATTAAAAAGTACAATTATCAAAAAAAGAATTCAATCAAGGGACCAAATATTGTCATCAACTACACCAGCAAACAAGCAGGAAGTATGAATGACAAAAAAAGGAAACCTTCTATAACAGAGGGCAAAAAACAAAGAAGTGGCATCTAGTAGAAGAAAAAAAAAATCCCAGAATAGAGGACAGAGTCAATGGAGGGCAGGAAAAGTGAAAGAAATAAAAAATGAAGAAAAGTTTACTAAACTCAGAAAGAAATAAGTCTTCAGAATAAAAGTCCTCAATATGTGTCAAGCAGAGTAGTGGGAGCAGGGGGAGGAGTATACACTTAGATAAATTCTGGTTAAATTTACATATTCCAAAGATTAAGAAAGGACATCTAAAATCTTTTAGAAAGGAAAAAAAAGTTTACTTAATAAGCAGTGACATTCAAACTGATATCAAATTTTTTACAACCACAATTTGCATTAGAAGACAACAGATTAATGCCTTCAAAATCCTGACAGAAAATTGTTTTGATTCTAGAATAATTCTATGCCCATACCAATCTACCAATCAACTGTCAGAACAAAATAAAATATGTTTGGATAAGCGTAAACAAGAAAATATATCTTCTGTGTAACCTCTAATGAAATGTTACTCAAGGGTGTTCTCCAGCAAAACAAAAAGAGGCTAGACAGGCTAGTGACACGAGGTACATGAAAAAGTTGCAGTTAACTATAACCAAGAAGTAGTGAAGAAAATTTAAAATAACTTAAAAGTCTAATGCTCTTGACCCTTTTGAGAGATTTTCTTCTCTTTGGGTCCAAACGCTATATTTGATTTAACATTGGATAACAGTTATATGAGCATAAAACTATAAGTGTCATTTATATTGAGGGTCATATTTAGATTCAACCTATAGTCAAGTTTGGAAGATTAAATTATAGTTAGAGATGAAACTTAGGCAATGTGAAAATGATAATATAGCTATATTATAAAACTAAAATTATAAAAATTGAGTTATTAAAAGTATGAGGGGAGGAGCAAACTAATGTGCTAAGTTCTTCATTTCTAATAAATATTCAAAAATACAATAAATCAAGAAATTGATGAATATTTAAAAACATAATAGTAACTGTCAAAATAATTAAAAAATAGAAACTAAGAATAATTGCCTCCAAAAGTGGGAGGCCTAGGGAAGTTGACTTTTATTATTTATTTTAGATTCTTCTGAACCATTTGAATGATTTTTACCATATGCAAATATTAATTTATTAAAAAAATATTTTGTTGAAGTAACAAAGGAGAAAATCAAGAGAATATAAAACATCTTTCATATATTTTCTAAGAATGTAATATGTTTGGGTTCCTATGCTTTTCTTGCCCCTGATAACCTACTAAAACTGGCTAGAGTGGCAGCCCTCAGAGTTCAGTCCTTTGGGAAAAGAGTGTCACAATCAGAACTAAGCACAGAGTAAATTAGTGATTTAAATCAACGCAGAGATAGTTAAAATATAACAGTGAGTGCAAAGATAAAAACGCACCTGCACTAGATGTGTGAGAGCTGACCGTGGAACAGGCACTGCGTTGTCCAGATGAAAGAGGTGCCTAAAATATGGGTCCCACTTGTATTGGGAAATATGATCAACTGTATGACAAATATCCATTCATTTTATTCAACAAATGTTTCTTAAGCACTCAGTATGTTCCATGAACATACTTATTTGTAAAGAAGCAAGACTATTGCCTCATTCTTACATATCTACTGAAGTTGTTACTGCACTTAACCATTGAATTCTCCACCTTAACCAATCAAATTAATGGAGGATTTCTTTACTATGAGGCCATAATTCTAATTTTGCTTTATATATAAAAGACAAGTTAGATCTCAATATACACAGTAGGTTTGTTCATTCCTCTTCTATCCATATCTGCTATACTAAATATTTACTTCCAGATAATCTGGTATTCTGATTCTAGTCATTCATTGCTGACTTCCTGCAGTATGTCTCATTCATTCATTTACTCATCCAGAAAATACTCATTGCATATTAACTATAGGCATAATCTTATGCTCTGGGAAAAGAGCAGTAAACAACAAGCAAGTCCAAACCCTCATGGAGTTTACGTTCTGAACTCATCTCCTATTTCAAAAACAAGACTTCCATTTCTTTAGTATCCATGTTCAACACATATGTTTGAGAAATGCTAATCGCCACACTAATGTACAACAATTACTCTTCTGTTTGCAAAGAAGGAAAATGAGATTAGGGGAGAATGAACAATTCGTCTAAAATCAAAAAGCAACAGAATTCTTGACCTAAGCCTAAGAGAGATTTACTTTGGTCTCCCTAAGGTTAGTAGGAAATCTAATCTTTAAATTATAAAAATATGTTCTGTGCATTGGCAAAAGAAAATTAAAATTACATATAGATGAAAAACTAGAGTAGGCTATAACACCGTGAGATGTGTAGTGTATAGAAAGACCTATAAATTTTATCTTAAAATCTTGAAATGAAAAAGGTAATTAAGACGTGGGTCACATTAAGGTGGCTTTTTTTTCTTTGCCTAGATTAAATAATATTAGAGCAATTAGCATGTCAGAGAAGTTTTTCAGGTACATTTTTTATACTTCTTACCCATATTCCCTAAAGTAAAAGGAATAATTAACTGAAATCCAATTAGTGCAGACTTAGAACACCTGTTTCTGAAATCCTTTGAATAACTTTATCATATTATTATTTTTTTTTTTGGTCTTTGTTTTAAGATGAAACACATATCCCTATCCGGTCGCTCTTAGGAGCTGGAAGATTTGCATATCACATAGAAGAAAAGTACCTGTTTGTAAAAGAAACTCTAAGATTAAAAAGACCAAAAGAGTTGTGGATATATTAGAGCAGTCTACTGTTTCTTAACCCTCTTTTGACCAAACAAAAATGCATAAAACTTCTCTCAGTGCTGGAAAAAAGAATTTAATTTAGGAGAGGATGATACAGACCCCACTTTTTTTTTTTAATATCCATAATAGAATCATTGTTTAAAATGCACATCAAAGAAGGAAATAATGTATTTTGGTGGGGGGAAATATTTGATATTTTATTTCTCAAATAGTAGTGGAGAGAAATGTAGGTTTTGTTGTGATAGCAAGAATAGTAAATTATGGTAATTCTTAGGAATCAAGAAGGGATTAAAGCAGAATAAATATCTAACTGAAAAAGGCATCATAAATAGAAAAAAGTATAAGGAGAAGGAACACGCAAAATGAGTAATAAGTACAAAGTGTATCAATCATTTCACTAAAGGTTAAATTTTCTCATTAAACAACAAAAACATCTGATCAAGTTTAAAAGCAAAATCTAGGTATATGCTGGAGACCAAAAAAATCTTACAGACCTAAAAATTACAAGTCCATTTCTCACTAATCCTGAGTTCAAAAAAGAAATCAAAAGGAAAGTACAAACTATCTAGAAAGCAAAGCAAAGGAGGACGGTTCATAACAAAAATATGAACACCAAAGGTATTTTTTTGATAAGAAAGGTGGGCAGATAAATGTTTCTGAGGAGAAAGGCAACAGAACTTCAATTCCTCTTCTGTGACTTGGAGAAGTTACTTCTATTTCCAATGACCATTTTTAAGAAGTTTACTTACATTTCCCAAACACCTTGGCCTCATGATCCACAGTTGCAAATCCAATGTATGACCCTCTAGATGATCTCCTCTTGTCTTCCCTTGAGTGAAATCCTTTTGACCATTGTATTTATCCTTCACTTTCAGAACGTAAGAAAGAGAAAAGAGAAGCAAAATATAAGAATGTTCATTTCTCTAACTGTTCACAATTCCAGAAAGAACTGATGTGGGAATGGCTTAAAAGGAAAGTCTAAAATGGACTTCTGGAAATTAACACTTTTGGGTAACAAATACGCTAAATAGCTTTCCTTTAGATCTCTTTCTGTGTTCTTTTTTAAAATCTAAGGGAATATTCCTTAGAATATTTATAGACACATGGATCAGAGCATGTGCCAAATTATAGATTGATGAAGACGATACAATAAAGCTTAAATTAATGTTTGATCTACATAAGATAACTACATGAACTTAGGGGATTTTTAAAAAATCTGGCACCATTCGGAAACATACTTTTCAATAGGCAGGTAATGTGAGCCAGATATGCAATTTTAAATTCTCTAGTAGCCACTTGAGAATAAGTAAAAAGAAAAAAAAGGTAATATTAATTTTAATTATGTATTTTATTTAATCCACTATATCTCAAATATTATTTCAAGATGTAATTAATATAAAAAGTGACTCATGAGGGGCCGGCCTGGTGGTGTAGTGGTTAAGTTCATGTGCTCTGCTTTGGCAGCCTTGGATTCGCAAGTTCGGATCCTGGGCGCAGACATACACACTGCTGGTCAAGCCATGCTGTAGCGATGTCCCGTATAAAGTAGAGGAAGATGGGCACCGATGTTAGCCCAGGGCCAATCTTCCTGAGCAAAAAGAAGAGGATTGGCAACAAGTGTTAGCTCAGGGCTAATCTTTCTCACCAAAAAGGAAAAAAAAAAAAGGGACTCATAAGATATTTTTCATTCTTTGTATACTATATTTTCAAAATTCAGCATATATTTTAATTTATAGCACATCTCACTCTGGACAAAACACAATTTCAGTGCTCAATAGTCACATGTGACTATCATATTGGACAGCAGGAATCGGACATTTTGCAAAACATTCAGAGATCCAGAGACCCAGCAGTAATTTCTAGGCCCACTCCTCTTAATTTATTGATAGACCACTTAAAATTTTATTTCTATGCATAAAAAGCCTTCACACACAGACCATAGGCTACTGAACTCTAATCAGATCCTTTTGTGGCCAAAGAAGTTTTCCCTGTCCTTGCAGAGTTTCCAATCAAAATGTATAGATAAAACAGGGGAGAAAAATATTCCAAATATGAAGTGAAAGCCTTCATAAATATATTTGAAGAATAAGTTCACTAGGTAATATTTAGAGTCTAATTTAAAAATATCTTACTTTAGGGAATTTATATTGATTAAATTATAGAAAAATTACATATAATTTATTTATGCAGTAGTTACCCATCTACAGTTTTTAGTCAGACTTGAGCTTTTAAGTATCATTAGTAGGGAAGCTCTATTTGTAACAGTGACATTCTGTAAAGTCTGGTCTATTTCCTTATATTTATTTTTCCTTAAATCTCCTGGTAAATTCAGTTAGGTGATTCCAATGTAAGGTTTAGTGTTTCATGGAAAATTCCTTATTGGCTCTTTCCTATAAATAAGTGCTAATTTGACTTCTCCAGGTTGGCTTGATGTAGTCACCCTAAAAACCTAATTCATTGAACAGAAACACATGAAATGCTTGATGGGGGCTTATTTTATCTTCTGGTATGTTGATTTATAAACAGACTCCCTGGCCTGTTGTATGATAATTAGTCTTCATCCTGACACCTTCTCCTTCACCTTAGATAGTATACTCCATGATTTTATTCCCCTTGGCCAGAATTTTACCATTATGTGGTTGCAGTTCATAATCCTTGGAGATCCTTGTTAGTCTTGAATCCCAATCATGATTCTTCCTGGTGAACTGCTTGGTGACATGTTTTCTACCAAGCCAAATATTTGAAAATAACTTATGACTAATAAAATTAGCCTGAAGTGTAAATTTATAATAGAAATCCAGGCCTACTTCAGTCTGTGCATGTGACAAAAAACAAGATCATGGTGAAGAAAAAGAAAATATACTTTAAAAGTTTCCATGAATAATAACACAGATTTCAAACTTTTTGATTAATTTGAGATTTTTAGTCATGGTTGAACTTAATAGCTTGTGTATATACTAACATAGTCTGTTATAGTTTCTCCTAATTCATAGATAGATTCCCATTACATAAAATATATTAAGAAGATATTACAAATAGAACTACTGGACTAATTCACTACTCACTGTATCTATGTAAACTTTATAAGGAATACTGTCTTGGCTCATTTTCATACATTTTAATTTTGCCACATGTTTAAACTCGCTAAAAAGTAAAGTATGAATTTTAATGCCCTACAACAATATTTTGACTACATTCATATTTAAAGAGAAAAGCACTCATTGAAAGAATAATAAGCATATTTCCTTTCTTCACCAAAGGGAAAATATAAGTGTAAATGAATAGGATGAAATAAATGTTTGTTAATTGCATACATTTTCAAGCTGTTGAAACCAAATACTTAATCAAAAGATACTGATTTCACAAAAGAAAAAAAAAACATTTGAAAATGGGAAAATGTGTTATTTATTCTAGAAAAATACTATAATGGATGTCGTGTTCACAGAAACTTTTGGGACAGTGGAGGGAAAAATATTGATAAAGTCCTCTGGGTGAAGAAAGAGGACACAAGGTAAGAAGATCTGACAGGACCGCACGCCTGGTGGGCAGGTTGTGCAGTAGAAAGAAGGGTCAGATGCACAAAGAGGATGCAAGGCAAGCTGGGGCAAAAAGCCATTAGTGGATTAAAGGGTAGGAATCCGAGTTCTGAAACACAGGGGTGATAATATAGGCAGCTTGGGAGAGGATTAAAATAAAGAAGTGATAACAGTATTCAGTTAAGAGGGAAGGCTGTCAAAAATGTAAATAGGAAAAAAAGGTAAAACAATGAAAACAAAACCCTGACATTTAATCAAGGGTTATAGTAACAAAAACTCAAAGGGGTGGGGGGAAATGTGGTGGTTTTAGCTCTAGGTTCTGAAATCATTAACAAAGGACCAAGGCAGATGGAAAATTTGGTCCCAATTACAGAAAACCAAATAGACTGCAAAGGAGAAAGAAATAACCCATTTCATTTCCCGGTTGCTTTTCTTGAATACATCATATTAGGCAATCAAAGCCTGACATCTACAATTAGATCTTTACAAGAGAGTGTGCTGTATTATTTAGAACAACAAATTAAAGATAAACCTGACATTTAACAATTCTAAGAGTGTGATATTTCAGAGTACCACACTTAAGCTAGATAGTGTTAGAGTTTTTCATTGTTAATTTTTATTTAAGTGTTTATATAATCTAGCTTATATTCATATTGTTTCATTCATTAAAATATTTTGTTGGTAGTTCTTGAAATTAAAGCTTATTGTTTAAGGAGAAATTTGGCCTTTGATTCATTTCCTAACACATAACCAAGCTGATGCTTTATTATTATCTACTTTTAAGAAGGAATCAAATTTTAACAAGTCTTTTCTTTTTTTTTTTTTTTTTTTTTTTTTTTTTAATTTTTTGTTTATTGCAGTAACATTGGTTTATAACATTGTAAAAATTTCAGGTGTACATCATTGTACTTCTATTTCTGCATGGACTACATCATGTTCACCACCAAAATACTAATTACAACCCATCACCACACACATGTACCGAATTATCCCTTTCACCCTCCTCCCTCCCCCCTTCCCCTCTGGTAACCACCAATCCAATCTCTGTCCCTATGTGTTTGTTTATTGTTGTTATTATCTACTACTTAATGAAGGAAATCATACGGCATTTGACCTTCTCCCTCTGACTTATTTCACTTTGCATTATACCCTCAATGTCCATCCATGTTGTCACAAATGGCTGGATTTCGTCGTTTCTTATGGCTGAGTAGTATTCCATTGTGTATATATACCACAGCTTCTTTATCCATTCGTCCCTTGATGGGCACTTAGGTTGCTTCCAAGTCTTGGCTATCGTGAATAAGGCTGCAATGAACACAGGGGTGCATGTACCTTTGCAAATTGGTGTTTTCAAGTTCTTTGGATAAATACCCAACAGTGGAATAGCTGGATCATATGGTAGTTCTATCGTTGATTTTTGAGGAATCTCCATACTGTTTTCCATAGTGGCTGCACCAGTTTGCACTCCCACCAGCAGTGTATGAGAGTTCCCTTCTCTCCACAACCTCTCCAACACATGTTGTTTCCTGTCTTGTTAATTATAGCCATTCTGACAGGCGTGAGGTGATATCTCATTGTAGTTTTGATTTGCATTTCCCTGATAGTTAGTGATTTTGAACATCTTTTCATGTGTCTGTTGGCCATCTGTATATCTTCTTTGGAGAAATGTCTGTTCAGGTCTTTTGCCCATTTTTTAATTGGGTTGGTAGTTTTTTTGTTGTTGAGATGCATGAGTTCTTTATATATTTTGGAGATTAAGTCCTTATCAGATGTATGGTTTGCAAATATCTTCTCCCAATTGTTAGGTTGTCTTTTCGTTTTGTTGATGGTTTCCTTTGCTGTGCAGAAGCTTTTAGTTTGATGTAGTCCCATTTGTTTATTTTTTCTATTGTTTCTCTTGCCCGGTCAGATGTGGTGTTTGAAAAGATGTTGCTAAGACTGATGTGGAAGAGCGTACTGCCTATGTTTTCTTCTAGAAGTTTCACAGTTTCAGGTCTTACATTCAAGTCTTTAATCCATTTGGAGTTAATTTTTGTGTATGGTGTAAGGTAAGGGTCTACTTTCATTTTTGCATGTGGCTATCCAGTTTTCCCAACACCATTTGTTGAAGAGACTTTCTTTTCCCCATTGTATGTTCTTGGCTCCTTTGTCGAAGATTAGCTGTCCATAGATGTGTGGGTTTATTTCTGGGCTTTCGATTCTATTCCATTGATCTGTGTGTCTGTTTTTGTGCCAGTACCATGCTGTTTTGGTTACTATAGCTTTGTAGTATATTTTGAAATCAGGGAGTGTGATACCTCCAGCTTTGTTCTTTTTTCTCAGGATTCCTTTAGCTATTCGGGGTCTTTTGTTGTTCCATATAAATTTTAGGATTCTTTGTTCTATTTCTGTGAAAAATGTTGTTGGAACTTTGATAGGGATTGCATTGAATCTATAGATGGCTTTAGGAAGTATGGGCATCTTAACTATGTTAATTCTTCCAATCCAAGAGCACGGAATATCTTTCCATTTCTTTGTGTCCTCTTCAATTTCTTTCAGCAATGTTTTATAGTTTTCGGTGTACAGATCTTTCACCTCTTTGGTTAAGTTTATTCCTAGGTATTTTATTCTTTTTGTTGCAATTGTAAATGGGATGGTATTCTTAATTTCTCTTTCTGCTACTTCGTTGTTTAACAAGTCTTTTCTAGCTATTATTTTAAATTTCACTGTACGGCACTGTTAAGCCACATGTTAGAGACATGTCTCTACCAATTATTCCATCAAAAATGGGAACATAACGCCAAAAAAAGTCAAAACTTTACAATTATACTTTAATCCTTGTTCTAACTACATTCATATAATTTTTGTGTGTGTCTGTGAGGAAGATTAGCTCTGAGCTAACATCTGTGGCCAATCCTCCTCTTCTTGCTGAGGAAGACTGGCCCTGGGCTAACATCCGTGCCCATCTTCCTCCATTTTATACGGGATGCCACCACAGCATGGCTTGACAAGCGGTGCATCGGTGTGTGCCCAGGATCCGAACCCCGGGCCACCGCAGTGGAGTACGTGCACTTAACCGCTATGCTACTGGGCCAGCCCGCATATTATTTTTTATAATATAAAAATGTTTTTATTCAATAAGGATTCTAATTATTGATGGAACATCATATTTTTCAATTAAAATGACAAAATGAATAATTTAGATAAGGTCAGTGATGAAGAATGGAGAAACAAATTGTGACCAGGACACATGAGTTTAAAATATTTAAAGCTATTATGTTGTGTATATATATGCATATAGCAGTCTTAAACTGGTGAAAATTTAAATTTCATCTTAATAAAAAATTGCAAGTAATTAAAACGAAAATGGACTGTGCTTTAAAGTGTTTGGCCAGCAGTTCCTAAAGCAGCCTCTCATAAAATGATTAAAACACACATGTGAACATAGATATATAATAACTAAAACCTAACTAAGATTAAAGCTGACACTAAAACCACATCAAAGAATGCCAAAGCTACACCTCATGAACAGATACTAAGTGGGGAAAAAAATGTGAAATTCATTTTTTTTTCTAGTGCCTCTCCTGACTCAGTGACCCAGGTACCACACAATGAGAAAACTGGGAAAGTTGTGGTTACACACCTTTTGAGCTGAAAGAAGCATTTCTCAATGAAGTAAATAAGAGCCCCTGCTTTTTTTTTCATGATGTTCTAATAAGACTTCTCAGAAAAAGGTGTTTCCTGGAACAGAGTTTAGGGGCATGATGGCCAATGCACATCTTCATAATAACTTTGAATTAGAAGAATAATAATGTTTAAACCTGTAAGTCATCAGGCAAAAACAACAAAAAAAACTAACTACAATGAAACAAACAAACAAAAAAAGGCTGGCCTCAAACTTCTCCTTTATAACATTGAATGCCAGAAGGCACTGGGAGCAATAGCAGATTATCCAGATGAAAATGTGGTGATCCAACAATTCAATCTTGCATCAAATTATATCTTACATACCAGAGCATCTGAAAACTACTCTCAGATTAGGAAAAAAAAATCCACGTACTACTAAAAAAAATCCTTGGGGCCAGCGTGGTGGCATAGTGGTTAAGTTCTCAGGCTCTTTTTGGTGGCCCAGGGTTCACAGGTTCACATCCTGGGCACGGACCTACACACCGCTCATCAAGCCATGCTGTGGAGGTGTCCCACATACAAAATAGAGGAATATTGGCACAGATGTTAGCTCAGGGACAATCTTCTTCAAGCAAAAAGAGGAAGACTGGCAACAGATCTTAGCTCAGAGCCAATCTTTCTCACCAAAAAAAAAAAAAGAAGAAAAATTCTTGAAGACATACTCCAAAAGATCAGGAAACAAAACACAACTAGCATTAAAAATCCAAAAGTGAGGCTGGCCCCATGGCCTATGGTTACGTTCAGTGCACTTCGCTTCGGTGGCCTGGGTTCAGTTCCCAGGCATGGACCTACACCACTCGTCAGCATCCATGCTGTGGCTGTGACCCTCATAAAAAATAGTGGACGATTGGCACAGATGTTAGCTCAGGGTGAATCTTCCTCAGCAAAAAAAAAAAAAAAAAATCTGAAAGAGTAATACTTCGATAATATTCTATAAAACTCTATTACTACAAAACACCTACATGCTGGACATATTACAACAAACACACTCTATAATCCATTAATAAGCTCATAAATAATTAGAGAAAATCCTTAGGTACTAGGAAAAAATGAAGAGTAACCTGAAATCACAAAAGAGTGAACTTAAATTCAAACAACATTATCAACTTTGATATAAGGAACTAGAGTTTTAAAGGGGAAAAATAAATACTCTCCCCTGAGAATGTGTAATCTTAGGCCTGCTCACATAAGGGTGTATGGTTCAAATTCATACTATCCTATGATTAGGAAATGGCCAGGCTAAAAGAAACAAATGAAGTAACTCTAGGCTGCCCTCTGACCCTAGCAGAAGCAAATGCAAATAGACCCAGTAAAAGGCATCAGAGCAGATCCAGGAAGGCATCAACAGTATCCACAGTTATTGGCCATGATTTAAAGAACTGAGACTCCCTTTGTCCACATTGAGATTTTAAATGTCCTATTTCAAAGAAAAGATGTGTTCACATGATCATACTATCCATAAGCTACTGAAGTTAGCATAATCTACTATTTGAAGTTGTTAGAAAATCACAGGGCAACACCTAACCAAGTTCTCCCAACACACAAAACACTCTCAAGTTATGAAGGATTGCCTAATCACTTACAGTGATGATGGTATGAAAAGGAAAGTATATCTAATCAAAAGTGAAAGTACTTATATAAGTTGAAGGATTTTGATATAACTAAAATGAAAGATGATAATAATAAAATAATACATGTATATTATATTCAACTATAAAAGCTAAATGTATGATAATATTTGTGATTGAAAAAAATCAGAATTGTGGAAGAACTTACATATTCAGTACCAATAACTTAAGAATAGTAACTCTTGTCACTAATTCATCTCTATATAACAGAGAGAATCTACTCTTCAAAAACTACTCAAGAAAATCAATAATTTTTATTTTTGTTACATTTTCCCAAGATTTTCAAGGAAATATTTTGTTAGTAAAGAAGAATTCTAAATATATTGTTTGGAAATAAATTCTTGTCTCCTTTGACCTAGTAACCAAAAGTTTGGTTTCAGAAGAATGAGGAAATATTTCTTGAACATTTATTATGTGCTAAGTGTTCTAAGTTTTATACATATATTAATAATCACATGCATAGACTATTGCTATCCCCAGTTTATCCAGAAGGAAACTGAGGCAGAGAGGAATTAAGTAAATTTTGCAATCATATAGCTTGCAAGTGGTGAAACCAGGCTGTAAACTCAAATAGTTTCTCTACAGAGCACACAAGCTTAACCAAAATAAAATACTGCTTTGTAAGACTGTGAATAATAAACAACTAGGAATAAAGAGTTTTTAGTAGTAAAAGTCAGAACAACTTAAATATTGCATGACCTGGAAGAAACTTTTAGTCTATTAGCTGACAGCATTTCCAGGTCAGACAATTAACATGGGTTTTGTAATGCAGAATGTTAGCTTCCACAGTGGTAAGTTAATATGATACCAATGAAACCAATTTTTCACATGTGAAACAAATTTTATTTCTAAAATTTAAGCTACTTTGAAAATATCAGAAGAGAGGCTTCTGGGTTTCTATAGGAAAAGACAGACACATAAACCTGAAACTTATCAGGTTTCAGAATGAGAGATCATCAAGGAGCATAAATAACATCCATCCATAATCCATGTCTACAATATAGCTGAAAGATAATTAAAAGTCTTCAAATTACGTGTCAAAAGGAAAATACATGAAACCAGCAGAACTAAAAGTGGAATCCAAAACTGTGTGAAGAGTCTGGTGGAAATTTCATGGAAAATTGGGAGGGGAAGCAGGGGGCCTATCTTGATGCACCTGAGGTCAACTCATCCCCAGAAAAAGAATCTTATATGATTGAGTAAATATTGAGAACAGGTCTGCTACCAGATAGATCAGAGGACTGGTTCTTGGGGAGTCAAAATGAGAGAGGTTGAAAATGCCTATGATCAGATGCTAGTTAGGGAAGAGAAAGTGTTGCTTAGAGGCTTGGTGGTGACAAAGAGAGAAACAAGTAGAAATTAAGAGCCTAATTTCTACAAAAGAAAATCACAAAATCAAAGACGTACAACTCCCCCAAAGTGCAATCTATTAAATAAATTATATTGCATGATATTAACAGAAGAGAGCACACATGACCTAATATATCTAGTAAGCTACTCAGATTCACCACCCATGTTTGAATACACATGTTATTACTGGAAAAGGGAAGCATAAGGATTTTAAAAATCAATAGTAAATGTCAGAAACATCCATCAAACTATTATAGAAACAAAACAAAAAATGAGAATAAAAATGTTTTAGCTGATCAAATTTCTCCCCAAAACAATTATGAACTAGAGGAAAACTATAACCCAACACCCTAATCAGAACCAAACATCCCTAAAAGCATTTTAGATATTAAAAATAACCTTCAAATCATAAATTTTAAGACTTAGAAATGTGAAAACAAAGATGTGAAACAAGAGTTAAGCAACCTCAGTAAAAAACAGAAGAAAAAGACAAAGTCATCTCAGAAATAAAGACTAACTTAAAACATGACTAAGGTGGAATACATTTGATTGAAAAAATAATAAAAGGCATTTAGGAGAGGAGAAAAAACAACCAAGAGAATGAAAATAAAATAAAGAGGTAAATAAGCTAAGAAAGTGGAAGACATAGAAGACAGGAAGAAAATATCCAATACACATGTAATTGGAGTTCATGAGGAAAAAAATAAACCAATAGAATAAGACTAATATTTAAAACTATAATCCAAAATTTTTCCAGAAATAAAAGAAGACATGAACCTGTATATTGAAAAGGAAATGTACTTAGGAAAGTTAACCCAGAATGGTCCACTTAGACATATACTAATAAAACTAATAGATTTAAAAAATAAAACAATTCTTTAGAGTCTCCAGACAAAAAGATCACAAAATTTACAAAGGAAAGAACATAAGATTGGAAATAAGAATTCTTACAGCAAAATACAAAAGAAGACAACAGCAAAGCAATATTTTGATGAAATTCAGGGAACTAAAGTGTGAGCTATAGATTTATATTTACACTGAAGGCATCCTTCAAATATAAAGTCTACGTAAAAAGAGTTTCAAATATGCTATGTCCAGAAGCCCATCTTTGGTAATCTACTGGAGGAGATGCTTCACCCAACACGGAGATACTTGCAGAAATATCACACAATAACTGAAGATAAGAATTTAAAATATTTGCAGATCTAAAATGAAAAACAAAATAAATCCAGAAGAAGAAATTAAGAAAATAATCCTATTTACAATTGCATCAAAATGAATAAAATACCTAGAAATAAATTTAACCAAGAAGGTGAAAGAACTGCATATCGAAAACTACAAACATTAGTGAAAGAAATTGAAGGAAGATGCAAATAAATAGAAAGATATACCATGCTCATGAACTGGAAGAATCACTATTGTTAAAATGTCCATACTACCCAAAGCAATACACAGATTCAATGTAATCTCTATCAAAATTCCAATGGCATTTTTCACAGTAATAAAACAAACAATCCTAAAATTTTATGTAACCATAAAAGACCCCAATAGCCAAAGCAATCTTGAGAAAGCAGAACAAAGCTGGAGGCATCATGCTCCCTGATTTCAAACTTATTACAAAGCTATAGTAATTAAAACAGTATGGTATTGGCATAAGAACAGACACACAGATCAGTGGAACAGAATTGAGAGCCCAGAAATAAACCCATGCATATACGGTCAATTAATTTACAATGAAGGAGCTAAGAATATACAATGGGGAAAAGACAGACTCTTCAATAAATGGTGCTGGGAAAACTGGATAGCCACATGCAAAAGAATGAAACTGGACCACTATCTTTCACCATACACAAAAATTAACTCAAAATGGATTAAAGACTTGAATGTAAGACCTGAAACCATAAAACTCCTAGAAGAAAACATAGGCAGTAAGCTTCTTGATATAGGTCTTGGCAATGATTTTTTGAATCTGACAGCTAAAGCAAAAATAAACAAGTGGGACTACATCAAACTAAAAAGTTTCTGTACAGCAAAGGAAACTATCAACAAAATGAAAAGGCAACCTACTGAATAGGAGAAAATATTTGCAAATCATGTATCCGATAAGGGACTAATATCCTAAACATATAAAGAACTCATACAACTTGATAGTAAAAACAAACAAACAAATAATCTGATTAAACAATGAGGAGAAGATCTGAATAGACATTTTTGCAAAGAAGACATACAGATGGTCAATAGGTACATGAAAAGATGGCCTACATCATTAATTATCAGTAAAACGCAAATCAAAACCACAATGAGATATCACCACATACCTGTTAGAATGACTTATCAAAAAGATAGGAAATAACAAGTGTTGGTGAGGATGTGGAGAAAAGGAGAACCCTTATGGATTGTTGGTGGGAATATATGTTGGTGCAGCCACTATGGAAACAGTATGGAGGTTGCTCAAAAAAACTTAAAACAGAACTACCATATGATCCAGCAATTCAGCTTCCAAGTATTTATCCAAAGAAACCAAAAACACTAATTCAAAGATATATGCACCCCTATGTTCATTGCAGTGTTATTTACAATAGCCAAGATATGGAAACAACCTAAGCATCCATGGATAGATGAATGGATAAAGAAATTATGATATGGAATGTTAATGAAATGGTAATGGAATATTATTCAGCCATAAAAAAGAAGGAAATCTTGCCATTTGCAACAACATAGATGTACCTCGAGGGCATTATGCTAAGGGAAATGTCAGACAAAGACAAATACTGTATAATCTCTCTTATATGTGGAATCAAAATATATTTTTAAAAAACAAGCTCATAAATACAGAGAACAGACTGGTGGTTGCCAGAGGCAGGGGGTGGAGGGTAGGAGAAATGGGTGAACTGTTTTTTGGGTTTTTTTAGATTAAATAAATTAAATAAACAAAAAGTAGTAAAACTTGTAGATAAATACATAAAAAGGTAAATGTTATGTGTTATGACAAATATAAACAACGCAACTAAACAAATGAGAGAAGAAGCAAGACAGAAAAGAGAAAAACAACTAAGCTTTTTAATCAATAAATACAAAATAGAAAGAAATAAAAGAATGTGCTATTTTAAGCTGATAAATCAAAGTAGGGGCCAAAATATATACAATACAAATTTGAAATAAATATAAAATATGCATTTTCTTAATGATATATGTAACAAAAAATGACATAACAGTTGAGATGAATCAGTTATATCAATAAGTGTGAATAGTCTCTGAAAAAGACTATTAGTTTTGAAAAAAACTTTCAAATACTCTGAAAGACAGGAAAGTAGACTTGAACAAATGGAAAAATATCCCTATTCTTGGATAGTATGAGTGAACATTATGAAGATGTCAATTTTTACCATGTTAATACATAAACTTAATGTGATTCTAAAAAAATATTAAGGAGCCAGATAAGTTGTTTTAAATATTTTATGGAAAAATAATTATAGTAGAAAAGCTAGAAAAATCCTTCAAAAGGAGCAATAGAGGGCACCTAGCCCAACCAAATATTAAGACATAATTAAGACAGGATGTTATGGGAGTATGAACAGAGGGAAAAGAAAGCACAGAGATAGACCCAAGTACATATGCAAATTTAATATATAATAAACTGGCATTTCAAATCACTGAGGAAAATATGTATTTTTAAATAAAAGCTATTAATGTACTGGACATCCTTTTGAAAAATATAATATCAGATATATATTCCAAACGTACCAGAATAAACTAAAAACGGATCAGTTATCTAAATGAAGCCATACATATACTAGAACAGAACATGGATGAATTCCTTTATAATTTCAGTATGAGGAAAGCTTTTCTAACTTTGACTCAAAATCCAGATACAATAAGAGATAAACTACATAAAATATGTTAAAAATAACCTTTACATGGGGAGACAAAAACCATAAGCAAAAAGAAAAATGACAAAATGTGAAAAAATATTTGCAACATATATTGCAGATAAAGCGTTACTATTCCAAAAATATAAAGAACTCTGAAAAATGAGCTACAGACATGAACATATGCTTCACAGAAAGAAATATACAAATGATCCTAAAATACATTTAGGATGTTCATGGTCACTTAACTTATAAAATTGAAGATTAAAACCGCACTTATTGACCATTTCTCACTTTGACAAAAATCCAAAGCTTGAGAATATACCTTGTTGGTGGGGTTATGAAGAAACACATTCTCATACATTGTTGGTGAGAACATAACATTATACCACCCTAATGGAGAGGAAGTTGGCAATATCTAGAAAAAAACAAATATAACTTTTGACTCAGCAATTCTAGTTCTAGGAATTTAGTATGAGGACATACTTCCATAACTACAAAAAACATATACAAGGATATTCATTAGAACATTAATTATAATAGCAAAATATTGAAAACAGGTTAGATGCCCAGCAGTAGCAGGCAACAGATTTTTATAGACTACTGTATATCCAAACAATGGAGTACCATGTAGCTAAACAAAAAGACTGAAGAAGATGTCTATAAACTGATAAGGACTGATTTCCAGAATATATTGTTAAATGAAAAAAAAAAAAAAGTCTTGCTATCTATTGTGTAGGAATGAAGAGAATAAAGAAGATACACATTAAGTGGGTTTGTCTGTTTGTGTACATATTGCTTATTTTTGCAAAATAGACACAGGAAAAATAAAACAGAAACTAATGAAAATGGTTACCTAAAGATGGTAAGTGGGAACAAAGTAAAAGAGAAAGTAAAAAGAATCAAAATTTTCTGATTAATATATATGTATATATGTAGTATTTAATGTTATATATAAAATATATTGTTATATATAATCTTTATATATCAAATTAAATAACATTAATATAAATATAACAAA
The DNA here is from genome assembly GCF_057802395.1 of Ceratotherium simum simum. NCBI lineage: Eukaryota > Metazoa > Chordata > Mammalia > Perissodactyla > Rhinocerotidae > Ceratotherium > Ceratotherium simum. The sequence goes on along the minus strand of NC_141918.1, from coordinate 21,413,988 downwards.
TTTATATTTATTAATATTAATTTACATACGGTGATATTTTTATTCAAATATATTGATATTTTGATGTATCAATAAATATATATACTTTAATGTACTATATATAGTATTTAAGGACTGTGTAAATATTTAATATACTATATATAGCATACTATATATATAGTATTTAATGTGTGAGCCATATAAATTCTTTATATAATTAAATAAATCAAGAATACAAAAACACTAAAATTGACTATAAATAGAAATAAATTAATTTAACTGTATATCAGATTTATACCATAAGTGTATTGATATTTTGTGGGTACTGGAGGATACACTAAATGAGTAAATATATTGATGTTGCTGGGAGTCAAGATTCTCGCTGTGGGAAAAGTAAGAGTCAAACATGGACTGGGGAAAGTATGGAAGAACCATGCAATGTAGCTATCAGAATAGGATATATATATATGTATGTACATGTACATATATATGTATATGTGTATACATATATGTATATTTACAAATACATATATGTATACACATATATGTTTTTTCTAGCTCTATCCCCTAAAAGTGCACAGAAACAATATGCACACCATGAACCCAGATCTTGGTTTCTAAATACAATTCCCCACTAAAAGAAACCAGGGATCCTCAGAAAAATGGTTGATTCTAGGTCTTGTGCAGAGAAAGTATAAGGTAAGTTTGTAATATCTTGCTGAGCCAGAAGACAAGGCAGTAAGACAAAAGAGGTGGGGAGGAGGAGAAAGTTCTTCCTTAAAGGAGGTCTATTAATAAATGTAAAATGAATGATATAAATAGAAAGACATCACTTTGCAAGCACTAATGTAATAACTGATTTAAGCAAAGATCATCATGAATTCTAAAAATATTGAATGAAATTTTGTTGGGTACAGGATATTCATAACAGTCTTAAAGTGTCACCCACAGTTATCAATTGCAAGAGAAAAGGATACCTTTACAATGGAAGAACCTCAAAGATGCCACCTTAATCAAATAAACTTAACATCACCAATAATGGAATAAGTCAATATTATAAGCCTCCTGATGTAAAACACTATGCAGGGCACAAGATCATCTGTGTAGTATTCTTGATAAAAATGTTTAACTTGACTCCAATAATATAGAAATAATCAGTAGAAAATTATACAAAATAACTGCCCTGGACTTTTCAAAAGTCCCAGTCATGAAAAATAAGAGAGGAACTCTTCTAGATTAAAAGAAATTAAGACAAGACAACTAAGTGTATTGAATGACCTTTGATTGAATCATGAGTTGAAAAATAAAACAACTGTAAGGGATATTAATTGGATAATTGGGACATTTTTAGTATGTGCTGATATCAGGTAAGATTCTTGCATCAATGTTATATATTTTGAATATGACAACAGCACTGTAAGGTTATGAAAAGGGTTATGAATAAGATTATGAAGAATAATGTTCTTATTTTGAGGAAATATATGTTGAAGTATATAGGGGTGAATTATCATGACATCTGCAACTGATGTTCTTACGGTTCAACAAATATATATATACACGAGAGAGAGATTGCAAATGGGGTGAATTGGTAACAACTGGTGAATCTAGATAAAGAGCATATGGGTGTTCATTATATTATTTTTTTAGTTTATCTATTATAGTTATTAGAGTTATCCATTAATATACTTATCCATTATTTTTTAGTTTAGTTTAATTTTTCAAAATAAAAACTGGAAAAATTTTTACAAATCATTTAGCATTAATAAACAAAAAGTATTAACTTGGAAGAGTTCAGAAATTATTTTAAGCTGAACAAAACTAATCATCATAATATAATTATAGTCTGGTTATTTAACAGTTTCTTATCACCTAAACAAGAATAACTAAAGGAAGCACGTGGCATTTGTTTACAACCTATCTCCATATTAAAGGGATATTCTGATCAGAAGTAAGAATACTATTTTCTCAGATATTGTCCTCATCCACCAAACATGGGTAGTAATACTCAAGAATGTTCACTCTTCGGTTAATTCTAGAAAAGTATTGTAGATTTTGGAGTAAACAGAAGTTAGGCTGGGGTCATTAATTTAATGTTTCAAAATCACTAATTAAATTTCCACATTGGCATCAGGGAACCCTGGCTTCAAGTCCTACCTCTATTACTCACTAGACATGGAATCACCATCTAATTTATTCAGACTTCACATTTCTTATGTGTGAACTGTGAATATGAACATCTAGTTCATTCCCAACTCTGAAGAATTGTAACTTAAATAGACACTATATAATAGCACAATGTCTGGCCAAATTAGGGGCTCTATAAATGTTAGTTGAATCTGAATCTGGTATTGTCTAACAAAATCAATGGTGTAACTTGTTTTTGACACTTCAACTTGGTTCTTTCTATATTAATATAGTCATTGGTGCTGTCTGCAAGGGAAAATACATTGAATTTCATAAGTATGTACTCCCCAGTAGAGATACATCTTCAATTAAAATTTGTATAAAATCACAGTTGTCAAAAAGGCACAAGGCCATATGTAAACTAATAAGAAATTCTCATCCATAATTGATCCACAAACAGTTTTTTAATTAATGCATTTTTTAACAACTATTCAGTGTGACATTGGTATTATTGAAATTAAAACACTTAAAAATATTGTTGTCATTTCCAAATACATAAATACACCTAAAAATAATTTTACCTCTTGTAATTCCCCTTTTACAGAAATATGCCCAACTTATCAAAACCGAGTCACCTTATATATGAATGAAGCAGGTAGTAATCTATGCATTGTATTTTGAGAAATGTCATGGCAGAAAGATCCCCAGTCCCCTCCCCCTAAAGACAACAAAAAGGTCCCAAAAGTGGACAACCCTACAGAAAAGAAAAGATCAGCAGTCAAAAAGCCTCTCCCACCCTCGAAAATATTTTAATTGTTTGCATCTCTTTTAAATATGCTCCAGTAGGAAAATGTGCATAAAAGGAACAGTGGGCGTGAGATGAAGGCAAATCCTCTAATTCACTATTTTTCCAGAGGCTAAACCACATCACATAAATAGTAGATTACAGAACCAAACAGGGCACCTTGGGTGGCTGAGCTGTCGAGAAGACCCCTTCTTCCACCTACTCGTGTTAAACACACACCAGTCCCTGTTTGTAATCATTGATTTGTGTGGACGTTTTGTTTTATCATTGAGGAAGAAGAGAAACGTTTATTTGGTGCCAGAAGCCACCAAGTTGGGGGGGACAAGAATAATGAAGGAGATGGCATCTATTCCCTGCCTGATCCATCCAGGTATGAGTGCCTGTGGTTCCAGAGGTAAAGGTGAGAAGGTGATAAAACTGTCTTATGAGAGATTTCGCTGTGAATCTTAGAAGGCTTAAGAGACAGAAGCAGCTGGAATGTTTTCATGAAAATCTTTGTGTAACACTTGGCACAAGTGAAATTTTGAGTTGGGGAAAAAGCCTTCCTCTCTGGTGTTTCCTCCCCCACTTTGCTCTTCTGTGGCACTCTGAGGGCTGACAGCTTTGTGGGCAGCCGCACTGGGGAAGATAGGAGGGCCACTGTCAGCTCATGCAGGAGGTACAGCTCTGTAAAGCAGCTCTGTGAGTCGAGACTCCGTCAATGGAGAACAACACAGGAGAGAAAGAATATCTGGTCATGTGGGGAAAAATGGGATTTAAGCACACATGAGGCCCCCGTCCCTTTAATTTATACCACATGCTGCCACTGAGTCAGTCTTCCTCAAAGAACCCTTTTATCCTTTTTTAAAAAAATTCTTTTAATCAAAAATATTTAGACATTTCTGTACTATAAGATAAAAATTTCCAGTCACAACCTTCCAAAATGTGACCTAAACTAATTCCCTTTAATTTTCTATAAGAATCTCTGCTGTAGTCAATGTTCCCCAAACATGTTTGCTACTTTCTCTTTCCTCCCAGTTCCTTACCTTTGATCAAAGTATTTCATTTCATGAACTTGCTATAGCCTCCCGCATCCTCTCCTGCCCTTCTAAACACAAACTAGGTCAAGTATCATCGGTTCCATAAACCTTTCACAGCCTTCAGCAAACCACTTGGATCTACTGCTCCTCCCAAAATATGGCACAAACTGTCGATATTCAGAAATTCAGATATTATGCATTACAAACTGAAAACAAATTTGGTTGAGACTTCATCAATTATATATTGTACAGGAACATGTTTTCTTCTGTTGTCTGATTTTATATTTGGCTTTCGTATTGTATTTTTGTCTGGCTTTCCATTCAGAAAGTAAGTTTTGTCATGTTACGGTTGGTGTTATTTTCATCTTTACATCTTCCACAGTGCTTAGCACAGAGAGGTCTTCTATAAATATTTTTGGTGGATAAATTGATGCATTTATCCAGCATGGTATTAAGAAAAAAACAGATGGAATATTTGGGTTGACAATTGCACCACATTTTGAGATGTTACCCGTTTACCTCTGTCCAGAAAAACCTCTTTTCATGTCTCATCTTAAATTTCTAGTAATTGAGGTAAAGTCAAAAACACAGGGCACAGTCTGTCAGCATTTCATAGCAAAAATTTTCCCAACCCACAAGCAAGATTATCAAACAGATAAAATGTTCATAGTCACCTCTTCTTTCATCAGGTTTACCAACACTGAATATATGACTGACTACATATAAGATTAAATCTATCTAAATGAGGCACCATGATCTTTTTATTCTCCATTATGAATAATTGTAAAGAAATTTAATTAAAAAATTGCCAGGAAACTTATGGTCTAAATAAGCTCTTTATATTTATCTTTAAAGTATACTTTTATGTACTAAATAAAGACTCTTCTCTTCAAGTTTTTCGTTATTAGTCAACTGCACTGGCAGAAGGACCAAAATGTTTTGTTTAGTCTTTTGCCTCCTTATTCACTAAGAATCAAAATTAAAGTTATCACATTAAAAGCATCAGCAGCTTTTAACTCCTCTTTATACAACACAGTCAAAGATTATTAAGAACTGATGGTTATTAAACATGAAATTACAGGATGTTTTATTTTAATAGTCTCTTGTGTGCATCAAAAAGCATTGCTTTCTCTTGTATGAAACCTCCTCTCTTTTATTGTTTTACTAATACATTAATGTTATAAATCCTTATGTCATAAAAATGTACAATAGGAAGAAATCTCTTTGTTTATCATTAGCATGAGAAATCAGCCCCATGTTCAATTCAACACATTTCAAGACAAAAGGAAACCACCGATCTCCAACCTCCAGTGCAACAGAAATTAAGCAGAAACAGTAGACTCCGATGGTTTTTAAAACAATATATAAAACTAGATGAATGGATGGGGAGGGGAAAGCAGAGTTGATTCGGGTGAAAAGAAAAACAAACATTATAGTTTCAAAAACATATATTCCATAACAAGTTCTTAAGACTCCCAGGTGCAACATCAGCAGTGCTCGAGTCTCGATTTTTATTGTAATCTTGTGGCTTTTTATTTGTAACTTATATGAAAAGAATCATATTGATTGGGGCAGATTTAACTCAGTAAAACCTATTCTACTGAGATTGTCTGTGCTAGGTGATTTTATCAAGTTCTCTTTTGGTTTCATTTTCTTCCTCATCCCTATTCCCAGGGGAGGCTGCAGCCCAGCTTGCAGAGCAAATTGCCCTAAATTGAGTTCTTTCTCTGGCATAGACAGGGCTGCCTTTGGCTCCTCGGCTTGAAAACTTTATGCATTCTTTTTTCCTTCTTCCTTAACAATCCCTTTCCCTTTTTCCAATTAAAATGGAGAAGTTTGCACTGGTACCTGCTCCCAATTAAATGAATACTGCATTACCAGCCGCATTCCCAGATCTTCTTTACCCTCCCTTCATTAGCCTTATTCCTCTGAGGCTGCCTGGCTGTCTGCCAGGGACTTATGGCAAGAATTCAAAATCTTGCACACTTTATCCCCTCCAAATCATTCTTGAATATAAGCAGTCTGCTCCTTAGGCCCAGCATGAGAAATCCAAGAACATGTTCAAAACGGATAGGGGGTGGGGAGGGAGAGAAGAGAAAAATGATTTATTTAATAGGCTAAAAGCCTATGCAAAGAAAGACAAGCTAAGAGAGGTTAAGCTTTCCAGTTAATTGACCTTAGTTTCTTTTTTAAAAGCCTGAGTAGGAAGAACAACAAATGACAGTTCGATGGCCTTGCTTTGTTTCTGAGTGCCTTCATGCCTACAGGAAGCACATCATCATCTTCACACCTCAAGCGTGCCAATGCCCCAACACTCAAATTATGCAACATGACCGAAAAAGCCAACCTCAGAAGCGTAAGCAATTGTTTTTTTAATAAAGATCAACATGGAATTTTCCAACAAATGTGAGTGCTATGGGGCCATTGCGTCAGCCATTCTCAACTGACACTTGGAATCAGTAAGTGTGCATCAAGCTGTCATGAATGGTGACCCAGGTGTTAGGTCACAGAAACGAACAGGCATTCTGTGTGCCTCCACTGCTCTCTGAAACTGTGCAAAGTCCATTCACAGAGTCTTCGAACACATTTTAGCAGAAAATGTGATCAAATCCCAGTTCTGGTACATACTGTCTGTGTGACCTTGGGCAAGTTACTTAACTTCTCTGAGCCTCCTGGTCCTCATTTGTAAAATAGGGATAATAACTGTCTCTAACACCAAATGCTATTTTGTGGACTAAGTAGGGCATGTAACCACTGAGCACAATTCCTAGCACACGGTAGACAGCTAGTATAAATTCTTATTATTATTGCTCCTACTATTGATATTAAGCAAAAATACACATGATCTGACAGAACTTTTGTAGCCTTTCCCAGAATGTAGCAAGAGCTAAGCACAATTTGTAGGTGATTCCTAATTTTATGAAATTAAAAAATGTGCAATTGAATTCTCAGAAGCCGACCCTTGTTTGGCACAGACCCCAACACAGCTATGGCATCCACTATGGTCATTATTAGAAAACCTATCATTTAGTGGTAATTAGAAGTCATCAAACTCTTCAAGCACCTCAGAAAATACACAATAATTGTTGACTCTTTCTAAGGACAATATATGACTGAACACTTTTAAACAGTCATCACTGAATTCTATTTGTTTCAGTTCTGAGAATTAACATAGAATTTAGTTTATCTCCTAGTGAGAAATGTCCAAGGCATGCTATAGTGCCACAGTTTACTACTTAAAAAAAAGGAAAACAGTGCAAAAACGTAATTACTAAAGCTTTTTAAGTGATAATATTGATGTAAATACAAAAAGAAAAAATTATATTTATGAAAGGAGATAAATATTGTGAACACATTTGTGCTGATCATTTTTATCTCCTACAACAGACAACTCCTTTCTCTACGTGAGCTGCAAGATTATTGCTTGATTTGTAAGAAATACACTCTGTTTTCTGAGAAACCTAAGGCTGAAGATGTACTCTCAATACAGAAAAGTAGTTTGTAAACATTTTTTTGACTCATCAAATCCAAGTCCAATTTCCCATGGCATATTGTACAATTATTAGGAATGCAAACATTGGATTCAGAGAGCGGGAATTATATTCCAGCCTCACCTTTTGCTTGCTATACAACCTCTAGAAAGTTACTTAAGTTCTCAGACCCTCAATTTCCTCAAATATAAAACAGGGCTAATAATATCTGCAATGTGATGTCATTGTAAGAACTACATTTCAAATACTTGAGCCATAAGAAGCTCTCTACTTTTATCATCATTATCATCATCATCATTATCATAAGCATCACTATGATTATTGCCAAGTTTTGACTTTTCAAAGATTAATTGTTAAAATAGGAAAAGAATGTGAACTACGAAGCAAGAGATTTTGAAATGTCATCGGTCTATCAAATGTTGGTGGAACTACATTGAACCCAATAGAGGTAACACACACCTTATTGGTTCAGATCATGCATATTTGAGGGCAGCTCAATTGAGATGGTTTTTAAAGATGATGGTTTTAAGGAATGGATTGGGAAATTGATTGCGCCCAGGAAGTTATCTCAACTGTTGTTTAGCAAAAAGACAGAATCACATACACTAACACATAAGATAAACAAGGTCACATAGCAATGGCAGAGCCAGGACTTAAGCCCAGGTCTGCCAATTCCAGGTAAAGGTCTCTCGGGTAATCTTTATACTTAGAATTCAGAGAAGTCATATTACCTGGTTACAGGAGGAAAAAAAAAAAAAAACTCAGTAGGAAAGTGTGAAATTTTCCATTGTGTACTATCAGAGGCATTTTAAAATTACAAAATTAACTTCAAATAAAAATTTATTCTAAACCTCAAGTGTCACAAGTATATCCCCTTAATCCTGCCCTCCTGTTATAGATCCTGTGTTGGTTAATAGCACTACCGTCACCCACCCCAGAAACTTGGAAGCCATACTGATACTTTCCCCCTCAATAAGTCACTTGTACTAACAATTATATTTCCATAACATTGACCAAAGCGGAATCTTCCCCTCAATCTCTGTTGATATTGCCTTAATTCAGAACCTCATTGTCTTATGCCCGAACTATTGAAATGTTCTCCCAACTAGTTTCTTATATCCCATCTTTCTTACTCACTCATCCTACATTCCACTCTCCATTCCTCCACATTCTCATCAAAATGATCTTCCTAACTGTCTGATTGTGCTGCTCCCCAACTTGAAACCTTTGATCTCCTGTCAGACTCTCCTCAGCCAGGCCCCTATATGCCTGTATCTTCCCACTCACATCCTCAATGCCCACTCTCACCCCCTCATGCCCTCTGTGTATCCGCCATTTTCCTTTTCATCTTTGCTCTTTGTTCTTTAGTTTATGCTGTTCTTCCAGTCTGTAATGCTATTGTTTTTCCCACTTAGCCTAAATATTCCATTAGTGCTTGAAAAGAAACTTCTATGTAAGTTCTATATGGACTCATAAGGTAAAGCTTGTGTCAGTTCCTGAGAGAAGTATGTTAAAATCTCTTTGGATTGTGGATTTGTCAATCTTCCATGTAGTTCTGTCCATTTATGCTTTATATGTTTTTAATAATATTATTAGGTATACGTAATTTCTAAATATATAAACATATATATTTATATGTTCCATTTAACTTTATATTAATTTAAAATCTATTTTGTATAAAGATGATATATTTATAGCAGCTTTCTTTTGGTTAGTATTTATCTGGGATAATTTTTCCACCCTTTTACTTTCATCTTTCCTGTGTCTTGATGTTTTAAGTATGCATCTTTAGATAGCATACAACTGGGATTTTTAAAATCTGGTCTGACCATTTTTGTCTTTTAATTTCAGAGTTCACCCTATTTTCATTAATTGGGATGACTGGCCTATTTGAATTTATTTCACTTAATTCATGCACCTGACACCGATCTATTTGATTTTCCTTCTGTCTCTTTTTTCCTTCTCTGCCTCCTTAATTCCCTCAAGAAGCATTTCCAGAACAACTACAATATTGCAAGCGCTATTCCAGACATTGGAGACCGGGGCTGAAGGGGACAGACAGACCTTTGCTCTCAAGGAGATTACATTCTAATGGGAGGGGACAGACAACGGATAAACAATTGAATAATAATATAAATAGTAATGAACATATAAAAAATTTATGTTCTATTCTTTACTCTTTTCAGAAGCTCATTTTTTCTTCCCAGGCTACAAGAGTAGCTTTGTAATGGGTTTTTCCTTCTCCTTTTCTGATACATCTGCCTCACTAATATTCTTATATAATAATTCAAATATTACTTTTTTCCCTAGCTTAAAACCTTCAGTGTCTCCCCAGTGGCTACTTCCTTGAGCAAAAATACCTTAGCCTGACATTCAAAGTCCTCTACAAAATGGCTCAGCCTACATTTTCTAGCTCTTTTTTCCATTATCCTTATATATCCTCTACTCTACTCTCTAGCCAAATAAACTAGTTACTTTCTATTACTGACATATCTAGTTATTTTGTTTCTGCTTCTTACTCTAATTTCTCATCTTTCTTCATTGGATTTTCTCTCCTGTCCACCATTCTTCAAAGCACATTTGAAATGCGACTCCCCCCCAAAACACCCTTCATGATTCCATACATTTGTGAGCTCTCCCTCTTTTGAATTTCATAGCATTCATTATTTTTTACCTTTTTATAGAGCACCATCCTATATTTTTTCGCTTATTATAATGTAAGCTTCTTAATAGCAGAATTTTTTCTTACTCGTTTTGATTTCCAAACTGTGCTAAGTACAATGTCCTGAAGATAACACATGAGCAGTAAATAACTCTTGAATTAAATTAACAATGTGTCTAAGCCTGGCCTCCACCTATATCATCCATCTTTATCTTAACAGGCAAGAATGTTTGTATAAAAGCCAGTAAATGACCAACATATAAAAAAATATGCTGCCTCATTATGGAGAAAATTGTTTTGAAAAGTAAAACACCTCGAATGATTAAACCGCCTCAGTTAAATTGTAAAAATTAAGTATACAATAGAAATATACTGAAATATATCTGTATTCACTTAGTTCAAGTGATGAGTAAAAGTATATCTTGCTTATTAGGAGTGGGGGAGATAGGAAGAAGAGAAGAGGAAAAGACTGGAGAGTAATTACTTTAGATATGAGATGTTGACTTCCTTGAAAATTTAGGCAATTTTATTGACATATTCATTCAACATTTTTCAGTAAACATGTATAGAGCAGCTACGACCTGCTCAACACTGTGCTAAGCCCAGGGAGCACAAAGATGAATAAGGCTTAATATTTGCCTTCAAGTAGATGGAGCTCAGTGAGAAAAAGATGAATAAACAGATAGCTAGAGGAAAATGTAGTAAGTGTTACAACAGAAGGATCTGCTAAGTGCAACTGGAGAACTCAGGCAGGAGGTTCTGTAAAGGTCTCAGGTGAATTAGCTCTTCTACTGAGAAAACAACATGAGAGCTGGGAAAGGCAGGCCTTTATGCTTTCAGAGTATTTATGCTCTCTTTTACCTGCAGACATTATAGTGATAAATTGATAATATTTTAAATTGTATTAATGTCACACCATGGAGGTATCACTATCTTTTGGAAATACTGCTTTAAGATATTTTATGAACTTCTGATTAGGAATGACAGTGGATGCATGTATTTATTTATTCCTCACCCTTGAAAAACCACACTAAACTGACAGTAAAAGAATTTTAAAACTTATAAACTCATAAAGATGAAAAGAAGGAGAGAAGAAGGAAAAGAAAATAGGAGAGAAGAAGATGCCAGATAAGCTATATAAAAAACATTTCTGAAATGCTGGAAGATAGATGGATGAAGAGTAACTGCTTACCAAACTAGGTAAAGCTAAAACCTCAATAGATTGAAGGAAGCCCATAGGAAGCTGACAATTTTACCTCAAAAGCCCAGAAAGTCTCAGGATATGGAAACACCAGGTATCTCTGAAGGTGAGATGCTAACATTGCAGAGAAGGGGTGTATGAATAATATAAGACAATTAGTTGAAAGTTTACCTAAGAAACAATTAGATGCCAGATCCCTTCCCTGACCCCAACAGAAGGTCAAACAAAGGTTTACACTCTGTACAGCAGAAGACAGGGTAAGAAGCCGTATTGAGTAATAGAGGATGGAATGCAAATCCCTATACTGAAGGTGAGACCTGCAGTTTATTTTCTGGTTTAGTTTCCAGAATACAGACCACTAGACTTTTGCCCTCCAAACATAAAATTGGAGAAGTCCTCTCTAGAGAAACTGAAATGCCCAGATAAAACATGTACATACCATATATGAGATTTAGGATCTCTCAGTTAAAAAGCCATGTTACCACCTAATCACACTGTAGTAAATCTCACCAATTAATACATTCTCATTATAAAGGCTTTGCAAATAATTATGAAGCCCTTATTCTTAAATATAGAGAGACAGCCAAGGATCACCAAACATGTGGAGAAATCTTCTAGCACGAAAGAGAGAAACCAAAGCATAGATTCTGGAATCTGAATGGGGTTAGGTTTCTGGACGAAACATGAAAACTAAAAGATAATGAAGGAAGGCCTTCAAAGTTTTGAGGGAAAATTATTTTCAATCTAAAATTCAGTAGCTAGTCAACGTACTTATAGAATATAAGAACAAATCAAGTGTACTTATAGAATAAGAATATTCTAGTATATTCCAGGCTGCAAAAAATTACCTCCTATCTTCTGGAAAATGAACTCCATTGTAAAGTTGGCAGTACATCAAGAAAGAGATTCAGGAAGGAGGGACCCATCCCAGGAAAAAAATAAAGGAAATGTCCCAGGATGATGGTGAGGCCTCTAGGATGGACATTTGCAAGAAAAAATAATGTCACAAAGAATTGAAAGGGAAACTGACTCATTTAACATTGACGTGCCTATCACAACAGGGAATGCCTATGGAAGGTGAACTCAGTATAGTAGTATTGAGTACTCAATAATGTAGTAACATGGAAATGGGTGGTGGCTGAAGAATAAACACACAGATTATCAAAGGGAGAAGATTTGAAAATTGAAAAAAATGACTCAGTCAGTGTGTTCAATGACTGATCTGAAAGAAAATTCTATCACTTTTTAATGTTTAAAGCATGGCTGCAGGAAACTCTAAGAGATGAAAAATTTAAAATCAACTCCATTGACAAAGTTTTGCTCATTGATTTATTTGAAAAACTCTTGAAATACACTGAAATACTTCCTCAATGACAGCTGGATTATGCAGGAAGTATTGTTGCTTGTTGGAGGTGTCATTTGTACCTGATTCTAATTCCTGAAATAAATGTCATAGATGTGCCTCTCTCTTAAAAATTGTGAAGCAAAATAGGAGATGAACCACCACGTTTAACCTTCCTCCTAAAATTAAAACTGGCTAGAAATTAAAATTCTTGCCATAACTGCTAGGTCCCTTGAGACTCCCCAGAAGTCTTACAATAAAACTTCAACTTGGGTTAAAGCCACTTTGAGTGGCTACCTATTCCCTTCAACAATTCCTAATTGGTATGTGTAATAAAACATAAGCCATATAAATTATTATTATTATTTTATTTATTTATTTATTTTTTGTGAGGAAGCCCAGCCCTGAGCTAACATCCACGCTAATCCTCCTCTTTTTGCTGAGGAAGACCGGCTCTGAGCTAACATCTATTGCCAATCCTCCTCCTTTTTTTTTCCCCAAAGCCCCAGTAGATAGTTGTACGTCATACTTGCACATCCTTCTAGTTGCTGTATGTGGGACGCGGCCTCAGCATGGCCTGAGAAGTGGTGCGTCTGTACGCACCCAGGATCCAAACCTGGGCCACCAGTAGCGGAGTGCGCGCACTTAACTGCTATGCCACAGGGCCGGCCCCAGCCAAGGTTTCATGGGAACAAGATTTCATGGGAAATTTCCTCAGCTTAGCCATTTAGAGATTGTTCTTTAATTAAGAGTACTTGATTACATTTTCATTCCTACAGGAAGAGTCTACAAGTATAAAAGAAACACTTTCTTCTTCACCTCAATCTAGCCTCAACTCAAATCTTCTCAAAGTGCTTCAAACATACTAGCTCATGAATACAAACTTCATCAGGAAGGCTGGCTGCTGTGGAGAATTGGCCTTCTGCTTTGGGTAAATCAAAAGAGGAGAAAGACAGAAAGTTATATTGTGAGCCAGGAATGCACAATAGGCTCCGTGTCCAGCTAAGTGAAATAGATTTATTGAGTAAAAACAACAAGCAACCCCTTATTTTCAAACATAATCTCTTTAACTTTACATGGAATTAGTCAAATTATGCTATTTTCCCAAATTAAATAAATTGGACTAGATTATTCAGCCCTCTTCCAGTTTCCAACAAACCAAGCAAATGCTCATCACAAGGCAATGAAAACTCAATAATTGGCTCAAAATTCACAAACTTACATCTGAAGTCATCAGCTGAATCCCTAGAAATAAAAAACATAAAACCTAATATTCTCCCCAGCAGGAATAATCATTTTTGTCTCCCCAAACTAACCTACCCCAAAACCAAAAACAATCATTTGAACAATGCTCATATGGTACAAATGTATACAACAATTCCAAAATTAATTTCCTGAAGCATTAAAGTTCTAAATTGTGGATGTAATCATTAGCTTAACTAGTAAACCTTTCAAAGTTCTGGGTTTCTTTTGAGATGATAGTAACATATCTCAGGAACAGAGAGAAAGGATCCTTAATATGTTACCTTCTTAAAAACTGTAGGAAAGAGATGTTAGTCAGCATGGGAAAGTTTCATATGTGACTAAACATATGATCTATCATTTGGTAATCTTTAAGCTATTTAATAGCCATACTGAAAAAGAATCTTTGCTTCTCACTGAGTTAAACTTCTTGGATTTAACTCAGAGTCATGTCCATCAAAGCTTTTCTGGGGCAAAGAATGAGCCTGCACACATAAGACAATTCCAAGAAAGATATTTTCTAATCGTAACCAAACACTGCCCTTCCATCCTCAGCCTGAAACTATACAGTGAGTTCATTCTAATATAACAATTATTATAAAATCATTTTAGAAGATCCTTGACAACAGTAAAATTGACATTATTTCAGTGTACTCACACATTTTGCGCACAGGCTCAGGACATAAAGAGGCAAAACCATCTCTGATGCTTTCTGACAGATTGGAGATGAACTGGATGCCACAGGGATGCACACGCCAAGGACATCTAGAAGCCAAATGATAAAAAATTAACATCTCCAGATTCTGACTGTGCAGACACAGGAGCAACTCTGAGATTTTTAAACTCAGAGTATACCATCAAGAGAATCAAGTCCATTTTTTCTTATGCTTTGTTATTTTTCAAGATTTCATCAAAAATAGCGTCATACTGTGAAACCAGGTTTTCTATATCAAAAACTTAACTCCTCTGTAATTTTTTTATGTTAGCCTCAGTTTTCATTTCAAGAGGGATAGATTTTCAGACAGGGGGTTGGCTTTTTAAGAAGATTCATTCAAACATTTCAAGAGATTCATAACTAGAACTTCAACTCATTCAGAGAAAGAACATCTTAAGGCCATCTAATATAGCGGTTAAGACAAGCTTTGAAGTGTTGGAGTCACCTGAATTGGAGTCAAGTTTCTTAAAGGTAAAATGGGGCTAATACTAACACTTCCTTCATGATGGGGATATTAGCATTAAACTTAGCACAGTACCTGACACATAGTGTTTAAAAAATGTGAGATTTATTATTTTAATTATTAATCTCCATTCACTCAAAATTCATGTATATTTAAGAATCACCTTCTTACTTCCTTTGCAGGTAGTCTCTCCTTTTAAATTGATGAAGGTAGTTAGCTATTGCAGAAGATTGCTTCGTAGTCAAAAGGAGAAAGGCAAAAAGCTTTAATGGTAAGACTAAGAAGTTTCAACAAGCTCAGGGACTACCTCAAAACTCAAAACCAACATCAAAAATCAGTAGCAGAGTTCTCAGAAATGAAAACAAAGCAGTTGTAGAGCATTATGTAACATCTGGTAAAAGTGGTAAGACCTAGTGTTAGGAGCTGCACTATGGCTTGTTAAGTTACCTCTACCTCATACAATGTCACTAGACAAGTACAGCAGACTCCTTAGTTCTGTCTTGGCCTGAGTGTCCCCAAAATCAGAATAAAATAAAATGCCTATGATTGAATAATTTATTTGAACACAATATTAGGAAGTATGATCAAGGGATAAGGGAAGAGAAACCAGAAGGAGAGAAAATAAATACAAGGATATGTTATCAAGTCAGTGCCATTATGAGCAACTGGTTGCTTAATCTAGCAAGACTTTCTGAGAAGCCTTATGAAATTGACTTCAGAATGATGTCCAAGGGAAGAAAAGGGGAAGCATTCATCCATGGGCTCTCATTCCCCAGAGGGCCACTCTGAATGCTGTCACTTCCCTTGCACTTCCAAGGTGCTCATGCCTGAGTGTCAAACAGGTTCCCACAGTTGGTCTTATGCCATGTGTGGGTGAGACATTATTAATTTGCATCTACATGAAATAACTCAAAGCCTGAATGCAACTGATACCAAAAGCCATGGTTGAAATAAGTGTTAAGGATTTTAAATGATGCACAGGAGTTCAGCATACAAAAATCAATCAATATAATACTCCACATTAATAGAATGAAGGAAACAAAAAACATGATCATCTCAATTGATTCAGAAAAAGGATTCTATAAAGTCCAATACCCTTTCACGATAAATACACTCAACAAATTGGAAACAGAAGAAAATTTCATAGTAATGAACATGATAAAGGGCATTTATGAAAAACCCACAGCCAAAATTATACTCAATATGAAAGACTGAAAGTTTTCCCCCTAAGATCAGGAATAAGATGAAGATGCCCACTTTCACCATTTCTATTCAACATCATACTGAAAGCTCTAGCCATAGTAATTAGGCAAGAAAAAGATAAAATAAAATGTGCCAAAATTGGAAAAAAAAAGAGCAAAATTATTTTATTCACAGATGGCATGATCTTACATACAGAAAATCCTAAATATCTATAAAAAGGCTATTAGAGGATGTCAGCATCATGGTGGAGTGAGCTTTCCCCTTAGACTCTCCCTCCCTAAGATACAACAAAAAGGAAATTCATATACCAACAGAGGACTTTCACACAACACAGAAGACATCTGAGAGACCCACACAGACTTACACCTGAAGGTGGGTGCTGGAACTGCCAGAAGAAGTGGAAGGGGGTAAGGAGAACTCCTCTCCATCCCCAGTGGTAGCCACCCCGGGACCAGGACTGCACAGCTCTGAGGGTGGGGGGAGGGGCAGCCCTCCGCAGAAAAACCATTGCTCTCCAAGTTCCCTCACAGCCCGTGGGGAACTCCCACACAGAGGTGAGTGAACTGTTGAGGGAGTGTCTTCATCAAGCTAGCACCCCAGGAGAGCAGATAGTGAGGGACGAGCAAGAAGCCCTTGGGATTGGGCAGGTGAAGAAAGCGCCTCGCCCCCTGCCCAGCGCTTCAGCTCAGCTGGTTGGCCAGAGTGCCTGTGAATCATGGCAGGCTCAGAATACACAGCTCTTGACCCCCACCCAGTGGCAGCAGGTGGAAGCTGAGATCAGATATTATCAGTATGAGGAAAAACAAACCCAGGCTGTCAAACAGTATGAAAAAATATATTAAATCTCCAGGCCAGAAGGAAAATGACAAGCACCCAGAAATCAATCCTGATGGCACAGAAATTTGTAATCTAAATAACAGAGAATTCAAAATAGCTACCATAAAAAAGCTCAACAAGTTACAAGAAAACACAGATAGACAGTTCAATGAAATCAGGAACTTCTCCACAAAAGAGATTGAAACTATAAACAAAAGCCATCAGAAATGTTGGAGATGAAAAACACAATGGAGGAGATAAAAAAAATCTGGAATCTATAAAGAACAGAATTGACAATATGGAGGAAAGAATTAGCAATATAGAGGATAGGAATGCAGACATGTTCCAGGTGGAGGAGTAGACAGAGCTAACACTAAAAAGAAATGAAGAAATTCTCCAAGAAATATCTGACTCAATTAGGAAATGCAACATAAGGATTATAGGTATTCCAGAAGGAGAAGAGAGGGAAAAAGGAGCAGAGAGCTTGTTCAAAGAAATAATAGCTGAGAACTTCCCAAACCTGGGGAAGGAGCTGGAAATACAAGAGAATGAAGTCAATAGATCTCCTAAATATATTAACATAAAAAGACCCTCTCCAAGGCATATGGTAGTAAAGCTGGCAAAAATCAATGACAAAGAAAAAATATTAAGGGCAGCAAAACAAAACAAAACAAAATAACCTACAAAGGAATTCCTATCAGGTTTTCAGCAGATTTATCAGCAGAAACCTTACAGGCTAGGACAGAGTGGATTGGTATATTCAAAATTCTGAAAAACAAAAACTTTCAGCCAAGAATACTCTATCTAGTAAAAATATCCTTCAGATATGACGGAGAAATAATGACTTTCCCAGATAAACAAAAGCTAAGGGAGTTCATTGCCACAAGAATCTCACTACAAGAAGTGCTCAAGAAGACTCTCATACCTAAAATAAAAAAAGAAAGGGGATACAAAGCCTTGAGCAAGGAGAAAAATAGGTAGAAAAAATCAGAAAAATGGCAGCTCTCTCTCAGAATAGGTTAGCAAACACTTAATTATAACATCAAAGATAAAGGGAAGGAAAGCACCAAAAATAAATATAACCTCATGACTTTAACTACAAACTCACAGCACAAGGTGGAATAAGTTGTGACAACAACAACTTAGAAGGGGAAGAGGAAATGGATGGAATTGACTTAGTCTAAGGAAATAAGAGGCCATCAGGAAATGGACAATCTCATCTACGAGATTTTTTATACAAACCTCATGGTAACCACTAAACAAATAATCAGAACAGAAATGCATATGATAAATAAAGAGAAAACTAAGAAAATCATCATACAGAACTACTAAACTGAATTGGTAGTCCAAAACACATGGGAGGAGAAACAAAGCAAATGCAAAAGAACCAGAAAATGAGTGATAAAATAGCAACATTAAGCCCTCATATATCAATAATCATTCTAAATGTAAATAGACTGAATTCTCCAATCAAAAGACGAAAACTATAATAATTAAAACAGCATGGTAATGGTACAAAAATAGACACACAGTTCAATGGAACAGAATTGAAAGCCCAGAAATAAAACCACACATCTATGGACAACTAATCTTCAACAAACGAGCTAAGAACATACAATGGAGAAAGGAAAGTCTCTTCAATAAATGGTGTTGGGGTAACTGGACAGCCACATGCAAAAGAATGAAAGTAGATCATTTTCTTTCACCATACACAAAAATTAACACAAAATGGATCAAAGACTTGAATGTAAAACCTGAAACTATAAAACTCCTGGAAGAAAATATAGGCAGTACACTCTTTGACATCAGTCATAGAGAGATCTTTTCGAATTCTATGTCTACTCGGACAAGAGAAACAAAAGAAAAAATAAACAAGTGGGACTTCATCAGACTAAAGAGCTTCTGCAAGGCAAATTAAACCAGGAACAAAATGAAAAGACAACCCACCAGCTGGAAGAAAATATTTGCAAATCATATATCCGACAAAGGGTTAATCTCCATAATATATAAAGAACTCACACAACAGAACAACAAAAAAAAACAAACAACCTGATCAAAAAATGGGTGGAGGATATGAACAGACATTTTTCCAAGGAAGATATACAGATGGCCAATAGGCATATGAAAAGATATTCAACATCACTAATCACCAAGGAAATGCAAATCAAAAGATACACTAAGATAATCACCTTACACCCATTAGAATGGCTATAATCACCAAGACAAAAACAACAAATGTTGGAGAAGTTGTGGAGAAAAGGGAATCCTCCTTCACTGCTGGTGGGACTGTAAACTGGTGCAGCAACTATGTAAAACAGTATGGAGATTCCTCAAAAAATTAAAAATAGAAATACCTATTGTTCCAGCTATCCCACTACTGGATATTTATCCAAAGAACTTGAAATCAACAATCCGAAGAGGCTTATGCATCCCTATGTTCATTGCAGCATTACTCACTGTAGCCAAGACATGGAAGCAACCCAAGTGTCCCTCAACTGACGATTGGATAAAGAAGATGTGCTATATATATACAATGGAATACTACTTAGCCATAAAAAAAGACAAAATCATCCCATTTGCAACAACATGGATGGACCTGGAGGGTATTATGTTAAGCAAAATAAGCCAGACAGAGAAAGACAAACACTGTATGATTTCACTCATATGTGGGAGATAAACTAACACACGGACAGAGAAAACAGTTTGGTGGTTACCAGGGGAAAGGGAGTAAAGGGGGTGGCCACGAGGGGTGAAGGGATGCATTTATATGGTGACTGACAAACAATAATGTACAACTAAAATTTCACAATGTTATACACTATTATGACATCAATAAAAAAAAAAGGCTGAGTTAATAAACATGTTCAGCACTGTTTCAGTATAAAGATCAACACACAAAAATCAATTATAGTTCTGTATGCTAAGCAATGAGCAATGTGAAAATGAAATTAAGAAAATTATTTTATTCATAACAGCATCCAAAAAATGAAACATTTAGGAATAAAGTTAACCAAGGAGGTGCAAGACATACACTGAAAATTATAAAACATGTTGAAAGAAATTAAAGACCTAAATAAATGGAAAAACATCCCACGTTTACAGATTGGAAGACTTAATATTGTTAAAATAGCAATACTACCTGAAGTAATCTACAGATTCAATGAAATCCCTATATGAATCCCAATGACATTTTTTGCAAAAGTGGAAAAGCTTATCCTAAAAATTCATATAGAAGTGCAAACAACCATGAATAGCCAAAATAATCTTGAAAAAGTACAACAAAGTTGGAGGACTCACACATCCCGATTTCAAAACTAATTACAAAGCTACGGTAATCAAAAAAAAAAGTGATACCAGCATAAGGACAGACATACAGATCAATGGAATAGAATTGAGAGTCCAGAAATAAAGTCTATGGTCAATTCATTTTTGAAAAGAGTGCCAAGACTATCCAATGGGAGGAAAAAGAACTTTTCAATAAATGATGTTGGGGCAAATAGTATCCATATGCAAAAGAATGAAGTTGGACCCCTACCGCACACCATATATAAAAATTAGCTCAAAATGGATCAAAGACCTGAATGTAAGATCTAAAACTCTAAAACTCATAGAAAAAAACATTGGGGTAAATGTTCAAGATCTTGGTTTGTTAATGGACTCTTAGATATTATGCCAAAATCACAAGCAACAAAAGAAAGAAACAGATAAATTGGACTCCATCAAAATTAGAAACTTTTGTTATAGAAGTACAGCATCAGGAAAGTGAAAAAACAACATTACAGAACAAGAGAAAATAGTTGCAAACCATTTATTTGATAAACAAATACAATACAAACACATTCATGTAAATAAATGTTCATAGCAGCACTAATCACAATATCCTAAAGGTAGAAACAAACTAATTATCCATCAACTGAAGAAGGGATAAACAGAATATGTTAAATCCATACAATGAAATATTATTCAGCCATAAAAAGAATGAAGCACTGATAATGCTACAATGGGGATGAACATTGAAATCATTAAGCTAAGTGAAAGAAACCAGACACAAATGGTCACATATTATATAATTCTACTTATATGAAATATCCAGAGTAGGTAAATCCACAGATAGAAAGCAGATTAGTGGTTGCCAGGGGATGGGAGATGTTGGAAATGGGTTGCAACTGCTTAAGAAGTACAGCGTTTTCTTTTGAGGTGATGAAAATGTTTTAGAACAAGATAGAGGTGATATTGCACAATAATGTCAGTGTACTAAGTGCCACTGAATTGTACATTTCAAAATGGTTATTTTTATGTTATGAATTTCACCTCAATTTTTAAAAAATGATGCACACATGTGTCCAGTACAGTCCTCTCAGTCCTAAGATTTCTATAGGTCTAGCTAACTGAAGTCAAGTCACAGTTAAAGCAAATAGGTGGGTTTTCACCTTCATCCACCTCCTGAGTAGAAACCATTCTCTCCTCTCATACCAAGTGAGGATCAACTTCTAAAGCAATATTCTGGGAGATCCTTTGATCTTTGTGAGCTTGAAAACACCCTGGCACTCACCATAGAGTTAATGATTCTCTTCCGCTTTCTCTCAGGAAAAAAAAAGAAATATAAAATTTGTGACTATCATCCACTGTTCGTAAATGTCATATTAATGTTGATGTGCCCCTTTACAAAATAAATTATAACCATGGCAGTAAAAGTAGAGGGAATGCAATGTTGGCTAAATTCCTGTAAGAAGTCTCTAGTTATCCAGAAATCACGCTTGTTTGCTGTTTTATATTTGTCTTAGAGAATAGAGGAACTGAAGTGGGTTGAAAGGTGGCCCCAAAAATGGTCTGTCCATGTCCAAATCTCTAGAACTTGTGAATCTTACCTTATTTGGAAGAAGGATCTTTGCAGATGTGATTAAATTAAGGATCTTGAGATTAGATTATTCTAGATTATCAGGGTGGGCCCTAAATCCAATGGCAAGTATCTTTATTACACCAAAGAGGAGAAGACACACAAAAGAGAGGGAGATGTGACGATGAAGACAGAGATTGAAGGGATGAAGCCATAAACCAAGGACGTCAAGGAATGCCTGGAGGCACCAGAAGGTGGAAGAGGCAAAGAACGATTCTCCCCTAGAGCCTTTGGAGGGAGTGCAGCCCTGCCAGCCGACACCTTGATTTTGCGCTAGTCATCCAGAAGTATGAGAGAATAAATTCCCATTGTTTTACGCCACCAAGTTTGTGGTGATTTGTTACAGTAGCCCTAAGAAACTAATACAGGAACATCCTTTTGTGCCTTAATGAGTTGAGAAAGCCGTGGCCCTCATTTCTTCGTCAAGGAGGGATAGCTTCCCTTTGAAGAAGCTGTTTAGCAGTAACCATAGGACTTGGCTGTATGTTGAGGTAAAAGTCCTCTGTGCCCATGCCTGCAACAATCTTTAACAAGACTAACTGTCATGCAAATCACATTCGAACTTTGGCTAACATCGCCTTGGATAAGAAGGAAAGGATAACAAAAAACATCTTTGCTCTCTGCTTCTTATGATGCTGAAACTTCCATCTCGTGCGTTTAAAAATAAAAGCAAGGCTAGGTCAAATAAGAGAGTCAACTCTAACTTTTTCAAAGATATAAAACAGGAACTAAGTTCCTCAACTCCCAGAAGCCCCGATGCTACAGAAACCAGCAGCGGGCCTTTAGCAATCTTCCCACAAGTCATCAAGGACCACTGCATCTGGACCCCTGCTGGAAGAGTCCCTGGAGCTCCCTTTTGACGGCTGTTTTTATCTACCCAAAGAGCTTATTACAAGAGAGAAACCCATTTATGTCTCTGTCTCAACTGTGGCAGTGAGAGGAGGAGACTTTATCTGAGTATGAGTGTGTGTATGTGTGTGTGTCAGTCATATAATGACTTGCCTAGGGGCTGAGTACTATATATGTATATATTACATAGGTAATTCGTAATTTTCTCAACAACCTTGAATGAATATATTACTATGTTTGCATTCTGGAATAGGAAACTGAGGCTTCGAAATAACTTCTCAAATGTCACACAGTACATGGAGGAGTAGACCAGTATTTGAACCTATGTCGTGTGACCATAAATCCTGTATTCTTTCCACTGTACCACACTCCATCAATGTAGACACTGCTTAAAAAAAAAACAGGTATATTCAGTTTAAATTTAAGATTGAGGAACAGTTACCAGCTTTTTAAAATTTGGATCCATGAAATAAATCAATTATGTGTTATTTCTTAACAAACTCCCTTAACCTGCTCATCAAGACATATGTAATACGAACCCATTTCCGAAGATCTATGTTCTTGTTTCCACTATGTTTGAAACACAATTTATTCATGTTAAACCGGAGGCATGTTCTATTCCCTGCTGCTTTCCTTGCTATAAGAGATGATCACATATATGTACTGTATAGAAACTCCATTCAACATAGCTACAAAAGGCAATTAAACTGGGCTTAATAATTTTACAGTTTTGTTTGCAGCCTCAAGAGGAACAAAGCTACATGAGTAATCCCTTTTATGGGATCCTTCTGAGATCAGAAAGGAATAATTATTCATTGATTAAGGCACAGTAAATCTGCTACATACTAAGGATAATTTATTGAACTATGAAACCACTGTGCAATCACTTTTTTACTATCACTCATTCATGCACAAAAAGAAAATTATAGATACACTTAGAAAACAAATGCTGATACCAAGGAATATTTTGCGTTTATTTTAGATTAAGAGCTACTGAAAATCCACCCATACAATACCAACACTAAACACAGACACAGATACACACACACACACACACACACTTTTATTATCAGTAATGTCCTCATTTTATTCAATAATGATTCTGTGAAAGAAAACTAATATTAAACAGTCTGAAAATACAGTACATCAGAAGTTAAGAACAAATCTATGCTTTGCACTTGGAATAAAGCCAACCATAAAAGAAACACATCATACGTTTAATACCACAGCAAGTGAGTACAAGGCTAAAACGGGTAATATCTGTTTAAAGTTTCTTACTAGAGGTATAGTATGTGCAACTGAAGAATCATCATTACTGAGTAAATACACATTTATTATGGGTACATTGTACACTAGAACTCTCTGAAAAATAATAAATAAGAAAAACATCCTCTTTTAATGGAACTCAGAGCTAAAAAGGACAAGAAACTCACAGAACTGAAATACACAGATGAATGTAACTGCATATACAAACATATTTGACACATTGCATAAACATAAATTCATCCTTTTAGACTTCACCACATATTAACTTAACCCACAGCCAGGTACTGGAGAAAAAGAGGTGAATGGGAGAGACAAGATGACTGCCTGCATGTCTGATGGGCATAATGTATAAATCTTTAAGGGCTTGTACATACATCACAAGGACAAAGATGAACAAGCATAAAGAGTGATGAGGGAGGTGCTGAGGATTTAGTGGTCACCCACAAGTCCCCAGTATACAGTGATGCCTACTAAGCCAACAATATCAAAAATTCCTATATTTTCATGCAGCTTCACTGAGGTAGACACCATACCTCTCATCTCTACTAATAATCCTACATCTTTGATCTCAGATGCCCACTATACTACTGCCATCCAAATTTGCTTTAGCTCTAACCCAGAGTGGGAAGAGGGCACATAGTACCAAATTTTGACTGATCAGCTTCTTCCGACCTTCCTGATAACCTCCTTGGACACACAAAACCATGCCTCCTAATCCATTTAGGATCTAGATTATTCCTATTGTTCAGTAAATAACACAAAGGAAGTCTACATTTCCCAGCCCTCCTTGCAGTTAGAGGGGGTCATGTAGCTGAGTTATGGCCAATGGAAGTGATGTATGCCACTTCAAACCCTGGCCCCTAAAGCCGGCTGCACAAGATACCACCCTCTCTTTTTCAATCCACTGCCTGTGGGACAGCAAGGTAAGCTTGCACCTTACATGCTGAAGAAAATAGCATTACAGCAGGGGAAGCTCCTGGATCCCTGAATGACAATACAGTGCAAAACTTTCTATTTTTTTCGTCTCAGGCCAGGAACAAAGAATTTCCTCTTTAGTCCTCGGTCACTTCAGTAGTCTAGCAACCAAATTTCTAAAAGCTTAATAACCAATATCATGTTATGCTTGTCTGTAAGGAACTAAGATACAGAAGAGATGAGAGTAGAAAGAAGATATAACTGATTTGTCAAAGGAAAAGTAAGTTGAAAACTGGCATTCTTTCTTTGAGACAGAATTGTTCTTTTCTAAACCCATATTATTGCTTATGCAACTCTCCACCACCCCCACCACCATCACACCACTGTCAACCCCACTGCTACCTCCTGTGCCAGCTACTGGACTGTCCTACATTGTTTTTATCAATTTATGTGCTTCCAGACTTAATTCTCAAATCATCTTCACAGAAAATATTCTCCAAGTAACCTCCCCATCCCCCATTTGATCGCTTCCTCTCTGAATCCCCTGGCATCTACACACACTCCATTCAAGTGATAACTATTGGTCATGTGTTGGACTTCCCTGTGAACACTTCAAAGGCAGGAATCCCCATTTTTGGCATCTCCAACATCCAGTCCAGAACTCTGCCCAGTGTAGGTACTTATAAATATTTATTAAATCCATTCTTAGTAACTGACATTACTATTCGATAAAGTTTTTGTTTAAAACTTTTACTTTTGTCTTTCTAATAAGATTTTAAGCTGTTTGAAGTCAGGGCTGTATTTTGTACCTTTTGTCCCCCACAAACCTACTTCTCTGCCATGCATTAAGTAGATAACCAAATAAACATATTAAGCAACCATGTAATATTCACTCTTTATATTTTTCCAAACGCTCAGAGAATAGTTAGAAAATTAAAGTCTATTTAGAATTTTTTAAAAATGTGTACATTCCACAGTTATTTATGGCTTTCCCTCTAATTCTGAGATATCTTCCTTGGCCACACATGGAAAGAAAATTTAAGAAATCTTCAGGAATGGATACTGAAAGAGTACTAAATAGGATAGTACTAATAGCACTAAAAGTGTCCTATATTTCATATAGAAAATTAAAAGAAACAACAGGCTTTTTTCCCATTTCTAATGGGTGCATAATTAACCTCCTACCAGAAAGTTATCAACTTACAAATAAAATTTTATTTCCCATTACTTCTTTTTTTAAATTTTTTTTTTTTTAATTTATTTATTTTTCCCCTAAAGCCCCAAGCGATAGTTGTAAGTCATAGTTGCACATTCCTCTAGTTGTTGTATGTGGGACGCGGCCTCAGCATGGCCGGAGAAGCAGTGCGTCTGTGTGCGCCCGGGATCCGAACCCGGGCAGCCTGCATCGCAGCGCACGCACTTAACCGCTAAGCCACGGGGCCAGCCCCCCATTACTTCTAACACTAGCCATTTCTCCTTATATTACCCTATATTTGCCTACTACATAATCATTACCATTCATTGATAAGGTTATCCCTATTAGGAGAAAAAAATTATCTCAAGCTACTTTAGTTTCTACTTTTTGAGATCATCTAAATTTCATTTATTAATTCTTTGCTGTCTTATCCACTTTCTGATTTTATTTAGTTTCCTATATAGATACACCAATAGAAAGAGGCTATTCATGGATAGATGAATATTTCAGTACACATGACAGCAAATTGTTCATTTATCCTAATAAATTGGCATTCTAGGATATTCAACAATAACTGAAATTTGTTAAATGTGTGCTTTTGCACAAATACAATGAGCCACTGGTCAAGTGGACAAGGTAATTCCATCCAATGAGGAGCGTCGTGTTGGCCATCCAGGGTTCCTCTTGTGTGATGTCCACTCTATTGTATACTTTACATCTCTTAAGCACCTGAAAATCTACTGTAGTGTCTTATTGCTTACTCATTTCAAGTCTTGTCAGCTGAAGAGGTAGTTGCACTAGATAACACTTAATATTCCCCTCAATTCTGAGAATCCATGGCTCTAAGCCATAGGTGCCTCCCACAGAGACTGTATCTTATTCCTATTTGTATCCCTATCATGGACTGAATGTGTCCCCCTAAAATTCGTATGTTGAGAATTTAACCCCAAATGTGATGGTATTAGAAGGTAGGGCCTTTGGGAGGTGATTAGGCCATGAGGGTAAAGCCCTCATGAATGGGATTAATGCCTTTATAAAAGGGACCCCAGAGAGCTCCCTTGCCCCTTCCATCAGTTGAGAAGATGGCTATGAAACAGGAAGGGGGCCCTCACCTGACAGCAAATCTGTCAGCACTTTGATCCTGGACCTCCTAGCCTCCAGAACTGTGAGAAATAAATTTCT
Source organism: Ceratotherium simum simum (assembly GCF_057802395.1). Lineage (NCBI taxonomy): Eukaryota > Metazoa > Chordata > Mammalia > Perissodactyla > Rhinocerotidae > Ceratotherium > Ceratotherium simum. The sequence goes on along the minus strand of NC_141918.1, from coordinate 21,386,622 downwards.
GTTGTTTATAAGCCACCCAGTCTATGGTATTTTTGTTATAGCAGCCCAAACAGACTAAGACAATCCCCTTACTATCCAACACAGTTCTAGACAGAGTAGGTAATCAATATGAACTCGTTGAATTGTTTATTGACTTACTTTAAGCTTTGAATTTATTGTTTCCCTTTTATCTTACCTAGCTATGTAGAGTGTATGGAGACCAGAGCTTACGGGAAGGGGAAAACGTGCTCCCTAGAATCACACTAGGTGTCAGGCATTGAGGTGAATACTAAATCCTAACAACCTTGGAGGCGGGTGTTATTTTATTTCCATTTTACAGATGAAGAATATAGAGCTCAGAGCAATTACTCGCTCAGAATCACAATGGTAATAATAAAAACATAATTGGCAGGATTTGAATTCAACCAACAATTGTCTGCTTACCATACGTCACCCTCTGCCAGTCCCTCCACAGTTTAACCCCAGCACCTTACAGAGTTCCTGCACAAAATAGTTACTCACTAAATGTTTACAAGATTAATGCTTCAGTGTTGTTCTTTGAGCTAAGAGGAACGCTAACGAACTCTAACAAGCTAGTGACCACGTGGGACTTTCTAGCTTCTCTTACTCCTCTACACTCATCCTCCATATTTCCCCTGAAACTTGAAGACACCTGTTTAGGAGGCCCACGGTAGAGTTTTTATTTTAAAATTGCATCTTTCTCGTCTACGTAAGAAAGTCATCTTGCATTCCTTTGCTCTTTCTGGATTAGGAAAGATAAAGTGGAAAAAAAGAAAGGCTTTCAGAGATAATCAATTAAGATTTCTCTGGAGGCAGAGGCCAGGAAGGCTGGAGAACACCATGGAGAAAGGATCCTAGTGGCTGTGAGATTGAGAATAGGAATTTGGAACTTGCAAGAGATATATCATGTGAGTTAGAAGATACGCACTGTGTAATACATGCCCTTTCTTTTGATTTACCTAAATTCTACTTTATTCACTAAAGTTCATATGTAAGTCGAGTTTTATTTTGAGGGAACTCAAAGAAGAGGACAACAAGATAACTAACAAAGACATTAAATGAAGGGGCACTCAAATTTTAATAAGAGAAATTCAGTCCCTGCAAAATCCTACTATATAGTTGTCAAACAAATATTTAAGTGGGCTTAAAATTGGTAGCCTGTCTGAGACATTGACATGATCCAGCCAGGCCCTGACCAAAGTTTTCTGAACTGAAAGAAATTGCCTTAAGAGTGTAGCTTACAGTTTCATCAACCATTTATCTGAATCTAGAATGTTGGTACTAATTGCAGTTTAAAGAAGAAAGTATCAGAAAAGATTGGACATATGAGCTTCATTTTGTATTTTACTACTGTATACAAATCAGCAAATTGACAATCTGTATCAACAAAATAAAAACACATTGTTTTAATGCTGTTGTTTTTGGCATTGGATATTTTTCATATACATATTTCGTTTAAGAATTTCAACTTTCATTTTTTGCTAAAATATCTTTCTTTTATTAAATAACAGAGATCTTTTATTCATTCATTATAAAAAAGCCTCCACTTATTGAATCTAGTATCACATGCTAGGCACTAAATCCTGCATATTCAGAGTGATCAATGTAGATACTTGATGAGTCTCTATGTCACAACAATATATAGTTTATCAAGGAAGATGGGTATTTTTAAAATTACACAAACAATTGCATAATTTCAACGTATGATGGTGTTGGTTATTTTAACATCCTTACTTGGCAATAAAATGATAATCCTATATTGGTCTCTCAATTTTTTTCTGGCCCATGAGGTACAGAAATTTGGAAACCACTGGAAGTAGGATGTAAGAATAGGTGAAGAAACTGGAGTAAAAGGACAGAATGAGAGAAATAGTATTTAGAAAGCAAGAATGTTTTAATCAGAGTAGATATTTTAATGGTTCAAGGTCTGAGCGGTAGAGCATTTTGGCCGTGATAATCTTTAGTGTGTGACTAAGTCAATAAGCTGCTGAAGCAAACTGGAGATAACTACGATTTGCTGTGGACTTCTCATGTGCCAAAGGTGTTACATGTATTAATCATTACAACGTAGATGGGTCATACCACAACTATCATTCTATAGGTGAAGGAAGTAAGACACAAAGAGGTGAGGAAACGCCCAAGGTCACATAGCTAAAAGTAATTTAACCCAGTCTGTATTCAGAAGTCAATCTTTCAACTTCCATGCTCTACTGCCTCCAATGGAAAATGTCATTGGAGTAACAGAAACCAAAGTACAACGAGACTAGGGAAATGGATGGGTATGATGGCTGGAAGAAGACTGTGAACCAAGTTGCAAGATCTCCAACAAATATCAATCAATACACAAAAGGCTTTTGGAGTTGTTTGGTTACTGGTAACCAATATAGCTTGAATATAAATCAGAGCACCCCAGAAAACAATGGTATATTTTCCCAGGAGCCAGTGAGGTTATTTATTTCTTTTTCACTTCCCAGAAGTAATTAAATTCAGTGGCTTAGCATCCCTGTGAAATATGATTCAAAATGTAGATTTATGGGAACTTGTTTATGATGGTAATCCCACCTTAGCAAAAAAGTTATAGACTCATAATTTCACACCTCCACTATCAGATAGAAAAGATTCTGTTTTCCATCTCTGTCAACAAGCTGGGAGGGACTTTATTATTTTTGTATATTTTTAAATCTAGCTGTATCACTTCGGTCAATCTATCCAGGAAGACGGTATCTAGAATCAGTTGGAATATAGAGTAATGAACACATAAATCACTCTGTAGTCATCAAATTGAATAAAAATTTATGATTCTTTGATGTCCAAAAGGCAAAACAAGTTATTTTTTAAATGGTGTATCTCTTAATTACTCATTAAACACTATAATCTTTATTGATAGATGTTACTAAAAAGGTATGCATCTCTTCTTATTAACTAGTTTAACCCTCATGAAGCCACATCCAGCCTTCTTTCTGTTCACCATCACTATGTTCCATTTTTACCACATTTCCTACATCAGTCCAACATAGAAAGCAAATTTAGACATTCTCCTAAACAATTGGCCACACTGGAATAATATACTATTCATCATTATTATTTAAATCTTGATTTTATTAACTGAGGAAATTTACTTTTTGTAATTAATTTCTGTGCAATATACAAAACATATTAATTTAATAGTTATAATTTAAAAATATACCTCACTAATTTCATCTGTTTGTCCCCCAATAGTCATATATATATGTACTTACACATATTTTAAAATTATTTTCATGAAATATAACACATATATATAGAAAAGTCCATAAATGGCTGAATGAATTTTTATAAAGCAAAGCCACATATAAGTACCTCTGAGATCAAGAAACAGAATATTAATATCACCATTTGGAAAACTCCTTTTGAAATAATACATCTAGGCAATGATCATCAATGACTTCTAACCCTGCTGAAAGAGAGAAAAGTGGATGCTATGTTCTTTCTACCAGAAGTAAACAACATCACCTATGATGTATTCTCCCCCGCTCCCTCTCATTGGAATCTAAAATAAATCAAGCTCTGGTTCTAACTTGGGGTTTACAGGAAATACAGGGGACAGAGGAACATACTAAACAACACCAGGGAGATGCGTTTAGCAAATATCAAGACTGTAGACAACACTGTAGGGTAAATGATCCAGTTTCTTCCAACAACAAAAAAAAAGTAAGAAAAGGAAAAGAGAGGGAGTAGGTGCTTAAATATGAAAAGGACTTAATTGTAGATTGACTATATATTTTTTCATCCAAACTAGGATATTTTAGACAGTGAAAAGAAATGCTATTGAAATGGGACTCTTTGGACAATCTAGAAAGTATAGTCACTTTGTATAGCAGCCAAATAAAAGAGTTGGGCCATTTTGTGGGTCCTGATTTGAACAAATCAAATGTTTAAAAAATTGGAAATATCAGAAAAATTTAAATAATGATTGGATAACTGATGATGTTAAGAAATTGCTAAGTTTCTTGGTATGATAATGGTATTGTGAATATGTGTTTTTAATACCTTATCTGCTACAGATACATAAAACTATTTACACATTTGAAATGACATGATGTATGGGATTTGGCCCAAAATGATCCATGTTGTAGGTAGGGGTAGTAGGGTAATAGAGATGAGATAAGATAGTCCATAAATTGATAACTTTGAAACTGGGTAGTAAGTAAATGTAAGTTAATCAAATTGTTTTCTCTGCCTTTGTTTATGTTTGGAATTTTCCACAATTATTTGCCTTGACATTTAGTTTATAAAAAAATATTGCCAACACCTCAGAAATCCCTCATATGCCCACTCCCAATCACTCCTCTCTTGCTCTTCTCTAAAGTTAACCATCCTGCTTTTTTTCCTACCTTCATCACTATCTACTCATCACCAAACACTATAATCTAGGTTTTATAACAATGGAAGTAGACAGCACAAATTCTTCCATGTATATTTTTTAAATCTACATTACATATATAATGTGATGTGTATTGCTCTAGTATATTCATTTTCATGGTTGTATTATATCTCACTGTATGACTACAACATAAGTATTTACCCTTCCTAGGGTGATTGGACATTTGGATACTTTCCAGTTTTTGGCTATTACAATGTGTTCTGGGGACACAAGTTCATTTATTTCTATTAGGTATGTACCTTGGAATGGAATTAGTAGGTCAAAAGGTATACGTATCTTCAACTTTGGCAGATGATGCTAGTTTTCCAAATTGATTGTTCAATTCATATTCCCACTAGCTGGGTGTCTTAGTCTGTTCAGGCTGCTATAACAAAATACCATGGACTGGGCGGCTTATAAACAACAGAAATTTAATTCTCACAGTTCTGGAGACTGGAAATCGGAGATCAGGTGCCAACATGGCTGGGTGAGAGCCCTCTTCCTGGTTCATAGCCAATGCCTTCTCTTTGTGTCTTCACACAGACACAGAATAATGCCATTTTTAATAAGGCCATTGATAAACAGTGATTCCTAATTGTAATGTTATTTTAGTTTGAGTTCCTCCAAAATAGAAGGAGCTAGGGCTCCCTCTAGGATCTCTTTTATAAGGAATTAATCCCATTCATGAAGGCTCCACCCTCATGACCTAATCCTCTTCCAGAGGTCCTACCATCAACTATTAATACCATCAACTTTGAGGGTTAGAATTTCAACATATGAATTTTAGGGGGACACTAACTTTAGACCATAGCACCAGGTAGAAGAATTTGTATTGTTGACACTTGGTATTATCCTTATTCTTAATTTTAGCCATTCTGGTGGGTGTGTAGTGACATCTCATGTGCTCTAATTTGAATTAATAATTGAGCACCTTTTCCTTACGTTTATTGGCCATTTGTATACATCTTTGGTGAAAGGCCTGTATACAAAAAAGTCCATTTTTCTGGAGGATTATCTATCCTTTTTTATTTATAGAGTTTATTTTTAGTGTTCAAGGTGGAAGCCTTTTTTGGTTAAATTTTTTGGAAATACCTACTCCCACTCTATGGTCTGTCTTTTGACTCTTTAATAATGTCATTGATAAAGAGTGATTCTTAATTTTAATGTTGTTTGGTTTGAGTTCCTCCAAAAATACACCCAAGACAAGCATTGCATACAAATAGTTTAATTAGGAAATCATCTTAGGTAGCAGAGGTGAGGGAATAAGGAGAGTTAGACAGGAAGGAAATAAAAGCTAATGTATGTTTTTGACATTATCACTGTAGGAAGTATGGGTTAATTCCACCTGAACCTCCCAAGAATTGTACAGAACGCCTTCCAGAATTGTCTGTCTGAAGGACAGGAGACTGAAGCATTTATCCCAGTTCTTGCCCTATTGTTTGAGGATTGTGCTTAGGGGCATTAATCCTACACTCCCAGGCTGTGTCTGCACACTGGCCAAGAGATTCCTCGGTGCTGCAAAAGGCCATGGAAGAGAAGTCATGAAACACTGTCACAGTGGTGAGTCTTAGCCAGCCTGGAACTATCTATTCACCAGCTTGGCTGAAATTAGAGATGGGTCAAGGGAATGTGCATGGGGCACCAGTCACAACTGCTAAAATGTAGTCCAATTTAATAATATTTTCCTCTGTGATTAATGCATTTTGTGTGCAGCTTAAAAAAATTTCCTATCCCAAGGTCATGATGATATTCTCTCACATCATTGTTTAAAGTATTATTTTTGCCTTGACATTTAAGTATATAGCCCTATTGGAATTTATTTTTAATTAGGGTGTGATGTATGGTCAAGTTTCACATTTTTCCATGTTAGCATCCAATTCTTCCTGTATCATTTATTGAAAAGACAAATCTTTCCCCACATTGCCACCTTTGCATTAGTCAAGTATCCACATATGTGTAGATCTCTATGGCAAAGATGACTGCAAATTCTCTATCATTACTTCCAATAAGAGGCAAAATATATTTCCATCCCCCTCTCCTTCAATTTGGACTGACCCTGTAACCTGCTTTGACCATCAGAAATGTGGCAAAAGTGATGCTGTGTGACTTCCAAGACTAAACCTTGAGATATGGGTAGTTTTTGCTGTTGTGTGTTTGGAACACTCTCTCTCGGAACACAGCTGCCATCTTGTGAGAAGTCCAAACCATGTGGAGAGGCCAAATGAAGGAGACTGGAGGTGCTGTGAACAGACATGACAATCTCACAGCCAACAGTCAGCACCAACTGTTAGACATATGAATAAGTCATCTAGGAAATTCCATCCCTGTTGATATTCCCAAAGACTGCAGCTACAGCAGACATCATATGGAGCAAAAGAACCATCCTGCTGAGTCCACAGAATCATGAGAGAAAATAAATGTTGATGTTTAAGCCACTACATTTTGAGATAGTTTGTTACACGGCAATAGATAATGAAAACAATACTCTTCTGGGCTCTCTGCTCTGCTCCATTGGTCCCTTTATCTATTCTTGCCACACAGTCTTAATTCCTGTAGCTTTATAGTAAGTCACAATATCTGGTAGAGCAAGTCTTCCTACCTTGTTATTCTTCATCAAGATTGCCTTGTCTACTTTGACACCTTTTATTTATATAGATATTTTAGAATTTTCTTTTCAAGTCCCACAAATTATCTGTTGGGATTTTGAATTGAATTGCATAGAATCCAAAAATAAATTTGGGGAGAATTAATATCTTTACAATATTGAATCTTTCAATCATGCTATAGTTCTCCATTTATTTAGGTCTTCTTTAGCATCTCTCAATAATATTTTATAGTTTTCTGTATAGGTCTTCTGCATCTTTTGTGTCTAGTCATTTAATACTTTTATGTTATTGTAAAGGTATATTACAAATTGTATTTTACCTTATTGTTATTGGTACATAGAAATACAATTGATTTTTATATTAATCTTACATTCACCAACCTTTTAAAATTTACCTATTAATCCTAAAAATATTTCCAGAGATTTTTTATTTTATATGTACCCAATCATATCACATTCAACGAAACTTTTATTTATTCCTTTAAAGCCTTATTTCTTTTTTCCTTGTTTTTCTTTTTCATTTTTTTTTTACAAGTAAAACATTGCAGCATTGAATAAACGTGATGATAGCATTCTTGTATCAGTTTTGATCTCAGACAAAAGGATTTTAACATTTCACCATTAGGTAAGATTTTACTGTAGTTTTTGAACATACCTTATATCAGATTAAGGAAGTTCTCTTTTCCTCCAAGTTTGCTGTGTGTATATCGTGAATGGATGTTGAATTATACCACGTTTTTACTTACTCTACTGAGATAGTAATGGGATTTTTCTTTTTTTTTTAATGTAGTGAATTACATTAATTAATTTTCAAATGTTAAATTGACCTTCCATTCCTGGAATAAAACCTACTTAGTCCTGATATGCTACCCTTTTTATACATTGCTGGATGAAATTTACTAATATTTTCTTTAGGATTAAAGAATTAGACTAGAATTATGTATGTTAAATAATGTATTTATCAGGTTTGGTATTAAGGTCAAAGATATTATGGCATGTGCTTCTGGCTTCCAGTGTTTCTGTTGAGAAGCCAGATGTCATTCTAATTAGTGCTTCTTTGGAGCAATACAGCAAAAAATTAAATTAAATAAATTAAAGGCATAAAAAAAGCAACGACAGCAGGTAGGACTTGAGGACATTTGGATGAGCCAGACAGTCTTCACTCGTTTTTCCCTCAGCACATCTACAGATTTGCCGCACAGGCCATAGAAGCAGAACAGAAAGTGATATCCCGAGGCCCTAGAGCTTTCTTTAGTCTCAGGCAGCTGGAGGAACAAAGACTGGAGTGTGGGACTACCAAAGCAGCCAGGACTTAATGGTCTAAGATCTTGGAGAAAGAGGAACCAAAAAGAAATGAGCTTAACATTCTGCACTCCTTTTCCACTTGAGGCACTTGCTGAACCTTGAGTTCAAATCATTGTCTGACCTCTACCTTTTCTACAACCTCTTTTCAAATCATTCTTTCCCTGTGCATCCGCCATAATAGCCATCCCTTGCTTCCTTTCCTGGTTTCTTGAATGCACTGTTCTCTCTCTCACACCACAAGAAGATTATTTGTTCTGCTCCATTTGCCTGGAATTATTTCTTCCTTTTTCCCATAAAGCCATCTCCAGAGGCATACAGGAATCGCAGGACAGATCTAGGACCCTAGAAAGAGGATGAGTGCATAGAAGACTTCAATGCCACTCTGAGGGAAATGAGAAGTAAGAGAAAAAGAGAGAGAAAACTTCTCTTACATGCCAATTATAGGAAGCCTCTTTGTGGACTGATAGGTGACTTAATGAGAAGAATAAATATATGTTTTCTACTATCTGTGGATTCCAAGGGTATGCATGAATGACTAATTGCGCAACTTTCTAGTAACATACTGTATCTACAATCCTACCCAGGTGTATAAGGCATAACTAAGTGCTTAAAAATCCTTCATATCCTAGCTCAAAGGGAAGCCTTCCTGAAAGAGCCTCCTCCATTCATTACTCCCCCAAGATTAGGCCTGCCTCCTAGTGAGAGATACACTTTCTTAGCATTGAATGCATCACATTTATCTTAGCTTGTAATTTTATATTTACCTGTGTTATTATTTGAATATTGTGTCTCTCCATCACTAGGTTGTCCATAAGGCAAGATTCATGTGGGTTTCTCCCTGCCATTGAATTCACAGTCCCTAGTATTGTGTCAGACACCTAACAGATACTCAAATATCTGCTGAATGGATCAATGAATACATGAGAGACATGAAAATCACCTCTCATTTCAACATAATTCCACAGAGGAAGCTGGAGTTTGTCTTGACAGAATGACAGCATCTACAGAGTTACAAGCCTTGCTGAGGAAAACTGTTTTAAACATTGTGGCCTAAAAACAAGGACAGGGTCCAAAATTAGCTCCAAATGAATAAAATCATTATAGTCAAATTTTATACAATTTTAATAACTATTAAATAAGATACCTATAGGATCTTTCATTTAATAGACAAGTACTGAGGACCCACTTTATAGAGTCTAAAGAGGACTTCTATGGCCTCAAGGTCTTATTAGGCAAGATAAAAAATAAACAATATGCTTTACTGTCATAAGAGGAAATGATGGTGCATGGTGAATGAGAAAGAGCACGGTTTTTAGATTCTAATGCATTTTGGATTCCTATCCCACTTCAGTTTCTTACTATCTATGTGACACCAAGACAGTTATTTAACATTTCTAAGTCTCATATGTAAAATGAAGATAGCATCTACTTCATGGGGTTGTTGTAATGATTACACAAAGAAATGCATATAATCTTCTTAGCACACCATGGGCACATAAAAAATGCTGTGAAGATGGCATCATACAAGAAAGGACAGGAACTTTGGAATCAGAAGACTTGAATTTGCATCCATGCTTGAAGATTTGCTACTGAGTGACCAAAAGAAAGTCACTTCATCCTTTATGAGCCTCAATTTTCTTATCAGTAAAACATGCATAATAATATTGTTACCTTGCAATTAAAATTTATAATTACCATTTGTAAAGTTCTCACCACATTTCATGGCAGAAAGCAAGCATTCAATAAATAATGTAAAGAAGAAGATGAAAAAGGAGGAAGAGGAGAAGGAGAAAAAGGAGAGGAAGGAGGAGAAGGAGAGGAAGAAGAAGATGTGAGGTTTGAGGCACCACATGTTCACACACAATGAAAATAAATAGCAGACAATAGACAAATGTGTGTCCATAACTCAGGCAAGAGGTTGAATTGAATATATTGAGCTAGATCAACAGAAGTAATTCTTCCTTGTTATTCTCTCTCAATACACATTATTTTTTCCAAAGTCTTTATCACAATTTGTAATTACATATTTATTTGTGTACTAGAGCATTGTCTTCTCAAATTGGTTTCCATGAGGGAAGGGCTATCACTGTTTTAATACTCAATGTAGAACACAAAGTAAGGACCCAGAAAGTATTGTTAACTGAGAATTATCAACTGAAAACCTATATGTACAAAAGAGAGGTCAGTTGGTTGGTGCTCAGAGTTGGAAAAAAAACTGTAAGAAAATTGAAATTTAAATACAGAAATTACTACAGTCCCATAAGTTAATTCCAATGCTTTGGACTTGATGAAACTGGTGAAAGCTAAAAAAATTTTAATTAACATGATATCCCCATGAGTAGATGCCAATATGAACAGAAATGTTAACATCATTGCCTGATGTGTAGTAGATGAACAATAAATATTATTGAATGAATGATAAATTTATGAACTCACTCATAGTCAGTGTGTAATGATTTTATTTAAAGTCCATTTTTAAGACTCACTGTAAGTCATGAGAATATTTTTTCAAAATATACCACTTAACCAAGGAAAATATAACAGAGAGAAGGAAGTAGAGAAAAACAGAATGACAGAAAGAGAATGACAACTATTGTCACAAATAGCATGCGTTGCAAAGTTCAATTTGTCTTATAGTCACAGCAACAGAAAAAAATAAGTTTAAGTCAGGGATTCTTAGGAGATTTTTCAACAGAGATTATTGTCAGTGCAAAACAACAGATAATATTCAATAGAGGTAGTGGTAAGAACCAACTGAAAAGCAGCATCAAAAAGAAAGAAAAGAAAGAGATACTCAAGCCTAGAGAATAAAATAGGTCCAGAAAGTGTTAACTTGAAGGAAATGAAGCCAATCAATGTAACTTGTATCAAAACAGCACATATCCTGACAAAAAAAAAAAAAAAAAAAGCTATATTATTTTGGTTAGAGGACCAACAAAATTATAAAAAAAAAAAAGTTTTTAAATCAACAATTAGATCACATAATATACGTAGATTTACCCTTAAGGTATGGAAATATACAAATACATAATCAAAATAATGAAACAGATATAATAATATATTTTCTTTTTAATTACTAAATCAATATCTGATCAAATAATTAGGAAATAACAGGAGAAAAGAATTTTGTAAAGTACCCTTTGGATTATCTAATATAACCTCCTCCATATACAGATTAAGAAACTTGTCTCAAAGAGTTTAAGAATTTTATCCATGGTAAAATTATAAAAATGTATGAAAAGGGAAGATAAATTCAACATAACATGATTTTTTAATTGAACTGTCTTCTCTTTATCAGGAGCCTAATACGTACCAGGTAATGAGGTAGACATAGGGGGCACAGTGAAGAACAAGTCAGATATGGTTCCTGCCCTTGTAAGCTCATAGTCTAGTGGAAACAAAAGTTAATAAACGAACCAATAAACAACTTAAATTGTGTTCGATGCCACGAAAAAAGGATAGGGTACAACAAGAGGGGAGGAGTCTTCTAGGATGTTATAAATTGCCTAGAGCAATTAGCAGCTTGGAATAGGGCAGTAAAAACAGGCATGTAGAGAAGATATACAGAAATATATTTGGTACTGGGATTGGTTGCTTTTGTTAATAAACTGGATACGGAAGGAACGTGTAAAGAAAAGAGGCATAGATGAGTTAGCAACTGGTTAGATGACTTTAAACATTTCCCCCACAATGAGGGAAAACTGAACATATAAATCTAGAGCACAGGGAAGCTGTCGGTGGGAGATTTAAATTTAAGTGCCACCAATATATGTTTTAAATTATTAGTGTTTGAGTTGCCTGGGAAGAAAGTGTAGAAAAGGGACACAGATCCAAAACCAAATCCAGAGGAATTCCCACATTTAGTGTTAGGATAGAAATGAAAAAATCAGCCAAACAGAGGGAAAAAGAGGTAGAAGAAAATGAGGAGAATAGTCTCTTGGGTTTTTTTACAAGAGAAAAGCCAGTTTTTAAAAGGAAGGAATGGTCAGTTGTCCCCAAATCTGCCTAGAGTACACTAAGATCACTCCCACCTTTCACAAACCATTCCTTCAGCCATTTTCAGCCTTGGCCTCGAGAATAAACTAAACCTCCTAGGATGTCTCCAATTTCCTATCTAAAGAATAAAAAACATTTAAGCCCACACAGAAAAGGACAAAGTGAATGAATAAGAATTTGCCAATTTTCAGACATAGATAGTAACCTGGGATAATTTAAATTTAATGAACATTTTACTACATACCAAAGTAAACCACAGAGAGATGAAATAGTTAAATATTTTTTAAAAAGCAATTACTGGAATATGACAAGAAAAGAGAATAGAATATTTATCAGATCTGTGAAAGAATAACTTTCTCAGTTTTGAAGCAAAGAAGAAATAATGAAGGAAAAGATCAACAGATTTTTTTTTTTTTTTTTTACATTTCAAAGGCTCCAGGGCAACAATTTATTTTTTTTTTTTCACTCCTTTCTGTTTATTGCAGTAACATTGGTTTATAACATTGTAAAAATTTCAGGTGTACATCATTGTACTTCTATTTCTGCATGGACTACATCATGTTCACCACCAAAATACTAATTACAACCCATCACCACACACATGTACCGAATTATCCCTTTCACCCTCCTCCCTCCCCCCTTCCCCTCTGGTAACCACCAATCCAATCTCTGTCCCTATGTGTTTGTTTATTGTTGTTATTATCTACTACTTAATGAAGGAAATCATACGGTATTTGACCTTCTCCCTCTGACTTATTTCACTTTGCATTATACCCTCAATGTCCATCCATGTTGTCACAAATGGCTGGATTTCCTCGTTTCTTATGGCTGAGTAGTATTCCATTGTGTATATATACCACAGCTTCTTTATCCATTCGTCCCTTGATGGGCACTTAGGTTGCTTCCAAGTCTTGGCTATCGTGAATAAGGCTGCAATGAACACAGGGGTGCATGTACCTTTGCAAATTGGTGTTTTCAAGTTCTTTGGATAAATACCCAACAGTGGAATAGCTGGATCATATGGTAGTTCTATCGTTGATTTTTTGAGGAATCTCCATACTGTTTTCCATAGTGGCTGCACCAGTTTGCACTCCCACCAGCAGTGTATGAGAGTTCCCTTCTCTCCACAACCTCTCCAACACATGTTGTTTCCTGTCTTGTTAATTATAGCCATTCTGACAGGCGTGAGGTGATATCTCATTGTAGTTTTGATTTGCATTTCCCTGATAGTTAGTGATTTTGAACATCTTTTCATGTGTCTGTTGGCCATCTGTATATCTTCTTTGGAGAAATGTCTGTTCAGGTCTTTTGCCCATTTTTTAATTGGGTTGGTAGTTTTTTTGTTGTTGAGATGCATGAGTTCTTTATATATTTTGGAGATTAAGCCCTTATCAGATGTATGGTTTGCAAATATCTTCTCCCAATTGTTAGGTTGTCTTTTCGTTTTGTTGATGGTTTCCTTTGCTGTGCAGAAGCTTTTTAGTTTGATGTAGTCCCATTTGTTTATTTTTTCTATTGTTTCTCTTGCCCGGTCAGATGTGGTGTTTGAAAAGATGTTGCTAAGACTGATGTGGAAGAGCGTACTGCCTATGTTTTCTTCTAGAAGTTTCACAGTTTCAGGTCTTACATTCAAGTCTTTAATCCATTTGGAGTTAATTTTTGTGTATGGTGTAAGGTAAGGGTCTACTTTCATTTTTGCATGTGGCTATCCAGTTTTCCCAACACCATTTGTTGAAGAGACTTTCTTTTCCCCATTGTATGTTCTTGGCTCCTTTGTCGAAGATTAGCTGTCCATAGATGTGTGGGTTTATTTCTGGGCTTTCGATTCTATTCCATTGATCTGTGTGTCTGTTTTTGTGCCAGTACCATGCTGTTTTGGTTACTATAGCTTTGTAGTATATTTTGAAATCAGGGAGTGTGATACCTCCAGCTTTGTTCTTTTTTCTCAGGATTCCTTTAGCTATTCGGGGTCTTTTGTTGTTCCATATAAATTTTAGGATTCTTTGTTCTATTTCTGTGAAAAATGTTGTTCGAACTTTGATAGGGATTGCATTGAATCTATAGATGGCTTTAGGAAGTATGGACATCTTAACTATGTTAATTCTTCCAATCCAAGAGCACGGAATATCTTTCCATTTCTTTGTGTCCTCTTCAATTTCTTTCAGCAATGTTTTATAGTTTTCGATTGTACAGATCTTTCACCTCTTTGGTTAAGTTTATTCCTAGGTATTTAATTCTTTTGTTGCAATTGTAAATGGGATGGTATTCTTAATTTCTCTTTCTGCTACTTCGTTGTTAGTGTACAGAAATGCAACTGATTTTTGTATGTTGATTTTGTATCCTGCAACTTTACCATAGTCGTTTATTACTTCTAAAAGTTTTCTGGTGGATTCTTTAGGGTTTTCTATATATAAAATCATGTCATCTGCAAATAGTGACAGTTTCACTTCTTCCTTTCCAATTTGGATCCCTTTTATTTCTTTCTCTTGCCTGATTGCTCTGGCTAGGACTTCCAATACTATGTTAAATAGGAGTGGTGACAGTGGGCATCCTTGTCTGGTTCCTGTTCTTAGAGGGATGGCTTTCAGTTTTTCACCATTGAGGATGATATTAGCTGTGGGTTTCTCATATATGGTCTTTATTATGTTGAGGTACTTTCCTTCTATACCCATTTTATTCAGAGTTTTTATCATAAATGGATGCTGTATCTTGTCAAATGCTTTCTCTGCATCTATTGAGATGATCATGTGATTTTTATTCTTCATTTTATTAATGTGGTGTATTACGTTGATTGATTTGCGAATGTTAAACCATCCCTGCATACCTGGAATAAATCCCACTTGATCATGGTGTATAATCTTTTAACGTATTGTTGTATGCGATTTGCTAGTATTTTGTTGAGGATTTTCGCATCGATGTTCATCAGTGATATTGGCCTGTAATTTTCTTTTTTTGTGTTGTCCTTGTCTGGTTTTGGTATCAGGGTAATGTCAGCTTCGTAGAATGAGTTAGGGAGCTTCCCCCCCTCCTCAATTGTTTGGAAGAGTTTGAGAAGGATAGGTATTAACTCTTCTTTGAATGTTTGGTAGAATTCACCAGGGAAGCCATCTGGTTCTGGACTTTTATTTTTGGGGAGGTTTTTGATTACTGTTTCGATCTCCTTACTGGTGATTGGTCTATTCAAATTCTCTACTTCTTCTTGATCCAGTTTTGGAAGATTGTATGATTCTAAGAATTTATCCATTTCTTCCAGATTGTCGAATTGGTTGGCATATAGTTTTTCATAGTATTCTCTTATAATCTTCTGTATTTCTGAGGTGTCTGTTGTAACCTCTCCTCTTTCATTTCTGATTTTACTTATTTGTGCCTTCTCTCTTTTTTTCTTGGTGAGTCTAGCTAAAGGTTTGTCAATTTTGTTGATCTTTTCAAAGAACCAGCTCTTGGTTTTATTAATTTTTCTATTGTTTTTTTGGTCTCTATTTCATTTATTTCTGCTCTGATTTTTATTATTTCCCTTCTTCTACTGATTTTGGGCTTTGTTTGTTCTTCTTTTTCCAGTTCCTTTAGGTGCATTGTTAGATTGTTTATTTGAGATTTTTCTTGTTTGTTGAGATAGGCCTGTATTGCTATAAACTTCCCTCTTAGAACCACTTTTGCTGTATCCCATAAATTCTGGCATGTCGTATTTTCATTTTCATTTGTCTCCAGGTATTTTTTGATTTCTTCTTTGATTTCTTCGTTAACCCAATCGTTGTTCAGTAGCATTTTGTTTAATCTCCATGTATTTGTGGCTTTTCTGATTTTCTTCCTATAGTTGATTTCTAGTTTCATACCGTTGTGGTCAGAAAAGATGGTTGGTATTATTTCAATCTTCTTAAATTTATGGAGACTTGTTTTGTGGCCTAATATGTGATCAATCCTGGAGAATGTTCCATGTGCATTTGAAAAGAACGTGTATTCTTCGGTTTTTGGATGGAATGCTCTGTATATATCTACTAGGTCCATCTGTTCTAGTGTGTCGTTTAAGGCCAATGTTTCCTTATTGATCTTCTGTTTGGATGATCTATCCGTTGGTGTAAGTGGAGTGTTAAAGTCCCCTACTATTATTGTGTTACTGTCTATTTCTGTTTTTATGTCTGTTAATAATTGCTTTATATATTTAGGTGCACCTACATTGGGTGCGTAGATATTTACAAGTGTTATATCCTCTTGTTGGATTGTTCCCTTGATCATTATGTAATGCCCTTCTTTGTCTCTTTTTACAGTTTTTATTTTAAAGTCTATTTTGTCTGATATGAGTACTGCTACCCTGCTTTCTTTTCATTGCCATTTGCGTGGAGTATCTTTTTCCATCCCTTCACTTTCAGTTTGTGAGTGTCTTTAGGTCTGAAGTGTGTCTCTTGTATGCAGCATATATATGGGTCTTGTTTCTTTTATCCAGTCAGCCACCCTATGCCTTTTAATTGGAGCATTTAGTCCATTGACGTTTAAAGTAGCTATTGATAAGTATGTACTTACTGCCATTTTTTAACTTTTTTTTTTTTTTTCCTCAGTGTTTTAGTAGTCCTTCTCTGTTCCTTACTTCTTCTATACAGAATTGATGGTCACTTTAGTTTGACCTCTGTCTGAAAGCTGTACTCTTTAACTACCCTCCTCCCTCCTTTTTATGTTTTTGATATCATATCCAACTTCTTTTTGTGCATTTGTATCCATTACGTTCTAATCGTGGAAATAGATAATTTTTCCTATTTGTGGTCTTCTCTTTTCCCCTTAAATCAGTCCCTTTAACATTTCTTGTAACACTGGTTTCTTGGTGACAAACTCCTTTAATTTTTGCTTGTCTGGGAAATTTTTGATCTCTCCTTCCATTTTGAATGATAACCTTGCTGGGTAGAGTATTCTTGGCTGTAAGTTTTTTCCTTTTAGCACTTTAAATATATCATGCCATTCTCTTCTAGCCTGTAAGGTTTCTGCTGAGAAGTCAGCTGATAGCCTTATGGGGTTTCCTTTGTATGTAACTTGACATTCTCTTGCGGCTTTTAGGATTCTCTCTTTATCTTTAATTCTGGACATTTTGATTATGATGTGTCTTGGTGTGGGCCTCTTTGGGTTTATCTTGTTTGGGGCTCTCTGTGCCTCCTGTACCTGGATGTCTGTTTCCTTCCTTAGGTTAGGGAAGTTTTCATCTATTATTTCTTGAAATAGATTCTCTGCCCCCTTGTCTCGCTCTTCTCCTTCAGGGACACCTATAACACGGATGTTAGTGCGCTTGATGTTGTCCCAGAGGTCCCTTAGACTGTCCTCACTCTTTTTAATTCTTTTCTCTTTTACCTGTTCACCTTGGGTAATTTCTTCTAGTCTTTCTTCCAGCTCACAGATCCGTTCTTCTGTATCCTCTACTCTGCTTTTGAGTCCCTCTAATGAATTTTTCATTTCCAGTATTGTATTCTTCATTTCTGATTGGTTCTTTTTTATATCTTCCATTTCTTTGTTGACATTCTCACTGAGTTCATCTATTCTTCTCCCCAGATCAGTGAGCATCCTTAACACTCTTAGTTTGAACTCTCTGTCGGGTAGGTTGCTCATTTCTGTTTCACTAAGTTCCTTTTCTGGGGTTTTGTCCTGTTCCCTTACTTGGAATGTATTCTTTTGCCTCCTCATTTTACCTCTTTCCCTGTGCTTGTGTCTATGTATTAGGTAGGTCAGCTACGTCTCCTGCTCTTGGATAGGTGACCTTATGTAAGTGATGGCTTAGGAGGCTTCCAGTGTGCTTCCCTCAGTTCTCAATGTTCCAGGGGTGGCCCCTATGTGGGCTACGTGTGTCCTTCTATTGTGGCCTGTTAGCTCTCCCTATAGGCGCCCAGGGAGGCCGAGTTATGCTCCTGGCCAGCTGTTGTAATGCTCAGCTGCTTGTAGTTGTTGTGGGCCCTTCAATCTCTTTATCAGGTGTGAGGAGCCCCAGCACAGTTGGCTGCAAGTTCTAATACCACATCTGTGTTGCAGTATTTCTTTTAAGTGAGTAGGCCCCCAGCGTGGCAGGTTGTTAGGCTCAGGGCCTTAGAATTGCTGTAAACCTCTAGCCTATTAGGTCTCTTGTCAGCTCTCTGAGGATTGCAGCTGGGTGGGGCTGGCCTCAGGCACAGGAGCACCCAATTGTTTCAGGCTTTGGAAGGTGGGGCAAACCTCCTATGTGGGTCTTTGAGAAGCACAAGTCTTCTGCAGCTGACAAGCCCTGCCGCCCACAGGTCCACACACACAGTCAACACAGTCCTGCCCCGTGTGGCGCCCGACCTCCCCAAGCGGACCCAGTCTCTCCACGGCGGGAGCCCCACACACTCCGCCACCACCCCACACTCTCCACCCGCTCCTTGTGCACACCCTGCCCCGCTCAAGTCAGCTCAGTTGCCAGGCTGCAGAAAATCCAGTCACCAATCTATGCAGGCCCACACGTTGCCTGAGGGTTTGTTGTTATGTGGGGCCAGTCTCTAGGGTGGGCTGCCTGCCCTGGCTGAGCTGGATTAAATCGGTGCTCTAGCGGGTGGAGCAGACCCTGGGCTAGCAGGCCTCAGGGAAAACTCCAATGGCGTCTGTGTCAGCACGCTCACACCAGGCCACAACAATGGCCGCCGCCAATGTCCCAGTCCCTGGAGAGGTCTCACCCCTCACCGAGATGCACTCAGGGCCTATTAGGTGAGTCTCTTGTCACCAAAGCAGTGTGCACCTTTCTTTCTGGTGATTTTAGGATGCTTTCTGGAACGGGTGAGTTTGTGCGCGGGCCCTTTAAGAGCCAGTTTTAGTTTCTTTGTGAGCCGGGTTTTCTGGGGATGCTACCCAATGCTTTAGTAGCAGCAAAGTCAGATATTATGCCGCTGGTCTCGATTGTGCTGGGTCCACACAATGCCCACAGCAGGGGCGCTCCCCGGCTCAGGGCCCCGCGTCTCCAGGGAGGCTGCGTACCTGTGAGCTGCTCCCGGCGGCCGTGAAGCTGGCGGCTTGTGAAGGCGGCGTTTTTCCTCTCTAGAAGGGAGTCTCTGCCTCTTCCACCCCAGTTAGGATTGTCCGTTGTTGCAGGAGTTCCTCTTATCCAGTTTTCAGCTCTGTCTCAGGGGTAATTTTTCCACGAGTAGTTGTAAATTGGCTGTGTCCACGGGAGGAGGTGAGTTCAGAGTCTGCCTACGCCGCCATCTTGACTCCCTCTCTCAGATCAACAGATTTTAATACACAATCACTTAGAACTTCCAATCAATGAAAAATAGTAATGAAAACAAAAAGCACATGTAGGAGAAAACGTTCACAAGTTGTAATGGTTGAGGTTACTGAAGGAGTTTACTGGATTTTAGTCACTTGCAGGTAACAACCACCTTATTCTTTCTCACCACTGTCTCTGACTAATCAGATCTCAAAGCTACTTGCAGAAACTTGCAGAAAGCGGAAGTTCAGTCTAATCTAATATCAAAACTCCAAACCATCAACAAATGAAATTCTTCCCTCCTACTGTGTTGACCTGTCCTAGACTCAGAAATCTACAGAAAGGGAAGCAATATAAGCAACTTCTTTACTTTTTCTTCACTCTACCTCTTCATAACAACTCTCTAGCTGCTATTTTGGTCTCTCTAGAGATGGGTCTGGGGAAGGTGGGTTATGAGAAAGGGACAGTGTACTATGGCTAACAAGCTGTGTTTGACATCAAAGCCTGCTTCTTTTCTCCTAGGGCATTTCAGGGAACTTCTAGGTTCTTTCAACATAGAGGATGCCTTCTTATCATTGGCTTTCAAGACAATCACTCTCAGTCCCTAGTTTCTGAGGCTTCATACTACCCATTGTCTATCTACTGTCTACTGGAAAGTCTCCCCCTACTCAGAAGAACTGCTCCTCCTAGAAGATAGTCTTCCAGCGCAGAGCCCCTGTCAAGATGATACAGTTGGGTTCCTTTCCACCATTCCACTTGGACCACTGGAAAACTTGAGCATCTTTGCCCCATTCATTCTCAGAGTCTAGCCAACCAACATGTCACTTTTGGACTTCTCAGGCATTGGTTGGGCATCAGTCCCTGTGTCTCTTAAATGTCAGGAAAACACAGGGCACTTTCTCTAAACAGTTTCCTTTAAGCTCCAACTTCTTTTGAGAGCAAGAAATATCTCCTCTTTTCTTCCTTGGGGAGTGAGAGAGGAAATGCCACAGCACATAAACAACTCACTCTCCAAAGAAATTCTAGCTCTCTGATCTCTGATCCCTTCTCTTTTACCCCCAAGATAGCCAACCTATGTAACTGGTCTGTTGTGTACTACATGATTTTCAGTCAGAACTCTGAAACAATGGGAAAATTCACAATTACCATGCCGCTTCACTGTTAGGGCTCTGGTGGGTGTTCTTTCATTGCTGGTGACATTGTTAGTCAGTACAACCTTTTAGAAAGAGTTATAAGGCTTTTCATCTAATAATTTTGCTGGAAATAATACCAAAAAAAAGTGTGAAAAGATTTATGCATGTAGATGTCCACTGTACCATTCATTGTCTAAAGTGGTCCCCAGATGAGAAATATCAGTTAGGGCTAAATAATAAGTAAAATTTTGTTTCCTTAGAAATTTATATTAACAATTATTTTACTCACTCTATCTCATTTCAACTTTTGTATGTCAGAAGCTTTGCTTTTCCCTTCTAGTCTTGATTTCCTAATCTTATGTTTATTGCTCTGGGTCCTAATTTTGTTGGAATTTTGCTACATATGAGATGATTTTTGTGAGAAGATGCCTCAAGTAATTTACGGACTAAAGCAGATATAAAGGAAAGAATGAATGAGGAATCTTAAGACAAGAGCAAGTGCACAACTGTCCAAATGAAAAAATGAAATTGCTTGAGGCAGCAGTCACTCAAAGACATCACATCCCCCAACCAGACCAACACAGCAATTTTTTTTTGAATTTTTTGTTTATTGCAGTAACATTGGTTTATAACATTGTATAAATTTCAGATGTACATCAATTTAATCAGAATCTCTAGGGATGGGCTGAGGCTTCATTTTCTTTAAGTGCCCCCACAGGTGATTCTAATGTGTAGCCAAGGTTGAGAACCACAACTATAAGGATTATCGTCTAGAGAGGATTGAGATAAGCAATGGAACACATGAATAATGTGTGTATTATGCAGCCATTCAAAATTATAACTGTGAAGAAGACCAGGTGGAAGATAGTGTAACCTCTAAATATGGCACACAAAGCCCCTTATTATTTCATCTCTGCTTCTACTATTACATTTGCTGCTCTCTTCATGGGCCTCCCCATCCCATGTGTTAGACCTCACCAATCTATTTGCAGGTTCCTAAACACGCCAGGTCTTCTTAGGCCTCAGCCTGATTCCCTTCCTTATCCACCTGGATCATTCCTCCTCCTAGCTAACTGACAACTGAAATGCATTCTACAGATGGTCTTCCTAACCTTCCACTGGAGTGCCTGTGGGTATCATGGAACTTCATGCTAAAAATGGACCATGTCATATTGTATTGCAATTCTTGGCTTATTTATATTTCAGTTTTTATCCTTTGAAAGCAGTAACCTTCTCTTCTACATTTCATATCTAAATCCCAGTGTTTATCAAAGTGCCTTAGCACAGAGGAGGTGTTCAATAAAAATTGGGTTGAATTTTTAAATGCATATGATATAGAAAGAAGGAAGGAAGGAAGGGAGAAAGGAAGGAAGGGAGAAAGGAAGGAAGTGAGAAAAAAATACTAATTCACAGAATATACTCTAAGTGACAATATTTATAACTTCATTTAATTCTCACAACATTCTCTAAGGTAAGTATTATTTTCCTTATTTTACAGATGATGAAACTAAGGCCAAGAGTTTTAAATAATTTATCCAACATTGGAAAGTTAACAAGTACCCTATTCAGGTTTTGAATCCAGGTTTATATGACCACAACTACCTTGCATTTTCAAAATAAAAATAGTTATTTTATAGCCTTTATTAGTAGGAAATTACAAGGTATTTTAGGGACTGGAGGCTACAGGCAGGGTAAGTCACCAGCAGATAAGGAAGCAAACACACTTTCTATAATGCTCAAAGGAAATCCACTCACAGACAAATCCACAGTCATAGTCTTTGTGGAGCAAATTCAGCAAAACTATACTACTGAAAAAATATCACAATAATTCAATATTCTTAAGAGTAATATTTTTCTGCATTTAATTATTCTATGTTTAAGCCTCCAATAGAGTTTATCATATTTAACATTATTCAACAGAATTTCTCTGCTAGGGTGTTACATAACCATTCTGGAGATTAAGTTTTTCAGGACCAAACAGTATTGAAATCCTTTATTCCCTCAATTTCCCAGCACTAAGTCACTCAAAATTGAAATAAAATATGTAGTGCCTTTGCCTCTGTGCTTGTAATTTGTGATATCCTGCAAACAACAAGTTATTTTGAGATTTCATTATATGTATTAGCAATAAGAAACCAACAAAATAAGCTATCTTGAATCCATAAGCAAATCCATAACAAATAAGTATAAGTATTAAGAAGGATGCCTTGAAAATTAAGAGCAAACACCTGTGGGATGCACAGAGATTACAAAGCTGAATTCACTCATGTTCCGTTTTCTCCAGAAGCCCCAAATCTGCTGAAGACAAGCGATTCAAACATAAGAACAAAACTCTTCCTTTTTTAATTTTATTTCTATAGTTGAGGAAATTGAGGCTCAATTCATAAGAATCTTGCCCAAGTACTCATGGCTAAAGCAGCCAGCATTTGAAATTAGCTCATCGAAAGCCAAGCCCATCTTTATACTAAATCACATTGTACCTCTCTACTATTATTATTGGTTTCTCTAGCCTTGTAAAAATCACAGCAAAAAACTCCTAGGTAGACCTGCTCTGTTTATTTTATTCCTTTTTCTTCTTTGGTCAGAGCAGGATTTTTTAATCTATATTTTGTTTATATTGCCTTTAGCATAAGATTTCTAACAATATTGTCATATTTCTCCTTATATTTTTGTTATGTGATATAAATCAATATTATATATATATTTATTACTAGTAAGTTTACACAGAATCCTGTGTAAAATGATTACACAAAATTACTTATAACAGCAAATTTTTGCATTCAAATAAACATTTCACTATTTTTATGGAGCACTGACCTAAGTAAGATGATTAAATGAGGAATAAACACACTGCTTGATATTGGGGATATATTGTTAGTGGACAGGAATTGGAAAGGATGGAGAACACGATTAAAGAGACTGTAAAAATGTATCCAGCCATCCTCAATGAGTCCAAATGTTTTTAACCTGACAGTACATCTCAGGGTACTAAGAGAACTTGCAAGTGAGATTACCAAACCACAGTTGGCAATATTTAAGGAAAAGATAGACAGCGGGAGCGTTTTCTTGGAGGGGTAGTGGGGAAGAGAATGGAACTAACTACAAAGACAGTGTTCAAGTTTCTCAAACTCAAATGCCTCTAGGGGGCAGACAAGTAGTATAAATGAATGAGGTAGGCAGTAGGGAAAGTAGTGAAATGGGGAGTACAGGCTCTGTTTACTACTCAGTTCATCAGTTATTGGAATGAGGGAATCTGGGCTTTAGTTGGCAGGTCTTATAATTTTTCAAAAGTAGTCAAAAATCCAGATTTTTAATGTAAATATTGCCATCAAACTGAAAAAGTATTTGCAGGTCAAACACAAAAGAAATAAAACACATCAGACGACAAAATTCTGCCTATGCCAGATTCAGATGTCAGCCACCAATTTATAGATGTTTGCTGTTTCTTCCATTTGGAGATAAGAAAAGTAATATTTCCTTCAGAATTGTAAAATTGACATATAATAGAATGAATCAGAGATATAAAGGCATCTAAAGAGAAGGAATGGCTCTCAGGCAATAGCAAAGCTTGACTGAATTAATATACCCAAAGAAAGACTTGTCAATCTGAAAGAGATTGGCATGTCCGGAACATGGAAAACCAGAATTTGGGTCTAGAACAGAAGAAAAAGGGTGTTCTGGCACATAGAGTTGAACCATTCATTCCTAACCTAAGGTATCTAGATAGAGGAGATTGTTGCAGCTGCCTTCCACCATTAAACACTTGATTCAGTTTCATGCCTACCAAGCTAACTTTCTGAATAAAATCCCAACGTCATGTAAATCTACATACAGGACACTACAGTCTCCATGAGAGTTGTGTCTCATTATAAATTGATAGGATGATAGTGTTGTTTGTACATCTGTCTCCAATGAGTTGGGTTAATGGAAGTTCACCCCTGAGAAACAGATCCATTCACAGGGTGCTTAAAGGTGAACAACTTGGATTTAGGTAAATTCATTAAGGCAAATTCTACTTTCTGAGTTGTATTGGTGGACACTAATAAGCCTTTTCCTAGAACTACCAAAATTCACCAGCCACCAATTTTTTTACTTCAGTAGTACTAAAAAGCCTTTTAGTTTTATAACATAAAAACAACACTTTTATGTTGTTGCAATATTCCTACTGAACAAAAAAAGGTGAGAGATTTCCACAATCAGTGGAATGGTGAGTTTAACGTCAATCCCAAGCAAAATTCCAGAATGAAATTACAAGTCTGTTAGAGAAATAACATGGATTCAGAAAGTATAATTTAAAAAATTAACAATAAAGTTACTAAACTGAAATATTTTAGAAATGTGGTAGACACAATGTTACCTAGAAATATTGACACTCAAAGAGTTCTCATTAGTGATTTTAAAAATCCTCCTTCATCCCTTACTTAAATAAATGTAGGGAATTTTTATCACATTTTCAGATCACAAGTCTGCATAAAGAAATATAATGGATGACAGAGCCAGAAATCAAAATGATAGGGTAAAATGGGATGAGCCTAAGTTATATTTATTTGAATTAAATTTAAAATCTTTCATTTGAGGGAAACTAAGCCATATTTCTGCTCAACTCCAGCCTGAAGTTAGAGGTCTAAAGAAAGAACAAAGCATATATAATGGAATCCAACTCTTGGAGGATATCAAAAAGAGAATTTTCAAGTCATTTCTTATACAACCTAGCTGTTCAAATTAGAATACAATCATTTCAACCTTTCTAAATAAAATATTTTTTTAACCTTCAAAAAACAAATGTTTCATTCCAGTTCCTAAAACCAAATGCCTGAAATAACATGACTACATCAAAATATACATATTTGGTGAAAAAAACTATAATTTTTTTGGCAATAATATCAAATGGAGTAAATAGCATAATTAATGGAATTTTAGTTCAATGACAGGTAATAATTAGTCACTATTATATATGAATTCAAACAACATCCAGGTCTGTATTCAGACCCAGATACCATTTCTTAAAAGACATATAGTCTCGGGCCGGCCCAGTGGCGTAGTGGTTAAGTGCGTGCACTCCGCTTCGGTGGTATGGGGTTCACAGGTTTGGATCCCAGGCGTGCACCAACGCACCGCTTGTCAAGCCATGCTGTGGCAGTGTCCCATATAAAGGAGAGGAAGATGGGCACGGATGTTAGCCCAAGGCCAATCTTCCTCAGCAAAAAGAGGAGGATTGGCATCAGATGTTAGCTCAGGACTGATCTTCCTCACAAAAAAAAAAAAAAAGACATATAGGCTTATGGAACTAATGTGGAAGAAAGGAAACAAGATAATGAAGGGCAACCAAACCAAGTTATGTGAAGAACAATTGAAGGAATTAAGGATATTAGGCCTTCAGATAGAGAAAATCAAATAACATATAAGAATCATCTTCTAATATCTGAAGAGTTACCATAAGGATAAAATGCAGATTTGTTCAGTCTGATCCCAAGGAGCAGAACTTGGAACATGTTAGAAGTTTCAGGAAAACATATTTCAGCTCACTGTAAAGAAGGATTTTCTCATGGTCAGAGTTGCCAAAGGACAAAATGGACTGTCCCAGGATGCAGGAGGTTCCCCATCCCTGAAGATATTCATGTGAGTACTGAATAACTACTTAGTGAAACTGTTACAGATGTTCATTTGGTTTGGCTAACAATTTAAAGAAATTTTTCTAAAGAACTTGGTATTTTAAGGATTTCCTTGTACACATGATTCAAATTTAATTTTGAAAATACTTGTTTCTCTATTTTCACAACTTTAATTTTAAAAACACACTGAAATGTGTTAAATATAAATATTACCCATATATACCAGTGTGTTTTCCTGTGCCACCAGTTATCCCATTTGGGTACCATTCTAACAGGTGTTTTCCCTAGCACATGTGTGCCACACATTCAGCTAATTGCTAAACACTGCCATGGTGTATCAGCACAGCACATGCTCTCTGACAGCCAAAAGTTGGTTGTACGGTAACAAGTGAATACATAATTAAGTGTGTCCCGAAAACATAGTATTAGAGATAGTTTTAGTGCTTATTTTAAGGTCTAGGTGCTGATTCTCTGACTGCATAAGGAATGTAATCTGTTTTTATAGTCACTAATTCGATCTTGAAACCAAAATTCCCTCCCTCTACTCTTTCAAGCTTCCACATCTATTCATTAAAGAAAATGAAAACATTGCAAGGCACTCTTTTATAGGATAGGTATCATTTGCAACTATTTATCTGTGTGACTCAGTGTGATACTGTGCAACCAAGTCAAAATACAGAACTAAATTATACATTGAAGCAGCCAGAGGAGAGCAACCAGCACACATACCCTCCAATTTCAAATGTGTGATCATCAGGTCGTACTGGACTCATCGACTAATTTTATAATAAGAAAATATTGTAAGTATGAACATATCTGATACTTAAGGTCTATAAAATATCATTTTTATCTGTTTAAATGCTGGGGATTCTGAACAAAATTTCATTTTTAAAATGTATTTTTCATACATTTTCTGAGGTTTAAAAATGTATGAAAACCACTGGCATAATGATTAAGATTCCTTAAAATCTCTGAATCTATGATTCTATGTAATATAATATTGATTGTAAGAAAACTCGTTTGTTTTTATTAAGTCTTATGCATGATTTTCTAAAAAGGGACTAACAATTTAAACAATCACATAGTGTCTTACTACTACACACAGAGAGACATATTTTTTAAATGCATCTCTATATTTATAAACATGCCTTTCCCTAAGTTCATACTTCATATTTACAACAAATAGGTTACTAAAATTCACCCTGTCCATTATGTAAAACATAAATGAGGTATAATTTAAACCTATAAATTATTTTTTGTTTTAATCAATTACACTATGTGTTTTTGTTTAGCTTAATTAAATTAATGTGAAAGCAAGATTGTAACTATCTAACTTCAAGGAGACAAAATTATCTGAACGCTCTATAAAAAGGAAGTAACATCGTATTTTTAGAAAGGCAATAAAAGAATATAGTATTTGAGAATAAAAAAAGCAAGAAGGAAGGTTCACTTGATCTGCGGAAACTGACAGATAGGAAGTGGACTTATTTGACCAAGTGACTTTGGCTGTCAAGCAATTTCCTGTCCTAAGCAGCAATCTGGCCCGAGCCTCAGAGTCATCAGAATAAAATCTGAGAGCCGTTTTACAGGAGAATCAAATAAGATTTGGAATGAAAATTTCATAGCAAAATAAGAAAAATTTGCAATAATTTTCTACAATATAAGAGGACTTTTCTAGCACTTTTATTGCAGAAGCAATTCTAAATAACAGCGATTTTCTTATAATAGCATTTCTATAATAATGATGTTTTATAACAGAAGTGCTTATTACAGAAATGGTATTATAATAGTGGCATTATTATTGTTGAATCTCTTCTATAACAGAAGCGCTAAATAAGCCTATCTATTTAAAGAAATTTCAAATTTCTTTTCTCAGAGCTAAAACTGCTTTGGCCAGTCACTTTCATATGATCATATTACGAGTAATCTTATATGAGTTGACCCAACATTGAAAGATATGTCCAGTTCACGCAGACTCCCAGGAAATCTGACATTGAACTAGGAGTCAAAATATTTGAGTTATATCCTCAACTTTAGCATTAGCTATTGAGTGACCTTGAGCTTTTTCCCATTCAAAAAATAAATAAATAAATAAGAAAATTCTTTATAATTCTCAGTGAAAACCTTCCCATTACTAAAAAGCTCATTTGGTCCCGAAATCTAATAGCATCAATTACATATTTTTACTTCTTTGTTTTAAACTCATTAATGTGCTATTTTATAATTGTTGCATTTATTCTAGTGGAATAAATTTATATTCTCAAGTTAGAAGCTGAATAAAGGGAAGAATTCCTTTTGAAAAAAAATATCTTCCCTTAAATGGTCAGTGTAGAGCACTGAATATAATGGGTAATTTTAAAATTTTAATTAAAATGCATCTGATAGCAAAGTTCTCAAAATCCAAGCAGAATCAGAAAATAGCAGGGTTTCATTTTGAAACTAGTAGAATATATTCAAGAACTTGAAACATTTTCAGGTTGAAGTAAAGCAATAAAATATTGGAATAAGGTTGAAAGTGATAAAAAGATATAATGTTCAATAATAGTTAGAGTTCAAAAAATTGCCTCTAAAGAAATCTTATACCCACATCAAGTATATTACTATAAATTTCACTTCTCGTTCAATAAAGCATATATTGCTTTGCCATATATTTAGGGAGTATTCATCAAAAGAACTTAACTATATATGGAAATGAATAAATTTGAGTTTATAAAATTCTACTTTTTATTAAACATGTCTTGTAATCCTTTGACAATGAGCTTTCAGCAGAGAAAAGAAGACAGGAAAGATTTTAAGTTCCAAAGGTACTGACCTTTTTAACATTAAAATAAAATCTTATATATTTCTAGGTTGATACAATTAGATTACATCATCTGGTTAGATATAGTCTGAGAAACAGTAAAGTAAGGAAATTTAATATACTTATATTCTCTGCAGGCATTTTTACATTTTTAGACTGTCATGTATGCTTTCAGTGTGTATTCTGATAAAATAAACTTATTTTATTATTGATTCCAAGCAGAAGAAGGTTTTGTTAGAAGGAATATATATACACATATATGTGTATGTGTATAATACATATATTTCATACATATTTATATCTATGTATGTATATAAATATAACACACACACACACACACACACACACATTCTATTGCCACCAAAGAAAAAGGGGTCTCTTTGGGACAATAACCATACTATTATTCATCATAATGAATGATAGCCATCAAGAGCTATCATTTTAAAAAATTTTAAGACATTGGAAAAAAATGGTAATAGTATTTTTAACCCAAGAAGAAGAGCGAGTAAAAGAACAAAAGGAAGAGAGGAGGTGGGGAGGAAGTGCCTGAGACGCCTGTGCCTGCAGTAAACTAACACCAGCCTTCCTTCATAATCATATTGCACCATTACCCAGTACCGACTTCTAACTTGTTCTGTGCCATGACACTCTCCTCAGACGGTGTTTTTAAATTCAGGAAAGGAAATACAAACATAGAAAAATCAAATATATTGAAATTTCAATATCAAAATAATTCTTAACCCCTTTACTGAGGTATGATTGACATACAACAAGCTGTAGATATTTAATGTATACGATTTGATGTGTTTGGGGATAAGTATACACCCATGAAACCATCATCACTATTAATGCCATAAACTTACCCATTAAAAGACAAATTTTTATTCTTAATTAGTTCATTAAATAATACCTAGCAACAATTCTAACAACATTAATTTTAAAATGGTGTTGAGGGTAAATAAATTTTTGAGGTATCTGTAGTAATTGTAGTATAATACGAAAATATCAATGATTTCTATTAATACTGAAGTCACAAGTACTGCTAACACCACTGTAGTTTGTTGCCTACTTTCATAATTGAAAGAAATGCTAAATTTCATGGCAGGTTGGTGAAAATAAAGATGTGATTTTTGCTCTCACTCTGAGTTCTAGCCACATACCCCTTGTAAGCCCCAGATTTTAAAAATCCTGATTCTAGGAAAAATCAGCGTGAAAAGATGAGCGGTAAAGAAAAAATTTCTGGAGGTTTTATTTATGTTCCTAGAAGACTGACTAACAGAAGAATAGAATTCCTATATCCTCCAAAATCTCAAGGGATCATGGTATAATGTCCTTATTCCAAAAGTTACTTATACATTCAATATTTAATAAGGGGTCTCCTGAGGCCAACGCTTGAAACAACTGAAATATCTCTTAGAGGTAGAATCTTTGTGCTCTACAGCTCTAAATGTTCAGAGGAAAGGGAAAGAAACGGGGAGGGAGGAGTGTAAAAATTGGGAATGAGTTGAGTTTTTTAAAAAAATCATCAGGCAGCACACAGAGAAGGCAAGAAGGGTTTGAGGGTAATAAAGTAAATTAGTGGATCTAAGGATAAGAAAACACATTTTGAAATAAAAGAGTGATAATTTTAAGCAGCAAGAGAGAGATTAGAACAGAGAAGTGATAATGCTATTCTGGTTAGACAGGAGATGTTAGAAAACTGAACAGCAAAAGGTGGCGGCAGGAGGACACTCTATAAAAACAGCTGCCTAAATTAATCATCCCTTCATTTTTGGATCCTGGTTATAAAGATTTTGATTCACCAGTTTATCTTTGTATGCTGTATTGTTGTTATCTTTTTCTTTAGTTGTTTTCAATCTTATTCCTCACTTGATTCATTCTATCATTTCTCTTAAATTGTTCTTTCTTCTTTATCATTCATAATAAACAACAGTCTCAGTTTTCTTTCTCATCTACTAATTCTATTATTTTATCCATAGGTTAACATAGACTCCAAAGCCAAATATTGCTTGTAAATTATTTTATTCCCTAATTCCTAGCTGCTCATTGGCACTCAGCATCTTGTATGCATAGTACCAGTTCACCATGCAAAAGGCCCTAATATACATGGAATTTACCTAAACTATGTAGAGCTACACATTCTTGACCTCAGGAATCTGGAGGTACTATATCGAAAGCCAGCTGTGGTCCACCAGCCAACACTCCAAAAACCTCACAGGGCTGAGCCCAGGATACGAAGGGAAGCCCTCTGACCACCAGGACCTGATAGACAAACTGTGGACTTTGGGAAAATCAACAGGGTGGACTACAGGTTCTTCACTTGCAGAATGGGAATAGCATCTAAATAATTCTTTAGAATAAAGAGATTATAACTTATTACGATGACTATTTGTCTGCATTTGATGTTTCTTCCGTTTTGGCTTCATTGAGCTTCTAACTCTTTTTTTTTTTTTTCTGGTGAGGAGGATTGGCCTTTTGCTAACATCTATTGTCAATCTTTCTCTTTTATTGCTTGAGGAAGATTAGCCCTGAGCTAACATCTGTGCCAATCTTCCTCTATTTTGTATGTGGGTTGCTGCCTCAGGATGTCTGACGAGTGGTGTAGGTCTGCTCCTGGGAACCAAACCCAGGCCACAGAAGCGAAGTGCGCCAAAACATAACCACTATGCCAAGGGGCCGGCCCCAAGTTTCTAACATTTTTTGACAATTATTTCTTCAAATATTTTTGAGCCCCCACATTTCTCTCCTTTTGGGAGTTCAAGTACATGTATATTAGACTACATGGTGTTGTCCCATATGTCAGTAATACTCTACTTTTTTTTTTTTTTTAGTCTTTTTCCTGTCTGTTGTTTTACTTTGGATAGTTTCTATGCTATGTTTTCAAGTTAACTGATCTTTCTTCTGTAGTGTCTAATATGCTATTAATTCTAGCCAGAGTATTTTCATTTCAGATGTTATATTTTCATCTAGAAGTGGGGATCTTTTTTATATCATCCCTTTCTCTCCTTGTCATGTTGATCCTTTCCTCTACCTTCTTGAACATACAGATTTATTTACAATAGCTGTTTTAACATCATTCTCTGCTAATTCTAACACATCTATCACTTCCAGGTCTGTTTCTGTTAATTAATTATCTCCCAATTATGGGTCATCATTTCCTGTTTCTTTGCATGCTTGATAATTTTTCACTGGATGCAAGATATTTTGAACTTTACTTTTCTGGGTGCTGGATTTCATTGTATTACTTTAAATATGGTTGAGCTTTGTTCTAGAACATAATTAATTATTTAGAATCAGTGGACTCTTTGAGTCTTGCATTTCAGTTTTGTTAGCATGGATCTTGGGAAGCCTTTAGTCTAGGGCCAATTTGGACCCACTATTAAGTCAATACCATTCTGAGGACTCTACTCAATGCCTCACATGTTAGGAGCTCTTTACACTCTGGCTGAAAGGAACACAAACTGTTCCTGGCCCTACGTGAGCCCCCAGGATTGTTCTGCCTGCTCCTTCCTAATGGTTCTTTCCCTGGCCTGTAGTAGTATCCTCATCCACCTGCATAGGTCAATACTCAGCCAAAGACTCAAGGGGATCCCTCAGTACATCTCTAGAACTCTCTTTCTGTGGCTCCCTCCTCTGTTGTATTTTACCCCACTATTTCCCCAACTCTGAATTCTGTCTCCTCAACTCAGCAAGACCAGAAGACTGTTTTGAATGCCCTTACCTGAGCTTCATCCTGGAAATGCTCTCTAGTCAATAATCTGGAGCAACCATAGGGTTCTCCTTGATGTCTCCCTTCTCTCAAGAATCATTATCCTGGGCTGCCTGTTGTCCAAAATCTGAAAACAATTGTTTCATATATTTTTTCCAGTTTTGAAATTACAGTGAAAGGGTAAATCTAGTCCCTGTCACTGAGATCTTAGAAATTAAAATCCTGACTTCCATGTGCTGCATTCCATTTGAATGCTGAATAAAACATCTCTTCTCTGAATTTTTACCAAAAACAAAACAAAACAAAAAACCAAAACCCAGCATATATCCTAAACACCACCAATTTTTTAAAATAACGTAGCAGCCACAGAAATGAAAGGGAATGAAATATAATGTTGGTGTTAAGAGACAGAACCACTACTCTTAGGCTTTTATTAGAAAAAAGTGTTTGGGTGAAAATATTTAATCTGATTTAACTCCATGTTTGATATATTTTAAAATGAGATTTTTTTCTTTCTCAAGATTGCTTTGCCTATTCAGGGTCTTTTGTGGTTCCATACAAATTTTAGGATTCTTTTTTATAGTTCTGTGAAAAAAATGCCTTGGGTATTCTGATGGGGATTGCATTCTATCTGTAGATTGCTTTGGGTAGTATGAACATTTTAATAATATTAATTCTTTAAACCCATGAGCATGGTATATCTTTCCATTTATTTGTGTTGTCTTAAATTTCTTTCATTAATGTATCATGGTTTTCAGAGTACAAGTCTTTCACCTCCATGGTTAAATTTACTCCTTAGGTATTTTATTCTTTTTGATGCAATTGTAAATGGGATTGTTTTCTTAATTTCTCTTTTTGATAGCTCGTCATTAGTATATAGAAATGCAACTGAATTCTACATATTAATTTTGTATTCTGCAACTTTACTGAATTCATTTATTAGTTCTAATAGATTTTTGGTGGAGTCTTTAGTGTTTTCTGTACACAGTATCATGTCATCTGCAAATAGTGACAGTTTTTCTTCTTTCTTTCCAATTTGGATGTCTTTTATTTCTTTTTCTTGCCTAATTGCTGTGGCTAGGACTTCTAATACCATGCTGAATGAGAGTAGCAAGAGTGGGCATCCTTGTCCTGTTCCTGATCTTAGAGGAAAAGCTTTCAGCTTTTCACTACTGATTATGATGTTAGCTGTGGGTTTGTTATATATGGCCTTTATTATGTTGAGGTATATTCCTTCTCTACCCACTTTGTTGAGAGTTTTTATCATAAATGGATGTTTAATGTTCTCCAATGCTTTTTCTGCACCTGTTGAGATGATCATACAACTTTTACCCTTCCTTTTGCTAATATGGTGTATCATGTTGATTGATTTGCAAATGTTGAACCATCCCCAGAATAAACCTCACTTGATTGTGGTGTATGATCCTTTTAATGTATTGTTGAATTTAGTTTGCTAATTTTTTGTTGAGGATTTTTGTATCTATGCTTGTCAGGGTTATTGGTGTGTAATTTTCTTTTTTTGTGGTGTCTTTGTCTGGTTTTTGTATTAGAGTAATGCTGGCCTCATAAAATGACTTTGCAAGTGTTCCTTCCTCTTCAATCTTTTGGAATAATTTTAGAAGGATAGGTATTAACTCTTCTTCAAACATTTGGTAGAATTCACCTGCGAACCTGTCTGGTCCTGGATTTTTGTTTTTAGGGAGTTTCTAAATTACTGATTCAATTTCATTACTTGTAATCCATCTGTTGATTTTCTATTCTTTCATAATTCAGTCTTGGAAGGTTGTGTGTTTCTAGTAATTTATCTGTTTCTTCTAGGTTTTCCAATTTGTTGGTGTAGAATTGCTCATAGTAGTCTCTCATGATCCTTTGTGTTTTGTGGTGTCAGTTGTAACTTCTCCTCTTTCATTTTTTATTTTACTTATTTGGGCCTTCTCTCTTTTTTAATTGCAAACCATGCTACAAAGATATAGTAATCAAAACAGTATGGTACTGGGACAAAAACAGACAAATAGCTCAAAGTAATAGAACAGAAAGCCCAGAAATAAACCTAGGCTTATATGGTCAATTAATCTATGACAAAGGAGGCAAGAATATACAATGAGAAAAAGACAATCTCTTCAATAAATGACACTGGGAAAACTGGACGGCTACATGCAAAAGAATGAAACTGGACCACTATCTCACACCATATACAAAAATAAATTCCAAATGGATTAAAAACTTAAACCTAAGATCTGAAACCATAAAACTCCTAGAAGAAAACATAGGCAGTCAATTCTTTAACATTGGTCTTAGCCGTATGCTTTTCGACCAGTCTCCTCAGGCAAGGGTGACAAAAGCAAAAATAAACAAATGGGATTACATCAAACTAAAAAGCTTTTGCACAGCAAAAGAAACCATTAACAAAATGAAAAGGCAATCCACTGAATGGGAGAAGATATTTGCAAATCATACATCCAATAAGGGCTTAATATTAAAAAACTTACACAGGGGGCCGGCCCTGTGGCTTGGCGGTTAAGTGCATGCGCTCCGCTACTGGCGGCCCGGGTTCGGATCCTGAGCACGCACCAACGCACCACTTGTCCAGCCATGCTGAGGCAGTGTCCCACATACAGCAACTAGAAGGATGTGCAACTACGACATACAACTATGTACTGGGGCTTTGGGGAGAAAAAGGAGGAGGATGGCAATAGATGCTAGCTCAGGGCTGATCTTCCTCACAAAAAAAAAACAAAAAAACTCACACAACTTAAACAAAGAACCCAATTAAAAAAATGGCAGAGGAACTGATTAGACACTTTTCCAAAGATGACATACAGATGGCCAACAGGCACATAAAAAGATGTTCAACATCACTAATCATCAGGGAAATGCAAATCAAAACCACAATGAGATATCACCTCATACCTGTCAGAATGGCTATTATCCCAAAGACAAAAATTAACAAGTGTTGGCAAGGATGTAGAGAAAAGAGAACCCTCACACACTGTTGGCGGGAATGTAAATTGGTGCAGCCACTATGGAAAACAGTATGGAGGTTCCTCAAAAAATTACAAATAGAACTACCATACAATCTAGCAATTCCACTGCTGGGTTTCCAACCAAAGAAAATGAAAACACTAATTTGAAGAAACATATGCACGCCTGTGTTCACTG
This sequence comes from Ceratotherium simum simum, assembly GCF_057802395.1. Classification (NCBI taxonomy): domain Eukaryota; kingdom Metazoa; phylum Chordata; class Mammalia; order Perissodactyla; family Rhinocerotidae; genus Ceratotherium; species Ceratotherium simum. Next base: position 21,350,712 of record NC_141918.1, on the reverse strand, counting down.
CAGCATTATTTACAATAACCAAGATATGGAAGCAACCTACATGTCCATGAATATATAAATAGATGAAGAAGATGTGGTATATGCATACAGTGGAATATTACTTACCCATAAAAAAGAATGAAATCTTGCCATTTGTGACAACATGCATAGACCTCAGGATATCATGCTAAGTGAAAGAAATCAGAGAAAGAAAGATAAATACCATATGATTTTGCTTATACATGGAATCTAAAAATAAAAACAAACAAACAAACAAAACAAAAACAGAAGCAGACTCATAGATACAGGAAACAAATTGGTGGTTACCAGAGGGAGGAGGCGTTGGGGGGGCAGGCAAAATAGGTGAGGAGGATTAAGAAGTACAAACTTCCAGTTATAAAATGAATAAGTCATTGGAATATAATGTACAGCATAGGGAATACAGTCAATAATATTGTAATACTTTATATGGTGACAGATGGTAACTAGACTTACTGTGGTGATCATTTTGCAATGTATATAAACATCCAATCACTATGATGTACACCTGAAACTCATAGGATATTGTATGTCAATTATACTTCAATAAAAAATGAGATTTTGCTCTATGATTATGCATATCAACTGGAAAGTAACTCTTTAAGGTGTTCATTTTTCTTGCAAGGATAAGATAAGATCACCAGAGAAGATACTGCTAAATGTTTTTTTAATTCTCGGTGCTTATAAGAGCCAGTGAAGAGGACTGGTCCATGCCTCCCACATAAATGTGACAAATATCAGGCAAACACAAACATGTAACTCTGTATATTGGTCATAGCCCTGTACAGTAAAAGGGAGTTTTGTGAGCAGGCTTTGTGCCATAACCTGCTATAGCCAAATCTCAATATTCATTCACACACCAAAATTCAATATAACACAGAGGTTACAATTCCAGAGTATGACCAATGGTTTTAAAGCCCAGTACTATCTCTTACAACTGCATAATATTGGGCAAGCTGCTTCTCTGAGCCTCAGTTTCACTATCTGTAAAACGGGGACAATAGCATTATTTGGGGGAAGATTAAATATCATATTGTGTAGAATCTGAACTTTATACAGTATCAATCACATATTACTGTCAGCTTTCACTTCATCTCATAAAGACTCACCAAAGCCATCTTCTTTACTCTTCTACTCCTGATTTTATGAGGTGAGGTCAGAAATTCTAATTATGATGATAACAGGCAACATGCATTTTTTTTCCTTAAGAAGAAATTTTATTATTTCTAAAAAATATTGTTTTGAATAGAAAATCAATACTTCATAATGAGTCATCTTCTACAATGTTCAAATTGTACTTTTCATACAATATGTGTGAAATAACAAAAGATTCTTGTAAAAATCTTTCTCAATTTCTATAACAATTATAGAAAAACCACTTAGGTACATTTTTCAAAGAAGAATATTTTAAAGGAAGGAGGCTTTTTGACATTTTTTGTCAATGTATTTATGTCATCTTCTGTCCTGATACTGGGTCTACAAAATTATTTTATCGTTATTTTACCATAAAACAATATGCTTATAATCTAGTGTTTATCTTCATTGTGTGTAAAATCTTCCCATCATATATAGGCTTAAAAACATAAAACTTCTTGTCACTTATTTTTAACTGAGAGACACATTAAATACCAGTTCTCTTGAATGTGGAAAGAAATGCAAAAATGTGATCTGGGAACAGTGAGGAGGATGATAAAAAAAAAATTAGGGGAAATGAAATTTTATTTAAGCTCTTAAAATTTGATCAAAACGTAGCTCATTATATATACTAATAATTATATAAGAATAATTATTACTTGGGATCTCAAAGTAAATAGTTTTTCCCCTGCTATAGAATATTATTTGTCTCTAGATTTCAATACATAACTCAGAATCAAAGACCACCAGGCTAACAGGTAACAAAAGCACATGCTGTATATATTTACAGCTCTAACTTGCATTACAAGCGAATTAAAAAGAAATGAGGCTGTAAATGAAAGGCTTTTATGGATGGATCTCTTCAGTGATACATGCGATACAAATGATTAGCATTAACTGATCTTCTTGAAGAATGTACTGATATAATTCATTATAATGGCTTCAAAGTGCAATTAGTGAACTATAGTGTAAATGACACTGCTGTTCATAGACCTACCCATAAGAGTAATTATATTTTGAAAACTACTTAGTGAAAAATTGATTGAATGAGTCCTACGGGCATAGATAATTGAGATAAAAATACGTAAACAAAATGCCTATTAATAGGTTTATGGCACATTTATATATTTATGTGGTTTGCTAATGCAAGATTTTATAAGAGGAATTTTTTAAATTTTTCTCTTCTTTTTAAATAGATATTCCTAACTTGAGAAAAACTGGATTTGTATATTTCATTTAATAAAGCTAAACTATTTCTCTGTGTATGGTACAACTATATTTTAACTGGATAAAAGTAGAGAGAATGTCTTATTTTAATGACAATGTAAGAAAGAAATAAAAGATCAAAATTTGTCATCTTAAGAAATAGGATGATCCTATCTATATTTTTTATACTCCAAAGAAAAAAGAAATCATAATAAGTGATACTACATCATAATCAAGAGTCCATAACATATAAATCAAAATGACTCTATAACTATAGAACATAAAATAATAACTCAAAATAATTTTCATTGTCTGTCTAGGTACTACACTATCATATTGGTAAAAATACATTACAATAAGTTAATTCATAATCTTAAGGTTTATTGTTCTAATATTAAAAAGACATATATGTACCCTATACATTCCATATTTACAAAGGTATAATTTTACAGATGTACGTGTAGATACACACACACACACACACACACACACACAGGAGTACTAGATGATGAATACAGATTATAGGTTTTAATTCTAGCTTATGGAGATTAACAGTTTAAGTTTCAGCTCTATATCTAGCTAGTGGAACGACATATGACAATTGAGATCCTGAGTTTATTCCTGTAAAATGAACAGATTGTACTATATGATATCTAATTCTAAAGTCCCATGAAGCAGGACTCTGTGGGTGAAACTTAGAAATTAGCCAGACTTATGTTCCTCTTCATATTTTGTATATCTTATTAGCTAGTCAACCCTGAGCAAATTTGATGAGCTGCAGTTTTCTCAGTTGTGAAATAGGGATGTGATCATTTCTAACCCACAGAATTATTGTGAAGATCAAGTAAGACAAGTGTGAAACTAACAAACATCATTCTTGGCCCACAGAAACTATCCAGTATTAGCTCTTACAGTTGTCTGTATCCTCTAGCTCAGGCTAAGTTATGCTAAAGTAACAAAAAAACCAAAATTTCAATAACTTAAAACAAAAAATGTTTACTTCTGGCTCACATTACTTATCATTTGTGGGTTGGCTGCAGCTCCGCTCAATATCCTCTTCGTTTAAAGACCCGCGTTGAAGGAGTAACTGCTAACTGAAACATGTGGTCTCGGAGCAGAGGGAAAAGAGTAATATGGGACTACACGATGGCTCTCACAGCTTTAGTTAGGAAGTGGTACACATCACTTTCACCACATTACATTGACCAAAGCAATTCCCATGCCAATGGGGTAGAAAAGTATAATTCTTTAGCAGGGAGGGGCCAGTAGGAAAGGGCAGCAAATAATTTTTAGAATATACAATCTACCACAATGTTTTTCAGTCCTCTTTAAGTTCCATTACCCCTGCGGCCATCTGCTCTGCAAAAATACATGTGACGTATCTATGTTTCTACTCATACATATTTTCATACCAAAATGCAGTAAATAATTGTACATTTTATGGGTATTGAATTATACCTTTCTTGCAACCTTAACTCTGAAATATAAAATAGGTTCATACACCTAAGAACCAAAAATAAGCAGAACTTAAAGACTTCCGTTAATGCATGGATGTCTGACATTTATTTGCTTTGCAACTGTTTGGGAACGGGAAAGAACCAAGAGTATATAAAGTAAAAACTTGATTAATAAAATCTAGTTGTTACCTTCAATTAAATATTTGTGTATGTATTTATTTATGTTACCATTTGTTTATATTTTACTATACTATCCTGCACAGCTTTGACTTTTAGAAATAAAAGTAAATGAAATCAACAATCAGAGATGCTTCTTGCATTGTATTACTGAATATCACATCCTAGTGCTTTTTGTAAGCCAATCAAAGGCCCTTCATTTTGCCTGTACTACTGTTGAAATCAAAGTGCTTAAATCCTGAGACAATGGTACAAGTTGTGGTTTAGGGCATTTTACAGTTCACCACCATATTCTTAGTACTTGGAACAGTAGCATGGGGTAAATACTCAATAATATTGATGAATACATGAATAAGTAACTGAATAGACAAGGAGAAAGATATTTCATTGGCTGCTATGATTAACATATTCTTCTATCTTATTTCCTAAAAGAAAGGACCTTTAATTAGTTGTATTGCAATAAAATAAAATACTATTTAAAGATTTTAAAAATGCTTATTTCATAGACATAGTGAAAACAAAATCTCTTGGCATCTCATAAAGTACAATGTACAAAATTTATGCTGGATTAATAGTGAAAGAAAAAAATTCAGATTTTCTTGTAACAGTTTCTCTGTCAATCTAAAGCAGTGTCTGGTATACAAGGGAAAGAGTAGAAGAGCCCTTCAAAAAGAATGTTAAGTTTTAAATGGATTTTGTGAATAGTTCCAAACAAGGCTTGTATTTTTTTCTTCTATTTCATGATTTTGATTTACACATGGCAAAGGTTCCTTAACAAATATTACTCTCTTCGTAGTTTTATTTAAAAATCAATCTTTCCAACAATTACATGTTGTCATAATATATATATATTTTTTTAATATTTATTTATTTAGTGTGTGTGTGTGTGCGCGAGGAAGATCAGCCCTGAGCTAACATCCATGCCAATCTTCCTCCACTTTATATGGGCACGCCGCCACAGCATGGCCTGACAAGCGGTGTGTCAGTGTGCGCCCCGGATCCGAACCGGGGCCACCAGCAGCGGAGCGCGTGCACTTAACCACTACGCCACCAGGCCGGCCCCTGTTGTCATAATATATTAAACATCAAATCTCTTCATCATAAAGCAAGAAGTCTTCATGATCAAAAAATTATTGTAAGAATGTATTCAATCGTCACTGCCTTCACATCTACCTCTTGATTCCCTACAGGTATTGGCATTCTATAAAACTTAAGAATACAGGGCAGTTCCAGATATTAATAATAAAAATAGTTATTTATTGAGCATCTATCATTAACTTTGTACTATGCTAATCATATATATGCTAATGAAATATATATATGCTAATCATATATATATGCTAATCATATATATATATATTGGCTATCTCAGGCAATCCTTAGAATAATACTAAAAACAGGGTGGTATTATTTCCATTTCATAGTCAATGAAACTGAGACTCAGAGAGAATACATCTACCAAATACTGGCAGAGTAAGGATTCAAACTCATCTTTTTAGGTATAGATACTAGAGCAGAAGGTGTGTTTTTTACACTTGTATATGCCCCCGCTACACCTTGGTAAAGTTCAATCCAAGAAGTCATTGGTACCTAAATTAAAGGCCAGTTTCCTACGAAGCAAGGACTCTACCTTAAAATTAACTGAGAAAAACATCTGTATTAGTTGTCTATTGCTACATAACAAATTACCACAAACTTTTTACCACAAATTGGCTTTAAAAAAGACAAACTGATTATTTCACAATTTCAGTGGGTCAGAAGCTTGGGAATGGCTTAACTGAGTCGTCTGCTCAGTCTCACAAGATGTTGACCAAGCCTGTTCACATCTGGAACCTAGACTGGGAAAGGATTGACTTCCTTGATCACATGGTTTTTGGCAGCATTCAGTTTCTTGCAGTTCTAGGACTGAGAGTCCCAGTTTTTTGCTGGCTGGCATCTGGAGGCTGCCATCAGCTCTAAGAGGCCACCAGCAGCTCTTTGCCAAGTGGGATTTCTCAAGATGGGTGTTTGCTTTCCCACAGTCAGCCACCAACAGCAAGATTTCCTAAGCACCCAGGAGGCACTTTATATGCTCTACTGCCTTTCTTAGAGTCCAATTGTCTCCAGTGACACATCAGAAGGTCCCAGTATCTTTAGATTATAGTGGATACTATGACTCAGGTACCTACAAGTGATGGCCCCAGAGTGCTTGGGAGAGAACTGCCATGGGGAAAAAAGAAAAGTTTCAAAAAAAAATTCTTATATAGTTTACAGGAGTCTCTCAAGTTTCAATAGCATGGTGGAAAACAGTTTTTTGTTTGGAACATTAAACACTAGTTTCCCTCCCTATACAGAAGGCAAGTGTATACCTAAAAGACTAATATTTATTTAGAACCTACTGTGAGCCAGACCTCGCTCAGCACTTTCACAAATGTCATGTCGTTCAATTATTTATTTCTATAATCCTGAAACACTGGGAAATAAACATTATTACCCACTAATGAGAGTTGACAATATATTCACAGAGGAACCCCTCAATAGCAAGCAGATATAAGCTACAAAAGCAGAAATTGTATTTTATAGTTATATGTGTCCCTTGAAACCTACAGGGAAACCTACAATTCCCATCTAAGAAGTTGTTCATGTTTCAATTAAGAAACAATTTCTTAGAAGGAAAATTTTCACTTTTTATAATGGTTTAAAGGAGTTACAGATAATACATATAAAATAATAATTATGATAATTGCATGTATTTAACACTTGCTAAGCATCAGGCACTATTAGAAATGAGTTACCTCATTTATTCTGCACAATCTGCTGAGATATGAACTATTATTATGTCCATTTTATAGAGAAGGAAACCAAAGATTGGAGAGGTTAAGTAATTTGTCAAAGTCAGTCAGGTGCTGAGCCAAGATTTGAATCCAGGCAATTTGAGTCCTATACTTTAGCCCAAAGGGCCAATTCACTTTCTTCTTCAAATAGCATTTATCAGGGGTTTTTTTGTTGGTTTTTGTCTTTTGGTGAGGAAGACTAGCCCCGAGCTAACATCCGTTGCCAATCCTCCTCTTTTTACTGAGGAACATTGGCCCTTGGCTAACATCTGTGCCCATCTTCCTCTATTTTATGTGGGACGCCGCCACACCATGGCTTGGTAAGCGGTGCATATGTCTGCACCCAGGATCCGAACCTACGAGCCCTGGGCGGCCAAAGCGGAGCATGCAAACTTGACCACTACGCCACTGGGCGGGCCCCAGGTTTTTTTTTTTGTTGTTTAATATGCAATTCATAAACACAAATAATTTACAGCAAAGACAAGTCCAGGAAGATCTGAATGAATGCTTGAAGATGAAAAATCTACATTTCATGCATCCAGGTCATTCCAATTTTCTCATTTCCCAATATATGTTTAAATTTTAATTGTGACATTTCTTTGAAAAGGTGCCCTTCTACATTTTCAACACTTCTTTCTTTACATACAAAGTAAGGCAACTCTGTAGCTTCTAATCACCTCCTTAATAGGAGTTTTTTGAAATGGTAAATTGCTGTGGGATGAAAAGTAGATCTAATATTTCTTGGGGCTAAATTCAGAACTGAGCTACAAATGTGGTCACAAGGTCTCCTTGCTGGGGTCTTTTATGTTACTTTAACTAAGTTTCAGCTACTATTATTACTGCTGCCTCTAAAGGTACATAAAGTATCTTAGGAAACCTGTTTTTGAGAGTGTCTATATTTGTTTTTCCCTAATCAATCTTGAGATTAATTTCGTGTTCAATATTGCTGTCTGCTAGGTGCTCTGTGCTCTAGCATCCTTCTTAGATTGATCTGAAACCATGTTTAAAAATCAAGCCTTGGCCACACAAGGTTTGGCTAACATTATACCTGGTTTGAAAAAGATGTCTCCCGTGCCCTAAACAAAAATTACTCTGGAAGGGTGCTAGCTGCATCCTCAGGCATGCAATTGTGGTTGCAAGTCAACTCCATTGTTGCTCTGTTTGTTGTCTCAGAGCAGCCACGGACAGGCTGCTGCTCCACTGAGCCTCGGTAGCAGTTGGCGGCCAACAGCTCTCTATGGGGAACTGGAGAATGGAAAGGCAGCCAATCATGCATGGTGTAATTTACATCTGATTGATGAAGGTCTAAGAATCACAGAAACAATTAATTTGTATCAGGACTCCTGTGGGCCAAAAAGTAAGAGATTGTGCCACCGGTACCCAATTTTAATTTTTGCCTTGATCAATCACCTGCCTTTCCATATCTACTTTGTTTTCAGAATTAACTTTTGCAGCCACAGATGTTAAAGAACGCAGCAGAAAGAGTTTCTGGAAAACGAGAGCACCAAGGAAAACTCTCATTGATAAAACTCACATGTAACAGCACTACATTATCCCTTTTTCAACTTGATAATGGTAAGGCATTTTCCTTGCAACTGCAAGGGAGGATTTAAAAACTCCTTTTTAAAATAAACCACTTTGTTTTTATTCATGTAAGAAAGATTACAATGGCCAGGAGAAAGGAAAAAGAATAGTGGCTACTTCCTAGGGAAGAGAACAACAGCAGGAGCAATTTAAAATAAAAATAACTAAAGATGCCTTAACTTTATAGTTAAAAATGAAATGAAAATTGCAAAAGCAATTTGTGGCAGGAAGCCTGTAAAATGTTCCAAGGATTGTTCTTATTTTGCATAAGCCATGGCCAATCTTTAAAATAGTTAGTCCATTAAGCATACGTATATCTGATTCAACACTCTATTGTAGGCAGAAGCCTCTCAATTATGAAACTGTAGAAGCGGGGGTCTGACAGAGTCTCATCTAATTACAGGAGCAAATTACAAGTTCATAAACTTCATAAAGCATTCTAATATATTTCCTTAATAAGAAATTTCACTGCTCAAACCAGGAATATATCTAACACGTCATATTTTTTCTACTATTCTTGGCATGTAATTGCCCTTGTAACAATGCACAAAACAATAGAAAATAGCATCCATCATTTTTTATTGATCAAATGTTTAAATTAGTATTAATCTTGTTCACACACTTCTAAAAGATGATTTAACATGAAATCTTTTAACATGAATACAGTTGTTTATATTTGCTTTGCAATTATCCAATATTGCTCCCTGATCTTATAGATGTGGAAAATGAAATGGAGAGAAATAAAATGGCTCGTGTCAAGGTATGCAGGTAACTGGAACAGAAATGAGAACCCACACAGCCTTAGAGATATTTCTTTGTTTTGGTCCCTAAGCCAAACAGAGAGATTAATAACAGTATCCAATATGCAGTATTGGCTTTTCTATAACTCTGGTGGCTTATACACTAAACTGTCTTTAACAATATAAACTACTGTGGATGATTAATTCGGTGATATGTAATACCATTCCTGTTTCTGCCTAAGCAAAAATTTTGCACTGTAGAATGATTGCAGTGTATTATGCCAACTCTAGGAGACAGCCCTGAACTCCCAAGCACTTGGGAAAAGATGGTCCACACTAGAAAAAAATGTGCAAATCTTGATCTGTGATACACACCCAACTCCCCAGGAGAGGGCTGCTTTTCCTGAGCACAGACTAGCTAACTGACCTTAAGTCTTGCTAAATGTAATCAGATCCATAGTCCTATTGGTTTTCATTCATCCCCTGTAACTCTTCCTATAGATAGGCTATGACACTTTGACCATTTGTGTTTTCCTATGATACACTATTTTCATAGCATACACATAAATATAATAATTTTAAAATAATGGAAACATTTTTTCAATTGATATTGTTAACTCAATTTCTTAGCACAAGAAGCTGAAGTTGGAGAAAATTTTATCATGTTATATCTATCATCGTTTATGTGACAAAAAAAATGTGAATTTCCAGCTTCTCTTTCCTCTAAGAACTAACAAGGCAGGTAGGTTTTACACATGAGAGTGAGGAAAAGAAAGAAAGGACCATGAACACAGAGCTTTTCTTGCTTCTGTGGCTCAGGGGGGCAGTTACCAATGTTCTGTTAGTCTCTGATTTGACCAGAGGTTAGGAGTAAGTGAGGCCAAAACGCATATTCCCATACCCTTCCTACAATGTAGTTCTGTGATCCAAGTGCCACAGGTGACTACCCATGAATCTTTTGAACACCCTGCTCTGCACCCCACCCACCACATACAGGCATAGGCTTTTACCAATCTCCACCTTTCAATGGTAGCAATTTAGACCCTCACATATGATAGGTGGGTTCATCCACTGGGGTGGAACCAAACTTGGTAGGGTAAGAGAAGGACCCCAAGTCTGAACCCCAGTGGTAGGGTGGTGTTTTCTATCAACTCTTTCTCCACCCTCAGGCATAGAGCTGCTGACTCCAAGATTTGGAAGAGAAAATCAGAAATAAATCTATAGCACCAGCTATGCCCTGATCTGTATAGACTAAAACACGTGCAATTTCTGGAGAGGCAAAAAACGGCAAATGATGCACACATAGTTTCCCTGATATTAAAAGCATTAATCCCATTACTGGAGGCTACCTGCAAAGTCCATTTTAACTAACCTGCATCAACATTAAGTGACATGAGGGATGACAGAGTGAAAAAGAGAAATGTACCTGCACAGTGTCCCAAGTCCAGCTCTGAGATGATAGCAAGTGGCAGGATGACTGGGTTAATATGAGGTCTTTAGAATTCTGTATTATAGAAGTGATATATAAAATTGGTTTTTCCATTTTCATATACAAAACAAATATATTTGTATATAATTCTCAATAACACTTCAACAAAGATGCTGAATACTAATAAACAATGTTGATGTTGCATATGGCACTTAAACCTATACATGACACGTCCATGTTTCAAATTTGTAGCCTGTGTAGCAGGAAGACTTACTGAGATAATTGGCAGATTAGCTTCATTGATTTTTTTCTTTTACAATAAATTAAAACAGGAAACCAATCTAAATAGCCAAAAATTCCAGACTTGGCACCAACTGCAGCTATCAAGTTCTTGAATTCCTTGATTCTATGACTGTACAAGTTTTAGTTGGAGCTTAGGAAAGTTCCCTATTATGGTGGAACATTAGTTGCAGAGTAACGCTAGAGGCCATTGCCTCATAATGTTCATTTTTTAGCTGATAAGATCCATTTATTAATACTTTCATTAATTCAACAAATATTTATTGATATAATATATATTGATGTTGATATTGATAGTAGCAGTTCCTACTCTGTGTTGGCTACTGTGATAAGCATAGAGAATAAGTAATAGAAAAATCACTGCTTTCAAAAAACTATTGATCTAATAAATTAGTTATTCTCAAATTTTTTCTTATCAGTAAGCCTAAGACCTATGACAGTCCACTCAGTAGAATTAGCTTCCTGTGGAAGTAACTATCAAGCTAGGGATCTGGGTGCCTAGAGAAGGCAGGGTAGTGTGTCTGGTATTTTTTAAATTTTAGAAACAGATTTCCCTCTTTTGGTGGAGAATCACTATAACAGACATAACTAAATAGATATAAAGTTCCTTTCCCACTCAAAGGGGCTTCCATATGATTATATTATTAAACTCTCATTACTTCATTGCTAGACCTAGCATCATCTAGTAAAAGAAAAAGAGAATAAATAAGTCACTGTGATTTCATTGCTTTAATGGCCATAGTAGGAGCCATGAAAAATAACAATAATATAAACAGCTACCATTTATTGAATATTTCTCGAATGACAGCTGTGTTTCACATATATTTTGTCATTGAATCTTCACAAGAACCCTACACAGTAAGTACTATTCTTACTGGGTGACCATACATTCTGCTTTGCCTGGACAGTATCAGTTATATTTGTTATCTTAGTTATTAATAGTTCCTCCTTTTACTCCCAAAAGTGTGCTAATTGGATAATAAAGTATTCTTTTAACCTACAATATAGCACTTCATATAGTCCAACTTAACAGATGACTTTATAATAACCACATGTCAATCTTAGAAGGGTTTTCTAAAGCTCTATTTAAATAACTCAGGTGACCTATTTGGATTTGTGAAGATGGCCATTCAAAGAAGAACTGAATCCTACATCCTCTAATAAATTCTATTTCCATACAATGTGCTCAGTGGGAGGCGTGGGGACAGGAGGGCATAGAAAGAACATCGTTCATTAGTGACAAAGACCTGGAAGGTATAGACCTCCCTGCAGATAGATGGATAAAAGTGGAAATAATGGTTCTTGGTCAGAAAACCTTATGAGATATATTTCCACAGAATATATAATGGCAACAATTCTATACCCAGCTTAGAACTCCTTACAAAGAATTTGATAAAGTGAAAGAATTTGTTTACACTTTCTTAAAGTTTACCATAATGAGATTTGAAGATAAAATCCCCCTCTTTGAACTCCTTTCCTATTAAGCAGCAGAGTGTAGCAACAGCTTTTGAAAAACTATAATGGCCTGGGGCCAGCCCGGTGACACAAGCGGTTAAGTGCGCGCACTCCGCTCTGGTGGCCCAGGGTTCACCGGTTCGGATCCTGGACATGCACCGATGCACCGCTTGTCAAGCCATGCTGTGGTGGCGTCCCATATAAAGTGGAGGAAGATGGGCATGGATGTTAGCCCAGGGTCAGTCTTCCTCAGCAAAACGAGGAGGATTGGCAGATGTTAGCTCAGGGCCGATCTTCCTCAAAAAAAATAAAATGGCCTATGTATTTTAGAATTTGACAAAAGTAACAAAGTTACATTCTCATATTGAATTCAATATGATAATAGTGAAAGGCAAATGTGAGTGCCAAAACAGAAGGCAACACGGAAGCAGCTATAAATGGATGATTTAGCACCCAGTGAAGGAAACTAAATTCTTCCTGCTACCAAATTTTGAACATTTATATGCACACTGATTATGAATTTTTTCATAATACTTTAAAAATATCCATATCAGATTGTTTGGACTATATAGCTCAATTGCATTCTAGACTTGCTCACTTTACCCAGTTTTGCACATGTGCATTTGTAATGACCAACAAAATTCCACTGACAGCAGCAGTCTCAAAAGCAAGCTTCCTAGATAATCAGAAAACCCCCATTCCCCACTATCAACCCAACAGTGATCTTCTCATCAGATAACAGTTGTTAGAATTTCTTTATCACCAATTCATCATTAGAGCCAACACGTATTGATTTATAGTCTGGTAAGGGGAAAATTCCACTTACAAGGAAGTTTTGCTGCTTAAGAAATTGAATCATCTAAAATTATCTGAAGAAAATATCTTCAAATGGCTTTTTCATCTCTGAATTTTTGTTAAGCCCCTGGGATAACAGTTTAAGCCATGAAGGCAGCTCTACTGGGGCAGGAAAAACTCCTGTGAGACTGCAATAAAAGGGATAGAGTATAATTATTCATGTGTTTTTAAAGAGCACAACTTTACTGGAAATGATTACTTATTTGCCCAAATATTTGTAGAGATTGTGTGATAGAATTAAATACACATAGACTACAAATTGGCAAAAGGAAGATTTTCTTGTAAGAAATATTATAATATGTAAGTAAGGTTTTTGTTACTGATTGAGGATGAATTATTTCTATAAAGTATCTGCAAAATTATGAAGGAAGTTAATGGCAGATATATTTTCTCATCATAAATAGTCACTCACTACGAGGACTCATCTAATGCTTAGCTTAAAGTCCCTGTACTTAGGATGACGGGTTTTCATAAGAGCACCTAGTCTACCTAAGCTGCACACTTGTGAACCATCCAAGTGCCCTTCAGGATGATGAGCTTTTGATTAGCCCTTTCAATTAGTGTTTATTTTCTTAAGTAGAATACTCACAACAGTTTCAAAGCTCTGAATCTCCTTTAATCACCGCCTTAAAATTAAGAGGAATAAATTTTTTTAACTGGTCTCTTGCTGCTTTGGCCGAAAGATCAAGTATGAATGCAATTTAAATATGAAAGCTAGCATCCAATAAGCAAAGATTCACTTTTAACTAAAGGTGAAATTCACTCTAACTCCATTAAGTAAAAGCCATTACTATGTATCCAGACCTTCTGACATATTCTTTATTGATAGTTGTGCATTCTCATCAGTGGAAAGATGAAAACAATTACTTTTTTTGAGAACAATGCACAAACATGTCCACCCTACACATTTTTCCCAAGGTACTCTAGAAATCTTATGTTTCTACTTTTATTTCTAAATGCCCCATAAAATTGGATATTTAAAAAGTCACTATAAAAAACATCTATAAAGGAAATTATTGAGGCAATTGGGAAATTTGAATATAGACTATATATTAGATCACTTTATTACATCAATGTAAAATTTCTTGGGCATGGTAACGGTACCATGGTTAGGTAGGAGAATGTATGTTTACAAGATAGAGGCTATAGCATTTAGGGGTGAAAAATCTGCAACTAGCTTTCAAATGGTTCAGCAAAACATGAATATATATATATTTATACATATATATATACACATATATATACATGCATATAAATAAACATAGCAAATATGGCAAAATATTAACAATTAGTGAATCTAGACAAAGGTTGTAAGGATGTTTGTTGTATTCTTCTTCCAACTTTTCTACAGGCTTGAATTCATTCAAATTTAAAGCTGTGAAAAAGTCACTTTCTTTACCATAATTATCTTATCCAACTTTCAGAAGCCATTTATCATTTACTGGCAAAAAGACAGAGCATCCAGCTGGGTGGGCAGAACACAAGGCATTCTACAGAAGGAGGAAAAAGTAAATCAAACTAGTGAGGGTGGAAAAGAAATCCAGGGCAGGTCCAAGGGCTGAGAGGTCTAAAAAGAACCTGAAAAGTTCCCTGGAAGCATTTCCTCCGTGGCTCTAAAGCAGTTGACCGAAGTCTCTTGTTGGCCTTAGACTTGGATCTCTGTAACTGCACGTTTCACATTATCTGTGCAGCCCTCGTGACCCTGGAGTTCCTGCTGTGCACTCTACCCTTCTTACAGGAGGAAAGTATCCCCATCTTCCCTGGGCACCGCAGAATGTATCCAAGATAGCAGGATACTGTCTTCTGACTGGCTGAGTATAGTGTGCCTGGCCGCTGCTAAAGTCCACTGCCACAGTTGAAGTCCCTCTAATGCCACTGGCAGAGCTCCAATTCAGCATCTAGGTCCCAATTAGAGAGAATTTGTGGAAAACTGGGCTAGCAACTCAGCACTAAATCAGCTTACTGTTGATTTTGCTGTATTTTGGGCCCCAGGCCTAGTATTATTTTGTGTCCCAAGGTCCTTGCAAGGTGCAGTTCTAATGCCTGGGTCTATGTCTCACCACCCTCCCTCTCCCCATCCAGTCCCTCCTCACCCCATGCCTGAGTACCTATTACTATTCCTAATTAGTAAACTCCTCTAGGACTGGGTCCTAATGTTATCTCTTTATTCCTCCAGGGGCTAGACACTTACTCTTAAACTCCCATTGCCATAATTCAATTCTCACTTCCTTCTTCCACGCTAGCCACCAACTATTATTGCTTACCCAACTCTTCTCTGACAGCTCCTTATGCTAATACTTCTCACATAGGAACAGGTAGCCTCCTGTAGCTTCTGCCTGCTGTAACCTGCTGGCTGCAAGATGTTCTCACGTCTTACTGCCTTTCATTGCCTGTCCTGGGACCATCCTACATAGCTTGTCCTATCCCAGTGATTCTATTTTCTACCTCTTATTTCACTTCACCTAGCCCATCCAATTGCCAATTGAACCAAATTCCGAGATAGCTAAAATTATAGATATCATTCATTCATCCACTCACTCATTTATATAGCAAATATTTATTGAGCACTGGCTATATGCCCAATTCTGGGCAGGAGATGGGTACTGAGAAGAGTTTTTAGTTTTCTGGCATTCCAAGGATGATGTGTGGGTACTTGGGTGAATCTTGCCCTCTTGAGTCAGAACTAAAAAATTGTCAGGATCATAATATTCAGCCCCAATCCATGGAATTCTTATATAGCAGATCACTTCACACAGACATCCCAAGAGACCTTGTGGGTCCCTAGATATGGTATTAAAAGTGTCACATTCATTGGCAGATGCATGATAACAATAGTCATGAGCTATTGACAAGGTACATCAAGCAACACAAGGCTTAAAATTAAGATTAAGATTATCTGGTTTAGGGGCCGGCCTGGTGGCGCAAGCGGTTAAGTATGCACGCTCCACTGTGGCGGCCCAGGGTTCACCGTTTTGGATCCCGGTTGCGCACCGACGCACTGCTTGTAGAGCCATGCTGTGGTGGCATACCATATAAAGTAGAGGAAGATGGGCACAGATGTTCTCTCAGGGCCAATCTTCCTCAGCAAAAAGAGGAGGATTGGCATCAGATGTTAGCTCAGTGCTGATCTTCCTCACAAAACAAAAAAAAAAGATCATCTGGTTTCTTGGGGTTACATGCTATATCATTATTCAGGCCCTGCTTCATTTGTGGCTATCAAGAGGTGTACATCTTTTCAAGACCACCAAAATTTCAGAATTTTATGTAAGTAGTGGTCTAAAAAAAGGAGTATTATGTCAACATTTAAAGCCCTAGGCCTCTGTGACCCGCATTAGCCAAACATGTGACTATGAATAGATAACAGTCTTCTTTCAGTCTTATGTTATCTTCCCCATATTATGGCTAAATTCTATGCTTCTCATTCTCATTCACTGCAGCCTTCCCACACTTTCCCCTGACCTCCAGCATCAACACATCTTGATGAGGACTCACTGTGTTTTAGTATTTCTTATCTGTCCCACCCACTAGACTATAAATTCTATCACTAGCAAAAATCATGTTTATTCACCTTTGTGTTCTCCACGCCTAATACAGGGCCTAGCATGTAGTAGGTACTCAAAAAATGTTTGCTAAGTTTTAACTTCACACACAGTAAGTATGTTCAATCCCATGACATCTTATAGGCATGAATTAAGTTTAGGGTGAAGGGCTAACTCAATCCCCAAAACAACATTTTAGTCATATTACAGACCTAGTTCTTCCAATGTGTTTTTTGTCAAGAAAAAAATGTTCTAAGAGATCAAGAATTTTTTTTTAAGAATCTCTAACATTGTCCCCAATCCTCTGAGGGACAGAATTTCTAGACTGAAGAAGTAATATCTGAGTCTTACAAATATAAGATATTAATGGTAAACATAAGACTGAGTCATAGGAACACTGTGATGGTTAATTTTATGTGTCAACTTGGCTGGGCCACAGGGCCTAGATATTTGATCAAACACTATTCTGGATGTTTCTATGAGAGTGTTTTTGGATGAGATTTACATTTAAATCCATGGGCTTTAAATAAAGCCAATTGCCTTCCATAATGTGAGTGGGCCTCATCCAACCAGTTAAGGCCTAAACAGAGCAAAAGGCTGACCTCTCCACAGCAAGATCCCTCCAGCAAATTGCCTTCAGACTTTATCTGCAATTTCACCGCTTCCTGGTTGTACAGCAGATTGCCTATGGACTCAAACTGCACCTCTTTCCTGAATCTCCAGCCTGCCAGTCTCTCTCATCAGATTTTGGACTTATCAAGCCTCCCCAATCACGTGAGCCAATTCCTTAAAATAAATCCCTTTATATAGTTTTTTAAATGTATAACAAAATATTATTGAATATTCAAATATATTGAAATCTATATAATGAAATATAGATATATGAAATAAATATATATGTATATATATAAAATATATGGGTTTTTTTTCATCCTATTGGTTCTGTTTCTCTGGAGAACTCTGATGAATGCAGACACTTAGGAAAGAATTTATCACTCAAGACTAAACACATGATCTGCTACCCCACTTCAGAGGGACATCATCCTTCCCAATCTCTACATGTGAGTAATCAAAGGAGGTCACTTGATAGAGGCCTGCTTCCTCTTGCCCTTAATTTCCTATAAATGCAGTAGCTCAGTCAACATGTCCAGGTGTCCCATGAGACTATAGAATCATAGCCATAAATTCTGAGAAGTTACAGCAAAACTTTGGGATTCATAAACACAAAATTCATACACACACACTCTCTATGTGCTTCTATAATGCCCTCATTGGAATCTTCTTTGTTTTATAAACACCTGAGTCTACCAATGGCTCAACCCCCTCCCAGCTGATGTAACCTGGCTGGAAAATGTAGGTTCACTATTATCCCTCTGTAAAAAGGTTGGTTAAAACTCAGGCCCTCGGGCCGGCCCCGTGGCTTAGCGGTTAAGTGCATGCGCTCCGCTACTGGCAGCCCAGGTTCAGATCCCAGGCGCGTACCAACACACCGCTTCTCCAGCCATGCTGAGGCCGCGTCCCACATACAGCAACTAGAAGGATGTGCAACTATGACATACAACTATCTACTGGGGCTTTGGGGGGAAAAAAAGGAGGAGGATTGGCAATAGACGTTAGCTCAGAGCCAGTCTTCCTCAGCAAAAAGAGGAGGATTAGCATGGATGTTAGCTCAGGGCTGATCTTCCTCACCAAAAAAAAAAAAAAAAAAAAACTCAGGCTCTCAAAGTTATTCTACTAGGAAAGCTCTATACATAATGCCAGGCAAGCTTGCCACATAAATAAGATTTCTCTCAGGCTTGGGAGTTAAGGAGTCATTTCTTCTTTTAGAGTCAGTCATTCTAGTGACTTCAGGATAGAGACCTAATGTCTGGTATTAAGCTGTCATCTTTCAGTGCATAGGCATTAGGGCACGAGTAGATCTAAGAATGCCCACCTAGTGCCAGATAATCATGGTACAACTTTCATTTAGTCATTCATTTATTCAATCAATAAAAGTCACTCATTTATTTGAATATTTGTTGAGCACCTATACTATGCTGAATGTTGTGCTAACATCCAAGGATATAGCAGTGAACAAAGAGAACCTCCTCAAAAACAGTATTCCCTGTTCTCATGAAGCTTACATGCCAGTGGGGAGGACTGACATTAATCTAAGAATCACAGAAATAAATGTACAATTGAACTGTGTTTTGTGATAAAAGAGAGAAAGCACATAGCATGAGAGAGCACTGAAGTAGGCAGGGGCCCCCAAGACTCTTATCCCCTGGTGTATATGCCCTGTATAATCCCCTCTTCTTGAGCATGGGTAGAATAAGTAAATATGATAGGATATCACACCTGTGACTAGGTTACTAATCGGTTGACTTTGAGTTCATCAAAAAGGAATTATCTAGGTGTGCCTGAGTGCACCTGACCTGGTCAGAGGAGTCTTTAAAAGAAGGTGAAGCATCAGAAAGATGCATTCCTGTTGGCCTGGAAGAATGCAAACAGCCTTGTTATGAACCCCCATTGTGGTCATGTGGCAAAGAACTGTCGACAGCCTCTAGGAACTTGGAGCAGTCCCTGACCAACAGCTAGCAAGAAAAAGGGAACTACAGTCATACAACCTTAAGGAAATGAATTCTACCAACAACAATGAGCCTTGAAGAGGACCTTGGGTCTCCAATAAGAATAGCGGCCCAGCCAACCCCTTGATTGCGGTCTTGTCAGACCTGAGCAGAAGATCTAGCTAAGCCATGTGCACACTCCTAAGCCAAGGAAACCATGAGATAATAAACTCGTGTTCTTTTAAGCAACTAAATTTGTGTTGATTTGTTTTTCAGCAATAGAACACTAATACAAGCCTAGAATACGGAGTTGACCTAGTCAGAGAAGGCTTTCCTGGGGAAGGGATATTTGAACTAAAGTCTGAGTAATACATAGGATTTCATCAGGGGAAGAGAGTTGAAGGTGGGGGAAATAAGATGCAGAAAATTTAGATTCAGAATCTTTAAAAGGCTTGAGGCTAAAGAGAGCATGGCAAATACTAGGGATATGAAGACATCTAGGATGGTAAATAAGGGGGAAATCTGATAGAAATGTGGCTGGAAAGGAGAGTGGGGTGGATGAAAGAGGACTTTGAAGACCACGTTAAGGAGTTTAGATTTTATTCCCAGAGATCAGAGTGCTGTTGGCATTTCCTCCCGATGTTTTCAGAGGGTATCTCTTTTACCGCAGATTTCCATCCCAGGAGTCTCTAGGAGCAGCTCTATAGCTCTCAGGGAGCTCTGACATGAACTCTGTTACTCAAGGACAGAGGGATCATCCTAACTTGCCCATGACCCTTCACTGGACATGTAGGATGGTTTATCTTCTAGACTTATTTGGAGATCATCTACTCCTTGAGCACATCCCTATGTCAAGCTTAAAATAAGCTGAGAATTAGGAATTGAGGGGAGGAGGTGTGGGTGGAGAACAGAAAAGGAGAAAGAAATTCTCCACATGCCTGATAGTGGAATATACTTCACCTCTAAACTCTCAATCTCTGACTTTCTCAACTCTCCTGCTGAAAAAATAGGTCCTATTTAAGAGGAACTCAGGATACTAGAACATTTTCCAAGAGTAGACAGGTTTCTCGAACTTATACCCATACCTTACCTTTTGAGTTAAGAGTTAGCAAGGGAAGTTTTCAAATATCTCTTTAGCCATTCTTTCACCATATGTGAAAAGGTTATTTTTCTCATTCTTTCCCATGCAATTTAAAATCCACCTTCTCTATTCTTAGGCTTTTCCATTCCAAAATTTAAACACCAAAATTAAGTCAACTTTTACATTCAAATCCCTTTAAGAAATCTACACCAACCTTGACTTAATTAAGTCAAACAAACGGCTAAAGTTACTGTAAAGAAAGCAAGTATTTCTCAGGTTTCCATTGCCTACAAGGGAAAGTTTCATTCTTAAACACTTCTAAAAGGTGACTGATACAGTATAATACAAATTACATAAGTTATGGTTCACTAGATTCAGCAATTCCGTATTATATAGAAATTTAATCAGTCTTTCAGGGATTGCAGACATATCACAGTAGGAGGTACTTTTGACCTTTCATGGAGAGGTAAGCAAGATGAGGTACTGAACTGCATATTTCAGTGGGTTTGTTGGATTTTGTATAATTGTCTTCTTCAGAATTTCTGGCCAAATTTGAGCCCTCTTATTTGGTAATTCATGCTGTTTTACATATGAAAAGCAAAACCTGCAATTTACCTATTTGAATCAAAATGTTACCTTTATTCAAAACTAAATCTTATCTCTCTCTGCCTCAAGAAGGGTAGAGAATAAGTAAAGAAGAGCATGCAAAGTTATAATCATCCCCTTTGCAGCCCTTATATACTTCCCTCACAGTCCTGGTTAACAGTAGTTGTCAACATATAATTGTTAATAGTGCTCCTTTTCAATCTCAGAAGTGTGCCAATTTGGATGATAAATTGTACATCCACCCTAGTCAAGGTTCTCATCCAGGGAAGGTCCCCCAGTACATCTGTCTAGTTGCTATTATCCTATATTGGATGAGGATGGAGAAGGGTTATACCTTCTACTTCAATACAGGGCTCAATATAGCCCAATATATGGCTCCAAAGAAGTAGAGAATTCTATGAAAGAGAACTAAGATAGCTATAGATACGATACTAAAGCCCAATTCACCTATAAGTAAAAAGGAATAATAGAACATAAATTTTTTAATGAATAAAAACAATACAAATATGTCATGAACATTCTAGGGTATATGACTGTTACACTTAAAATTGTGTTCTTTTTTTCCATTCTTAGGGTCTTAATATTTAAGATAAAAAAATAATTTAGAGTTCAACTAGTCAGAATGTTTCATTTGACAGATAAGAAAGTGAAGCCCCTTGGGGTTGGCCTGGTGGCATAGTGATTAAGTTTGCGTGCTCCAGAGTTCGAGGGTTCGGATCCTGGGCGCGGATGGACGTACTGCTCGTCAAGCCATGCTGTGGTGGCATCCCATACACAATGTGGAGGAAGATGGGCACAGATGTTAGCTCAGGGCTAATCTTCCTCAACAAAAAGAGCAAGGTTGGCAATGAATGTTAGCTCAGGGCCAATCTTCCTCATAAAAAAAAAAGAAAAGAAAGTGAAGCCCCAGAGAGGGCAATGATTTCCCCAGGATCACCCAGTTTATTGACTAGGACAGGACCTGAGTATCTCAGCTCTCAATAGACAGTTCTTTCCCATGCCATGCTCTATCTCCTGTCTTACAATTCGAATGCTCTCTACAAATTTGAGTATACTTATAAGAAACTATTTTCTAATTTATTTATGTCCAAGTCTTAAGGGTATCTGTCAGTTACCTGGGCTTTATTGTAGTTCTAGCTACTGCCTTCATAACAAGAGGACATTGTAACATATGATTTAAATGTAGTATTTTTGTTAAACAGTGTTAGTTTGTAAATAAACCAATAGTTCAATGCATCTATTTAATTCCTGCTATACAAATGCATCAAAACTTAAAAAATATATCATATACAAAGGAAGAAGTTATGTTCCCTCTGAATACAGCATTGAAATAAACAATTAGGAAATATACTGTACTAGGTTAAAGCACTCATATGTGAAATCACTGTCGTTGGTTTTCAGATTTTATTTTGAAAGTCACACACATTAATATCCATTAAGATAATTATTTGTTAGGGATGAGATCATTTACAAATAGACTTGCCCATCTGTAAATTGGCAGATGTTAAATTTTTAAATTTCTGTGTTTTAAATGTGAGTTCAAAATCATTACATTATAATCAAGTTTTCTCTAGTTAAAAATACTAAATAATAGTTTACTTTTTTCAATTATGTTTTAACTAAATAATGGTGCATATTTTTTATACTCTCACTGAGGAAAATTTGAGTGTACTATTTCAAATTCACTGGAAATACTGCATAGTCTAAGACCAGTTCCACACACGAGCTTTAGCATATACCCTTACTTCTCTTCTGATGCATTTTGAATGCTAAGTAATGGAAGAGAAATGTACTAGTTTTCTTGGACTAGTCTTCTTGAGCAACCTATTAAATATTGAACAGAAATTTAAATCCAGGGAACTTCTCAGAAAGAAAAAAAAAACCTATTGGTATATGACTTGAATGTCTAAGTTCTGAACCTTTCATGTTTCCAGTGTTAGAGCTGGAGGATTACTACTTGGCTGGCATGATGGCTTTTGCCCAGAGTTCCAAACTATTTGAGAAATAGAGTATAAAATTAATTTATATTCTTTTTGTAACAAAATATAATAAAACTTTGAAATTGTACATGTACCAACACCACAGCCATCATACTAACTTCTTTAGCTATAAATGTATCCCCATTATTTGACAAGTATAGATTTAAGTTTTCAAATACTAATAGCTTTTACATAATTATATCAGATAGTACTGTTTATATGCTGCAAAACACACACATGTCAAGTTGTACTCAGGATCTTTCCTTGAGAATATAATCTGGTACCAGACCAAGAGAAAGAGGAAACTTGAATTCTAGTTCAAGTTTTACTCAAAATCTACATGACTTCACATTTGTCACTCTTCCAGAACAATAGACTTTCTGTCTTTTCAAAGGAAAATTGTCTCCAATCTCTGGTTCCTGGAATTACAAAGAAATAGGAACTGCTTTAATATGTGTGAAGCACCTAGAGTTAATAGGCAAAATGCAAAATATGTAAACACTGAATTATACGTACTAGGTATTATTCATGATTCATGTTGTCATGCCCTACAGAAAACTTCCCAAGATTTGAGAAATAGTTTTTGCCTATTCTTGTTCCACCTAATTGTATTAGGACGTATACTTCAATGCAAGAGCCTTTCTTGACACTGAGGACAGATTTTTAATCACTAGGAGCCAATCCTTCAGAGCATTTCCATCGTGACATCAAGGTCAGACATAGAAATGGGCACTCTCACAGGTTAACAGCCGTGAGAATGCCATTTGGCCTTCCCAATTTTTTTGTAATTTTAATTATTTTCTTCTTATTATAAAACTAGTACATGCACATTTGACACTATAAAACATTCATAAATTCAAATGTTATAAAAACGTGTCTTTAGTAAGTCAAAAGAATCTTCCACTTTCCCACCCTGAGAAGTAAGAGATAGCAGTGTTAAGTAAAAAGAGCACTTGGCTCCAAATCAGGAAATCTGGAGCTTTGGCCCCAATTTGCTATACTTCATTCATTTGATAAGCATTTCTCAGCGCTTGCTTTGAGCCAGGCGCTCTGCAAGGGAGCAGGAATAGAAACGGAAAATAAAAGCCCTGTTATCCAAGAGGTCATAGTTTAGTTAAGGAGGAGGGAAGTAAAAGAGTTATAAAATGCATGCATGCTTTAATATGGAGGTCTGGAAAGTGATATTAGCCTAAAATGGAGGAAGCAACTATCTCTGTGGTGGGGAAGGGGAGGGGGAGTCACAAAATATAAGTGGCTTTAAGAAATAATAACAATAATTGCAAGTAACATCTATTGAACAATCCCTTTGTGCCAAGAACTGTGAAAAAAAAAAAGTTTATATACATTACCACACTTAAGATTTTTAACATGAAAGGATAGTTACTATTATGTTCCCCATTTGACAGATGAGGAAATTGAGACAAAGATACTTGAGGCTTAAAAATGTAAACCAAGTAACAGGCCATTGCACAGAGGAATTAATAATTGAACTGAATCTTAGTGAATGAAAGAATTACCTAACCACAGAATCAAATCTCACTCGGAAGTAAGCATTAGATAAAGTATGAATGAATGTATGTATGAACTTGTGAATGATGGTCACATTCTCTCTGTCCTTCAGTTTCATTATCCAAAAATAAGATTTATAATACAAACCCCAGTAAATCGTTTATTTAACAAATGTTAATTGAACTCTTATTATGCCAGGTGCTATGCTAGGAACTTGAGATACAATGGTGAGCTAGAGCTATGCTGTCCAATATGGCAGCCACTAACTATACACGGCTATTTAAATATAAACTTCAATTAATTAGAATTAAATAAAACTTAATTAACCCTTACAAGGGTTCAGTAGCCACATGTGATTCATGGCTACCATAATGGATGGTGCACAATAGAACATTTCCATCACTGCAGGAGTACTACTGGACAGCATTGAACCAGATGACTGTTGATTCCCTATCCTCCTGAAGCTTGCATTCTAGTGGGGCAGACAGAGAGAAATTATTCAAATAATTTTATTATAGTACTGATACATGCTATGAAAAAAGCTAAAAGTGCAAAGAGGGCATCAACTCGGGAGACTTAACCTAGTCTAGGGGTTAGAGAAAGCCTCGCAGGAAAAGTGACACTTCACCTGCCATCAGGAGGAGAAGTTAGCCAGGGAAAAAGGTGGGGAGGAGATTTCTGAACAAATGGAGGCATGTGTGCAAGCCCTAAGAAAGGAGGGATTTGGGAAGAGTGGAGTGGCTGGAGCAAGAGACTAGGGGGTGGGGTGGGGATGCCTAGTAAGCTGATGGGGTCAGCAGGGGACAGAGCAAGTGTAACTATCCTAAAATCAAGAGGTGATTAAAGGGTTGGAGAGGAGAAGAACAGCACATCCGATGAGTATTTTTAGAACTATCACTCTGGCTGTAAGAGAGAGAATGAACTGCTGGGGAGAAGGTGACAAATGGAAGCTGAGAGACAAGATTATTGTGGTATTTAGGCAAGAAGTCAGCAAGGGTCGTAGCTTAGCCTGGCTCTACCTTAATAGGCCGAAAATCAATTCATCTGAAACCAATTTTCTAGGGCAATTCACCTGAAGATCCACATGCCAAGCAGCCAGTTCAACAAATTTACCATGTTTATCAATTAACTTCTGAAAGACTGTAATATCTTTTGAAAAAACTAGCTGTGGAGTCAGCAACTGAAATGCCTGGATCCCCTTCACAGTGGTTGAAAAGATAATCTCATCAACCAGCCACCACAAGAGCACCCTCTTGGACAAGAAACTTCTTTGCCATTTAACCTGGCACAAGGTGCCACTTTAAGAGCACAAAACTTACACAAGCAGTTAAATATCTGTGATGATGCCCTGGCCACTTAGGAGCCAAGATAAGCCCTGAAGTTCTAGAACTGTTTTTTTGGCTATACCAAGGACAAAAGAATAGTTCTTCTGCATGGTTTAATATCCTTGGTGGATTAGAGGTTCTAATTGAAATCCTCTGAGTGAGACTGTCAGGGGTGGGAGGAAAGGACAGCAACTGCCTGCTGGAGAACTGATTGCCGGCCGGCTACTGGGGGAGTTTGCTCAGCCTCCTAATGAAAGCTGCCCCCCTCCACTGAGAAATAGAAAAGAAGAATGATGGAGGAGTCAATTAAGAGAATATTCCACCTCATAGGGGGTCGTAGGGTAATTCATTACAAGTTTCTATGACATGAGGTGGTTTTCTTCTGGGGGAGAAAAGGCATTATTAATATACAAGTCAGTAAACAAGCAGTTTAAGTTCACAGCACAGAGCTGAATGCAGACTGATGATTTTTCAAATAGCCTATGGCAGTGATTTTGACCATAAATAATGAGGGGGAAATGTTGCATTCTTTGGCTAAATTTTGTAAACTTTCTCAACCTGGAAATGCAAGCATTAATTATCAAGATCACTTATATCTAGAAAAAAATAAAATAAGAGAACATGTTCAACAGACTTTCTGTTCATTTTTCAATATGAAAGTAGATTTTTTTTTTTGAAATTAATTTGCACTGTATTTACAACAGTCAACCAAAGCTAAAATGGAAAAATCAAATTAAAACACTGTGCCATTGCCATTGTTGTCCAAGGAGGAGGGAAAAAAGTTCTCATGGGTTTAGGAACAGTAATACACTTAAAAATTAATATTGGCAGCCTTTAATCTATTTACTTGACACTTTCAAGATTGTAATTAAAGAAGCTCAATAAATGCAAAATAGACATGGGAAAGAATTAAAAGTGACATTCTCCCATGAGATCTCTTTTGGATAGTTAAAAAAAAAGAAAAAAATGATAAAGGTCTAATTTTGCTTTCACTGATAGCCATGTTCTGAGCCCTTTGAGAACTAGAACGTTAGCATTCATAATTGTTTAGAGTATATCTTACAGTTCAGCACTTCAAATTCACTCTTCCCTATAGTCAAGGAAAAATGGTCAATAAGAGGTTAAATTGAGGGTCGATGTTTGTTTTTCCCTTTCAGGCCACCATGGCCTTGCCCATTTCTGCTTCTCTTGCCCTGCCCAACATTAGGCATATGGCAAGTGCTTTAGGAAAATGTGTTGTCTCAATTATTGTACCTACAAGGGAGAGCTCTCAGCCCCTATAATAGTATATCTTAATAATGAAACCCAACACTTGCCCCTGCTATATTGAGGCAAGTAAAATTTTGCATCTAGGTTTTAATCGCTCTAAAACCTAGAAAAGGCCAAATCTGTTATGAGATGTATCAGATAATATCTTCACCCAGGGCTCTGAGTACATTCACATAAAGCATGTCCTATCTTACCATCAAGGTTTCTGCCAAGAATCTCTTAGCTTCACTGGATGTGTTTAAGCTACCGTTTCAGTACCAAGATCGAGTAGTGATTGAAAAACAGCATACTAATATGTTAAAGGACAATGTACACTTTCTTATGTAATTCAATGCCAACACTGAAGAAAACAACTTCAGGGATTAAATTGAATGGTGACTTTGATCTACTGGTATCCACAGTTCCACACAGGACTAGTGCCAACCATTTACAGAATTCACCTAATTAATTTAACAAAATTCTTCAGGATTCAGAAAGGAATTAATTCTCTAGGAACTTTAAGATGAAACATTTTTGGACCAAATGATGTGAGCTATCACAAGAATCTAAAAAGAAAGTGAAAAGAATATTTAATATAATATAGAATCAAAGAGGTAAGTGCTCATATCTCTGCTGTCAAATGTAAAGTTGGATTCTTACTTGGGATTATTGTAACAGAGGATTAGCAATGAGACTTGCAGAAGTAGCAGATTCACTGTGTGCCATATACCAATCTAAATTCAATGTGCCACCACCTGTAAACATGAGCAAAAGATTTCTCTTTTTAAACGACCTGGAAAGTATCTAACAGGCTATCCTTGGGGAACTAACACTTTTTGAACTAATTAATCACCGGATGTGACCGCTGCTCCACTCCACTGAATATGAAAAAGCAGTTACTGGGACAAAAAAAAAAAAAAGGAATCTCTAGAAAAGAGTTGATACACCACTATTGGAGGGCAAACTATTCTGCAAACATTTACAAGTCTTCTTCAAAATCTTCATTTTAAACAGCAGAAAAAGATCAGAAATATGTCTCTACATGAATGGATTTTAACACTGAAACTAATTTAAACATTTTGATTTCCTGAGTACTTTGAAAGAAACATGGATCAAGAGTAGCTACGTAGTGAATACTAAGAATATTAAAAAGAAAAGGTATTTTATAGTAGCTGGAGCCCTGGACTGGACTGAACTTCAAAGGGGACTGATTTCTGTTTTGGGCCTGCCAATTAACCAATTTTATGACTCTGGACAATTTACTTCAGCTCTGTTTCTCAGTCTCCCCAGGTATAAAATGAGAAGGTGAGACTACACGATCTTTAAGATCCCCTCCAGCCCTAACCTTCTATGAAATGTCAATATTTTTAGAACTACTTTTTCTTTTACTTCTGTACAGCTTTGTCAATATTTAGGCCACTATATAAGAGTTATGGTTTGGGTTTAGCATTTACAATCAATATATGAATTTTCGTTATCACTTAGCTAAGTATCTCTGAATCCTGAAACTGTTTACTCTGTCACATACTTTAATAATAAACAACACAATCTTTATGAGACCAAGCAAGACATAGGAAGTTGTGACTGACCAGAGACAAATATCAAACTAAGGATACCTTGAACATATTATAAGCATTCTCTTCTTGGGACTTCAAAGCACAATGCATTTTTCTTATTCACTCTATTCTTATGGTCCTTTAATTATCCTCAGAATACTAAAATAGGTTTAACAAATGGAGGATGAACAAAAATTGTGCAATTTGTTATAAGAACCTGTGAAATAAGAACTCAAATTCTTGTTATACTGTTCACTATGGGAAGCTACACGCGAGTTGCAGTACAGCGAGTGCGCTAGGTGCAAAAATCTGAAGATGCCTGCCAACAGGGTAATTGGAAATAAAATCCACATGCATAAAAAGCATTCTCTGCAAAAAAGGACCACGAATAAGAACACAAAATACAAATCTACCCTATACCGTACAGTGCACTTAAATAATATGTGATATACTTTCTTGGTAACAATAAGAATAACTAACATTCTTTGAGAATTTACTATAAATTTACAAAATCTGTGATAAATGTTTAAATAATTTTCCTATTATAAAGGCCAGAGAGCTCTCATTTCTGGCATTGCCTTGTATCTAGAATTCCACATGTAATTTAGGTGTTACCAATTAGATGCATGACATTTGAATTCAGTACTTATTTAAGTGGAACAGAGGCTGTCATGCACAAGGCAACAATTTTATCTGGGCCAGATCTAGCAACTGTGATGGGGCTCTGGAGTCTACAGTTTCTGGTGATTCTTGATTCCCTAGTCTCTTTATTTTAGCAGAGTTTGTGATTTTCTTGGCAGAACTATTCTACAACATTATTCCGAGAGTCTCCCTGGAGGCCCGGTCTAGCTCCTAATCCTCCCAGAATTCCATCATTTTGTAAGCACTTAATTCCTTGTATTTAATTTCTTTTTTCTTAAAATAGTTAAAATGGTTTCTGTTATCAGCAACTGAACTTTGACTAATATAAATTGTTATCAAAACCAACTGCTGATAAAACACTCAAAGATGAGCAACTGAGTTCGCTTAAAAGAACTGAGAACATGGTTGCCAGAAAGGGTTAAATATTGGTAGACCAAGGTCTCCAATAGTAAAATAGATATTTCAGTTACCACCTATGGTCACCTGGAATGAAGTGCCTACCAAAGGTACAACTTATATGAAATAAATAGCAATGTGTGAAACAAAGTATGATGAGCATAAGGATGCAAGGATGGTCAGGTAGACTTGTAACTGCATTGGAGACTTATCAGAAGAAAAATAACAGGCTCTAACATAAAGTCTTTCTTTAAGCCATAAGCAGAAAACAGAGTTTCTCTGACTGTCTTAAAAGAATCTCTTACCTCTACTGTCACAGGACTGATTAGCTAAAAATCAAAAGAAAACTCTGATCCTTTAGTTGCAGAAATGCAATAAAGTCTTATATTTCTTATGTGAAAATTAGAAACTTGCTTAGGAAACAGTAGGACCTTGAGAATTTGGTGACAACTGAGAAAGGTGACAATTGAATTCATTCAGATATTTTGAGTACACAGCACCCCCAAATCCTACCAAACCGCTTGAACCAACAGAGACCTCCTTCCCTGATGGATGAGGCAGGTTCTACCTTTCATGAAGAACTAGTAATGACCTCACTTGAGGCTGCTAACTCAAAGAGATGGCAATTCTCCTCATGCCACATACTATTATCTTCCAGATCTGAGTCAAATATCAGCATGTCATCAGTTAGTTATCTGACCCAAACTCATTGATGACAAAAATAATTAGGTGGAGAGGCTGGAAAAGTCTTAATAGTACGAGGAAGGGGGAATACAAGACTTAGAGAAAGAGAAATGTTGGAGTGAATTTATCCACATGCGACCACCTCCCCACTATTTCTCCCAGGCCAAAGCACACTCCTTTCCCAAAGACAATAACAAATGAATTGTCAAAGGAGCACCAATAACTTCAGAAGGAACTGTCATAACTGTCCTCTGAAGGCAAGGAAGAAGGTGGTACATGTTTCCCTTGAAATGGGTTCCTTGACTTCAGTGGGCATGAAAAAATCCGAGGGTGGCAGAGACTTAACTATAAAAGGCAAGGAGAATACAATTACCATAATAGGTATTAGGGCTAGAGCGACCATCAGAATGAATTTTGACAATGACTAATCGACCATAAGGTCCTTATAACTAAAATAAATGAGCAGCCTTACTTGATCTGTATAATGAAAACCTCTGGGTATGGTGAACAGAGGCCTGACTTGAGTCACCCTAAGAGAAAATCACAGCCTCTCAGTTAGAAGGCCAGACACTGATGTGGAAGAAGGTATAATGATATCACCTCCAAGTCTTTCCCAAAGGAACTGCAGTCATTTCCTGCAGTGACTATACATTGAACAAAGAAAAATACTCAGCTCTTTTGAAGATTTTCAACATGCGCTCTGAGCTAAAATTAATTCTTGGGCCCCCACTGTAATCCACTAATCAGAGAAGATGTTCATTGTTGTCATGTGATAAACGAACTTTTGGTCTAAGCTCACCTCTCATTCAATTCAGTGTGTCTGCAAACTCACTCTGTAGTTATTTCCCCAGTTCCTGAGTGCATAGTGGATATAGATATTCTTGACCACTGGCAAAATCCCAAAAATTGTTCCCTAATTCATGGAGTGAGAGCTATCATGAGTCATGGTACGTATGGTAACCACCCTGTAAGATGGTGCCCAATGACCTCTGCCTCCTGCTATTCACAGCCTGCGTAGCACTCTCCAACATTGTATCGGGGTTAGTTTGTTTGACCAGTAGAATGTCACCTCCAAGGATAGGTTATAAAAGACATTGTGGCTCCTGCCTTCTTCCTTCTCTTGTATCACTTGCTCTGGGGAAGCCAGTTGCCATGTTATAAGGAAATCCAAACAGGCCAAGGAGAGGCTCAAGTGACAAGGAACTGAGGCCTCCTGTCAACAGCCATGTGAATGAGCCATCATAGAAGTGGACCCTGCTGATTTCCTAACCACACGAGAGACCCTGAGCCAGAATCACCTAGCTGATTTCCTGACCTAAGAAATCTGTTCTCAACTCAAGCTACACATCAAGCTATCTTTTAAAACTACACATGACCCTGGCTCAGATTCCAAAGATTCTAGTAAAAGATATGGGGTAGAACTTGGCTATTTGCAATAAAAACAAAATAAAATCAAAGATGATTCTAGCTTACAACCAGGACTGTGAATCACTGTTCTATGCTGATTTATATTTTACCTGGTCCCAATTTTTACAGTTTTTGTTGAATTATTTTTGTAATTTATCTTAAATACTAGTGAGAATAAGGCAGGAAATCAATGATAAACAAATAAATCACTAAATCACTTTAATGTACAAGATGAAGTCCCCAGAGGTACGTCTAGGATGACATAGGAAATTTCATTGTATTTTCTCTTTCTTCTTCCTCCCATCCTCCAAACATCCTTATTTGGGTGAAATCAGAGCAAAATTAAAGCTAAGATATGACTTTAAAGGACAAAGATTACACATGGGCAGCCTGGATGGCCAGTAGAGAGAGA
This sequence comes from Ceratotherium simum simum, assembly GCF_057802395.1. NCBI lineage: Eukaryota > Metazoa > Chordata > Mammalia > Perissodactyla > Rhinocerotidae > Ceratotherium > Ceratotherium simum. The sequence goes on along the minus strand of NC_141918.1, from coordinate 21,318,614 downwards.
AAAACAGAGAATGACAGTTCTTTGCTCTAACAACTTTGTGCATAGGCTTGGGACTCAGGCGTCTCTCTGCACCTGGCAAAAAAGAATCCTCTTTTCTTTGCCAGGCTGTCATCACGCAGAGTTGCCCAACCACAAGAAAGAGACAGTTACCACAAATTGCTGTGTCCTTGGGACAGCTACCGAGTCTCAAACTCCCATGATATATGACAGGCTCCATAGGTGATGTCTGGGAAACCCAGATTTGGGTCCTGATCTACAAATATCCTGTTGCAGCTGTTGACACCAGTAACTTCCAATCTAATCCAAAAGGGAATCACCTAATTCTGTCACCAGCTATTGTGAAATTTAATGGAATTAGACAAGCTCTACTCAGAGGGTCAGGCAAAAGACATGGAAAAGGAAAAGGGTTCCCTAATAACCGAGTATGAATAAAGCAAGGATCAAGGAGAGCTCTAAGCAAGAGAATGAGGTACACAAAAATTAACTCCAAATGGATTAAAGACTTGAATGTAAGACCTGAAACTGTGAAACTTCTAGAAGAAAACATAGGCAGTACGCTCTTCGACATCAGTCTTAGCAACATCTTCTCAAACACCACGTCTGACCGGGCAAGAGAAACAATAGAAAAAATAAACAAATGGGACTACATCAAACTAAAAAGCTTCTGCACAGCAAAGAAAACCATCAACAAAACGAAAAGACAACCTAACAATTGGGAGAAGATATTTGCAAACCATACTTCTGATAAGGGCTTAATCTCCAAAATATATAAAGAACTCATGCATCTTACCAACAAAAAAACTACCAACCCAATTAAAAAATGGGCAAAGGAGCTGAACAGAGATTTCTCCAAAGAAGATATACAGATGGCCAACAGACACATGAAAAGATGTTCAAAATCATTAACTATCAGGGAAATGCAAATCAAAACTACAATGAGATATCACCTGACGCCCGTCAGAATGGCTATAATTAACAAGACAGGAAACAACATGTGTTGGAGAGGATGTGGAGAGAAGGGAACTCTCATACACTGCTGGTGGGAGTGCAAACTGGTGCAGCCACTATGGAAAACAGTATGGAGATTCCTCAAAAAATCAAGGATAGAACTACCATATGATCCAGCCATCCCACTGCTGGGTATTTATCCAAAGAACTTGAAAACACCAATTTGTAAAGGTACATGCACCCATGTGTCCATTGCAGTGTTATTCACAATAGCCAAGACTTAGAAGCAACCTAAGTGCCCATCAAGGGACGAATGGATAAAGAAGCTGTGGTATATATACACCATGGAATACTACTCAGCCATAAGAAACGATGAAATCCAGCCATTTGTGACATCATGGATGGACATTGAGGGTATAATGCAAAGTGAAATAAGTCAGAGGGAGAAGGTCAAATACCGCATGATTTCCTTCATTAAGTAGTAGATAATAACAACAATAAACAAACACATAGGGACAGAGATTGGATTGGTGGTTACCAGAGGGCAAGGGGGGAGGGAGGAGGGTGAAAGGGATAATTCGGTACATGTGTGTGGTGATGGGTTGTAATTAGTATTTTGGTGGTGAACATGATGTAATCTATGCAGAAATAGAAGTACAATGATGTACACCTGAAATTTTTACAATGTTATAAACCAATGTTACTGCAATAAACAAAAAATTAAAAAAAAAAATAAGATTTAATATCCTCAAAATGTGATGGACTACAAAGAAAAAAAAAATAACAGATATGTATTAGTCAGTTTCTCAAAAGGTTAAACAGAATTATCATATGACCCAGTAGTTCCACTCCTAGGTATATACCCAAGAGAATTGAAAACATAGGTCCACACAAAATCTTGTACATAAGTATTCATAGCAACACTATAGCCAAAAAGCAGGGAGGAAAAAAACCAGATATCCATCAACTGATGAATGGATTTTTAAAAATGTGATATATCCATACAATAAAATATTTTTCAGCCACAAAACGGAAAAATGTACCATGTATGCTACAATATGGATAAACCTTGAAAACATTATGCTAATTGAAAAAAGCCAGACATAAAAGGCCACATATTGTGTGATTCCATTTATAGGAAATGTCCAGGATATGTAAATCCATAACAATAGAAAGTAGATTCACAGTTGCTGGGGGCTGGGGGCAGAGGAAACTGAGAGTGACTGCAGTTGAGTATGTGTTTCTTTTTGGGGTGATGAAAGTGTTCTAAAATTAGTGATGATGGTTGCACAACTTTGTAAACACACCAAAAACCATTAAATTGTACACTTTAAAAGGGTGAATGTTATGGTATGTGAATTATATCTCAGTAAAGCTATTATAAAAAAGACAAAAAAAAAAAAAAGAGAATGAGGCATAGAAATTTAGCTGTAAGTGTTTTTCCATCCCCCTTTCCCACATGACATCGCCCTTTCTGAGGTGCTCACTGCCCTAATCCAATTCCCGACCCTCTACAAAGCTGGGATCCCATTTTGGCAGACCTTTACTGGCTTGACAGAGCTCATATTCTTAATTCGTCAGTTTCTATTCCCTACCTTCACAAATGAGCTTTTCTGCCTAATATTCCCTCAGCAATCTCTGTTGAAGTTGGCAATTAAAAATGGCTTATTATGTTACCTTAGCACAAGATATCTTCATTTGATCAGCAAACTTTAATCCCTTGACACAAGAGAGTAATTAATGGTAGAAATTTCTAGGACCAAGATAGGTAGAACATGCATGTTTCTAATTATATCATATATGCTAGAGACAGAGATGTTTTTAAACATATTCTGCCATTCACATGACTGAAAACTCTCATATCCACTCCACTACCTCCCCTTTTGGGAAGGAAGAAGGTATTGGAAAGATTTTCCACATGCCCTTCCCTTAGAGGTTATCCAGCCTTCACTTAAATATCTCCCATAAGAGAGATCTCAGCAATAACCAATGTAACCCCTTCTATGAACAACACTAGAAATTAATAAAGCTTCATATTGAGGCCAAATCATACTATCTGAATTTTCTACACATTGATCTAAATTTTGCCCTCTGAATGACAGAGAACAAGTCATATTATTCTTCTATCTGCCAAGATTTCAAATATTGAAAGAGAACTACAATGTCTTATCTTTTCCAGACTAAATATCCCCAAATCCTTCAACCCTTCCTGCTAAGACATAATTTTATGTTCTCTTACCATCCCATGTGCTCTTGAATATGCTTTGGTTCAATGTTTTCCAAATGCTGGTCTAGGAGTTTTTCTTAAACACAAATTTCTAGGTCCCACTGACATAGATTGTGATCTAGTAATTCTGGAATAAGACTTGGCAATTTACATTTTTTTTTGCATAAATTCTGATGAGTATTCAGTTTTGCAAATCTATGATCTAGGTTATTAATGTGGTACCCTGACCAAATCAGAACTCTAGTTGACGTCTAACCAGTTCAGAAAAAAAGAGAAGTATTATTTCCTTGATTTCAATTACTATATTCCTACTGATAGAATCTAAGATTACATCATAATTATTAATATGAACCATTTTCAGTTTACTAGCAAATAAAATCTCTAGGGGGGATCTATACTGTCTTCTTATGCCCATGCCATTGGACAGTTCTACCAACGTGTATGGCTGGTAAGTAAGCACTCTTTTTTTTTTTTTTACTTCTTCTTTTTTTTTTTTTTTTTTGCTTTTTTTTGTGAGAAAGATTAGCCCTGAGCTAACATCTGATGCCAATCCTCCTCTTTTTTGCTGAGGAAGATTGGCCCTGGGCTAACATCCATGCCCATCTTCCTCTACCTGATATGGGACACCGCCACAGCATGGCTTGACAAGCAGTGCATCAGTCCCTGCCCAGGATCCGAACCTGCAAATCCCAGGCTACCAAAGGGGAGTGGGCGAACTTAACCACTGCACCACAGAGCCAGCCCCCAGCACTCTCATTTTTATAGCCTCTCAGCTTAGATTAAATATGCATTTTAGTTTTAGGTTTTTCAAAACAAGAAATGTTCCACTCAGGAAAAGGAGACGCTAAGGTAAGACATGTATCTAAGCCAGCTTGGGCTCATACAAAATGCCTTAGACTGGGTGTTTCTTAACAACAGGAATTTATTTTCTCATAGTTCTAGAGGCTGGAAGTCTGAGATCAGGGTGCCAGCATGGGCAGGTTCTAACGAAAGCTCTTTTCCTGGCTTGCAGATAGCTGCCTTCTTGCTATGTGCTCACATGGCCTTTCCTCAGCATATACATGTAGAGAGTAAGCTCTCTGAAGTCTCTTCTTTTAAGAGCACTAATCCTATCATTAGGACTCCACTCTGATGACCTCGTCTAAACCTAATTACTATCTCCCAAAGGCCCCATCTCCAAATACTACTACATTGGGGCTTAAAGCTTCAACATGTGAATTTTAGAGGGACACAATTCAGTCCATAGCAAAGTAGAAACTTTCTAGTAATTTGTGCCTTCATGATTGTATGCACAGTTCATCATGGAAAATAACATTCATTCTAGTCCACTTGCTAATCTTTTCCTTACATTTTTTAACTGAAGCTCAAACTCACCAATATCAAGAAAACTTCCAGGGTTAGCTCTGCCTCTCTTCTACCCATATCTATTCAATAAATTTTGAATTGGTTTTAGGTGCTTGTATTGAGTATCAGTTTTCCAAGAATAAAAAACAATTTCTCAAATCCCTTAGTAAATATCCACAGTACTGAGTTTTGTGCTCTTCAGGTAGTAGGTGATCAATGAATGAGAAATTGTTCAAAGGAAGTTAGTAACTTTTTCTACTGCATCATTTTCAAACCTTAACTTTTCCTTTTTCCAAAAAAATATACAGTAAGGGTTTATTAGGCACCAGGCACTGTGGTAGACACTGAAGAGAAGCAATGAATAAGGCTATGTGCCCTCTTTCATAGAGCTGGAAGCTTAGATGGAGAGACACGTATTGAACAAATAATCACAGAGATAAATATATAATTAAAATTGTGAAGGAAAAGTAGAATGACAGATTACAATGGGGCCCTGATTTAGATCAGCAGGATTCAGGGAAGACTTTGCTGAGAAGGCCATTTTAGAAGAGACCTGAATGATTAGCAGGTGATAGTCAAGCAAAGGGACCAATTCCAAGCAGAAGAATAGGACAGGAAAAGACCCCAAGGCAGTAAGGAGCTCAGCCCCTTTGGGGAAATGTAAAAATGACATGTAGCTAAAGTGAAAGGGAAAATGGATCATGATGAGGCTGGAAAGTAATACAGGGACCAGTTACAGATCCAGTTAGAGGGTTTTACATTTATTTTAAATGTATTGCATAGACATTGAAGAGCTGCAGCAGCGAGTACTGCATTTTTAGAAGATTATTGAGGGCTATTATATGCAGAATATGTTGATGGGAGATGAGAGGAAGCAGAGAATCAAATTTGGAAGCTTCCACAGTAGAAAGTTCAGGGGAGAAAAGATATTTGCTGAGACTACAATGATGACAGTGGACATTTGAAAATGTAGGCAGACTCATAGTATATTTTGGAGATATATTCCAGAGGAATCAAAAGGGAGGTGTCAAACTTGACACGCGTTTGTTTCATACAATGCCTACAAACTGTATCTACTTTCTATAACTGCTGAGATTCACTCATAAAGATATCTTTATGCCTGATTTCCCCTTTACCTTTTGTCTAATTGGTAGACATTTCAAGTAGAAGCTAGATTTGTTTAACTTTGCACAGCAACCAGCACAGCAAGATACACATTTTATGGTCTCTTAAATTCACTTGATAAAGTTCTATCTAACAAAATTCTGGGGTTCTTAGTGAATCCGTATTATAAATACTGAAGGATAGTGTAATAAGGGACAGACTTTTAATTCAGTTCAAAAGAACAAACCTGACATTCACTTCAAATAGCATTTTTACCCAAAAGTTAATATCAATTTTGAGTCTGGAGTGTTAGCCTCATAAAATTAACCTCAAATACAAGCTTTCAACAACCACCAATATCCTTAATCTCAGTGAAACACATCTGTTTGCAATAAGAATACAAATGCACTTTAATGTTGTAAATAAGATTTCCATATGAAACATGCAGGACTTTCAAATATATGTAGGATGTATAGGATGAAGTTGAAAAATAAAAATAGTTTAACAGATTCTTACTGAATTTGAGTATGGGAATATAAATGGGACTCTTTGGTCCTAAGCTATATACTTAGAAAAAAATTAGTGTTAAAGTCATATAACATCCTTTAACTTTAAAAATCATGCTGTTCTCTCTCCTAGAATGTCAACTGAAAAAGAAACAATTTGAATTACATAGCTGCAGATATTCTTTTCTATGTTTTCCATGCTAGAAAAAGGAAGGATATTTTAAAAAGAAAAAGAGGGGAAAAAACTAGTCAAGAGGAAAGAGATTCCAAAAGGATTTTTATATGTAAAGATCATTTCATCTCTATCAACCCACATTCCTATTTCAACCTTGATCATTTTCTTCATGGCCAATAAGCAGTAACCTAGTGTAAAACCGTGTAGGAAGAGCATGTGCATATATGATGGATAAAATACAAGCTGCCCCCATTTGGGGTGTTTTTATCATTAACTGCTGTTGCATAAACTGAACATACAATGGGCTGTGGCACTGGATAAATCATTTGTTCCCACTTGTTATTGATGACATTTCATAACTCGTTTGGGGCTCTGCTTTGCCCCGTCACTCGTGAGTTATGAGGTCATCAATCATGACTGGGAATAAATGATTTATGTAAGTCGCCCTATTGTATATTTTAGGTACAGTATACAATAAAACACACTATTGATTTCTAATATTGTTGCATTACGTATATCACGTGTGTTTGTGAGACTATGATCTTGTGTCATCTGCTGCAACAACTGAGCAAGAAACGTTAAAAATAATTTATGAGAGAAGAAATGCATAAAAATCATTCAGAGAATTCCTATTTTTAATTAATATCTTGCTACAGCAATTTTAAAGGTCTCCTTGAATTAAAAATACACTGTCTCAAGGGAGGGAAGGTGTAGGTAAGGACATGAAGTCAAGATATAAGGTCATGATTAGGAAACAGAAAAGGACTGAGAGAGACCCTTTGAAAAGAGCATGTGCCATCCTGAGTACCCTACAGAGATGCTGAGGACACACCTCGCACTGAGAAACATTTTGTATTGTGCATTACACTTGAAAGAATCAACAGCTTAGTAACAAAGATATCATAGAAACATGTAAAACTTCTTCCAGCCATTTTTACAGAGGAAAGAGGTAGAGTGGAGAGCAAAAACCAAACTGATTCCTTTCCTTGATGAAAACTAAGCCCCTTTAACGATAACTCAGGTTGAGTTTGCAAAGAATCCACGGGCAACTTTAATTACCATATTAATTGAAAATAAACAAAGTGATCAGGAAAATACTCTTATTTGAATGGAGTTCTTTAAAAAGGATATGGCATTTTAAGAGATTGGAAAATTTTTCTTTTGCTTCCCTCCTATTTCATCCACTGACTTCCAATTTTTTTCCTGATGAGCTTAAAACTATAAACAAGATTTTAAATAAAATGAAACTACAAGAAAATGCAAAGAAATATGAGGGAGGCAATCAAAAACATATTGAAAATCAAACCTAGAATAAGAGCATCAAAAATCCAGGAACTTTCAGCTATTTGCAATTACAAGAGTAATTGCTATTTTAACATGTTTTGCTTGTTCCAAAGAAACTCTGGTTCTTAAGCTGAAATTCAAGGGTTTAAATCACAGCAAAATCTTTTAGGAGCTGATCAAGACTAAATATACAATCAAAACAACCTATTATCTACATATTTTAGTTGATTAAAAAAATAAGGTACCTCTCCAAGCGGTATTACACAGAAGTTGTTGACCCGCTGTGTTCAATTCCCAGTGATGATAAAAAAATAACTATTTAATCTGAAGTATAAAGAATTTAGGTCAGATATAAAGAAAAATTTCTTTTTCTTACAGGAAAGTATTAAATATTGACATTAACTATTGAGAATAGTTGTAAATTTTTCTTTGGAAATTTTTAATAGTTTCACTTTTTAGAATGGTTTAAGTTTGTCCTAATCTAATGGCCAAGGGTTGAATTATAAATTCAAAATGATTTCTCACAATTCCTTTCACTGCTTAATTGTATGATGACACCAATTAATTAAGAGCACCATTTTATAGAGAGCAACAGCAGAAGAGGATTGGGGTTTTCAAAAGTGAGAGCTGGTAGCTTTTACAATCAGGAAGGTGATATATGAGAAAGTGAATTAGAGGCCCACGGTTTAGCTAAAAATCCTTACTTTAAGTCCAATATTATTTAGAAATATTTCATTTTTGAATTTGCATCCCAGGTTGTTTTTTCTAGGCGCTTTAATTAAGTATAAGGTTTCTTAACCTATGGCTTTGAATGGGCTTTAAGGGAGTTTAGGAACCACCTAAAATTGTACTAAAAAAAATTGTATATGAGGAGTGTATATGCATGTTTCTGGGGAGAGGGCTCATAACATTATTAAACTTTATTCAAAGTTCAGCTCCAGAAACAAACAATAATAAAAAGAAAAAAAAGATTACAAACCAATGATTTGAGAGGTTGTCATTCACAATTAAGTCTACTATCCATCTTTCCAAATTGTTTATAAAATTAATTCTAGTTTTTTAACTACATTCTTCCTCTCTCTCTCTCTCTGTCTCTTATGCCTTTGATTCATTTCATTTTGGCAATTGGTCAGGGGGAAGTACTTAAACTCTGCAGCTAATTTTGCTATCTTTCAAGTGCCTTTGGATAAAAGCTTGGTTGTAAATTCAACAGTTTGAACCTGTCAACGAAAGTCATTTTTTTTCTTGTGTGCAGATATCAATTAAATACGATTTCCCTTCTCCCCCATATACAATCAAAGAGTAGCTACTACTTAAATGTGGCAACTCACATATGGAATTGAACAGTTATTTAAGAAAGAAAAAACTCTCTTCTAAAACTCAGGGTAAACCTTGTAATATTTTAATGTCAGATTTTACATTTTTAACAATAAAATATGATGAGATATGGAAAGATTATCATTTGATATAAGGATACCACACAGAGATGTAGGCAGTATCATTAGGAAGCATTCTTGCAGATGTGTATAGTAAGTGGTGCATGATCAATCCAGGATATTAAAAAAAAAAAGAAAGAAAGAAAAAAAGGAGGGAAGGAAGGAAGGGAGGGAGGGAGGAAGGAAGGAAGGAAGGAAGGGAGGGTGGGAGGGAGGAAGGAAGGAAGGAAGAAAAAAAGAAACTGGGTATAAACCTGGTTTAATCAGTCTAGAGCTGTTTTAATGAGCTTGTTCCCCAAGCATTAGAAATGCTGATGGAGCCACAGCCTATATATTTGGTCATGTACCAGGTTGGGTATGAGGAGACTGGAGACTTAACCCCAGCTCTGCTCCTGACTCATTGAGTGACCTCAAGCCAGTTAACCCATCTGTTGTTTTTCAGAAGGTGATGACTTGGAGACTGCCTAGCAATTGCTGTGCATTAATGGGGTGACAGTCAGAGGAAGACGCCTGGGGCAGGAGAGCTTCAGCGTAAGGAAATCAGCCTTTGCTGCTCTGCCCAATCATGTCAGCACCACTGCTCTTTCAGGGGGCTTCCTGCCATTGTTGCTCCCTGCTCTGGAACACCCCATGCTGCCAAAGCCACTGCAGGGGGTCACCTTTAACAGACAACCTCATTTTCAAATTTCCAGACCACTAAATCAAATGAACGAGTGCAAGGGTAATAGAGATGCATAGAAGAGATGCCTATCTCGGGAAGAGAATTACAGCAGGAGTCTCGCTTTGTGATGAATGGAAAAGACAGTAGATCAGAAAGCAGCTTCTTGAGTTTGGAATTATTTAGATTTTAAATTGTGTTTTGCTCTACATCAAATTGGATTAGATTCCTTGAATCTTCTAAGACTTTGATCCAGCCCATTTCACATTTACAAACTAAAAAGCAGATTTAGCAGTGAAAATCATGTGAGATACAACAAGAAAGCTTTGAGGGGCATATGGGCAGATTTAGCCTAAAGGCCCACCCACTTGTGCAGTGTCTCATACCAACATGTTTGTACTCTGAGAAAATACACTCAGTTCCTATAATGCTAAATATTTTTCAGTAGGGAGGCATACATTTATAAAACAGCTGTAATCTATATTCCTTTAGACTGAATCATGTTTCTGAATCCAATAATAATTTATTTCATTGGAGTTAATGTCCTTATATAATTAAGAAAATCAAAATTTCAGGGTAATAAAAGTGTTGTGCAAATGCAGACCAGTTAAAATATTAACCAAATTTTAACCAAAGCTAAAAGAGTCACGTCATATATTTGAGAACCTAACATGTTCATGACAACTAGACTCACCCTAAATTATCATGCAGAAGTGAGAGCAGTGATGAAAAAGAGAAGGCAGAGAGCTAAACATTCAAATCTAAAACTTAGACAACAGTAAATTTGTCTGTGCAGGAATTTTAATGAGAAAAAGTCACTGATCACCTTATGTGTGATCAGGAAATCTTAACCAAAATATCAACCATCCAAACTTAAAAGACTAGACCAGACATACCTTAAGAAATAAAAGGATCAGCAGCTACCCTCAAACAGAATCCTTCAGCATAGTACACTCCAGCAACTTCCCAGTGCTGCCATGTGCGTGCAAGACTTCATCAATAGGGTTTGAAAAGCACTGCTATTCTCCAGATAGTGCTCACTACACGCATGCTAACATAAATCAAAAATACTGGTGTGTGTTCCCTGTAGTCACTGATGCTTAATCCGCTTACTCTAACCCTTCCCACCTTCACACAGGGTCATCTCTCCATGTAACTGACATATTCCTCTTTCAAAAATCTTTTCTTTCATGAAGGTTTATAAATGCCTTATTGATTTTTCCACACAAGGCCAGTCAACTTCTGACTTCACAAGAAGAGTATTAAAGTGGCTGAACCCACTGCTGTTTCCCTACCTACATAACGAAAGTACCACTACCCAGTTAATTTTAGTTCTACTAACTGACCTGGTCATAGAATAACCATCATCAGTCTTGGGGTTCCCAAAGAATAAAGACATTTCTGTGCTCCTGCCTGACTACAAAGTTACAAAACCATTAGCCAAATAACCACATGGCTGGCTTGATTCTCCTCCCAGTCTCAGTCCTATGTGCTAGAAAAAAGGAATCTTGATGCAGCTTCTGAAAACATTCTTTTGATATCTGATTATCTTTTTAACAAATCAGTTAGTCAGAAAATATTGTGTCATATCTTTTTCATTTTTTAAACATATTAGAATTAAGGTTATAAACTTAAAAATGTTTTTGTCTCTGATTTCATTCATGATTTTTCCAGAATTTTAGAGAAAATATTTATTTTATCTTTTTATTCTTATAGGTTATTATTATATTATTATAGCTTATTAAAATTGTATGCTACTTCATAGTTTTAATTATGTTATTCATATTATTTCATCCATAACTTCTTCTTAGTCTCCACTTTCTTTCTTTAAATAAGATTGAGTTTTCAAAAATAATCTTGCATCAGATTTTTCCTGCTGTATAAATTGAATAATATAAGGCAAAAAAATTATACACACACACATGGAAGTAGTAAATGAGCCTATATAGTTGCAAAGTTTCTACATTTTATTTAAAGTAATACAATATTAACACTAATTCAACTATAAAAAAATCAATGATGTATATTGTAATCCCTAGAGCAACCATTAAATATATATAAATGGAATTCTAAATGTTCTAAAAACATTTCTATAGTCCAAAAATAACAGAAAAGGAGGAACAGAGAAATGGAAAACAGCGGTGAGAAACAGAAAAAAATTTTAAAAATGGTGACCTAAATCCAAAAACATCTATAATTACATTAAATATAAGTGGATTAATAATTCCAATTAAAAAGCCAAGGTGATGTCAGCAACATGGCGGAGTGAGCCGTTCCGTGTGTCTCTCCCCCTTTGAACTACAACTAAAAGGATATTCAGCAATCAGTGGAGGATACCCACACAGCACACCAGGATGCCTGAGAGACCTGAGCAGCTGTATATCTGAAGGTGGATGGACTACCCCCGCCTAAGGATGTGGTGGAGATAGGTGAGCACCCTCTGGACCCCAGGCAGCCCAGTGCATGTGTGCGACTACTTTCCTGGCTGGAGCAATCATAGCACCACTGTGGCCCCAAGGGTGCGAGTGTGCCTGAGCATGACTGTGGAAACAGGTGATGGCAGCCCTGAGCCCCCCATGTGATCACTTCTGTCTAGTTGGGGAGCCCTCAGGGCCATGCAGCCCACAGAGAGCAGCACAGGCTTGGACCCAGTGGGGAAGCCAAGCCCACCAAGCACAAAGGCCGGTGCTACCTAGGAGCAGAGGGCAGCTGAGCTGCTGCTCAGGCGAACAAGCTCCTGACTGCCATGGACACCCACAGTACTGCTGCAGCCCCAAAGAGGGGAAGCATGTCTCAGAAGGACTGTGAGAACAGGCAGCAGTAGCCCTGAGCCCCCGTGTGACCACACTCTCATCTGTTGGGAGAATCACAATCCCACCCAGTCCCAGGAAGTGGCTTTGGCTTGGACCTGGAGGGGAAATCCCGCCCATCAAACACAATGGCTTGTGCGACCTAGGAGCAGAGGGCAGCTGAGATCCCAGTCCGAGTGAACAAGGAGCTCCTGGCCACCGTGAACACCAATAGTGCTGCTGTGGCCCAGAAGCAGGGAGCACAACCCCTGGAGTCTGTGGGAGCAGGTGGCAGTGGCCCTGAGCCCCCCACGTGACTACTTTTCCATTCGGTGGGAGACCCCACAGGGCTACTATGATCTCAAGGAGTGACCCAGGCTTGGACAGGCACAGCTCACAAGGATCGTGGCAGTGGGCTCAGATTTACACAGCTCCTGCCCCTGCCCCCAAGTGGCAGCTGGCAGAACCTGCATCCAGAAACTATCACTATGTGCCAGCACAAATCCACTCCAGCAAATGGTATAAAGAAATTTATTAATATTCCAGACCAGAAGGACAAAGACAAACACTCAGAAACCAATCCTGAAGGCATGGAAATCTACATTCTAAATGACAAAGAATTCAAGACAGTCATCATAAGAAAACTCAATGAGCTAAAAGAGAATTCTGAAAGACAGTTCAATGAAATCAGGACCCAAATTACTGAACAGAGGGAATTCTTCACAAAAGATATAGAAACTATAAAGAAAAACCAAACAGAATTGTTAGAGATGAAAAAGACAATGGATGAGATAAAGAAAAATCTGTAGTCCTTAAACAACAGAGCTGATAATATGGAGGATAGAATTAGCAATCTGGAGGATAGGAACACAGAAGTGCTTCAGATGGAAGAGGAGAGAGAATTTAGACTAAAAAGAAATGAAGAAATTCTCCGAGAAATATCTGACTCAATTAGGAAATGCAACATAAGGATTATAGGTATTCCAGAGGGAGAAGAGAGGGAAAAAGGAGCAGAGAGCTTGTTCAAAGAAATAATAACCGAGAACTTCCCAAACCTGGAGATGGAGCTGGAATTACAGGTAAAAGAAGCCAACAGGACTCCTAACTACATCAACGTAAAAAGACCCTCTCCAAGGCACATATTAGTAAAGCTGGTAAAAGTCAACGATAAAGGAAAAATATTAAGGGCAGCAAGGCAGAAGAGAATAACCTATAAAGGAAGCCCTATCAGGCTTTCAGCGGATTTTTCTGCAGAAACCTTACAGGCTAGGAGAGAGTGGAATGATATACTCAAAATTTTGAAAGACAAAAACTTTCAGCCAAGAATACTATATCCAGTGAAAATATCCTTCAGATATGATGGAGAAATAAAAACTTTCCCAGATAAACAAAAGCTCACGGAGTTCATTGCCACAAGACCCCGACTACAAGATTTGCTCAAGAAAGCCCTCATACCTGAAACAAAAAGAAAGAAAGGTTTTACAAAGACTCGAGCAAGCAGATAAATAGGCAGACAAAATCAGAAATTGCAACTCTCTATCAGAACAGATTAGCAAACACTTAATTATAACTCTAAAGATAAAGGAAAAGAAAACATCAAAAATAAATATTATCAATTCATTTTAACCACAAATTCACAACACATAACGGAATAAGTTGTGACAACAACACCTTAGAAAGGGAAGAGGAAAAGGATGAAACCTGCTTAGACTAAGAGAATAAGAGGCTATCAGGGAATGGACTATCTCATCTACGAGACCTTTTATACAAACCTAATGGTAACCACTAAACAAAAAATCAAAACAAAGGCACAAATGATAAATAAAAAGAAAACCATCATAGAGAGCCACTAAACTGAGGTAGCAGTCCAAAACACATGGGGTGAGAAACAAGGGAAATACATAACAACTGAAAAACAAGAGATAAAATGGCAGCGTTAAGCCCTCATATATCAATAATCACTCTAAATGTAAATGGATTGAATTCCCCAATCAAAAGACATAGAGTGGCTAGATGGATTAGAAAACAAGACCCAACAATTTGCTGCCTCCAGGAAACACATCTCAGCTCTAAAGACAAACACAGAGTGAAGGGATGGAAGATGATACTCCAAGCTAATGGCAAACAAAAGAAAGCTGGTGTTGCCATACTTATATTAGACAAAGTAGACTTCAAGATAAAAAAGGTAATCAGAGACAAAGAGGGGCAATATATAATGATAAAGGGGACACTCCACCAAGAAGACATAACACTTATAAATATATATGCACCCAACACAGGAGCACCAAAGTACATAAAGCAACTATTAACAAACCTAAAAGGAGATATCTACAACAACACAACAATAGTAGGGGACCTTAACACCCCACTTACATCAATGGATAGATCATCCAGACAGAAAGTCAATAAGGAAATAGCGGACTTAAATGAAAAACTAGACCAGATGGACTTTATAGATATATATAGAGCACTCCACCCAAAAGGAACAGATTACACATTCTTCTCAAGCGCACATGGAACATTCTCAAGGATAGACTATATGTTGGGAAACAAGGCAAACCTCTACAAACTTAAGAAGAATGAAATCATAACAAGCATCTTTTCTGACGATAATGCTACGAAAAGAGAAATCAACTACAAGAAAAAAGCTGGGAAAGTGACAAAGACATGGAGACTAAACAACATGCTACTGAATAATCAATGGATCATTAAAGAAAATAAAAGGAAATCAAAGACTATCTGGCAACAAATGAAAATGAAAATATACCATAACAACTCATATGGGATGCAGCAAAAGCAGTCCTGAAAGGGAAATTCATAGCAGTATAGGCCCACCTTAACAAACAAGAAAAATCCCAAATAAGCAATCTTAAACTACAACCTAACAGAATTATAAAAAGAAGAACAAATAAAGCCCAAAGTCTGCAGAAGGAAGGAAATAATAAAAATTAGACCAGGGGGCCGGCCCGGTGGTGCAAGCAGTTAAGTGTGCACGCTACGCTGCAGCAGCCCAGGGTTCACCAGTTCAGATCCCAGGTGTGCCCCGATGCACTGCTTGTCAAGCCATGCTGTGGTGGCATCCCATATAAAGTGGAGGAAGATGGGCAGGGATGTTAGCCCAGGGCCAGTCTTCCTCAGCAAAAAGAGGATGATTGGCAGATGTTAGCTCAGGGCTGATCTTCCTCACACACACACAAAAAATAGACCAGAAATAAATGAAATTGAAACAAAAAAACAGTAGAAAGGATCAATGAAACAAAAAGCTGGATCTTTGAGAAGATAAACAAAATTGACAAACCCTTAGACAGACTCACCAAGAAAAAAAGAGAAAAGGCTCAAATAAATAAAATTAGAAATGAAAGAGGAGAAATCACAAAGGATACCACAGAAATACAAAGGATTATAAGAGAATACTATGAAAAACTATATTCCAACAAATTGGACAATCTAGAAGAAATGGATAAATTCTTAGACTCATACAACCTCCCAAAACTGAATCAACAAGAAATAGAGAACCTGAATAGACCAATCACAAGTGAGGAGATTGAAACAGTAATCAAAAACCTCCCAAAAAATAAAAGTCCAGGACCAGATGGCTTCTCTGGAGAATTTTACCAAACATTCAAAGATTTAATACCTCTCCTTCCCAAACTATTCCAAAAAATAGAGGAAGATGGAACACTCCCTAGCACATTCTACAAGGCCAACATCACCCTGATACCAAAGCCACACAAGGACAATACCAATAAGGAAAACTACAGGCCAATATCGCTGATGAACATAGATGCAAAAATCCTCAACAAAATATTGGCACACCTAATACAGCAACACATCAGCAAGATCATATACCACGATCAAGTGGGATTTACATCAGGGACACAGAGATGGTTCAACATCCACAAATCAATCAATGTGATACATCACATTAACAAAATGAGGTATAAAAACCACATGATCATCTCAATAGATGCAGAGAAAGCATTTAGACAAGATCCAACATCCATCTATGATAAACACTCTCAGCATAATGGGTATACAAGGAAAGTACCTCAACATGGTGAAGGTCATATATGACAAACCCACAGCCAACATCCTACTCAATGGGGAAAAACTGAAAGTCATCCATCTGAAAACAGGAACAAGACAAATGTGCCCACTCTCACCAGTCTTATTCAACATAATGTTGGAAGTTCTGGCCAGAGCAATTAGGCAAGAAAAAAGAATAAAAGGAATCCAAATTGGCAATGAAGAAGTGAAACTCTCACTGTTTGCAGATGACATGATTTTATATATAGAAAACCCTAAAGAATCCATCAGAAAACTACTAGAAATAATCAACAACTACAGCAAAGTTTCAGGGTACAAAATCAACTTACAAAAATCAGTTGCATTTCTATACTCCTAATGACGAACTAATAGAAAGAGAACTCAAGAAGACAACGCCATTTACAAGCTCAACAAAAAGAATAAAATATCTAGGAATAAATTTAACCAAGGAGGTGAAAAACCTATACAATGACAACTATAAGACATTATTGAAAGAAATCGATGATGACATAAAGAAATAGAAAGCTATCCCATGCACACGGATTGGAAGAATAAACATAGTTAAAATGTCTATATTACCTAAAACAATCTACAGATTCAATGCAATCCCAATCAGAATCCCAACGACATTCTTCACGGAAATAGAACAAGGAATCCTAAAATTCATATGGGGCAACAAAAGACCCCGAATAGCTAAAGCAATCCTGAGAAAAAAGAACAAAGCTGGAGGTATCACATTCCCTGAGTTCAAAACATACTACAAAGCAACAGTAATCAAAACAGCATTGTACTGGTACAAAAACAGACACATAGATCAATGGAACAGAATTGAAACCCCATAAATAAAACCCCTCATCTACGGGCAGCTAATCTTTGACAGAAGAGCAAAGAACATACAATGGAGAAAGGAAAGTCTCTTCAATAAATGGTGCTGGGGAAACTGGACAGCCACTTGCAAAAGAATGAAAGTAGACCATCTGCTTTTGCCATACACAAAAATTAACTCAAAATAGATCAAAGACCTGAAGGTGAGACCTGAAACTATAAAACCCCTGGAAGAAAATGTAGGCAGTACACTATTCATCATTGGTCATAAAGGGATCTTCTCGAATTCCATGTCTACTTGGACAAGGGAAACAAAAGAAAAAATAAACAAGTGGGACTTCATCAGACTAAAGAGCTTCTGCAAGGCAAATGAAACCAGGATCAAAATGAAAAGACAACTCACCAGCTGGGAGAAAATATTTGCAAACCATATATCTGACAAAGGGTTAATCTCCATAATATATAAAGAACTCACACATCTGAACAACAACAAAACAAATAACCCGATCAAAAGATGGGCAGAGGATATGAACAGACATTTTTCCAAGGAAGATATACAGATGGCCAATAGGCATATGAAAATATGTTCAACATTGCTAATCACCAGGAAAATGCAAATCAAAACTACACTAAGATATCACCTTACCCCCATGAAAATGGCTATAATCACCAAGACAAAAAATAACAAATGTTGGAGAGGATGTGGAGAAAAGGGAATGCTCATTCACTGCTGGTGAGAATGCAAACTGGTGCAGCCTCTATGGAAAACTGTATGGAGATTCCTCAAAAAATTAAAAATAGGAATACTTTATGATCCAGCTATCCTACTCCTGGATATTTATCCAAAGAACTTGAAATCAACAATCCAAAGAGGCTTATGCACCCCTATGTTCATTGCAGCATTATTCACTATAGCCAAGATGTGGAGGCAATCCAAGTGTCCATCAACAGATGATTGGATAAAGAAGCTGTGGTATATATATATAATGGAATACTACTCAGCCATAAAAAAAGACAAAATCATCCCATTTTCAACAACATGGATGGACTTGGAGGGTATTATGTTAAGTAAAATAAGCCAGACAGAGAAAGACAACCACTGTATGACCTCTCTCATATGTGGAATATAAACTAACATATGGACAGAGAGAACAGTATGGTGGTTACCAGGGGAAAGGGAGTTGCTGGGTGGG
Organism: Ceratotherium simum simum; assembly: GCF_057802395.1. NCBI lineage: Eukaryota > Metazoa > Chordata > Mammalia > Perissodactyla > Rhinocerotidae > Ceratotherium > Ceratotherium simum. Next base: position 21,300,078 of record NC_141918.1, on the reverse strand, counting down.
CACAAGGGGTGAAGGGGTGCATTTATATGGTGTCTGACAAATAATAATGTACAACTGGAATCTCACAATGTTATAAACTGTTATGACTTCAATAAAAAAATGGAAATTAAAAAAAAAAAGCCGAGACTGTCCAAATGGATTTTACAAAAAGCAAGACCCAAGTCTATGCTGTCTATATGAGATGTATTTTAAATATTATGACACAGATAATTTAAAATTAAATGGATGGGAAAAGCTATACCATTTAAACAGTAAGTATAACAAGGCTGGAGTTGCTATCATAGCAGCTTTATTTATAATAGACAAAAACTAAAAACCTTACATTCTGTCAAAAGAGGAGTGGATAAACAAACCAAGATTCATCCATACAATGAAATACTACTTGGCAATAAACAAGAACTAGCTATTGACACACCCAACAGTATGGCTACATCTCAAAAACATTATGCCAAGTGAAAGAAGTTTTACACAAAATAGGATATACTGTGTGATTCCATTTATATTCCATTCTAGAACAGATAAAACTAATACGTGGTGGAAAATATCAGAAAAGCAGTTGTTTCTAAGTGAGTTGGGACAGGAATTAACTGAGAAGGGGCATGAGGGAATTTTCTGGGGTGATGATAATGTTCTATAGCACGATCCTGGGGATGGTTACACAGGTAGATGCAATTGTCAAAACTCAGCGAAAGTACACTTAAGAATTGTGCATTTCATTGTATGAAATTTTACATCAAAAGAAAAAATGTAAATAAGTACTGAACACTAGTTAATGATATGCATGCTAGGTGTTTAGGGGAAAATGTATTGACGTCTGCACTTTCATTTGAAATGCATCAAAATAAATAAATGAGTTAAAGAATGTAAGAATAACCAGATGGATAGATGTGGGACAAAGCAACATAGTAAAATGTTGATAACTGCATCTAGATGGTAGTTATGCGGTGATCACTCTAAAATTCTTTCCACTTTTCCATATGTTTGAAATTTTTCTAAACAGAAGTTAGAAAATTACGTATTAAAATAAAAATAGAAGGAAGAAAGAGGGAGAGGGATACACAGAGGGCTAAACTGTATCTGCTTAAAGAGACAAAATGGTCTGAAGCAAATAGAGCAAAACATTATGATTTTAAAAACCCTAGTGTAAGATTCAAGGGTATTTGTTGTATTATTCTCTTTTCTCCATACTTTTACTCATGCTTGTAATATTTAGTAATTTATTTTTTTAAATAAAATATAAGTGGAATGAATGTAATGCAGAAGAGTACCAAGGGCAATGGACTGAGTCCTGGGACATGGCATTTTGGTCTCCACTCAGTCATTAACTGGCTGTGAACCTGGTACAAGTGACAAAAATCTCTCTGGGCCTCAGTTTCCTCATTTGTAAAGTAAGCAAGTTGAACTGAGCGATGTATTAGAGATTCATTTTCTTCCCTACAATTCTATAAACCTGAAATAGGTAAAAATAAACAAAAGGGCATTTTTAGAAGTTGCATCCTGAGCAAATGTTATACATGAGCCAAAATACTGAAAAAGTTAATCATACAAGTGATCAGAGAATAATTTTGTGCACAAAAGAATCATGACCTTTATGTTTTTTACTCAACCTAAACTCAATAAAGCAATAAGTAAGTAGGGAGAAAAATCATATCACCGTAGAGCCCAAAGCCCCAAAAGAAAAGGGAGCAAAGTTTAGTTTTTAAGACATGATTTCTACTATCTATTCTTCCAATAACTTACGGTCTTGGAAATTCCAATTTTTTTTTTTTTTTAGATTTCAAAGATATTTTAATGATATGAAAAATTTCCACAATGTAATGTTAAGGAAAACAAACTAGGATACAAAAATGTACGTACACGGTGAACCAGGTTTTTAAAAACGTGGATGTGTGCTCATGTTGGTTCAGTTTTCCTTTAAGGCCACTGAGGTGTGACTGGCTTGTCTTACTCCAAGAAACTTGTATGACAGTGCCATGTAACTCATACATCTGGGGATGTCTTGTTTTGTTTTTTTCCTAGCTCAGATATTTTAATTATCATTTTTTTTCAGTTGTACATCATTATATTTCGATTTCTGTGTCGACTATACCATGTTCACCACCCAAATACCAATTACCATCCATCACCATACACAGGTGCCCTGTCACAGGTTTCACCCTCCTCCTTCCCTTCTTCCCCTCTGGTAACCACCAATCTAATTTCTGTATCTATGTGTTTCTTTGTTGTTGTTTTTATCTTCTACTAAAAAGAAGTGGAAGTGACTTTCTCCGTCTGACTTATTTCACTTAGCATAATACTCTCAAGGTCCAGCAATGTTGTCACAAATGGCAAGATTTCATCTTTTTTTTAATAGCTGAGTAGTATTCAATTGTGTATATATACTACATCTTTTTTATCCATTCATCCCTTGATAGTCACTTAGGTTGTTTCCAAGTCTTGGCTATTGTGAATAATGCTGCAATAAACATGGGAATTTTAAGCCTCATTTTTTCCTCCCTACAATATGGGGATGAATTAATGGTCTTTAAGAACACTGCAGTTCTAAGATTCGACAATTAGAATTCTATTTGGGTTAAGTATCAGGGAGTGTATATTACTAAACTTCTACCTATCTTCCCATAACCATTAGCACCTCTACCTAAATATCATACTCCGGAGGAATGTGAAGAGTTTACTGTATAAAATTTTTGCTGAATAGTGTGACTTTTTTGAGAGCCACAGCAGAGTACTGTCATTATCAATCCCCACCAGACAGCTACCCAGAATTGGTGTTGCTAATGAATTACATGCAGTGGACAAATTAACCCTGCAAAACTATTGGGATTAAAAATTTTAATGTAGCATTTAGGGATGTAAACATAGAGTACTTCTAGAGATTAAACAGCATGCGCCATGTTGCCTATTACAGTGCCATCTTTTAGGTGCTGACATCATACCACAGTGCTTACACAGAAAGTAGCAGTACACAGACAGGGCGTGCAGATGTCATTTTAACAAAGAAAAGACAGGGGCAAAAAAGAGAAGTTGATGTATTTAATGTCAATACTTACCTGCTACTTGTTAATTCCCTATCCCTTTAAGGAATTTACTGAGCTTGAAACACTGTTTTTGGTTATCACCTGAGTTAGACATTTAATATTGGTTATCATCTGTGCTAGACATTGAAGAACTGTCTTTCTGGCCACAAAATGAAATTTCTATCATCTTTTTGAAAAAAAAAGTAGGGAAACGGGAAGAGGAGGTATCTTTGAAATTCTTACACTCAATTCTTATCCATGCAGTTCATCTACTACATCTTCACAATTATAATTCTTTGGAAAGGAAAGGATGTCTAAAACGTAACAATTACTGCTACTTTTCTCCTCAGAGTGATGTTGTTCCCAATCATTTCCTATTCCGCGAACATCTTATTTTGAATAAAATGTTACTAAATCCCATTTTGTAGGGCAACATTTCTTATCTGACAGACAAATCTTTCAAAGTTTCTAATATCATCTCCTTTTTCAAAAATTGAAGTGTATATCCATGGAGAACTTTATCATTTTGGAAATACAATGCCATATTGAGACTTTTGCTTTTTAATTAGATTAGACGCAATCTCTTCTTTTTCTTATTTGCCTCCTTACCACTTTCTTAGTTCCTTTTCCTTTCTTGTTTGATTTTTCTCTTTTCCTATACCTAACTTATGTTTATCATTTCTCAGTGTCCTCATATGATTAAGACTTAAGTCTTCCCCAATAGAGTCTAGTAGGAATGCATTCCATTGTGCAAAAAAAGCTTTTGCCAAGGCAGCTAAAGAAGAAACAAAAGGATCTGAAGGAACAAATCTATTTTTCTGTCATTACGTACCTGAAAGGAACCTGCCACTTAGAAGAAAACCTATTTAGTTCTATAGCATAACTAATTATGTATGAGTTTAGACCAGAATCCCTAATGGTCAAAGAAACCATATTATACCATAGAGTAGAGCCATATTTCATTTTTAAGAATTGACGTAACCTTCAGGTGGCTGTAGAGTCCATTTGCCCATTGTACACAATAGTTTTATATAAGCTAAGAAACCAAAGGCCCATGAAGAACCAATAGTGGCTATATCCAATAGATACCAGGCAACAAAAGGGGGAGCTTCACATTTCTACTTCATATTCTGCACATCCATCTCTAGTTAGTCTAAATGCATTTCCAAAAAATTTGGATGCACTTCTGTACCACTGTTTTTAAGCCCCAAGAAAGACATAAATTTAATAATAAACATTAATTAGAACTGCCCAGAGGGAATATATCATTTTTTCTTGTTTCTCAAGAGCTAGGCAGAACCAAATTAGTTGGCTCTCCCAGAATCAGTCTGTAACAGTGTACAATATTTCTGTGGCTTGAATATCCTTGAGAGGGAGGCAAGGGGGCTGTATTCACTGTGTTTCCCGTATGGCTTTAAGCTGTGGATTAGTCAGGAGGAGGCGGAACGGAGAGCAGCATGAAGACTTTTTTCTAGGAATATTCTAAAGGTCATGAGATTTCTGAATTGTCCAGAAAAAAGATAAAATTATTGCCTGTATCCTATCCCCATTTCTTACAGACATATCCACTTTAAAGAAGGAAATTCTGGTTCCTCTAATACGGCAGTGTGTAGGACGTAAGTTCTGTTATCCCACACAGAGTTCCTCTAAACGTCTCTAAACTCAAGGCAATAGTAATAAAGATAATTTATTCCATTACTTTGGAGCAAAGAAGACAGGAGAAGGTAGTAAAAAGGTGGGTGGGGACCTTAATGTGGCTGCAGGGCCTGCATGTATGGGTGAGGCAGGAAAGAGAGGCTGCTAAACAAAATAGTCAGACTTGGGAGTGACTTGTCTGGGTGAAGCTGCCAGATCCCTTCCACGTTGGTAAACTCATGCTAAACAGCAATTGTCTTCCTGAGCAGTTGTGTTGCCTGATTATGCAAAAATGGTTACCAATGACTAGGTATTCTTTCCATCTTACCATGAAGCCTGAAACCACTCGGGGTTTTTCTCATCATTTTATCATAATATTGGATTCATAATCCTTTTTAGACATCTTTCTCCTCCCTCCCCACTGTTTTCACAAACAGTTCCAAAAGAGGAACAAGCAAATCATATGAAGGGAGCTAATTATGGATCTGGAAAAACAAACAAGGCCATTCTTAGAGAGACACAGAATCAAAAAGATAGATTGCTTGAAATGTTGTATCTCTGTATTTTAAAGTGAAACTATGCTGAATACTATTAATAACAAGTTAAAGAGACGACAACAGGAGGACTTACAGTTCAATTATATTATTAATGAAAAAATAAACTATTTCCTCGATGTCAAAAAATGCTATTTTTCAAATAGATATATGCATTTTCCTGGTATATAACTATCCCTTCTAAACAATTTCTTTTCTGAAACATGCTGTTAACAGTGACTGTTGATAGAGATTGTGTTTAAAAATTCTAAGAACACAGGTTAGTATGTGAGTTATGCTCTAAAAATAAGGCTTAAAGAAAAGACTAAAAACACTGCAAAAGATAAGGGACTCAAATTGGAAGAATTAAGCAGCCAAATGCATATATATTTCTTTCTCTTTTCCTTCATATGGGCAAATAGAATAAGGCTAAATATGAAATTCAATTATTATTGTCTTTCTAGTCACAGGTCAACTGATCCCTGAGGCATGTAGCTTTGCTCTCAACTGGTAACAGAATAAAAGCACTTCTCAGACTCTTGTTAGGAAGTACAATCTTGAACTCATGACTACTTGACACAAATTAAAAGCTGCGTTCATAGAAATACCATTTGTACAGAGCTGTATAAATTTTATGGAGTCCCAGTATTTCTTTAGCCTTTGTGACATCTATCCCTGGATTAGATTAGACCACCAGACAGGACCTGAACCTTCTCCTGCTGACCAGCTGCAGGATTTCTTATCACACACATATAAATAATTTGTCAAGGTCAATTGTCAGGGAAAGACTGTAAGTTTGATGAGGGCACGGACTGCATCTCTTGCTCACTAATATTTTCCACCTGTTGCAGTGCCAGATGACACACAGGAGACACTCTACAAATGAATGAACAATCTTAGACTTGTTTTTGCTGACTTGCTTTACCAAGATGCTACATAACATATAACTAGTTTTCTATACTAATGTGTGTGTTGACGGTAGGCTGTAGCTAGGGAACATATTTCCCTGAATTACACAATGTTGTCCCTGTGAAGACCCAGAAGATAGATTTCCCATAAGCTTGTGTACCTGGAATAGTTGCACATCTCCTGAAGAATCAGTTTATTCTCTTGATGTTGACTTTGTGCATCTCGAAATTAATTGTTTCCATCTTTGTGTCTAGCCAGTACATTGGGCTTCACAGTGGGCATTTGGTTCCGTAGTTACACTCCATGCTCCACCCTTCCCTTCTCTGGCTTTCCCTCAGCTTCATTTCCCTCACTTAGTTTGAAATTTATGTTATGTATCTTTGTAAGCCACCTTAATTTCTTTTTGAATCAAGGTAGGACATGAATAAATTGATTTTTTTTCTCTTCATGTAGAAGTTATTAACTTTGCTGAAGTAGAGAAGGGGCGATGGAAGACAAAATATAGACTTTGTCAAGGTATGGCTGATTTTAAGAGACCTTGGGGATACTTTGTGAAGAGAAGATACTATTTCTATCCCACATTGCATAGTTTTAGTTTTATGTACAGCACAAAGCAATTGCACAATGTCAACCTTTTTTATTATGTTACATCCATTATGTTAATGCTACAAAATATTTAAAAATAAAAAACAAAGGAAAGTAACTGGACCAGAAGAAGCTTAGTTTTACTTATGGTTGGAATATTAGGAACAAGAAACATTACCGAAACTGTAAAAATATATGGAAAACATTGGTATCAAGTAGACAGAATGACCTCTTGCTGTTGAATTATGCTTTGAGATCCAGGGTCCCTCCCCCTTTCCATATTCCTCTCCTTCACAGAGTACGTTATCAATTTTTCATGAGAGCTAGATTCTCAGGAGACAGAGACATAGACCAATGCCAGATAAGAGCAAATAATAACAATTTTTCTAAGAACTAATACTTGAGTTGAACAGTTTATTCAGAAATGCAGTTACATTGCATCATAATCTGACAAAATTATGATAATAGTCAATCTGAATATAAAGTATGTCTGTTTGCTATTGCTATCCCTACATCTACATATCAAGTACATTTAACTAAGAAGAAGAAACAGCAACAAAGGAAAACACACACACACACTGTCAACTGCCCCCAGATAGCAAAGACATCTCTGCCAAAAGAACCATGCCCATCTCTGCTCCAGGTTCAGGTAGAGAACTACCGTCAGTCTATTTTAGCACATCCGTTTAAATTCTGTACATCTTTATAAATGCGGTTATCATTGCCATTGTTGCCTTATCACTCTCCATGATTGCTCTCTGTCAGTCAAGTACAAAAGCAGTCTGAATATAAATGTTTTGTCATAAAACTGCTATTCAAACAATAAAGACAGGTTATAATAGTACTAAAAATAATTTACCCCCAAGCCAGCCACATAGACTGGTAGTATGGAGACTGAGGGGCACAAAACACCTCCAGCCATACTCTCACTATCCTCTGAACTCTTCCACTCCATCTGTACCCAGATCTGCATGATTTTAAAGACAATTCAAATATCACCACATGGCTGGGATATCCAGAACTTTTTTAGCATAAGATCTAAAAAAGACATGTTATTTTTAGCAATATTATCATTACTGTACTTAAGAAACATGGGATAAATTAGATTGAGTTTGTATCTTTCAAAGAGAAAATTACTTTTAAGTTCATTAGTTCTGGGGCAGATGGATAAATGTGTAGTGCATATCTATATATATATACATATATACACACATAATGTATACACATATCATATACACACATATATACATATATCATATATATACATACTCAAATAGAATATGCATATATATCACATGTAGACACATATCTATATATTATATATACACGTATATCATACATACAAATATATATCATACACCCATATCATGTATACATATACATCATGTGTACATACACACATATGAACACATCTATCCTATATAGCATACATACACAGACACATATAAAATCTTCACTCTGAAAGTGTTTTTGTTGGCATCAGGACTGGCTGTGCACTGCCACCCAGGGGCTGTCTACAACATTTTAACTCTGCTCTTTTGCCAAGAGGCATTCAAAGTCATTACCAAATCCTAGACAGTCCTTCATGGTAGCTGTTAGCATTCCCGTAGCATTTTCCTGTAGCTTTGATGTCATTTCCCATAGCATGAATGCACATTGCAGAGAAAGGCAGAAAAAAGGAAGAAAGAAAAGAATGCCAAACAAGCCAAGGACCACCTAGAAGGAAACAAACAAATTATACTGACAAGGCTGACAGGAAGGAATAAGAGAGTGAGAGAGGGGAAGGAGGAGGTTTAGGTTTATCAGTTCTTCATGCCCACGGCTCTGGGTAAATATCCCTCCTTGCAACAATAAAGACAAAGAAAGTACAAAGAAAGGATAAAGCAGAACACTACAGACCTGGCCGGTGTTTGATAAATGGCACTCTACTTCACTCTGCTTATTGTGTACTTCATACCTCACTCCTGAATATGGAAGAGAATTTTATTAAAGATTTAGCCACGGTGGTGGTGGTGACTGGCTCACAGTAATTTTCCTAGAAAGTAGTTTAATCTATCACAGGGCAGACAGTGCACCTTCTTACCATGTATCATATCTGTCTATTGAGTAAGTGCTATCCAAATCCAATTTCTTTTCATTTTTGGAACCTGTGATGCATATTCAAGATACACTTTCGTTTTGTCTTTGTCCTAAATTGGGTGCTGTATGAGATGGGGGGGGGCAGGGAGTACTAATAAAAAGGAATTCTGCTCTCTAAGGTTTCTCTATCATTCTGGTCATTTTTCGTATTTTACAAAAATGAATTGTGTAATTTCAGTGGCATATAATACAGTCACATGTGGAGTCACCAAGACCTTTCATATTTATGGATATGAATATGAAGCATTGCACCACTGATTATGGAATGAACTTAGAAAATCATTACAGTCAAGTTCCGGTTTTGAGCTTTGTGGAGCACATAGGGGTTGTTCCATTCAATAATGAGATGACTCGTGCAATAATAGGGAAACTGTTTCAACCAAAATCATTCGGCAGTTCATTATGTGGTGAAATGTAAATCCAGAAGTGTCACAAGCAAGGTACCTTCAGAGTGCTCTGTTATGGAATCACAGAAATTAGAAAAGCCCCGCGAGGTCACTCACTTCATCTGTTGCTGGTATCAGAGTGCTCTCAGCAAAATATTTTCAAATATAGAGTCCATGCTCCCATCATGAGATTCTATTATTTCTCCTTTCATTGCATTACTTTATTTCACTATGATGAACTGTTTTCTAACCTGACAATTGTTTTTTTTTTAAATGTTATTGGTCTTCTTGTAATAAATAAGTAATTCTGTCCTTATCCAATGTAACAAATCCCTTACACTACTGTTATATCCTGCTTATACACTCTCTTTAAAACTGACCTTACCATATTGTTTTTTTAATTATAAGGCTAATTATCCTATGTTTTGACCAGCAAAATTTACATTTAGAATCACACATGATTATTTTCTTATAGTCCCTTAGAGGACCCAGAAGTCCCATACACAGTCAATTTTCATCTAACAGCAATATAAAAGGTACATCTCTTCAATTTCCAAGCTGTTTCCACCCTCAGCCACTTGGTCCCTTTCTTGTTTGGTCCCAAATACAAACACAGCATTTTGGAAATATTAAAAGTAGCTCTTGGGCCCGCCCAGTCCCGTGGCTTAGCGGTTAAGTGCGCGTGCTCCGCTACTGGCGGCCCAGGTTAGGATCCCGGGGGCACATCCACGCACTGCTTCTCTGGCCATGCTGAGGCCGTGTCCCACATACAGCAACTAGAAGGATGTGCAACTATGACATACAACTATCTACCGGGGATTTGGGGAAAAAAAGGAGGAGGATTGGCAATAGATGTTAGCTCAGAGCCGGTCTTCTTCAGCAAAAAGAGGAGGATTAGCATAGATGTTAGCTCAGGGCTGATCTTCCTCACAAAAAAAAAAAAAAAAAAACGTAGCTCTTTACCAGGAAAACATTGAGCCCCATCCAACCTTTTCCAAGTCATTCAATTTAAAGATGAGAAAACAATTGAATCTCAGAAAGTAATTTGTATATGTATATGATCAAACAACTGACTAATTTACAATTAGACAGGAGACAATAGATTTTAAACCTAAAACACCTAGTTTCAGATCCTGCCTCTGTAGTTAAGTAGTCCTGTGCCCTCGGGTAAACCGTTAGCTTTCTGAGCCTCAGTTACTTCTCTGTAAAATGGAAATGGCAGTACTGAGCACCTGAGTTTGTTACAGGAATCAAGATCAAGTATTTATTTATTTATTTATTTTATGTGTGTGTGTGTGAGGAAGATCAGCCCTGAGCTAACATCTATTGCTAATCCTCCTCCTTTTTTTTTTTCCCCAAAGCCCCAGTAGATAGTTGTATGTCATAGTTGCACATCCTTCTAGTTGCTGCACGTGGGACGGGCCTCAGCATGGCCGGAGAAGTGGTGCATCAGTGCGCGCCTGGGATCCGAACCCGGGCTGCCAGTAGCGGAGCGCACACACTTAACTGCTAAGCCATGGGGCCGGCCCAAGATAAAGTATTTAAAACACTATTATCACAAGGCCTGGCACACAGTAAGTGCTCACAAAATGGTATCAATTAGTCACAAAACCAAGCCTAGAAACTATTGTTTAATGGAATTTCTTTAGCGACATTTATTCATCCCACCAATCGTCTCTCTTTCACCGATATATTACGAATCAGTGCTTATGATAAGGATAAAATTAAGCTTTCATCTAAAACTAGGTACAAAGTATTCACGTATCAAAACAAGCAGAACTTCTTATAACTAAAGATGTTTTTAAAAGTTTGATTATAAAAAATAGAACCAGTTAGATATTGCACCACAAAAAATTTAGCCCTGGGTTTGGGGTAATGGGGAGATAATAATCAGTAAAACTGAAAAGAACCTGATTTTGCATTAGTTTTCTAAAATATATGGACAATAAAATGCTTGTGTCAATAATTTTTAACATAAATAATACTATCATATTATCTTTGTTTCTTTTAAATAAAATGCATTTTTTCATATTATAAAAATAATTTATGTAGTGAAGAAAATTTTCAGAGTACAAGAGAAAAAAACTATTCATAATCCTACTCTCCAGAAATAATTGCTTTTAATATCTTGGTGAAAAATCTTTAAAATATTTTAAATATATATTTTATAATTACTTAATATGAAATTAGGTTCATCATATATATGTTATAGAGATATAGATTATATACTATTTCATATCCTACCTTTTCTCCCAACTATAAATGGTGAGCATTTGTCCATACCATTATATATTCTTGAAAACATAATTTTTAAGTGGGATATCACAGGGATTTGTCAGTACTTTACTTAACTCCTCTCCTAGTCTAAACATTTATACTGTTCTCAATAACTTTGCAATAAGCAACCTTTATTTCTAGGAATTCCTTTTGAATTAGAATTTTCTGTCATTTATTAAACTAAAAACTCCTTGAAGCCACAGCTCTTGTCCAACCTTTATTTGATTTTACTGCCAGCATAGTGTGGATATTCAATAAGAACTACTCTAGGAAATATGTTCCTATCAATTAATATTCAACAAAAACATTTCCCTTTACAAACACTATGAAACTAATTCACAATCCTGGATTCATACTACTCTGATTTCTTACATTGTCATAATAAATTTTGCATGGAAAATTTAATAATTATTGCTAAATATGTCCCCCCCCCCGGAAATTTCCTCTATAAACTATAGACCTTCATAAATATCAATATAATCAAGATACATCCACAAATTAAACTGTTTTGTTAGTCACTGTAGTGCCTAGATGACTAATATGAAGAGCTAGGAAGGCTGGCAACCAGAAAAATTATCCTATTTCATAAAGATTGCAAAAATGCTCACATCTTTTAGATGCCATCTCTTAAAAAACCAAAATACTAACATTGACTCATATTTCTGATAGATGTTTCATATTCAACGAACACATTTACTTTATACATTTACACATTTGGAGATTTAAATTTGTAATGGCAAAAGAAGAAATCCAACATTTAAAATAATTTTGGATCTGATGTATGCCACCTGCACTGGTCTTGAAAACTTCCTGTCTGAAAATTAATTTGAGAGTAATTTTGAAGTCACGTCATTATAATAACAAAGAAGAAAGCATCAAATTACATCATGCTGAAAGAGAAAAAGAACCAGAAAGTTGACCATTTTAAGAATGAATGTAATTGTCCTTGGGGGGAAAAAGGAGCAAAAATATACTCACTTTGAAGAAGAAAATGATATAGAAGGCTTTTCTTTATAAACAATGATTTTAAGTGTGTGCTTACACATGTTAAACTAATACTATATTTCCTCTAATCATTGCCTTCGAATTCCTTCTAGTCTGACTATTCCAGAGTAAAAAGCACTCTACTGGCCACAAAAGAGTTTTATTTTTAATACTGCTTTATTTATATTCAAAGCAGGGTATTTATAAGGCATGAAGCACCAGTTGTAATGAAAGATGTTAGTGCATTCTGGAAACCACGAGTCTTATATCCACTCTTTTAAGATGCATTCACTAAACACAGAAGCTTCTCACCAAAAGTGAAGGCTAAGACTTGTTTAAGTATAGTTATATGGAGATGATTTAGACATTTGTAAAATAAGTTTATCTCCACACTTCTAATAGAGTCAGTTGCCAGGGTCAGCAGTACAATTAAACAGTCAGGTCAGGAGCAGATGTTTTATGCCTTGCACAAGGCTGTGCCTAGTACCACCCAGCGCCACCTGGCAGCAGGATGAAGAACTGTACCACTGTGGCCTCCTGAGAGTAGAGTCACTAATTGGTACAGTACAATGTGTTCTTCTGAAAGTCCCTGACTGATGCTGACCTCATTTTCCTCATTAAAGATGGACACATTCACATACCAAGTTTGAAAATCTTGGGGTTTTGCTCACTTGGTTTTTGTTATTTGTACTTTCTAAGCATCTTAATTTAGAACACTTCATTTTCAAACAACATCTAACTGCAGCTGATCACAGCTGATGATGATGAATGTATCTACATTTTTCAAAAATAATTTGTCATCAGTTTTCATGGAAATCATCACAATAAGTTAATTTACAACAGTGACACAAAGAAAAATCCAGTGTTCAGCTGAGTATAGTTATGTGCCTTTTGTTCCTTTGGAGAAGGAACAACAAAAAAATAATAACCTCTCACATCCATATGCTTGAATCATTCCGATTTTTATTTACATGTCTATACACATAGAAACATCTGTATTTGTGCCCTGGGTATGTATCAAAACACATTGTTTGCACATATTAACATTAACAAAATCTTCTTAAATCCTTTGACCTTTCTCTTCACAATGACATACTTGTAATTATGAATGCATGTAAACAACTAGAGACATTCACAAAATAAACACTTAAATAGCAATTATTTCCAGAATCTGACCAAAAGTAGTTTCACTCTTTTGACTGAAAAGGAAATTTTTGGCATCCATTGTTCTCTAGGCCTAAACAATTATCATTTGTCATTCCCATTTCTTCATAGCGACACACTCAAAAAAAAAAATGGGGAAAGAAAGGTAAGGAACTGATAATGATTGTCTTTAGGTTTCCAGTACAACTGAGATTCCAAAATTAATACTGCCAACTCAATAAGCAAAATACCAAGCTTGGTTCATGTTGATATTTAGCTTACTAGATGGTTCTGATTGAAGAAGTTAGTAGCCCTCTCTGCATTACATTACAGTTTCCTCAACCATAAAACAGAATTAGTATTTGACATCTTCCTAACTCGTGGGGCAATTCACACTTAAAAAGAAAACAAACTACATTATTTTTAGTTTTATGCTTTCTAGTCTTTTCTCCTATGATTCTCAAAAACAAAAGTTTACCTTAGAACCAATCAGAACATTTGCAGTTCCTGGATATTTAAAAGCTGACAAAAATATTTGCCCAGTAAAAATAGCACAGGGTACAGGATATGTCACTTCAGATTATACATCCACCCAGAGACCTCTTTTCTCCTTTTGCTTTAGATCCCTTATAATAGTGCATAAGGTAAGAGAAAGAAATTATAGAAAGGATATACTTATTGGGAAATAGCTTAAATCATTTCTTGTTGATGCTTTTCCCTTCTTCCCTCAAAGTCCAGGGTTGGAGCAGCAGAGTTACCACATTGGAGAAGGACAAAAGGCAAACAAAAGTGGTGTTCTTCCCAGCCTACCAGTCTGAAACATGCTTCCCCACATTGGTGGACTCTTTCCCTAGTTGATGATGAGGATGAGCCCTTCAAGTCAAAATTAGGGGGGTGCAAGAGAAAGATGGCTTATTCAGAAACCCTTGTCACTTCATTCTTACATTTAATCTGAGTAACCAGCACACTGTGGTCACAAGGCCTGAAGCACAGCCTGAAGGGTTGCCCTCAGGGACTGCTCTAAGCAGAGAGGCCCCAGGCTTATACGCCCTGGATAGATTTAGAAGAACAAGTTTTGTACTCTCCTCTGCAGGATGCCTGGCAGTCTTTGCTGGATCATCACTGCTTAATACATTCACGAGTAGAAATACAGAAACACAGATATAGATACACCACATGGAATATGTATTGCATACCTCTTAGGCCTCACTTCACATCCTGTTGGCTAACTCCTTTACTCCAACTTTTGCTGTGGCAGCCAGCTGCCCTCAAGTGTGACCTGGCAGCCCCTCACCTCAGGGCCACTGTGTGTCTCTAGCAACACTGGCTAGATAATTTGTGGGGCCCAGTAGAAAATGAAAATGTGAAGTTTCTTGTTCATAAATAATTATAAATTTCAAAACAATGAGAGCATAGCATTAAACAAAGTATTAGGACCTTCAAAGTGTGGGCTCCTGTGACTACACAAATCATTGACCAATCACAGACTCACGAAGCCAGCCCTGTTCTCTTGCTTTCTGCAATCAAACTTCTCTGCTATGGCCCCATGTTGTCATCTGTTCAACTAAACCTGGAAATGCACAAACAAACACCTATTGAGCAACTTTTGAGCAGTGGGAGATGGAAGCTAGTGGATAAATCCCCTCTTTTTCATCCTTTGGATGTATAATTCTGAGGTGTGGTCTACAGGGCTCCTCAGGATTCTCTAGCACAATGGAGCCCTAAATACTCACAGTGAAACTCAGCTTCGTAACATATCCCTAGATGGCCACTCCCTTCTTGCTTGTTTCACTCTTCTCAGCTACTCACTCCTCTTCTCTAGCATCACTTCCCAAAATAAACTACCTGCACAAGAGCCCTGGTCTCAGGATCTGCTCTCAGGGAAAACCTAGATTAAAATGGAATAGAAGACAGATGAGATGGGTGAGGGTTGGGAAGAGAATATAGGGTAGGAGGCTAGTTTGAAAGCTACAGCAATAGTAATAGAGGAGATGGAGAAAGATGATTTCAAAAATTAGAAAGCAAGATCAAATGGACTTGGCAACTGATTGGATATGGGAAGTGAGAAAGAAAATCCAAATAAAACTAAAATGTTTCTTATTTGAATAAATAATGACAACGACAACATTGACCAAACTAGCGAATTCAGAAGAAGAAAAATCGGAGTATGAAAATAACAAGTTTGCGATCTCTCAGTGAAAATGTGTCCAGCCAGTTATACTTGAGTCTGAAAATTTCAAGGTCATTATATTCGTTTTTGCCTTTATCCTCTCTCTTTAAATGACACAATCTATTTGAGAATTTAAATAAATTTAAACTTTTATTAGGAAACTAAAACATTAATACCACTAAACTCTGGGGATCTGCCCTGTTGCAAGCGTCCAAAGGTTTCCCATCTGACCCCAGGTATTTGGCAAAGAACTATCGGGCAAATTTTTCTTTAAGTAATGTTTACTGTAAAAGTCAAGCAATCTTGCGTTTCTACAGAACACAGATAGCAAGTTGGCTTTAAGGGGATAGCTCAAAATCAGCCATACCTAGAATCATCAATTATCAATTATTGATCTGTCTTGAGAGGAATTAAAATCTATCTGGACGTTTAGAAGTTGAACTTCCACTGAAATTTATTATTCACATAGAAGGTAGAGCTGTCCACAGGGATCATAAAGAAATGAGACTGGCATGGAATATAATGTAACTTGCTCTTCCTGACAACCAACATTGGCAACCTCTTAGAGGTAGTCGAAACCAAGACAAGATATTTCAGCTGAAAATATCAAGAAGACATGCTAGCTAAGATAGGAACCATCATAGGCCTAAACCAGAACATGTGCATGGAAAAACCTATCCAAAAGCCTGTGAAACACAAAATACCCTGGAACTTTTTTTTTTCATTTATTATATTCCTATTTATTTACTTATTTTTATTTTTATTTTTTTAATTTTTTGTTTATTGCAGTAACATTGGTTTATAAGATTGTATAAATTTCAGGTGTACATCATTATACTTCTATTTCTACATAGATTACATCATGTTCACCACCCAAATACTAATTACAACTCATCACCAGACACATGTGCTGAATTATCCCTTTAGCCCTCCTCCCACCCCCCTTGCCCTCTGGTAACCACCAATCCAATCTCTGTCTCTATGCGTTTGTTTGTTGTTGTTATTATCTACTACTCAATGAGTGAGATCATCTGGTATTTGACCTTCTCCCTCTGACTTATTTCACTTTGCATAATACCCTCAATGTCCATCTATGTTGTCACAAATGGCTGGATTTCATTGTTTCTCATGGCTGAGTAGTATTCCATTGTGTATATATACCACATCCTCTTTATCCATCGTCCCTTGATGGGCACTTAGGTTGCTTCCAAGTCTTGGCTATTGTGAATAACGTTGCAGTGAACACAGGGGTGCATGTATCTTTACAAATTGGTGTTTTCAAGCTCTTTGGATAAATACCCAGCAGTGGAATAGCTGGATCATATGGTAGTTCTATCCTTGATTTTTTGAGGAATCTCCATACTGTTTTCCATAGTGGCTGCACCAGTTTGCACTCCCACCAGCAGTGTATGAGAGTTCCCTTCTCTCCACATCTCTTCAACACATGTTGTTTCCTGTCTTGTTAATTATAGCCATTCTGACGGGCATCAGGTGATATCTCATTGTAGTTTTCATTTGCATTTCCCTGATAGTTAACGATGCTGAACATCTTTTCATGTGTCTGTTGGCCATCTGTATATCTTCTTTGGAGAAATCTCTGTTCAGGTCTTTTGCCCATTTTCTAATTGGGTTGTTAGTTTTTTTCTTGTTGAGATGCATGAGTTCTTTATATATTTTGGAGATTAAGCCCTTATCAGATGTATGGTTTGCAAATATCTTCTCCCAATTGTTAGGTTGTCTTTTTGTTTTGTTGATGGTTTCCTTTGCTGTGCAGAAGATTTTTAGTTTGATGTAGTCCCATTTGTTTATTTTTTCTATTGTTTCTCTTGCCCAGTCAGACATGGTGCTTGAAAATATGTTGCTAAGACTGATGTCAAAGAGCATACTGCCTATGTTTTCTTCCAGAAGTTTCATAGTTTCAGGTCTTACATTAGAGTCTTTAATCCATTTGGAGTTAATCTTTGTGTATGGTGTAAGGTAAGGGTCTACTTTCATTTTCTTGCATGTGGCTATCCAGTTTTCCCAACACCATTTGTTGAAGAGACTTTCTTTTCTCCATTGTATGTTCTTGGCTCCTTTGTCAAAGATTAGCTCTCCATAGATGTGTGGGTTTATTTCTGGGCTTTCTATTCTATTCCATTGATCTGTGTGTCTATTTTTGTGCCAGTACTATGCTGTTTTGGGTAGTATAGCTTTGTAGTATATTTTGAAATCAGGGAGTGTGATACCTCCAGCTTTGTTCTTTTTTCTCAGGATTCCTTTAGCTATTCAGGGTCTTTTGTTGTTCCATATAAATTTTAGGATTCTTTGTTCTATTTCTGTGAAAAATGTTGTTGGAACTTTGATAGGGATTGCATTGAATCTATAGATGGCTTTAGGAAGTATGGACATCTTAACTATGTTAATTCTTCCAATCCAAGAGCATGGAATATCTTTCCATTTCTTTGAGTCTTCTTCAATTTCTTTCAGCAATGTTTTATAGTTTTCGGTGCACAGATCTTTCACTTCTTTGGTTACGTTTTTTCCTAGGTACTTTATTCTTTTTGTTGCAATTGTAAATGGGATTGTATTCTTAAATTCTCTTTCTGCTACTTCGTTGTTAGTGTATAGAAATGCAACTGATTCTTGTATGTTGATTTTGTATCCTGCAACTTTACCGTATTCGTTTATTACTTCTAAAAGTTTTCTGGTGGATTCTTTAGGGTTTTCTATATATAAAATCATGTCATCTGCAAATAGTGACAGTTTCACTTCTTCCTTTCCAGTTTGGATCCCTTTTATTTCTTTTTCTTGCCTGATTGCTCTGGCTAGGACTTCCAGTACTATGTTAAATAGGAGTGGTGAGAGTGGGCATCCTTGTCTGGTTCCTGTTCTTAGAGGGATAGGCTTCAGTTTTTCACCATTGAGGATGATATTAGCTGTGGGTTTCTCATATATGGCCTTTATTATGTTGAGGTACTTTCATTCTATACCCATTTTATTCAGAGTTTTTATCATAAATGGATGCTGTATCTTGTCAAAGGCTTTCTCTGCATCTACTGAGATGATCATGTGATTGTTATTCTTCATTTTATTAATGTGGTGTATTACGTTGATTGATTTGTGAATGTTGACCCATCCCTGCATACCTAGAATAAATCCCACTTGATCATGGTGTATAATCTTTTTCATGTATTGTTGTATGTGATTTGCTAGTATTTTGTTGAGGTTTTTTGCATCGATGTTCATCAGTGATATTGGCCTGTAATTTTCTTTTTTTGTGTTGTCTTTGTCTGGTTTTGGTATCAGGGTAATGTCGGCTTAGTAGAATGAGTTAGGCAGCTTCTCCCCTTCCTCAATTTTTTGGAAGAGTTTGAGAAGGATAGGTAGTAACTCTTCTTTGAACGTTTGGTAGAATTCACCAGGGAAGCCGTCTGGTCCTGGACTTTTATTTTGGGGGAGGTTTTTGATTACTGTTTCGATCTCCTTACTGGGGATTGGTCTTTTCAAATTCTCTATTTCCTCTTGATCCAGTTTTCAAAGGTTGTATGATTCTAAGAATTTATCCATTTCTTCCAGATTGTCAAATTGGTTGGCATATAGCTTTTCATAGTATTCTCTTATGATCTTCTGTATTTCTGAGGTGTCTGTTGTAATTTCTCCTCTTTCATTTCTGATTTTACTTATTTGAGCCTTCTCTCTTTTTTTCTTGGTGAGTCTAGCTAACGGGTTGTCAATTTTGTTGATCTTTTCAAAGAACCAGCTCTTGGTTTTATTAATTTTTTCTATTTTTTTTAGTCTCTACTTCATTTATTTCTGTTCTGATTTTTATTATTTCCCTTCTTTTACACATTTTGGGCTTTGTTTATTCTTCTTTTTCCAGTTCTTTAGGTGCATTGTTAGATTGTTTATTTGAGATTTTTCTTGTTTGTTGAGATAGGCCTGTATTGCTATAAACTTTCCTCTTAGAACCGCTTTTGCTGTATCCCATAAATTCTGGCATGTCGTATTTTCATTTTCATTTGTCTCCAGGTATTTTTTGATTTCTCCTTTGATTTCTTCATTGACCCCATCGTTATGCAGTAGCATTTTGTTTAATCTCCATGTGTTTGTGGCTTTTCTGATTTTCTTCCTATAGTTGATTTCTAGTTTCATACCGTTGTGGTCAGAAAACATGCTTGGTATTATTTCAATCTTCTCAAATTTATGGAGACTTGTTTTGCGGCCTAATATGTGATCAATCCTGGAGAATGTTCCATGTGCATTTGAAAAGAACGTGTGTTCTTCAGTTTTTGGATGGAATGCTCTGTATATATCTATTAGGTCCATCTGTTCTAGTGTGTCATGTAAGGTCAATGTTTCCTTATTGATCTTCTGTTTGGATGATTTATCTGTTGGTGTAAGTGGAGTGTTAAAGTCCCCTACTATTATTGTGTTACTGTCTATTTCTGTTTTTATGTGTGTTAATAATTGCGTTACATATTTAGGTGCACCTACGTTGGGTGTGTAGATATTTACAAGTGTTATATCCTCTTGTTGGATTGTTCCCTTGATCATTATGTAATGCCCTTCTTTGTCTCTTTTTACAGTGTTTGTTTTAAAGTCTATTTTGTCTGATATGAGTACTGCTACCCCAGCTTTCTTTTCACTGCCATTTGCATGGAGTATCTTTTTCCATCCCGTCACTTTCAGTTTATGAGTGTCTTTAGGTCTGAAGTGTGTCTCTTGTATGCAGCATATATATGGGTCTTATTGTTTTAGCCAATAAGCCACCCTATGCCTTTTAATTGGAGCATTTAGTCCATTGACATTTAAAGTAGCTATTGATAAATACATAGTTACTGCCATTTTTTAACTTTTTTTTTCTCAGTGTTTTAGTAGTCCTTCTCTGTTCCTTTCTCCTTCTATACAGAATTGATGGTCTCTTTAGTTTGACCTCTGTCTGAAAGCTCTACTCTTTAACTCCCCTCCTCCCTCATTTTATGTTTTTGATATCATATCTAACCTCTTTTTTGTGCATTTGTATATACTACCCTCTTATCATGGAAATAGATAATTTTTCCTATTTGTGGTCTTCTTTTTTCCCCTTAATTCAGTCCCTTTAACATTTCTTGTAGCACTAGTTTCTTGGTGACAAACTCCTTTAATGTTTGCTTGTCTTGGAAACTTTTGATCTCTCCTTCCATTTTGAATGATAACCTTGCCAGGTGGAGTATTCTTGGCTGTAAGTTTTTTCCTTTTAGCATTTTCAATATATCGTGCCACTCTCTTCTAGCCTGTAAGGTTTCTGCTGAGAAGTCAGCTGATAGCCTTATAGGGTTTCCTTTGTATGTATCTTGTCTTTCTCTTGCAGCTTTTAGGATTCTCTCTTTATCTTTAATTCTGGACATTTTGATTATGATGTGTCTTGGTATGGGCCTCTTTGTGTTTATCTCGTTTGGTGCTCTCTGTACTTCCTGTACCTGGATGTCTGTTTCCTTCCTTAGGTTAGGGAAGTTTTCACCTATTATTTCTTGAAATAGATACTCTGCCCCTTTGTCTCACTCTTCTCCTTCTGGGACACCTATAACACGGATGTTAGTGCCCTTGATGTTGTCCCAGAGGTCCCTTGAACTGTCCTCACTCTTTTTAATTCTTTTCTCTTTTACCTGTTCAGCTTGGGTAATTTCTTCTAGTCTTTCATCCAGCTCACAGATACGTTCTTCTGTATCCTCTACTCTGCTTTTGAGTCCCTCCAGTGAATTTTTCATTTCCAGTATTGTATTCTTCATTTCTGATTGGTTCTTTTTTATATCTTTCATTTCTTCATTGACATTCTCACTGAGTTCATCTATTCTTCTCCCCAGATCAGTGAGCACCCTTAACACTCTTTGTTTGAACTCTCTGTCGGGTAGGTTGCTCATTTCTGTTTCACTTAGTTCCTTTTCTGGGGTTTTGTCCTGTTCCCTTACTTGGAATGTATTCCTTTGCCTCCTCATTTTGCCTCTTTCCCCGTGCTTGTGTCTCCGGATTGGGTAGGTCAGCTCCGTCTCCTGATCTTGGATAGGTGACCTTATGTAAGTGATGCCTTAGAAGGCCTGCCATGTGCTTCCTTCAGTTCTCAATGTTCCTGGGGTGACCCCTATGTGGTCTACGTGTGTCCTTCTGTTGTGGCCTGTTTGCTATCCCTGTAGGCGCCCAGGGAGACTGAGTTATGCTCCTGGCCAGCTGTTGTAATACTCAGCTGCTTGTAGTTGTTGTGGGCCCTTCAGTCTCTTTATTGGGTGTGGGGAGCCCCAGCACAGTTGGCGGCAAGTTCTAATACCACATTTGTGTTTCAGTATTTCTTTTAAGTGAGTAGGCCCCCAGCGTGGCTGGTTGTTAGGCTCACAGGCTTACAAATGGTGTAAGCCTCCAGCCTTTAGATCTCTTGCCAGCTCTCTGAGGATTGCAGCTGGGTGGGGCTGGCCTCAGGCACGGGAGCACCCAATTGTTTCAGGCTTTGTAAGGTGGGGCAAACCCCCTGTGTGGGTCTTTGAGAAGCACAAGTCTTCTGCAGCTGACAAGCCCTGCCACCCACAGGTCCACACACACAGTCAACACAGTCCTGCCCCGTGTGCGCGCCCCGACCTCCTGAAGTGGACCCAGTCTCCCCACGGCAGGAGCCCCACACACTCCACCACCACCCCACACTCTCCACCCGCTCCTTGTGCACGCTCTGCCCCACTGAAGTCGGCTCAGTTGCCAGGCTGCAGAGAATCCAGTCACCAATCTATGCAGGCCCACAAGTTGCCTGAGGGCTTGTTGTTGGGTGGGGCCAGTCTCTAGGGTGGGCTGCCTGCCCCAGCTGAGCTGGATTAAATCAGTGCTCTAGTGGGTGGGGCAGACCTTGGGCTAGCAGGCCCCAGGGAGAACTCCAATGGCGTCTGAGTCAGCACGCCCACACCAGGCCACAACAATGGCCGCCGCCAATGTCCCAGTCCCTGGAGAGGTCTCACCTCTCACTGCAATGCACTCAGAGCCTATCAAGTGAGTCTCTTTTCACCAAATCACTGTGCACCTTTCTTTCTGGTGATTTTAGGTTGCTTTCTGAAACAGGTGAGTTTGCGCGTGGGCCCTTTAAGAGCCGGTTTTAATATCTTTGTGAACCAGCTTTTCTGGGGGTACTCCCCAGTGTTTCAGTAGCAGGCAGAGTCAGATACTATGCCACTCGTCTCGATTGTGCTGGGTCCACATAATGCCCACAGTGGGAGCGCTCCCGGCTCAGGTCCCCGCTTCTCAAGGGAGGGCTGCGGACCTGTGGGCTGCTCCCAGGTGGCCATGAAGCTGGCGGCTTGTGAAGGTGGCGTTTTTTTCTCTCCAGAAGGGAGTTTCTGCCTCTTCCACCTCAATTAGGATTGTCCTTTGTTGCAGGAGTTCCTCTTATCCAGTTTTCATTTCTCTCTCAGGGGTAATTTTTCCACAAGTAGTTGTAAATTGGCTGTGTCCATGGGAGGAGGTGAGTTCAGAGTCTGCTTATGCTGCCATCTTGACTTCTCTCCCCCTACCCTGGAACTTTGAGGAAACAGGAGGTTTAAAAATGAGAGGGGGCCGGCCAGTAGGCATAGCCTTGGGATCACGTGCTCTGCTTCGGCAGCCCAGAGTTCACCAGATTGGATCCTGGGCGTGGACCTACTCACCGCTCATCAAGCCATGTTGAAGTAGTGCCCCACATAGAAGAACTAGAAGGACCTACAACTAGGATATACAACGATGTACTGGGGCTTTGGAGACAAAAAGAAAAAGAGGAAGATTGGCAACAGATATTAGCTCAAAGCCAATCTTCCTCAAAAAAAAAAAAGAGAAAGAAAGAAAAGAAAGTGAATGACACATTAAAAAAAAATGAGAGGAAGGAAGACCTTCTTTAAAAAGGCACAAAAAAAGATAGTGATAAATTGAATATCAAATTTAAAATGTCAAAATGACAAAAGTTAACATATGCAGTGCTGAGAGATTAGCTACAGAATGCAGCTATGTGTGTGTATGTGAGTACAATAAACAATGGATTAATATTCAGAATAAATTGTTTTTAAAAACCTTTCTAAATCAAGAAGAAAAACAACACAACTAACCTGATAGAAAAATGGAACAAGAACATGAAGAGAACACCACAAAACAGGAATTATAAATAATGCAAATAATTACAATAAATATTTTTTAAAAGATGCTCACCCTCATTAGTAACCAGGGAAATATAAATTAAAATAACAATGAGATAGCTTTCTTCATTTATAAGATTGGCAGAAAATAATTTAAGCTCTAAAACTATTAGACATTGGACAATCTGAGGAAATGGTCATTTTGGGGTACTAGTAGATGGCATATAAATGGAAACAGCCAATTTAAAAGAAAATTTGACAATATCTATTCAGACTTAAACTGTGCAATTCCTATTACCCAACAATCCCCTTTTTAGGTATCAAGCATAGAGAAAAATTGGCAGATGCAAACAAGAAGGCATGTACAAGGATGTCCACTGAAATTTTTTTTAAGGTGCAGAATTTGGGAAACAAAAAATATATATATAATGGATTTCAATAGGAAAATGACTAAATAAATATTTAACTACTTCAAGGGAGGAGACTGTGATTTAGAATGTGGTTAGTTGAAGGAATTTTTAACCTTATTTTTGCTATTTTAATGTTTCACAAGGAGAATTTATTCATGTATTACATGAGTAATTAAAATGGGTTTAAAAGCAAACAAGGAATCTCCAGAGGAGTAAGCTGAGTGAAAAAAGCCAATCCCAAAAGGTCACATACTGTATAATTCCACTTATATAACATTTCTGAAATGACAAAATTTTACAAATGGAGAACTGATTAGTGGTTGCAAGGGTTTAGAGATGGGAGAGAGGTTGGTGTCATTATACAAGGGCAGCACAAGAGATTATTGTGGTGATGGAACTGTCCTGTCCAGTATCTTTTCTGTGGTAGTGAATACATGAACCTACACACATGTTAAAATTGTATAGAACTAAGCATGCACACACACACACACACACACAAATGAGTACAAATACAACTGGAGAAATCTGAATAAGATCAGTGGCTTATAGCAATGTCAATATCCTGGTTGTGATACTATAATATAGTTTGACAAAAATGTTAACATTGGCAGAAACTTGGTAAAGTGTTGAGGCACTGTATATACAAGTAGATAATGGTAAGACTGTATAAAACAATAGAACTCTGACCCATAACCTCTGGAGCAACCATCATGGGAAGCCAAACCTTGGCACCAACTGGCCCAGAAGGGTCAGGATTCACTCAGTAACTGCCAGTTTCCCTATTTTTTGCCATCCTTCCAACTCAAGACCAACTATAAAAGTCAAATATGCCCTCCAAACCAATCACCCAAGATGCCCCACTTCTAGTTAGCCCCTTCCAGTTTCCTCATACTCTAATCTCTGATCAGAGCATACTTGACGCCTTCCATTTTTTCCACTATAAAGCTTCCCTACTCTCCTGTCTGCCTTTGAATCTCTGCTGAATGCAAGTGAGGGTGGTTGGCGCCCTTGCTAAAGCAAGCTTGGAATAAATATCCTCTGTTTTTTCTCATTTGGATGGTCTTCATTTATTTCCACAGTGTAGATGGATCTCTATGTATTATTTCTTATAACTGCATGTGAACCTACAATTATCTCAATAAAATTTTCAATTAGGGGCTGGCCCGGTGGCATACTGGTTACATTCGCCCATTCCCCTTTGGTGGCCTGGGCTTCCCTGGCACGGACCTACGCACCACTCATCAAGCCATGTTGTGGTGGTGTCCCATATACAAAATAGAGGAAGATTGGCACAGATGATATCTCAGGGCCAATTTTCCTCACCAAAAAAAAAAAAAAATTCAATTAAAAAATATTTCTAGAATTAAAAAGTGTTCTTCCAAACACTGGTCCTTTATCTCCTTCCTCCCTCCATACAGTTTGTTTTTCCTTCCTCTACTACAGAAGACCATCACAGAGGTGTAGCTTAGAATAGAGGAGAAAAAAAGAATGGCAGAAAAAAGGAAACAAACATCCTGGAGTAAGCAGTTTAAAATATCTTTGAAATTGCCAAAGCACTAGAGCATCTTCATATACTTGTAAATATACCACTGTATCCTAATTGTTCTATCTACTTGAGTGGGTTGGAGGGAAGAAGGGAGCTCCTAAAGCCCAAGGTCAAAGACGATTTTTCTCAAATTTTTAATTTCCCATTTAGAACTTTGAAACTGTGTGTACAGTAGGTCAAAAGAAAGATTTCACAAAGGCCCCTGAAAATGGATTCCTTGAGACACCAAGGACAAGGCTTTCTAAAGAACATACACTAGTGTATACAGGTTCAAATCTAGCTACCATTAGCGTAGCCACAAATCTCCTCCAAGGCAATAATGACAAACAGTCCATCGTGAATCAAACTCAGCACACAAAGTTAAATGCAAAAGCCAGCAAATAACCAGTACAGATTCCAAGCAATGGTCACAGTGTGGTCTGAAGCAGCTTAATCCTCAGAGGCATATTACTAAATATTGCATGGGATGTGTCTTTATGATCAAAGCCTCTACTACTCAGAGTGTAGTCTGAGATGAGCAGTAGTGGCAAAACCTGAGAGTTTGTTAGAAATGCAGAACCTCAGGCTCACCATAAACCTACTGATTCAGAATCTGCATTTGAGCAAGATTCCCAGATGCTCACCTGCACATTCGAGTCTGAGAAGCACCACTCTAAACTAGCTAACACTTATAGTTAGATAAATAAAATTGGGGCAAGCACCTAAGAATTGTTGTGCAGTATTACAAAACTGACATACAGACCATTAAGCAATTTGCTTAGATAGTGCAAGAAAACAATTGAAGGTTTAATTTCACATCATTTTCCTTGAAAAGCTAAAATCCTGAAAAAAATTCAAATACTTAAAAATTATTTTGTCAAGTTTTAATTTCAAATAATAAATCATACAGACATGTATCAATTAGAGATGAGGTTGCTTAGCAAGTGCAATAATGTGTGAGTTTGGAGGCCAAGAGACAGTATTGCAAATCGTGAATCTGCGTAAGAGAAAAAGCAGTTCAGGTCAATCTTCTCAGCCAACTGTCACTTTCAAAAGCAGTAGTTTTAACCGTTTTTGTGCCTTGGAGCACTTGGCTATCTGGTGAAGAATCTGGACCTCTGCTTAGAGTAATCTTTCTAAATATGTAAAATAAACTTACAGGATTGCAAAGGAAACTGATCATACTGAAATACAGTTATCAAAATATTTCTTAAAATTTGTGATAGAGCAACAGATAACTTCTTTACTGAATTAAATAACAAGATCTAACTGTAGGTCTGATAACTACCATAACTTTGGAGAAATGTTTGGGGATATTCCGAGACATTCACAATAAAGGGAACGGGATATGAAAACATCTGTGATTTCTATCGGTGACCGAGTCACAGGTACTGCTAATTCTGCTATGGTGTTGCCTGCAGTCATCATTGAAATGCTACATTTCAGTTATAGGTTAGGGACCATAAAGCTGCCTTTTTTTTTTTTTTTTTTTATATCCAAGTTTACAGATCCCCTGAATTCTATCCATGGACCTGAGGATGAGAACTCCTGGAAGTTAGGAGTTTTCTTTTTGTTCCTTTTATTTTATTCCTGATGATAAAATGTTCCCTGCACCTAGGTATATACCCAAACGAATTGAAAGTTGAAAACAGAGACTCAAACAGATACTTGTACACTAACATGCATAGCAGCACTAGTCACATTAGCTAAAAGGTGCAAACAACCCAAATGTCCATCAACGGATGAGTGGATGAACAAAATGTGGTATGTATACACGCTCACACACACACACACACACACACACACACACACAATGGAATATTATTCAGTCTTAGAGTGGCAGGAAATTCTGATACATGCTACAGTATGGATGAACCTTGAGGGCATTATGCTAAGTGAAACAAGCCAATGAAAAAATGTAAGTACTGTATGATTCCACTTATATGAGGTATCTAGAGTAGTCAAATTCATAGAGACAGAAAGTACACAGAATGGTGGTTACCCGGGGCCTGAGGGGAGAGGGAATGTGAAGTTAGTATTTAATGGGGACAGAGTTTCAGCTGGGAAGATGAAAAAATGCTGGAGATGGATGGTGGTAACAATTACACAACAATGTGAATGTACTTAATGCCACTGAACTGTACACTTAAAAATGACTAAAACAGTAAACTTTATGTTATGTATATTTGACCATGATAAAAAATTTAATAAATAAATAAAAATAAAAAACAAAGGCAGTAGCATTTTCAGAAACTTTAGCCTCAACATCCAGGGTGAATTTGAACTCCTTTAATACCCAATAAAATTATCCCCATCATTTACAGGTAAGTGTAAACTATCCACCAGCGTGATTTCTCGCAAATTTCATAACATTTTTTAAGCTTCATTTCTTTATTTGTAAAAATTAGAACTGTAATTCCCATTTAGAAGAGTTAAATAAAAAGAGAATATGGAATTCTTAGCACAATGCTAAGCCCATGATCAATAAACATTGGCTTCCTTCCTATATTTAGTCTTAGTTATAGGTAATTGGATTTCTGTCAAATATACCTGTCAATGATAAACTTTTAAATGGCAGAAAAGTATATCTCGCCTAGGGATAGTTAACTAATAGTAGTTAACAAATACATTTTGAATTAAAGCAGTTTGATAGGTAAAAATGAATCACAATTGGATGAGCTAGTGTTAAGACTAAGTTCTGCCACTGGACATTTTACTGTTATTATTAATTATAATAATAATAGCAAACACTTACATAATGCTTACTATGCAGCAGACATTTTCCAAGTGCTTGTCAAATTAATCACCTAATCCTTACAATAATTCTATGATGTAAGTACTCTTTTTATCACTCTTATTTTATATATGAGAATCCTGGGACACACAAAGGGTAACTAAGCAAATTTCTAAAAAATTGCATGGCTAGTAAAGGGAAGAATCAGCATTTAAACCCAGGTAGTCTTGCTCCAAAGTCATACTACACTATCACATCTGGTATGGGCATTACAAATGACCTACACATCCTATAGATCTGTCAACAATAATATTTTACAATTATAAAGCTTTTAAAATTTCCTGCTTTAACTGAAATTTGAGTTACACATCTAAAAATACAAAACTAACTGTCATAGGTCAAATACATACTTTATAGTTAATAAGTCACTGCCTGCTCTTAATCAATTTTTGATTAAGAAAAAAAATTTTTAAATAATTATTTATGCACAAATTTCAAAAGCAGATAGGAGAGAAAAATCTGCACTAAACTGGAAACAAAATGTTCTATTTGTTTGAAGAACAAGTTTGAAGTTTGAAATCTAGAAGACAAGAAAACATTCTTTAAAATCCTTATCTGGCCAAATTAAAAGCATGATTTTTTCCCCAAATTATCTCATACAAAAAAGAAACTGCATTATACTAGAGGGCTTTCAAAATCTTTGATATTAAAGGGCACTGTTAATATTTATTTTAAAAAAGCAAATGTAGTTTGGGGAAGATGCATTAGCCTATAATCTGTGCTAGTTTGGGATGCTTAAATATGTCAACTCATAGGACTGATTAAACAAACAAAAACAATAAAAAGAGATAAAAAATTAAATGCAGATTCAGTAATTATACCTAGAGTAGGATCTCACAATTTGATCAGATTTATGGCAATGAAAAGAAGCCTTTTAAAGATCATGGTACAAAAACAAATGTAGCACTTCATATACAAAGTGGTGTATTAACAAGTATAAATAGAGTGAATAGAAATAAAAAACTTTTATAATGTTATTTAAATAATCACTAGTAGCTTGGAATAGAATTTTAGAAACAATATTGTAAGCTGACTGCAACTGTTGTATCTCAAACTAGTTTGAAGGCAAGATGAGGTACTTTGGAAATCTATTAGATGGAAAGTGGTATTAGATGACTCAAAAAATAGGTTGAAGTGCTGATAAAGACAATGAAGTGGTAGGTAAACGAGAAACAGTTGAATATAATAATTCCATGACACGTGAGAATGGTAAAAAAGCAACATTTATCAATTAATGCTTTAAAAGACAAACAAAAACTAAATTTCTAAATGAAATATTTAGATATTACATGAATATTTGGATATTACATGAATTCATCTACACTCCTAGAAGGTTAAAATTTTAAGTCGCACAAAAATTTCAGTGGGATCTTTTCATTAGCAAGATGAGAATTGCTTTGCATCTTCCATTAGAGGCGGATATATTTAAACAAGTGAAGAAACTGAGAAAGAAACCTAGTTTCAAGGTACTTAAGGTTACTACAGACCATGATATTATGGAATATTTATCTTTGAGATCTTTAAAATGAGCACAGGGAATTATATGTTTAATTAGTTTCATTGTGGGAGGAAAGATTGAGTCTGAGGATCCCAACCAATTCTATGATTTCTCAATCCCTATATGACCAATAGAGTTTTGACAATACTGAAACTGCACTTTCATAAATGCTATTTACCAATGAAAATGGATCTCTAATGATTTCTATTTGTCAAGTTATTTTTATCTATTTTTTAAAGTTTTTAAATGAAGATTATCAGGAAAGAGCACATTCTCTAATTATCTTTCCAAAATTCAAGCAAGATCTTGAGATAATTCATTTCATTCATTTATTACACAAAGAATGATTGAGGTTTGACTAAATGGCAGACTGTCCTAGGTGCAAGGGCTGTAGCAATGAATGAGAACGGCCAGATATCTGCCTTTACAGAACTTATGTTTAAGGGAGAAGAGACAAAAAATAAATGCTAGATATACAAATAAATAGATAAGAATTTCAAATAGTAAACAGTGCTGGGAAAAAATAAAACAGAGTAAGAGGGTAGAGAGTCATTGGGGCAGCAATGAAGGTGAGTGGACTGAGAAGAATCCTAGGAGACAAATACATTAGAACTAAGATATAATTGATGAGAAAGAGACAGCAATAGAAAGAATTTCAAGTGAAAAGGCCCTAAGACTGGAGTGTTTAAGGTACATAAAAAGGCCCACGTGGTTAGAGGATAGTATGTAAGCAAGAGAGTGATATAAGGTGAGAATAGATGTAAATAGAGTCCCTATACATTGGGCCTTGTAGACCATGGGAAGGAATTAGAAATCTGTTCTAAATTTAATATGAAACCATTACTGAGAGATAAGCAATAATTTAGTATGATGTTATTTCTTTTTAAAAATTAAAAAATGGCTTCACTGATTAATTCTAACATATTTAATGAAGAAACAATACCAATCCCTCACATTCAGAAAGAGGAGAAAACTTCTCAACCTATTCTATTACTCTGAGACCAAAAACAAAGACATCAAAAGAAAAGAAAATACAGACCATTATCCTTCATGAACATAAAAGCAAAAATCCTTAACAAAATATTAACAAAGTGAACCCAGTAACATACAAAAAGGACTACACACCATGACCAAGTGGGATTTATCCCAGGAATACAAGGCTGGCTTAACATATGAAAATCACTTAACGTAATACACCATATTAGTTGAATAAAGGATAAAAGCCATATAATCAATTGATGCAGGAAAGTATTTGACAAATTCCAATCACCATTCATAACAAAAATTTTAACGAACCAGAAAGAGAAGGAAACTTTCTAAACCGATAAAAGGCATCTACAGAAAAGTTACAGCTAACATCATACCTAATGATGCAAGAGTAAATGCTTCACCCCTAAGGTTGGGAAGAAGGCACAAATATACAAACTCACCACTGCTATTCAACATTTTATTGGGGTTCTATCCAGCTCAATGAAGCAGAGAGTGAAAGTGAGGGAGAGAGAGAGAAATAGAAGGCATCTAAATTGAAAAAGAAGCAAAACTGTCTTTATTGAAAGATGACATAATCCTGCATGTAAAAATCCTAAGGAGTCAAAAACAAAAAGCTAGTAAACAGTCTCAGCAAGGCCACAGGACATAAGATCAATACTCAAAAAATCAATTCTATTTATACATACCAGCAAAGAACAAGCCAAAAACAGAATCAAGAAAAAGAATCCATTTCCAATAGCATCAAATGATATCATCAAATAGCATCAAAATGCTTACTAATCTATTTAATAATAGAAGTGCAAGTCATATATTGAAAATTATAAGGCATGTAGAAAGTTCAAAAAGAATCAACAAAAAACTCCTGGAACTAATAAGCAATTACAGCAAGGTTGTAGGATACAAGATTAATATATAAAAGTCAATTGCTTTCCTATATACAAATAATGAACAAATAGAATTTGAAATTAAAAATACAATATTATTTACATTCACACCCAAAAAATGAAGTAATCAGGTATAAATCTCACAAAATATGTACAAGATCTATATGAGGAAAACTATAAAACTCTGATGGAAGAAATCAAAGGACAAAATAAATACAGAGATATTCCATGTTCATGGATAGAAAACTCAATATTTTCAAAATGTCAGTTCTTCCAAACTTGATATATAGATTCCATGCAAGCCCAATCAAAATCCCAGCAAGTTATTTTGTGCATTTTAACAAGCTGATCCTAAAGTTTATATAGGAGGCAAAAGACCCAGAATAGCTAACACAACATTGAAGGAGAAGAACAAAATTGGAGAACTCATGCAAGCTGACTTCAAAACTTACTATAAAGCTACAGTAATCAAGAGAATGTGGTACTGGAAAAAGAATAGACAAATAATTGACGGAAAAGAATACAGAGCCCAGAAACAGACCCACATAAATATAGTCAACTGATCTTTGACAAAGGAGCAAAGGCAATACAATGGAGCAAACATAGTCTTTTCAACAAATAGTGCTGGAACACTTGGACATTCATCTGCAAAAAAAAAAAAAAATCTAGACACAGACCTTACATCCTTCACAAAACACAAAAATTAAACCAAAATAGATCATAGACTAAATGAAAAACACAAAATAATAAAATTCCTACAAGATAACATAAGAGAAAATCTAGAAGACCTTGTGTTTGGGAATGATTTTTTTAAATACAACACCCAATGCACAATCCATGAAAGAAAGAATTGGTGGGGCTGGCCCCGTGCCTCAGCGGTTAAGTGCAGGCGCTCCACCACTGGCAGCCGGGATTCGGATCCCAGGCACGCACCGATGCACCGCTTGTCCAGCCATGCTGAGGCGGCGTCCCACATACAGCAACTAGAAGGATGTGCAACTATGATGTACAACTATCTATGGGGGCTTTGGGGAGAAAAAGGGGGGAAAAAAAGGAGGGGGATTGGCAATAGATGTTAGCACAGGGCCGGTCTTTCTCAGCAAAAAGAGGAGGATTGGCATGGATGTTAGCTCAGGGCTGATCTTCCTCACAAAAAAAAAAAAAGAAAGAAAGAAAGAATTGGTAAGCTAGACTTTATTAAAATTAAAATTTTCTGCTTTGTGAAAGACATTGTCAAGAGAATGAAAAGAAAAGTCACAGATCAGGAGAAAATATTTGCAAAAGACATAATTGATAAAAGACTGTTATCCAAATAAAAAAGAACTCTTAAAACTCAACAATAAGAAAACAAACAACTCAGGGCCGGCCTGGTGGCATAGTGGTTAAGTTCACTTCATTAAGCTCCACTTCAGCAGCCGAGGGTTCGCAGGTTTGGATCCCAGGCGCAGACCTGTGCACCGCTCATCAAGCCATGCTGTGGCAGCATCCCGTATACAAAACAGAGGAAGATGGGCACAGATGTTAGCTCAGAGTTAGTCTTCCTCAGCAAAAAGAGAAGGATTGGCAATGAATGTTAGCTCAGAGCCAGACTTCCTCACAAAATAAAGTAAAAAAGAAAACAAAAACTTGATTAAAAAATAGGCCAAAGCCTGTAACAGACACCTCACCAAAAAAGATATACTGAGGGCAAATAAGCATATTAAAAGATGCTGCACATCATATGCCGTCAGGGAGATACAAATCAAAACAACAATGAAATACAACCACACATCTTTAGAATAGCCAAAATGCAGAACACCAACACCACCAAATGCTGTTGAGATTGTGGAGCCACAGGAACTCTCATTCATTGCTAGCGGGAATGCAAAAGTTCAGCCACTTTGAAAGACAATTTGGCAGTTTCTTACAAAACTAAACATACTCTTATCATACAATCCAACAATTGCACTCTTTGGTATTTACGCAAAGGACATGAAAAATTATGTCCACAGAAAAACCTGCACAAAGATGTTTTAGCAGTTTTGCTTCTAATTGCCTAAACTTGGAAAAACCAAGATGTCCTTCAGCAGGTGAATGGATAAATAAACTATGGTACATCCAGACAATAGAATATTATTCAGTAATAGGAGGTTAAAAAAAATGAGCTATCAAGCCACAAAAAGACACGGAGAAACCTTAAATGCATACTACTAATGAAAGAAGCCAATTTGAAAAGGCTACATACTGTATGACTCCAACTACAAGACATTCTGGAAAAGGCAAAACTATGGAGATAGTAGAAAGATCAGCGGTTGCCAGGGGTTGGAGGGACAGGAAAGATGAATAGGCAGAGCATAGAGGATTTTAGGGCAGTGAAACTATTCTATATGGTACTATAATGGTGGATACATGTCATTTGTCCAAAGCACAGAATGTACAATACCAAGAGTAAGCCCTAATATAAACTATGGACTCTGAGTGATAATGACGTGTCAATGTAGCTTCATCAATTGTAACAAATATACCACTGTGGTTGGAGAGGTTGATAGTATGAGATGCTATGCGTGTGTGGGGGCAGAGAGTATCACTGCACCTTCTGCTCAATTTTGCTGTGAACCTAACACTGCTCTTTAAAAAGACTATTCTAAGAAAGAAAGAAACAAAAACCTGCAAAGCATTGCTGAGAGAAATTAAAGATCTAAATAAATAAAGAGATTTTCCATGTTCATAGACTGGAAAACTTAATATTGTTAAAATGGTAATTCTCCTCACAATGATTGATAGATTCAAACCAATTGCTATCGAAATTCAAGGAATCTACTTTGTAGATTTACAAGCTAATCCCTAAATTTATATAGAAATGCAAAGAGGTAGAATAGACAAAACAATTTTTTATACAAAAGTAGACTTAGGTTATCTGATTTCAAAACTTACTACAAAGTTATAATAATCAAGACAATGTGATATCAGTATAAGAAAAGACATTTAGATCAATGGAACAGAATTGAGAACCCAGAAATAACCACATGTTTATGATCAATTGATTGTCAATAAAAGTGCCAAGACATTTCAATAGAGAAAGGAAAGTCTTTTCAATATGCAGTACTGGGATAATTGAATATTCCAAAAAGTCAACTTAGACTTACCTTACAATATATCCAAAATGATCTCAAAATGGATCATAACCCTAAATATAAGAGCCAACGTTGTAGAAGAAAACATAGAATAAAATCACTGGGCATTGGGTTAGGCAAAGAGTTCTTAGACATGACAACAAATGCACAATCAAAAAGTTGATAAACTGGCTTTGCTTAAAATTAAAATTTTTTCAGCTTCAAAACACAACATTAATACAATAAAAAGACAAGCCACAGACTTGGAGAAAATAACTTCAGATCATATTTCTGTAAAGGATTTTTATCCAGAATATATAAAAAATGCTTAGAATTCAATAATAACAAACAACCCAATTCAAAAATAGGCAAAATATTTAAAAAGACATTTCAAGGAAGATATACTAATGGCTAATAAGTACATGAAAATATGCTAAACAGTATTAGTCATTAGGGAAACTCAAGTTAAAATCTCAGTTAAATACCACTATTCACCCACTAGAATGGCTAGAACCCAAAAGATAAATAACATAAAGTGTTAGTAAGGATGTGAAGACACTGAAACTCTCTTAGCTGGTTAAACATAAAATTACCATACTACCCAACAATTCCACTCCTTGGAGTCTAACTAAGAAAACAAAAACATATGTTCACACAAGTGTTTCTAGGCGAATATTCATAGCATCATTATTCAAAGTAGCCAAAACCCGGAAACAATCAAAATATCCATCAACTAGTGAGTAGATAAATAAAATGTAGTATATCCATACAATGCAATACTATTAAGCAATAAAAGGAAATGAACTATGGATACATACTACCACATGGGTGAACCTCAAAAACATTATGCCAAGTGAAAGAAGTCAGACGCAAAAGACTACATATGGTATGATTCAATTTATATGAAATGTCCAAAAATGGCAAATTTATAGAGACAGTAAACAGAGGGAATAGAAATTGACTGCAAGTGGACATTAGAGAAATTGGTGGGGGAGGATGGAAATGTTCTAAAACTGGTTTATTGTGATCATTGCACAACTCAATAAATTTACTAAAAATAATTGAATTATATGCTTACAAACAGTGAATTTTATGGTATGTAAATTATACCTCAATAAAGCTGTGAAAAAAAACTCACTGTCATGATGGAATCTAAGAGTTCTAGCCCTTGTATCTCAATGGACCTGAATTTAATACACTCTTTTATCTGTATAAAATTTCCCAATATACTTATTAATTTTTAAAATAATTATGCTTTAATGTACTGTTGTAGACAGTTTTTTGAATTCATACACACTCACAAAAAAAAAACTTTTAAAAGAATGAAGTAAAAAAATTTTGCAGAAGTTCTAATATTGTCTTCTCAAATCAAAATAGATTAACTTATACAACCCACTTTGGAAGATCTTTTTTATAACATATTAATCCTCTCCTAGTACTTGGAATGATGCCAGAATGTGCTTACAGATTTTTACACAGAAACTTCCTTAGAAATACCTGAAGAAGAGAGTAAATTACTCCCTAGGAGAGCTGTGATTATATCTCAGAATATCTCTATTTTTGGGTGGGTGCTTTAAAAAGTACAGCCAACATTTATTTCATAATTACATGTAACGATAATGTCATTGGTTTGATAATTTTTATTCTAAATTCTATTCTAAAATGAAACTTTGCTGTACATACAAAAAGTCATCTTGTTCTGTTCTTATCTCTAGAATCCATTCTAAATATCATACTCTACCCTCTTCTCCATAGATCTTTTAATGACCTTTGGACAGAAGCAATAAAATACTGACCTTATCACTGCCACATGTACATAACAGGACACAAATTGAAGGTAAAATATACCGTTCAAACCATCTAGCCTGTTTCTCAATCACTGTAGAACTTTTTCCAGCAATACACTAAATATCTAAATACTCACTTTTTTTTTTAGAATAAGTGCATATTCTAAGATATCCTGCATCTTTAGATTTTCTATAACCTTCTTTCCTTTTTCCTATAACTAGTATAAAATCCCTCATTCTCTTGAACAAAATCCCAATATCAGTTGAACTCTAGCAATTGTAACTAATCCTAGTAATCTTTCAAATCCTAAATCAAGATCTATTTTCCCTCCAGTTGATGAATATTTGCTCCTTCACATTTGTACAATGATTCTATTTTTTCATTCTGTCATCTAGAGGCTACAAATCTTTATACTGATAATCTTCCCATGGATAACTCTTGAGTGTTCATCTTATTAAAGTTTAAAGTCAAATAGAGCTATAATAATCAAGCTTAAAGAAATTCTCTCTACATATTCTACCTGTATCAAACTAAATGGCAAATTAATTGTTATTAAATAAAAACTGTGAGTTAGATAAGAATTATTCCCCCAATTTCAGTGTAAACAATAACTTTAAGAAAATTTCTTTGCATTAAATATTTGGTAGAAACTCATCATAAATTTTAAGATACAAGAGCTCATTCTAAGTGGAGTGACATCAGCAAGATGGTGGAATAGGAAGCACCAGCCTTCATTCCCCCATAGAGACACTGAATTAACAACAATATATGGACCAAAATACTTTTATGAGAACTTCAGAAACCAACTAAGAAGTTGCAGTACCCCAGGTGAGAGCAAAACTAAGAAGAGCCACACTGAAGCAGGTAAGATCAGTCATTTCACTTTATGTGAGATGGCCCTTTCCCCAAGCCAGCATAGCTCAGCTTGGCTCACAGCTTCTCCTTCAGGGGAAAGAAAGAGTGAAATCTGTGTTCA
Organism: Ceratotherium simum simum; assembly: GCF_057802395.1. NCBI lineage: Eukaryota > Metazoa > Chordata > Mammalia > Perissodactyla > Rhinocerotidae > Ceratotherium > Ceratotherium simum. The sequence goes on along the minus strand of NC_141918.1, from coordinate 21,262,247 downwards.
ATGATCTGGCTTTTTGAAGGGCTGCCTGATTTCTGCTTGCCTAAATGCCTACAGGTTGCTGAAAGTCAAGAAGTGGCTTGCTGCTGCACCAGAGGCCCTGCAGTGCCACAGCAGAGACCATCACAGCTCAGCACAAACGGAGGAGGCATCCAACTTGTGGTTTCTCTCTTGGTACGGAGAGAAAAGATTGGAGTGTGCATCCAGCATTCCAGCTTTTCAGAGAACTGCTCAAGTAACTGTCATCTGTCTCACCTTTTGGGGGAGCTGACAGGGCACTGGCATACTTTGGAAGCATGGGAGCTGGTAAGACAAAGAAGAGTGGGGTAGCTTGTTGTGCTAGTACTAGAGAACCTGCAGTAGCACAAATAGACGCCAGAGGGAGCAAGAGATTATGAGCTAGGGAAAAAGAAACCAGCAGACATCTCTAATTAGGAAATCACACACACCAGGTATGAAAATTACATCCCCCCAGAAAGATTTCATAGGCTCCAAGAACCTCTAGCTGGGCTGATTGGTGAAGTTCTTCCTCTGTACAAAGCCAGACCACACAGACTGAGGGAGGTGGGGGTGGGGGGCTGTTCTTACAGACGCATAAATCTCAGCAAAAAATCACAACTCACACAAGGAAACATGGCTGATTCAAATGAACAAAATAAATTTCCAGAAACCAACCCCAAATAAATGGAGATCTATGAATTATTTGACAAAGAATTCAAGAGGATTTTTCCCAAAAAGCTCAATGATCTACAACAGAACACAAACAACTAAACAAAATCAGGAAAATGATGCATGAACAAAATGAGAATATCAACAAAGAAATAGAAACTATTAAAAAGACCAAACAGAAATTCTGGAGCTAAAGAATACAATAACTGGATTGAAAAATTCACCAGAGGAGGCCAACAGAAGAGTTGACCAAGCAGAAGAAAGACTGAGTGAACGCAAAGACAGATCATTTGAAATTATTGGGTCAGAAAAAGAAAAAAGAACGAGGAAAAATGAAGAAAGTATAAGGGACTTATGCGACACCATATAACAGACCAATATATGCATTATGAGAATTCCAGAAGGAGAAGAGAGAGAGAAAGGGACAGAGAGCTTATTTGAAGAAATAATGGCTGAAAACCTCCCAAATCTGAAGAAGGAGATAGATATCCAAATTCAAGAAACTCAAAGGACTACAACCAGGATGAACCCAGAGAGACCCGTTGAAAAACACATTATAATCAAAGTGTCAAAAGACAAAGAGAGAGAATCTTGGAAGCAGCAAGAGAAAGTAACTTGTCATGTGCAAGACAGCTCCCATAATATGACCAGCAGATTTCTCAGCAGAAACCTTACAGGCAGGAAGGGAATGGAATGATATATTCAAAGTGCTGAAAGAAATTAACTGCCAACCAAGAATACTATACCTGGCAAAACTGTCCTTCAAAAATTAAGGAGAAGTAAAGACTTTCCCAAATAAATAAAAGCTGAGGGTGTTCATCACCATTAGACCTGCCTTACAAGAAATGCTAAAGAGAGTCCTGCAAGTTGCAACAAATGGATACTAGATAGCAGCATAAAAGCACACAAAAATATTAAGCAAACTGATAAAGGTAAATATGTAAGCAAATACAGAACACTGTAATGGTGGTGCATAAGAAATTTTAATTCTGGTATAGAACTTAAAAGACAATAGGATAAATTAAAGGGAGAAAGATCTCAAATCAACAACCTAACTTTACATCTCAAGGAACTAGAAAAAGAAGAAGAAACTAAACCCAAAGTTAGCAGAAGAAAGAAAATAATAAAGATTACAATAGAAATAAATGAGACAGAGAATAGAAAAAAATCAACAAAACTAAAAGTTGGTGTTTTGAAAAGATCAACTACATTGACAAGGTTAAGTACAAAAAAAAAGAGAGAAGGCTCAAATTAATAAAATCAGAAATGAAAAAGGTGACATTAAAACTAATTCCACAGAGATAGAAGGGATTATAAGAGACTACTATGAACAATTATATGTCAACAATTTGGATAATCTAGAAGAAGTGAATAAATTCCTAGAAACATACAACCTGCCAAGACTGAAGCATGAAGAAACAGAAAATATGAACAGACCTGTAACTATAAAGAGATTGAATCAGTAATCAAAAACCTCCCAACAAAGAAAAGTCAAGCACCAGATGGCTTCACTGCAGAATTCTACCAAACATTTAAAGAAGTAACGTCAATCCCTCTAAAACTCTTCCAAAAAACTGAAGAGGAAGAAACACTTCCAAACACATTGTATGAGGCCAGCATTACTCTGATACCAAAGCCAGACAAAGATTCTATAAGAAAAGAAAACAACAGACCAAAATCTCTGATGAATATTAATGCAAAAATCCTCAACAAAATACTAGCAAACTAAATTCAATAGCACATTAAAAGGATTATATACTACGACCAAGTAGGATTTATTCTTATGATGCAAGGATGGTTCAACATGTGAAAATCAATAAATGTAATACAACACATTAACAAATCAAAGGACAAAAAATCACATAACCATCTCAATTAATGCAGAAAAAGCATTTGACAAAATTCAACACCCTTTCATGGTAAAGCAAATAAATAAATACACTGAACAAACTAGGAATAGAAGGAAACTATCTCAACATAATAAAGGTCATATATGAAAAACTCATAGCTAAAATTATACTCAACAGTGAAAAACTGAAAGCTTTTCCTCTGAGATCATGAACAAGGCAAGGATGCCCACTCTTGCCACTTCTATTTGACATTGTACTAGAAGTCCTAGCCAGAGCATTTAGGCAAGGAAGGAAATTAAAATGTATCCAAACTGGAAAGGAAGAAGTAAAATTATCTCTCTTCACAGATGACATGATATTATGTGTAGAAAACCCTAAAGATTCCACACACAAAAAAAAATCTGTTAGAACTAATAAACAAATTCAGCATAGTTTCAGGACACAATATCAACACTCAAATTCAGTTGCCTTTTTGTACACTAACAAAGAACAATCTGAAAAGGAAATGAAGGAAATAATTCTCTTTAAAATAACATTCAAAAGAATAAAATACTTAGAAATAAACTTAAACAAAGAGGTGAAAGACTTGTACACTCAAAACTACAAAATATTGCTGAAAGAAATTAAAGACAACATAAATAAATGGAAAGATACCCCATGTTCATGGATTGGCAGACTTAACACTGTGTTAAAATGTCCATACTACCTAAAGGGATCTACGAATTCCATGCAATCCCTATCAAAATCCTAGTGGCTTTTTTTTTTTTTTTTTTTGCAGAAGTGGAAAAACACATCTTTAAGTTCCTATGGAACCTCAAAGGTTTTTAAATAGCCAAAAACAACTCAAGAAAGAACAAAGCTAGAGGCCTCACACTTCCTAATTTCAAAACATATTACAAAACTACAGTAATCAAAACACTACGGTATCAGCATAAAGACAGACAAATAAACCAATGAAACAGCAGAGAAAGACCAGGAAAACTCTCACGTATATGGACAAACGATCTTCAGCAATGGTGTCAAGACTACACAATGGGGAAAGGACAGTCTCTTTCACAAACGATACCGGGAAAACTGGATATCCACATGCAAAAGAATGAAGACAGACTCTTATCTTACACCCTATACAAAAATTAACTCAAAATGGATTAAATGTAATACCTGAAACTATAAAACTCCTAGAAGAAAACAGGAGGAAAGCTTCATGACATTGGAATGTGCAATAATTTCTCGGATGCAACACCAAAAGCACTGGTAACAAAAGCAAAAATAGACAAATGAGACTACATTAAACTTAACTTTTGCACAGTAAAAGAAACAATCAACAGAGTGAAAAGGCAACCTAGGGAATACGAGAAAATACTTGCAAATCATATATCAGATAAGGGGTTAATATCCAGATTGTATAAAGAACTCCTACAACTCAAAAACAACAACAAAAACCCAATTAAAAAATGGGCAAGGGACTTGAATAGACATTTCTCCAAAGAAGATATATAAATGGCCAAAGAAGCATAAGAAAATGATGCTCAACATCACTAATCATCAGAGAAATGCAAATCAAAACCACAATGAGATATCACCTCACACCCGTTAAAATGGCCACTATTTTTAAAAAAAAACAAAACAAAATAACAAGCATTGGCTGGATGTGGAAAAATTGGAACTGTTGGTAGAATTTTAAAATGGTTCAGCTACTATGGAAAACAATATGGAGGTTTCTCAAAAAATTAAAAATGGAGCTACCATATGACCCAGGAATCCAACTTCTGGGTATATACCGAAAATAATTGAAAACAGGATCTCAAAGAGATATTTGCACATTCATGTTCATTGCAGCATTATTCACAATAGCCAAGAGGTGGAAGCAACCTGAATGCCCATAATGGATGAGTGCATAAAGATAATGTGTATATATATATGATGGAATATTGTTAAACCTTAAAAAAGAAAGGAATCTTGGCATATACTACAACATGGATGAATGAGGACATTATGCTAAGTGAAATAAGTCAATCATAAAAAGACAAATACAGCATTATTCCACACATATGAAGTATCTAACATAATCAAACTCATAGAAACAAAAAGTAGAATGGCGGTTGCCAGGGGCTGGGGGAAGGGGGAGACAGGGAGTGGTTGTGCAGTGGGCACAGATTTCAGTCATGCAAGATGAAAAAGTTTTAGACATCTGTTATACAACATTGTGCATATAGTTAACAATATTGTAATTTACACTTCAAAATTGTTTTAAGAGAATAAATTTATGTGTTTTTAGCAGAACAAGATAAGATAGATAAGATAATTCTCATTATAACTGATGTTATTTGCACTAAGAAAATGAAGTTCACCTAACACTAGAAAATGACTAGATATATTTATGCTCAACATAGGTTCCAGATGCCAAGCTATGAAATAGTCTGAATCATTTTTTTAAATCTAGAAGTCTTTCTAAAATTATAAACAACAAAATAAATAACATAGTATTAGACCATAGCCTAAAATGTAAAATAAGTATAAGAGTCTATATTGATATAAATACTGGAATAAAAAAAATAAAGGGGAGAGAAGAGATCAATATTCCATTCTGAAGAATTCCAAATAATATATATAAATATATTTCTTCCACCAGAATCTGGAACTTAATTTCCCTCCACCTGTCTGTAGGCTGGATTTAGTGACTTATTTTCAAAAAACAAAGTATAGAAAGGGAAAAATAGGAACTTTACAGTGGAGAAACCTGGCAAAAACTAACTTAACCAAGAGCTCAAGGTTAACATCTCTAGCAATAAGTCATGTTGATATCAGGTACCCTCTGATACAATGAGATGAGAAAGGCACTTAACCTCTTTGATATTCATCCCCTAAAAAACATAAACCCAATCTAACTAAGAGAAAAACACCAGACAGACTCAAATTGAAAGACATTCTACATAATACCTGACAAGTACTCTTCTGAACTGTTAAGGTCAGGAGAAACAAGGAAAAACTAAGACAATGTCACCAAGCAAAGGAGATTATGGAGACATGCAATGAAATGCAATGTGATAATCTGGATGGGATCCTGGAACAAAAAAAAAATTAGAGAAAATCTAATGAAACTGGAATAAAGTGTGGAGTTTAACAGCAGTGTACCAATATTATCTCTTATTTTTGTCAAATGAACCTTAGTTATGTAAGATGTTAATATTAGGAGCAACTAGGTAAGAAATATATGAAAACCCTCTTTACTATCTTTGCAACTCTTCTATAAATCTAAAAGTATTCCAAAATAAAAATTATTAAAAAGTTTATCATATAAGTATCTGCACATGTATCAAGGAGCTTACTCAAATCAGTGACAAGAGTTGGTAGTCTCAACATCGAAGCCTCAATGATGTAGTGGTTAGTGATGCAGTCTCTAAAGACAGAATGCTTGAGTTCTGCACCAGACTGGGCACCTTAACAGCTGTGTCACCTTGGAAAGCTTCATCTTTCACCGTCTCAGTTTCTCCACAGGTAATAAGGGATAATAATAGCACCTGTCCCATAGGATTGCTATGATAATTAAATGTGTTAATATATATAAATTATTTATTATAATATCTATTTCTATATCAAGCTCTCAATAAATCTAAGTCCCTATTATTATCTTAAAATTACATCACTTTAACACACAGTACTGACAGTATGCACCCTTGTTGGTACTTTACATCCATAGCTTTTTTGCTATTTTTCTCAAAGCCAAAGAAAATGGCTTTTCAGAGCCAAAGAAAATTGGTTTTCATAAAGGAAAAGTGTGCCAGAAATCAAGGTATACAGGCATTTGACCTCCTTGGGTGGGTGGGGTGGGGGTCCCCCCCAACTACTACTAGTAATATGGCTCATCTGTATGATGCTTGACTTTTTAAGGGATTTTCACATGCCTTACCTTGATTCATCCTCACAACACTTCCACAAGAAAAGGAAAACCAGATTGTATCTCTATCTTGTAAATGAGTAAAATGAGCCTCAATGAAATTAAATATCTTATCTCACAGCTGGTTAATAATAAAACTGAGTGATGTCTGGAAGTTCTCCTCAATGCCTCTCTACCCCTCTTCTGTGGCCCAAGTAGAATCTCTATCCATCAAGTCATCCAAAAGTTCCTCACTAACTCACATTAGGTGGACTTAACATGAGTGATTCTGAGCTTACATAGAATCCTCCAAATACATCAAAGAAAGAGACATGGATGGACTACAATCAATTGAACTCACTTTTTCCCTCACATGACAGTCACAGAAATGTTTCTATCTTCCTCTGCTCTGTATTTTCTTCCCTTCCTAGGGTTACAGTCTAATTCTCCCTAACTCCACAACCCCAACCTGCCTCCCTGGCTTTCAGATTCAGAAGTCCTAGTCACCAAATCTCAGTCATATAATGCCATGGGTACCCATGTGTCTGCTCTTAAACTCACTGAAACCTACCTTTTGAAATTGTCTTAGTCTGTTTGGGCTGCTATACCAAAATACCACAGACTGGATGGCTTATAAACAGCAGATATTTATTACTCACAGTTCTGGAGGCTGAAAGTCCAATATCAGGGTGCCAGCATGATTGGGTTCTGGTGAAGACCCTCTTCCAGGTTTCAGATGTCTGACTTCTCACTGTATCCTCACACAGTGGAAAGGACAAGCTAGCTCTCTGGGGTCTCTTTTACAAGGGCACTAATCCCAATCATGAAGGCTCCACCCTTATGACCTAATCACCTCACAAGAGCCCTATCTCCTAATATCATCATCTTGAGGGTTAGGATTTCATAAATTTTAGGGGCATACAAACATTCAGACCATAGCAGAAATGGTTTTTAAAAAGGAAACCGGTCACCCTACAAAGAATTCTTCCTATAGTGTAAAATAGTCCTTCACACATTACTTGGACATTACAAAATGAAATCAAAACATCAACTATGTTTTAACCTCTTTAGTAGTTTTAAGAAATGTGAGACTAAAATTTTCCAAGTTACTAGGGATCCGTTTGATTCCACAATAGGTAAATAAACCACCATTTACAAAGAGATTATATTCCAACAGCTCATTTATAAGGGACTTATTTGAAAATCTGATCATATTTTTCTATGGAGATTATTTCATAAACACTATCTCAATAGTAAGCCAACCTGAAAGGTAGATTTTATATAATGCACTGGAAGAATGTTTATAATAGAGAAAGCATGAATTCTTGAGTAAGAGAGACTTGGATTCAAATCTTGATTCCACCACTTAATAGTCAAGAGACATTGAGCACGATACTCAACCTCCCTGAATTTCACTTCCTTCATCTGTATGGGTGGAGTCCTAAAGCATACATCTTAAAAACAAGAATAAAAAGAAGATTAAATATATCTAAAAACTGTTGAATGATTATTTAGTGGCAGGCACTAAACTGAGGATATCCATTATCTTATTCCTTACACCAATCCAAAACAATAGTTGGGAAATGAAGTCTCATGGAGCTTCTATGAGGATTAAATGTAAAACACCTATCACATTACTAGGCACATTCCTTTTCGCTCTAAGTAAGAAGCACTTGTTATAAGAAGACTAAATTTAGTCTTCAAGATTGTGAACTCCATGAAGATAGGAATTGTGCCTATCTTGTTTACTGCTTATTCCCAGCCTCTGATTATACCACAGGAAAACATAAATTATTGAGTGAATGTACAAATTAACAAGTTAATTTTCAACAGAAGCAGCAGTCTTTCAAAAGTTTTGCTAAAATATCTAAAATGTTTTGTTTTGTTTTGTTGGTGAGGAAGATTGGCCCTGAGCTAACATCTGTTGCCAATCTTCCTCTTTTTGCTTGAGGAAGATTGTCGCTGAGCTAACATCTGTGCCAATCTTCCTCTATTTTGTATGTGGGATGCCACCACAGCATGGCTTGATGAGTGGTGTGTAGGTCCGCAGCCAGGATCCGAGCCTGCAAACCCTGGGCCACTGAAGTTGGCCAGGGGAACTTAACCACTATGTCACAGGGCTGGCCCCTAAAATGTTTTTTTGAATTCCTGGAAACACGAGGATTTCTGAGCAGCGTACAAATTTGAAGAAAAATATTTCATCCTCTGTGACTTGAGCTGACTTTTCTTTGTGTTTCTCTTTCTCCTTATCCTTTATGGTCTTTTTCACTCTCTGGGACTAACATTAAAATAAAAGTTTTCATTTTCATGATTTATGTCATTTGTTTCCATTTGCCTTGGATCTCAAGTCTAAATATTCCATATACCATTTAAAAGTAATTCCTTCTGTTTTTATTCCCACACCACACCACAGACTTCAGAATTATCTGGTGCCTACAATTCCTGAAATTTTCCATAGGACCATGAAACCATCAGCTTACTTCTCTTGCTGCATCTAAGTTAGGTACCACTTCTTTTTCAGCTGTATTGAAATATTGTTGACATATAACATAAGTAAGTTTGAGGTGTACAAGGTTATGATTTTATACATGTACATACTGCAAAATGATTACCACAAAGTTTAAACTCCATCCTCTCACATGATTACTGTTTGCATGTGTGTGTGTGTCTCTGTGGGTGTAGTGATAACATTTCAGCTCTACTCTCTTAAAACTTTGAAGCATATAATACAGTCCTGTTAATTATAGTCACCATGTTGTACATTAGATCTCCAGAACTTATAGTTGGGAAATCGTACCCTTTGATCAACATCTCCCCATTTCCCCCACCTTGCAGTCCCTGGCAACCACCATTCTACTCTCTATTTCAATGAGTTCGGATTTTTTAGATTTTACATATAAATGAGAACATACAGTATCTGTCTTTCTCTCTCTGACTTATTTCACTTAGTATGATGCTCTCAAGGTCCATCCATGTTGTCACAAATGGCAGGATTTCCTTCTTTTTCGTGCCTGAATAATATTCCATTGTATATATTATACCACATTTTCTTTATCCATTTATCTGTTGATAGACACTTGGGTTGTTTCCATGTCCTAGTTATTGTAAATAATGCTGCAATGAACATGGGAGTGCAGATATCTCTTCAAGATAGTGTTTTTGTTTCCTTAGGATATGTACCCAGAAGTGGAATTGCTGGATCATGTGGCAGTTCTATTTTTAATTTTTTGAAGAACCACCATACTGTTTTCCCTAGTGGCTTCACCAATTTACATTCTCACCAACAATGCACAAGGGTTCCTTTTTCTCCATAGCCTCACCAACACTTGTTGTCTTTTGTCTTTTTGACAATAGCCATTCGAACAGGTGTGAGGTGACATTTCATTGTGGTTTTGAACTGCATTTCCCTGATGATTAGTGATGGTGAGCACTTTTTCATGTACCTATTGGCCATTTGTATGTCTTCTTTGGAAAAATGTCTATTCAAGTCCTTTGCCTATTTTTTAATTGGATTGTTTGCTTTTTTGCTATTGAGTTGTATGTGTTAGTTACAGACCACTTGTACATCTGCTTTCTATCTTCCAAAATTAGGAACATCTCTTATCTACTGTCTTCTCCTCTCCCATTCTTTTTGTCCATATGTGTTTATATATTTATTAACCCTCTGTCGTTTTGATTGGGTTTCATGAAGAGCAAAGATAAATGTTTATGTTCAATCCAACATGTTAAACTGAGAGTCCATAACATCAATAATAGTTTTTCTCTAGTCCTTATTTCTGGGTTTAAGTAAGAAGCAGTCATTGTTTGAAGTATAAAACTGATAGGAAGAAATTTGTTATGCACAAACCTATATCCTATCTTCATTCACCTGCAGTTGCATCTAGAAAGGGATGTTCACAGAGTGCTATTCCAACAGATGCCCTTGGAGATCAATAGAGGGAGGAGAAAGTAAGGAAATTGACAAATGGGAGAATAAATATATCCTAAAACTTGTCCTAAATTTAAACTATGATTTAACAGGATCTAGTTCAAACCCTATGCAGTGAAGGAATATCCTTTAAAATAATCCTAATAAGGCTTGTCTTGTCTCTACTTGAACATTTCCAGTGAATAGAAGGTCACAACCCTACTAGACAACCCACTGCATTTTTGTAGCGTTTTCATTATTTAAATCTCTGGGTTAGTCTCTAGGATGGTAAGATGTTCAGCAAAGCCAAGCAGCAGAGCACTACCCTATCACATGAACATGCAGAATCTATTCTAGTGAGAATAGGGGCAGTAGCAGCAGCAACTACATCCAGGGTCCAGAGGCAGTGGTTCTAGCAGCAGCACCCAAGGTCCAGGGTGGTATTGCCAGGGGGCAAGGTTCCATGTCTGTATCCAATAGATCATTCGTTCTGCCAAATAACATTGACATTTGTTTCTGTCTGTGTAAGCCTACAAGCTTAAATCTCTAATTTTTTCCAGAAATTCCTTTTAAGGTCCTTTTAATAATCAGATAATATACAATATCCTTTTAATGAATTCCTTTTCTGTTTTAAGTTAGCTAGTGGGACTCTTCTTTGTGCAACCAAAAATCTCTGATTGATGAAAAGCATTATTTAACTTTTAAATAATAAATTTGATAAAAATAAAAACTGTTTAAACAAAAATGAAGTAACCCTTTGAAAATACTACTAAATAATGTTAGAAGCTAATAGCAACGTTGGAATCTTCACAAGAAGTCAGTTTCTCAATCTGAAAGAAGCAGAGTGGTCCTTTAAGTTTTTATTTTCTCAGAGCACTGTGCTTTATTTAGTAAATTTCTCCTTTGGAAATAGGGAGCATCAAAGAGGCCCACTGCCAGGAAGTGAGCAGTGTATTCCCTCCTCCTAATAACACTATGGTGGAAGTTGATTATTGTAGCCCAGCTGCTCAATGAGTAGAAAATGAGGATTGATGGCCTATTCAAATAGTTGAGGCTGAATTATGATTTGAGAGAGGAGCAAATATTTCTCCCAAGTACTCTTGGATTTTATTGAAATAATTAATGCTAGTTATATATCTCCAAAATAATATAAAAATATTAATAACAAAACTTCACGTACAGACATAGTAGAGCTTATTGGCAAAGTAAAAAGCCATCAAATCTCACTTCTGATTTTTTTCTGGGTCAATACATATGGTAAAAACATGAAATCACTAGGATTTATAAAGGCAGATTTGGCAGACTTGTTCTATTTACTGGGACTGTGAGCTATAAAATTGAATTTGGGGCCCTATCTCCAAGAAAAAGTTATTAGTTCTCAGAATAATGGTATGTTAGTGGATCAGACATAGATAAAAGATTTCCATTATGACTGTTTTTAGCTATGATTTACAGTGGCCTACATTGTTTTATAATGACTTTCAATTTTGAAAATGTACATCCACTGTTAGTTTTATAGATGTAGTCACAATTGATTGCAGGCCTGAGAGACTGATCCTTCTAACTCAGTAACAAAAAGAAAAAAAGTTAACGTACAATAAATAGGTATTCTAGATACCTTTACAAGTATGTCCCTTAGTAGTAGAATTTTAAGGGGGAAATAAGTGTAAAAATGTTTTGGTAATTGCTTAACCATTCATTATCTTTAATTAGAGTCTAGAGGAAACTGGTGAATAAAACTTTCTTGATATAGAGCTCTAGCCCTCTTATATATAGTACATGATTCTGAGATGATCTACTCATTCATACACAAGTGCAAAAGAAAATCTCATATACTCAATTCCTAATTAGCACTTGGTGTGGAAGCACCATTAAATAATGAATTTGACAAAAAGAAACCTACCAGGACATTAGCTCTTGATTTATTTCACTTGCATCTTTCTTTCCTAGCTCATAACAAGGCAGATTTGCCAATGATTTCAGCTAAAGCCTTGGGGCTACTCATGCATCTAGCTTGAAACCCATACTGCGATTTTCCTAACTCTGCTTACCAGTTCTCTCAACCTCTTCTCCTATAGCTCCTCCCTTACCCACATTTCAACGTAAGATCAATCTTTACTCAAAATTAGACCTGGTTAAAGCCAATGGATACATCCAGACCCCAAATCACATCCCGCCCCACCCTACCCCATCTTAGCCCAAACCTCTGCCTAGATTCTTTCTCCTTAATTTCTGGACAGTTGGCCTGACTCCTACTTGCATCCTTTCTTCTAGAATTGAAGCCCACCAAAACCACATCCTTTTTGGCTCAAGTAGCTAATACCTTTACCTAGCTCTTCTCAATTCCCTTGACTGAGATGAGATCCATATGCAGTACAGAGTCATTCTGAATCCTTTATCATTACTTAAGCATACTGATCAAGGAGATATAAGTGATTGAAGTGAGAGAACAAAATCAAATGGAACGCAATATTTTTTCATTATTATATAACAGCAATAATAAGCTACATGCATATGATGCTAAGCTTATTTGTCCTATTATTTTTATAAAACTATGGGAAGGAAAAACTAACATCTACTGAGTACCTATCATTTACCCACTCTGTGCCAGAGAGGTGAGGAGTATTAGCTCTTTTCCTTTCATTTTCAAATGAAAAACAAAACAATCACCAAAATATCCACAGCCCAGACATAATTTTCCAAGAAATCATATTTGGTAAAGTGCTAAGCTAGAATTTGAAGCAAGGTTTTGTGTAAGCCCAGCCATTATACAACCTAAAATGTTGGATACCACCTTCAAATAATGATTTTCTTATCTGATAATAGTAAGGCCTTTCTGGATATGTTCTAAAAGAACTAGCCACGGAAGTTCTAGAAAGTCATTATTACTGTATGGGAAAAGTTTGCTGTCCCTTTTGCTAATGAGAAACCTGATTTACAGAGAGGTAAACAATTTGACCTAAATCATACAATTAATTAATGGCAAATCCAAATTAGCAACCCAAATTTTCTGGTGATTTAATTCCATTACAGAATGTTTAGACAAAGGAGGCAGAAGGCATACGTTCAATTCATATATTTCATATGGTTTGAGAGTGAAAAGAAGCATTATTAGTAATTAGGCCAGAACAAGTGTAAACCAGACTGTCCCATGCAAACCAGGATCTCTGGTCACCCAACCTAACAAACAGAGGATATTTTAAAAGTGTTACTTCCTTTCCCCTTCAAGAACTAGATGTGGTCTCATTCTTATCTGGAATAGCAAGATTGGAGCATTGTCCATTAAAACTGCTTGACCAAATGTTAAAATTTGTTAAAATTAATATTTACTCATTTCCTAATGGAAAATGTCAGACAATGTCATAATAAATTATTTCCACAGGTGACATATTAAAGTGCTTATCCTCCTTTTTCTTCTTATATTAATGAGTCCCAAATTATTTGCTTTAGGGAAAACACCAGAAAAATAAACAAATAAAAATTTTCCTCATAATGTATAATGAGGAGCTTAACCAATGATATCTAAGTTCTCTACTAGTTTGATCTCTAAATATCCAGGTCTATGACTCTAAGAGTGTCTAACACTACACAAATAGAAACCAAAAGCAAGAAACAAAAGTAGTTCACCACACTGCATGTAATCAACTCTACTGAAGACTAGAAAATTCTAAATTATTGTGAAACCACCACACTACACTACACACACATTTCTTTTTATCTCATAATATTTTTGCCAAAACTGTAACTACAATATAAATAAATCGTGAGGCGACAGAAAGAGGGATTTAAGACATCAGCAATTTTGAGATGCCAAAAAATTGTCAAAAAAAAAGCCAACATTCTATGATTAAAAAAGAAAAAATAAATAAAAGATATTCTCAGATTTCTCAAGTGTTTGAGACAAAGGCTGAAAATAGCATAGAAGTGATTTTAAATTATTAGCATTAAATTGACTTTTATATGTCTTTTTTATAAAAAGTAAGACTTTTAAGGATTAATTAATTGATATTTTCCATATGTAATATGGCAAAGTTGACGTCTTCAGGTGCATTATCGAAGATGACACAGAGCTCTCAGAAAGTGGAAATCAAATGAAACCTCAGTCGCTAGAGCATTTTGGTGCTAAAATTTTTTTTAATGACACATAGGTAAAATTACTCATCACTTTTTGCTATCTTGCATAAACTCCTTAGATAGTTCTAAGACTAAGCCAACACATTTAAAAAATTAGTATACAATCTATAGTCAAAAAAGATGTTTATGAAATAATCTACTGGACAAATTATTTTCATACATACATGTTGTGATGAAAAAGTGGCTTGAGATCAAAACCATCTCTGCCTCTCAGTAGCACAAGCATATTGGGTAAGCCACCTAATTTTTCTGTAAATCAATATATTTATTTATAAATTTAAGAATATTAACCTACCCTAAACTACTGTCTTCTCAAGATTATTGTGAAGATTAAACATGACAAAATATTTTATAAACTATGAAGCAATATATCAGCAGAGCTATTACATTATTCTGTGCATGTCTTAATGGTCAATTAAAATAAATTATTTCCAAAAAAACAAGAATTTATTATCCAAATGACTTGGGTTGAGTTTGAGTGCATCTAGCCCAGCATCCTGCCATTAATTCTGAATCCTATAAACTGGCAGTGATGAAAAAACATAATCTACGAGAAAATCCATCTAGCAAGTTGGCCACTAACCAGGTATAAGGAAGTTGAAATTTAAAAAAAAAAACAATAAAAGTTGAGAATGTTGAGAGAAGTGTAAAATCAGGGAAAGGAAATGGGACAAGGTAAGTAAATCTAGAATGTTTGGGTGATTTACATTATACCGTCGTTGTATGTTTGCCCAGCAAGGATCTTTTTTTTTAACCAATGCTCGGGAAATTATTCACCCTTTAAAAAATTTGACTATACAATTCAATCTGCTTTGCAACCAGTAATGCTCAATGGTCTGACAGTTTTTTTAAGTATAAAAGGCATTTACAACTGAACTGCATTGATGTTCTTTCCCCTATTTCTTACACCACATCCAGCTAATTGCTCTTTAACATGCTAACAGAAGGATAAGCTGGTACATAATAATTCAGGCATGCACCGATCCCATAATGCCAGGAACTCAGAAGCAGCATGAGAAAACATCAGATTTTTGGCATGTGGGCTAGATGTTTAAATCTGCATAGATTCGAGCCAATTAGACTTGTCAGACTCCAATCCAGTTGAGAGTGACCCCTGATGGTGGAAAGACATGTGGGACAAGCCACAGAAAAGCTTGCAAATGTCAGAGAGGCCAAAAGGTGCCCCACTGGCCTCAAAACTATTAATTAGCAACCAGCAAAAGCACCACCAAAGAATCGCTGCCCCAGCACTCCTCCTCCAGAGGTTGCTGCTACTCGGCCTCATTATCATCTGGATGGAAAACAACACCCTTTCCTGGGAGCTCTCGGCAACACTCTTATTGATTAAGTTCCCACAGTGTTAAATCATTCTGTAGCTTTCACTCCAGTCTTCCCACCCATGAATAATAAAACCTTCAAAGGATTTACTGGGATGGAGAGGGAAGTGGGGGTACAAGGAGAGAAGGAACACTGCAACATACTGTTTATATAGTGCCCACAGTGTCAGCATAGATCAGATCCCAGGAAGGGTTTAAGAAACAACATCTAAAATGAAGTTAATCTGAATTTTCTTCTGTGCTTACTAAGGTACTATTTCCTAAAAACTAATAATAATAGAAAATAAAAATCATAACATATTGGTTATTTCTAAGTCATCTATGCCAAATAAAATCATGACACTACCACAGGTTTTTGGTGATCTTATTTGGTTTGAAGATCACAAATGTCTGAGAGACAGATGCCTGTGCCAATGTGCAGAGCAAAATATTCCAAGGAGGTAGAGACAAAAGCTAAAAGCCAGAGCCATAACTTGCATCTTACGAGAAAAATATGTGTGCAAATTTTCACTCTAAATAATTTATACTTATTCTTTTTTTTAGTTATAGAGTATTTCTATTTAAATACAGATGAAACTGAAATGAATGAAAGCAAAAAAATAGTTATTGTGATGCAATAGATTCACTATACATATTGTATAGTAGTGAAAGTCAGTTTGCTCATCTGTAAAATGGAGATTATAACTATCTTGCAGAGTAAATGTGGGATTAAATGAGAGCATCTTAAGAAATCCTTAATACATGCTTTACACATTAAGTAAGCAAAAAATATAGCTGCTATTGTCATTATCATTAGTGTTATGAAGCAAATAACCAGTAACTTGTTTGTTCTATAAAACAAGATGTTTCATCTGTTGGGTCTGCTTGAAGCAATACACCTACACTCCAAGTTATCTCCAATTTCCCACAGACAAACAATAAAATAAACATTGAGTGGATGTCCAAGATCTATACCCACTTGTGGTCTCTCGGCTAGCATCCCCTGACAAACTGCCTGACTCTGACTTCGTAAGACCACAGCTTCTGCCAAAACAGAGAGAGACTTACTCAAGGGAAAACAGAAGATCTAAATAGAACAGGCAGGAGATCTAAGTTGGACAAACTTGGCTGAGAGTTCGGCGTGATGTCCCATTTTTGGAAAGTGTGCTTGGGCCTTCTGAGCTAGGAACAAGTAAATTAGCTTGCCAGCTTTTAGATAGGAAAAAGTATTAATTTCACTCGATTATTTCATTATAGATAATAGCATGCCACAACCATGATGTGGCAACTAGAATGTCCAAGTCAGTGAAAAGACACAGTGATATTTTATGGATTTTATAGGAAGTTAAAGTCTACATTATGGTTACATAAGTGAGGTCATTTTTCAACATTTTTGACTCATCTCCGATGCGCCCTATGTCGCCTATGAAAAGCTTTGTGGTCTGAAAACCCATGGGGAAAGCAGAATGGGACAATTTAAACTTAGCAGGTTTAGAAATAAGTGATAGAGATAGAAAACAGGATTTAAGAGTTAAAAAGTGGAAATACAGTACACAGTTCTTAAGAGAGAATGCTTAGTGTAATATTTAGCAATATAAGATCAAAATGAAATCATTGAAAAAATAGTCTGAGCAGTAAAGGAGAGACAGACTTCTCTTAGAAAAGTACATGGGGATAAAGGAGACAACATTTCTATAAATAAGAACTTTGCAAACAAAGGTAGAATCAAATATAAAATGTCCTATGGGCACCCAATACTCTATCAATGCTCTATTTCTCCTATTGAACTTGTAATTGCTGCACATGTGACTACACAGAATGTTAGGTACAGGACAGCAATATCACCATGAAAAAAAATGGAAACAAAAATGCTCAACAACTTGAATTTGTGTTGATGAATTTTATATTTTCAAGAGAAAAGGTCATGTGGACTAAATCATATTGGAAGTCAATTTATGATTTACAGCCCTTGCTGAACAAGTTGAGGTGGTAAAATTATTTCTCAAGTGGAAATTTGTTAATATTATGCTAAAAATTTTTTTAATATTTAAGCTCAAACATTCACTAAAAAAGCACTCTTTGTAGAAATGTTGACTGACGACAGCAGGTAACTGGACAGAATTTACAGCTAAAGCACAAAAAAGATATTTTGCTATTATATTCTCAAATTATTAACAAATCAAACTACTTTGGCTCTCAGTCTACGTTTCGGCAGAAGACTCAAGTTTCTACTTGCCCAACCAATTCCACTGTTTTCATGAAAAAAAGCATAATAAGATTTTACCTCTAAACACAGTGGGATTGATTATACAAGAAGCTGCACGTGGAAGAAAATATCAAACTATATTCTAGGCTTCACTACACACCTCCTGCAATATTGAATACTTTCTAGTAATAGGTCTACATTCTCAGCCGCATATATGGAGATAACAGGGATGATTTTCATTGGGGAAAAGAATGCTCCCTGCTCCTCCCTCTGACCCTACCAATAGCCTCATTAATGCCAACAAGTCACAGTGGGAACAATTTGAAGACAAAACCCACCTAGCAAACACCCATCACTGAACTCAGCAGAGAAGAACTGAGCTCTATAATTTTATCTTTGCTATTATTTTCTTAATAAAAAAATTTAAAGTATGGAAATCCATGACAAGCAGTTGATGTAAGGGGAAAAAAACTTTAAACTACTTTACAGGTGCAGTGCTCTTTGACAGTTATGTATTAAAAAATAAATAACATTTTATTTAAGCCTAAAAGGTTAATGTGATAATTATATGGATAATAAAATACAAAAAGGAAAGAAGAAAGCCAGGCAAAATCAGCACCACGTTAGTGCACTCTACTCCAAAGAGGTGACTATGCCACATGATCTCCATTACATAGTGTCCAAATTCCTGAGACGTCAGTCTTGGAAAACACAGACACACACACCCTGTGATAGAGTGTCTGGCCATCACAGAATCAGCCAAAGAGATGGTGTGAGCCCAAACCCAGGAAAGCATATAAGAATCAACCTTTTGTAGATAAAATGCTGTTTCATTTCAGCTGGCACTTCCCTCTCCACACCAAACCACACACACACACACACACACACACACACACGCCAAGAAAAATTATCCTAAACAACATTCTGGGAGGCTTCTTTTCCCTAATACTGAGGCCTGGGCTGTTTCCTCAGAATCATGTTCTGCATCATCAGACTGAAACTCTTGCTGGGAAGGATGAGGATAGTGACAACTCCAACTGAGAGGCCATTCACGCCTCTCATAATTATAGAACAGGTTCGCAGTGGTTAGAGAATGGGTAGGGGACTGGGGGGTAAAGGAGAAAACCATTCGGTCACCAAAGCCATTCCTTGCCAAGGCTGAATACAGGGTCTTAACAGAAGTTCAAACACCTATATTTATCTATCACTTTAGTAAGGGCTGATTTGACAACTCATTTCATTAATTTAAATGCAATTTAAAAGAGCTGATCCCAAGTAAGTAATTATTTAACTAAGGCTTTAAAAATAATTACTATAGGGGGCTGGCCCCGTGGCACAAGCGGTTAAGTGTGCCCGCTCCACTGCTGGTGTTCGCCAGTTCAGATCCCGGGTGTGCACCAATGCACTGCTTGTCGAGTCATGCTATGGCGGTGTCGCATATAAAGTAGAGGAAGATGGGCACAGATGTTAGCTCAGGGCCAGTTTTCCTCAGAAAAAAGAGGAGGATTGGCATCAGATGTTAGCTCAGGGCTGATCTTCCTCACAAAAAAAAAAACTAATCACTATAGTTTTCTTTAAAATCAAATTCCCAATAATAGTTTCACAGTACAATAGAATGGTGTATTATAACAAAGCGTGGTTATACTTGTCCCTTATGATGAAAGGACAATTCTAACTAAAAAATCTTATATTCTTACTACTCCACTAAGAAACCATCAGTATATTTTGGCTCCTTCAAATAAACATTTTGGACTAGCAGAATAGAAATGACAAACTAATCATAGTCACATTCTTGGAATTCATCCTAGTAAATCCTGTCTCTAAACAAATGCCCATCAATTTGAACTAGAGGTGAAATACCCCTTCAAGTACCCCAAACTTTGCTATGTTCATACTACCACTGTATTTAAAAACTGCTTTCTTATTTTACCCATTTTGTTTATCAAGAGTGCTAAAATTTAGCTAAAATACTTCAGTACAAAATTACTACTATAAACTTTGTATATTAAATAATCAAAAGTATTTCTTGTAAAGGAAAATCAAAACCAGAAAAAAAGACTGATGCAAATCTCCTTTTATAACTTCTGATAGCCGGTTTTATTAAGAGACGATGAGTCAGAAGTCATTTGCCAAGTAAGTAAAAACAAGAGAGATGAAAGTCTCTACCAGCTGCTGTCATATTTTCCTGTTATATTTTACCTGAGGATCTAGGGTTTCATTTTTGCAACATTTTGGCAAGCATAGGTGTCCCTATTTAATTTCCATTGCAACTCACTGTGAAAGGTTTATGTAACAGTGATGGAATGGTGATCCCCCAACAGAAAAACATTATTTTTATTCTAGTTAATGAAAACTAGGTGGGGTTTTTTTATTTTTATTTTTTTAGTAATTTCATTCACTGTCACTAATGGTCTTATGATAATAATCATAGTATATAATCTGAGAAAAGTGCTGTTAAAGAAATTGCTAGTAAAGGACTGCAGCCTCTGTGGGAGGTAACTGTCGGAATTATCTTAAACCACTACCTGTCTTCAGCTACAATAGAAAAGGCCTTTAATCAAAATAATCCTTTTTCAAAAGAGGAACTTTTTTCCCACTGCAATTCACTCGTCTTAAAAGAGCACTATAGCTTTTGTGCATAACTTAATTCATTCTTCAAGACAAGTACAAAATTTGTCACTGACATTTAGTGCCAGCCATAGGCAATGGATAAAATGAACTAGTTAGCAATTTAACCTGTAAAAAAACAGAGTGGGATGAACAATTTTCTGCCATCAAAGCAAATGGCTAACATTTAGCGGGATTTTATTTTTATTTTTCAGCCCATCTCATCTTCAAGAAGAAAGAAGTCAGGCTAACATTTTTTCAGGGTCCTAAATCTTCCTCTCAGCCTATTCCTTTAATGGTTTCAAGTAAATGACTATCCAGAGGATAATTAGGCACTGTGCTGTCGCATCGTGTCAGGTCACAGCTGGATTTAGTCAGCATTAACCTTTGGGGAGAATTGGAATATCAGTATCATTTAAAATTAAAGACGTGTAAGCAGGCATTTCTGGAGATGTTAGAAAAGTAATTGTCTGTAAATTGTTTGACCTTGAGATTTAATCGCATGCACAACACACATTCTAGCAAGAGCCCTGGACTGTCTTCATTCTTTTACCTCCAAACCTCACTCCACAGGGCCCATTAGGCTACCTGTGGCTTTTTCAGTAAAATATTAAAGATTTTCGCCTTCGATTTAAAACAAAAGCTTTGAAGCATTGCTCAGTGTACTAAAATTTTAAAACGAACATGCTTATCAATCAGAATACCAATTTTACTATATATTTTTAAATGCACATGTACCATAGTTATATTTGAAGGCTAAGTTTAAATCTCATCCCCCCCTTCTTTTCTGCTAACAAGTTTGCATATTTTGCCTTATTCCCTTTTACCCTAATGAGACAGCTTACGCTTTCAAAGTCCCTCAAGCTAGGCAAATCTCTCCACCGTTTCCACTGTTAATAATGAAACTTCGTAATTATACAAATCCAAGGTGGCCAATCAGCTTTCCAGGCTGAGCCTTCGGGTACCTCATAAATTATTCATGTGACACTTGGGCCTGTGAACTCACTTGCTTATATTAGAAGCCTAATTAATATTTAATCACACGTGCAGAGGGCACTTGGAGCTGCACTGTCCCTGAAAGAAGGGTAAACATAAATGCGCGTATGCCTTCATGTAAATCTCATTCAGTATCAAAAGGAAGTGTCTACGGGCATGCGGAAGTGACCATGAAACACCCTGGGTGCCTTCTAGTTAGTGTGACTCACCCCCATTGAGACTACTACACACCAGGCACTGTGCAGGACCCTGAGAAGAGGAAGTTGAAATCCCTATCCCCAG
The DNA here is from genome assembly GCF_057802395.1 of Ceratotherium simum simum. NCBI lineage: Eukaryota > Metazoa > Chordata > Mammalia > Perissodactyla > Rhinocerotidae > Ceratotherium > Ceratotherium simum. The sequence continues at coordinate 21,240,406 of NC_141918.1, read as the reverse complement.
GGCACCCAAAATCCTTTCTGGTTTGAAACCAGGGGATTTCAAATTTCAAATATTGCCTTTTCAAATTCCAAACAAAAAAAATATTGAACATAGTTATCCAGCAGTCTAGAAAGGAATGATACATGTCCACATTCTCAAAGGACGTTTGGCCTTGGATAGTGTTCATTTTGTTTCTTCAGAAGCAACAGGACTGTTAAGCAACATACAGCATACCTCGGTAACCTTTTCTGAGATTTCACTATTTTTTTCTCAGGGGAAAGGGCTGGAAAAGTGAGTCAAACATTATACGGCTTGGCAGGCTTAAAGACAACTGCTATTTAGTGGAGTTATCCTATGCTGTACTAGGAAAAATAACATGTTCTTTCAAAGGGTGATGGGAGAAACAGACAGACCCATAGCCAGTTATAGCACACCAGAAGTCTGTGAGACGATGAAAGAAACAGTCACTGAGAAAGAAGCATGAGCTGGGTCCACAGGCATGACTATTGGATAGAACCAGCACTGCCACACTGTGGGAATCTATACTCCCAGGTTACATAGCTTTAAAAGTACAGCCAGTGGCATTGTTTCTAAAGATCTCTTCTGTCTTTGATGACATCTCCATTCCGCCAGAAATGATTCTATTGCTTTCCCCTGAAGCTCCTATGCCACAATCATCACTGTTGGCAACTCCACATTAAGAGTATCAATGAGGACATAAAGTTTATAGTTCTTTGGGCAATTATATTAGTAGCTCCAACATCTCATGAAGTGATTGTGCTGGGACATTTTAGCAGTTAAGTTAAATGATGTGATGGTGAGCCTTTTACCAAATGCAAAAATGGCAGAGTGACAGGGCTGCTATTTAGGGAGATAACTAACAAAACGCTTTATATTAATCCTAGGATGTGATATCATTGGCCTCCCTGTTATTTTCTTTTACAACATAAATTAGGATGTGCCCAAATGTGGTCTTGGTCAGAGTTAGCATAGTTAGTAGGAATAAAGTTTCCATGTGTCTAATTAGGACTCCTACTAAGCTTGCTCTTCTTCCTGGTCAATAGTAAACACTCTTACAGATCTGAGGAGCATCTATCATGAAATCCTGTTGCCTTCACCCCGGGTCATCTCAAATACCCCACCTAATCTAGGCTTCCAAACGCACTCACTGCTGAGGATCCCTTTTTTCTGGGTTGCACGGGGTCCTGATTGATTCTAATTTTTTATCAATACCTTGCCCTATAAATAGGTATAGAAATTGTACATGGGTATAAACCATATAGACTTATGAGGAGTATGCCTTAAATATAATAAGACAACTATTGATTTCTAAAAGATAATGAATTTGGAGTCCATAAGATCTGAGTTCAAATTTCAGCTCTCTTTATTGATGTGTGGCTTTGGGCAAGATATACAGGCTCATCAAATCTCAGCTTTGTTATCTATATATACAATGAGTTTGCTAACACCTACATAATAGATCAAGATAATGTATGTAAAGCATTCATTAAAATGCCCAGCATGCAAAAGGTGCTCAAAAATGCTAGATTATATATAGTTATCAGAACTTGCAATTCATTCATTGATTCAGTCATTCATTCCTTCTTTGCTAGTTGGAATAGGTTATTATACAAGACAACTAGAAACCACAGTACCTATTTATCTTTAAGAGAAGGAGGGATTACCTCTCGGGATCTGCCTTCAGCAAGATCCTGACCACACCCATTGCCTTTAAGAGTTGTGCTACGATTGGGTTATTATCAGCTAATGTAAAAAGAAGAGGAGGCATGGCCCAATGTCTCTATACTACTTTAGAAAATCACTTCAGACCATCCACAGCCCCAGATTCTGAGCAAATCTTGTTCTTCAAAAGTCAATAGTCACAACTGACAATCAGTAGGAATTGTAACTCTGAGAAGTTCAGTTTGAACTTTTAGGTTAACTAGGCTAAATCATGGTCTATGGTGTGCTAGAACTCAGGGCAAGGTTTTTCTGGAGGTTAAGAGGAGTAAAAGTAATGTAGGTAGACCACATGTAAGTATACTTCCTGTACTCCAGATCCGCTTTTGGCAAAACTTTGAGAAGTGGGAAGGATGTACAGCTAAGCAATCCTGGGTAGGCCACCAACTCTGGGCTATGGACTTAATTGAAAGTCTAATTTATACAGTAGAGTTGAGAGCCGAGACTGTTCAAATACTTTCTGCCTCAGTGAGGACTGCCTCTGAAAGGGGGACAGTATGAGCTTGCAGGTGGCGGCGAGAGGTGGGAGGAGTGTAGAAAACAGTAGACTCAACTTTGAATAGCTACAGATGGTAGGGAGAGCAAAGGCAGAATAATTGAGGGGTGGACTCTAAAGAACATTCCCATCAATTTAACAATACTCAAATAATTAAAAAAAAATAGATACCCACAATTAGGCATCCCTCTAACACATCCCTGTGAAGGGACTATATTTAGCAAATGAGTGAAATTATCCAAACTGCCACTGCATGGCAGACTGGCATCAGGTGTCCCATACTTGATAGGCATAAAGCCTAAAATTCCTAGTCAAAATTAAATTTTACTTCCATGTCACCTGTAGTATTATCTTCAACTCTATAAAGACAATCCTTATGACTTCTCTCAGGCATTATATGTAGTTGTTGATATTCTATTTCCCACTCTGTTCCATAAACCCTGGATCAGCATTCGTCAAAGATTGGTCCAGGGACAACGTGCATGAGATTCACCAGAGGCTAGCAGCCTGAAGCTTATGTCATTTGGTGAGCTTATTTTAGGGAAAAGAATACAAGATTGTGAATCAAAGTTATATACAAATGTGAATATTTATTTAGCACAAGAAAAGAAATCACAACAAATTACTGGAGCCTTGAAAATTGAGGTTACTTTAGGAAATTTACCAACATTGCTTGTATAGAAATGGATCTTGGTAGAAACCTGGCTCCCCACTCTCCACTCATAATATAACTCCCAGCAACTTCCAGAATTCACAGAGCCAGTGAGAGGCCCTGCCACTTAAGCCCTGTTAACTTCAGAGTGAATTTGCCTCTGCCTGAGATACTTGTTAAAAATGGAGATGCCCAGACCTTACCTCAATCACTGAATCAGAACTTGTGCACGTGGACTTAAGAATCTCCATGTTCGCACATGCAACTCTGAGGACCACTGCCCTAGATGATCATAAAGTACCTGAGGACAAGAATCATGTCTTCTTCACCCATGTTGTTCTCCTTGCATATGCAAGTTTCCTTTGCACATTCCTAGCTCACAGCAAGTGTTCAATAAATAAGCTGAATTACAAAGATAACTGTTGATGTGTTTACTATCCTACAATATCCTTGAAGGCAGGCACTAGCTATGTATCTCTTTGAATCACTTCAGCAGTTAGAATCATGTTCTGCACATATTAGGCCTTCAAGAAACAGTGGAACGGACTGCAGTAAAAGCATGAAATTTAGAAAACTACTGACTTGTAGAAAGAAAGATTTGGGTATTAATAAGAAATGATATCACTCTGTTGGAAGAAAAAAAAGGATTGCCTAAGCACAAACAGGGTTGAAAATCTCAAGCTGTGTGTGGGTATATACACATCTCTTAGCTTTCCTGTATTTATGGACACTATCAATGACAACATTTAAGAGATTGTATGTGGGTAATGAGGAACATACACATACCTGTCGTACAGCTCAAAGATCACAAATCTCCCAAGCTGTGCAGGAAGCAGGGCAGTCCTGTAAAGAGCAAAGTGGGCTGCCAGGACCTGGAGAGCAGCAGCTCCTCTGCTCCTCCCAGTGGTAACCATGTGGGAATCAGCCCAAGGGGGCCAGATTTTTCCAGAGAAGGTGAAAATCCAAATCACCATGAGAAATCTCTTAATTTTTAAATGCCATTGAGAACTAATGCAGAATTTTAAAAGGCATTAAGTTGACAAACAAAATCTGTCTGCAGGCCATCAAGATAAAATCTCTAAAACAGAGTATTCAGAGACAATACTGAAGTTGAAACAAATATCCATGTTACGGCCTCTTAGTGTGATAGCTCCCCAATCCAACTGTGGCCTTATCAATAATACTCTTTATATATCCATCTTTGAGCACAGTGCCTTTCAGGAATATTTGATTCACTATGGAATCCCCAGCACCCAGTACTCTGCCTGGCATATAGGTGAAGCACAATACATGATTGTTGAACGAATGAATGGAGCAGCCTCCATTAACCTCATAAATGATATTCAAAACCATATTGGGGCCGGCCCAGTGGTGTAGTGGTTAGGTGCACGTGCTCTGCTTCAGTGGCCCAGGGTTCGCAGGTTTGGATCCCCAGCACGCACCAATGCACCGCTTGTCAAGCCATGCTGTGGCAGCGTCCAATATAAAGTAGAGGAAGGTGGGCACAGATGTTAGCCCAGAGTCAATCTTCCTCAGCAAAAAGAGGAGGATTGGCATAGAATGTTAGCTCAGGGCTAATCTTCCTCACAAAAAAAAAAAAAAAACCCATATTAATGGGTGAACAAGGCAAGCCAAAAAATATATACATACAATATGTTATCATTAATTCAAGCTTAAAATATTTAACACAATATTAAATATAGTCTATGGATTCATATGTATGTAGGAAAAAACATAAAGATATGCACAGAAATGATCAAGACAAATTTAGAATAGTAATTACCTCTCATGAAAAGGGTATCAGGATTATTGAGGCATGCATAGAATACTTTAACTATATTTTTAATTTTTCTTAAGTTGGATAATTGGTACATGGTGTCAATTATATTCTTGTTAACCTTTTAAATTACTGAGATACTTCATAACAATTACTTAAATAAACTTTTATTTTGGAATAATTTTAGATTTACAGAAAAGTTGCAAAGATACTACAGAGAGTTTCCATACACCCTTCACCCAGTTTTCCCCATCTTAGATTAGCTAACATCTTAGATTAGTATGATACATTTGTTAAAACAAAGAAGCTGGCATTGGTACACTACTACTATCAGATTTTTTTGTCTTTCACCAGTTTTTCCACTAATGACTTATTTCTGCTCCAGGATCCAATCCAGGGACCACATTGTATTTAGTTGTTATGTCTCCCCAATCTCTTCTGTTCTTTGACAGTTTCTCAGTCTTTTCTTGTTTTTCAAGACCTTGACAGTCTAAAGCAGTACTGGCCAAAGATCCTGAAATGGCTCCTATTTTGGCCTTTTCTGTTGTTTTTCTCATGATTAGATTAGGGTTACAGATTTGGGGGAAGGAAACAACAGAAGTGAAGTGCGCTTCTCATCACATCACATCAGGGATCTGTGTTATCCACACGACAACATTGTTGATGTTAACCGTTATCATTTGGTTAAGAGAGTGCTTGCCAGGATTCCCCACTGTAAGGTTAACTCTTTTCCCTTTCCTTACTCTAAGGAATTGAGTCACTAAGTCTAGCTCACTTTCAAGGGAAAAGCGTGTGGGAGGAAAAGATGGGCAGAATTGAGCTCCACCTCCGATAGATGGGGGTATCTACATATAGGTAATAATTTTTTGAAAAAGAAAATTGAGTGTAGCATAAAAAGAGATCAGGAGACACAAAGAGTGAGAAGAATTATATGCCCAGAAACATCCAAGGCTTCTCCGTGACCTGTGGAGAAAATAGTATAGTTATCTCCTATTCTTAGGATAAATACATGTGCATATTCAAAATGTCAAAACAGTCTCTTCTGTGAGTTATTTCTTCTTTTAATTGTTCAATGAGTTACCAAATTTTCTAACAGGTAACCATTCTCTAAGCCTAGATACTAATACCTGCTTTAATAGAAATGTAATAGTGGTTCTATTTAAAGGAAAATTTTCCCCACAAGCATTTGACTACCTATTGTATTCAAGAGAATCGACTGGCACTGTGAAAAATTTCTTTTAAAATATGCACAATGTTTAGTACCTGCCCAACACGGAGGCTACAATCTGCTATAGGGGGAGGGGGTGAGGTAATTTGAAGACAAGTGCCCATGTAACAATAGCACAAGTCACACTGTGTTTATTGCCATGAGAGAAATACTAATTCAGAGGTATATGAATTTGGAAGAGGAAAACATGGAATCCAGCTGAGAGGTATCTTGTGAGGCTGTGCTCACTGTGTATCATCTGTAGAAAATTCTCCTTGTCTCTTTTCAGAGAGGCACAGAATCTGAGATCTGGAGTTTTGATCAATTCAAGTGCTAGGTTCTACAATAGAAGATACTTATAAGGAACAAAACCAGCACTGCTGTAAACTCAACCAATGCAAGAGCGGGGAGAGAGTATAAAACTAAAAAATTACGCCGAAGAAAGAGACAAAGATTAAAATCTTCACTGCATCAGTCTACTGCTCAAAAAACACTGGAATGACTCCTATTTGTTAATCTATCAATTCTCTCCTCAGCTCTGTGCCAACTTGTGTTATTATACTTCTCCAGCCTCATTTCTTACCAGTTTCAACATAGCCCAACTGCTTCTACTAATCCAACTGCTCGTTCTACTTTGCTCACAGTTTCCAAAATGGAGCCCCCAAGCCCTGTATACTAGCCAGGATTCTTTTCATTACAAACAATTCACACCCAATTCAGATAAAGTCAATCAAAAAAAAAGAAGAAGAAATGAGGAGGGTGTGGTAATTTGCTCACATAACTGAAAATTCAGGGCAAGCTCAGTGGCTCTGACTATTGGCTCTGACTTTCTCTCTGGATGCTTCATTCTCAGACAGGCTCTCCCTTTATGGTGGTCCCTGGCTGCTAAAGGTGCCCATCCTCACAGCCTAGCAACCTCAGCAGAAAGAGATCTTTTTCCCAACTAATTCCAATCAAGCCCCAGGATTGAATCTCAGTGGACCGATGAGTCACATGCCCATATTTGAACCAATCATTGTGGTCAGGGGAGGAATATGCTAATTTGCTAGGCCTACACCATCAGGACTGAAAGATGGGGGAGTGGTAGTACCCCAGAGTCAAATAAACATTCTGTGATCATAAGAAGGCAGAACGAGTACTCAGTGGGCAAAAACAATTGTGTCTACCTTATTCTATCTGTGTCATTTCCCCAAATAGAATTCACACATTTTTCTCATTTATGTTCTTGGACAACTCATATGTTTGCTGTTCCCCATGTTGCTTCCTCATGAAATTTGTCACCTGCTCTGCTGCTTGAAAAACCTTTACTTATCTTTCAATAGTTTATGTGACTCCTCTTTTGTTAAGCCTTCCATTAATGCTGCAATTACGTAAATGCTCTATGATCTCATAGATCATATGTTCCTCTATTTGTTATTTATTCCATTCCATCATATTAAGGTAATTTGTATAATATAAATTCTTTGAGAGCAGAAAAGGTGCCATATTCCTCTTTGCTTTACTTGTCCCAAAACAAAGTATCATATGCAAAGGATTCATTTGATAAACATTTAGTGAGTTAGAGACATACAAATTCTTTCTGCCTCAAACCTCTTCCCCTATGATTTTTTTATCACTTTGATCAGCCATTTATTCTGAATTTCTCTCCACATTTATATATGCTTTTGGTGCTGTTGGCTCTGCCAGGCTCTAAGTTTCACAGAATCTACTTGATCCTCACCAATGGGTTCAGCTTTGTCCCAGTCCCTAGGGACTATAGGTCTATGTGGAGTTGAGATGGAGGAATTTAGAGCAATCTAACCAAACACCTAGAGAATTGTATTAACTAATCTAGTTCATCTTCTGTCCAAGTTTCTGCCTTGGTGACCTATGTGGCACTCATGTCCTCCAGAACTGACTCTGTATATAATCTATGGAATAAGGGGCTGGCATGTATAATAAACAGAGCAAGATTTTAGAGTCAAAAGACTTATGACCTCAAATAAATTACTTCATCTGAGTCTTGTTTGTTCATCTGTGAAAGAGGGATTTTTAAAATGCTTAATTTCACAGAGTTTTCACAAGTCTAAAATAGAATAACAAATATAAACAGCCTGGGTAACATCTGATATAGGGAATGTAACAAATGTTACCAGTCTGTGCTAAAGGTCAATGGACCAGCTAACCTGCCTCCTCTTTTCCTCTGTGAAATCTCCCCATCAAGGAATCTTGCAGAGATGTGCTCACTTGCATGGCTCAAAATCATATTAGATAACTAAAAATTTAGTTGCTGTAATCCAAGAACTTTCTGGAAATCCCAATGGAATGAGATTTCTTCTGTGGAATCCAAGCCCCACTATAAGTCTATTCCCTAAACTGATTGAGCCTATGTCTTCCTTCATTACCCTAAAATCCTAACTAGCCAAGTCCCTAGAATTTTATAAAGATGGCCCTGTTTTATCCTCAAGTCCCAAAGCCTTCATAACTGCTTTTTCTAAGACCCAGAGCCTGGGATTCACATCTTGCTCAGACCCATGCCTTGCTCAGTTCATAAACAGAACAATATAGGCTACAACCAATACCAAGTTCCATAACCAGGACTCACATGAACAGATGCAAATAAGAAATCAGGGCCGGCCCCGTGGCTTAGTGGTTAAGTGAGCGCGCTCCACTGCTGGCGACCCGGGTTCGGATCCCGGGCTCGCACCGACGCGCTGCTTCTCTGGCCATGCTGAGGCCGTGTCCCACATACAGCAACTAGAAGGATGTGCAGCTATGACACACAGCTATCTACTGGGGCTTTGGGGGGAAAAAATAAAAATAATAAAAAAAAAGAAATCAGAGACTTTTCTAAATATTCTTGGGGTAAATGTTAGGGTGTTAATGAAACAGGGGGGAAAAGGCATGAAACCATCATTTAATGATTGTTTTACTTCTCATGGTAAAAAAATACAGAACACAAAAAGCCTATTGCCTATTGCTCCCAGAAAAAAAGATACTCCCGTCCAAAGAGTACAATATGCAAAGGGGGATAAAAGGGTAACTTTACAGTGGAGAAACATGACAAACACTGCCTCAGCCAGCTGATGAAGGTTATTATCAGTGATGATGTCATTTTGATAGCATATACCATGTGTGATGAGAATGATCTTTTTACTTACTTTTGTGGTCTTAGTCTCAAAAACCCATAACCCCACCCCCACACCCTAGCCGGCCCAGTGGCATAGAGGTTAAGTTTGCATGCTCCACTTTGGTGGCCCAGGGTTTGCAGGTTCGAATGCTGGGCACTGACCCACACACCACTCATCAAGCCATGCTGTGGCAGCATCCCACATACAAAATAGAGGAAAATGGGCACAGATGCTAGCTCAGAGCCAATCTTCCTCAGCAAAAAGAGGAGGATTGGCAACAGATGTTAGCTCAGGGCCAATCTTTCTCAAAAAAAAAAAAAAAAAACAACCCATAACCCCAGTCTAATCATGAGAAAAACATCAGACAAACTCCAATGGAGGGACATTCTACAAAATACCTAACCAGTACAACTCAAAATTTCAAGGTCATCAAAAACAAAGGAAAGTCTCAGAAACTGTCACAGCTTAGAAAAGCCTAAGGACACATACAACTAAATGTAATGTGGTATCCTAGATGGGATCCTGGAAGAGAAAAAGTACATTAGATAAAAACTAACAAAATTGGATAATGTATGAAGTTTAGTTAATGCACCAATATATTGGTTCTTTTGTCATGACAAATGTACCATACTAATGTAAAATGGTAACAATACGGGAAACTGAGTGTAGGGTATACGGGAACTCTCTGTACGATCTTCACAACTTTTCTGCAAATCTAAAATTATTATAAAATAAGGAGTATATTTTTTTTAATCTGCCCACTGAATTTTAAGAAAAGTAGATAAAAAGAAATTCTTATCTAGACAGTTGCAGTAAAAGCATAGAAAAATTCCAATGGTATTTTTCAAATAAATAGAAAAAAGAATCCTAAAATTTGTATGGAACCACAAAAAATCCCAAATAGCCAAAGCTATCTTGAGTAAGAAGAACAAAGCTAGAGACATCACACTCCCTGATTTCAAACTATATTGCAAAGCTATAGTAATTAAAACAGTATGGTATTAGCATAAAAACAGACACATAGATCAATGGAACAGAATAGAGAGCCCAGAAATAAATCCATACATATATGGTCAATTAATTTACGACAAAGGAACCACGAATATACTATGGGGAAAAGAGAGTCTCTTCAAGAAATGGTGTCAGGAAAACTAGACAGCCATGTGCAAAAGAATAAAACTCAACCACTATCTTACACCATACACAAAAATTAACCCTAAATGGATTAAAGACTTGAAGATAAGACCTAAAACTATAAAGCTCCTAGAAGAAAATATAGGCATTAAGGTCCTTGACATAGGTCTTGGCAATGATTTTTTGAATCTGACACCAAAAGCAAAAATAAAGAAGTAGAACTACATCATACTAAAAAGCTTCTGCATAGCAAAGGAAATCATCAACAAAATGAAAAGACAATCTACTGAATGGGAGAAAATATTTGCAAATCATATATCTGATAAGGGGCTAATATACAAAACATAAATAACTCATACAACTCAATAGTAAAAAAGACAAACAATTTGACTGAAAATGGGCAGAAGATCTGAATAGACAGTTTTCCAAAGAAAACATACAGATGGCCAACAGGTACATGAAAAGATGTTCAACATCATTAATCATCAGGGAAATGCAAATCAAGACCATAATGAGATATCACCTCACACCTGTTAGAATGGCTGTTATCAAAAAGACAAGAAATAACAAGTGTTGGAGAGGACGTGGAGAAAAGGGACCCCCCGTGCATTGCTGGTGGGAATGTAAATTGGTGCAGCCACTATAACAAATAGTATGGAGTATTAAAAAAATATTAAAAATATATTAAAAACAGTAATAAAAATACTTTAAAAAGTTAAAAATAGAACTACTATATGATCCAGCAATTTTACTTCTGGGTATTTATCCAAAGAAAACTAAAACACTAATTTGAAAGGATGTATGCACCCCCATGTTCAGCAGCATTATTTACAATAGCCAAGATATGGAAACAATCTTAAGTGTCTGCCAATGGATGAATGGATAAAGAAATTGTAGTATATACATACAATGGAATATCATTCAGCCATAAAAGAGAATGAAATCTTTCCATTTGTGACAACATGGATGGACCTTGAGGGCATTACACTAAGGAAAATAAGTCAGACAGGGAAAGACAAAAACTATACGATCTATCTTATATGAGGAACCTAAGGAAAAAAAAAAAAAAAAAAACCCAAGCTCATAGATATAGAGAACAGACTGGCGTTTGCCAGAGGCAGGGAGTGGGGAGGGAAAGAAAGGGTGAAGGAGGTCAAAAGGTAAAAAGAAAAGAAAGCAGATAAATGAAAAGAATAAAACAAAAAAAAAAACACACACAGACAAAAATATAAGGAAAAGATCTTAAAAGCATCTGGAGAAAAGAGAAGGATAAATTAAAAGAAGATCAGCTTACTTCTAATCACCACAATGAAAGCCAGAAAACAGTAGATAATATTTTCAAAGTGCTCAGAGAAAATAACTTCAATTTAGGATTATATATTCAGAAAAATTTTCTTTTAAAAAAAGCAAAATAAAGACATTTTTAGAGAAACTAAGATGAGAGAGTTTACCATCTACAGATCCATACTAAAGGAAATTGTAAAGGATAATCATGAGGCAGAAGAAAAATAAATGCAGATAGAAGATCTGAGATGCAAGAAGGAATGACAAGCAAAGAAAATTTAAATATGGACCAATAGAAAAATTAATGACTACCAAAAACAATAATAAAGATACCTAATTTTCACTGTCAAAAAAAATTTGAATTAAAATGTAAATAATGGAGGAGAAAGGAGTAACTATAGTAAATTTTTCTAAGGTCCTTTGGGTATTACATGAAGAAGGCAAAGATATTGTTTAAATTTACACTTAAGTTATATATCTATATCCATATTACCAGGACAATCTTAAAATAATAGAAATAGAATTTGACTTCCAAACTAGTCAAAGAGGAAATTTTAAATGAGAAAAAAAAATTTAGTTATTCAAAAGGAAAGCAAGAAAAAAAAGGAACAAAAAGAAGCATAGAGAAAGCAGAATAAATAGATAACATAAAATAAACGGTAAAAGTGAATTGCAATGTATCAGTTATTATTAAAGTAATTAATAAACTCTGGATAAAAGAGAAAAATATTCAGATTGGATCAAAAACAAAAACAAAATCTAGCTGTACCAACTTCTCAAGAGACACTAAACATAAAGTCATGAAAAAGTTTAAAGTATAATGGACAAACATAATAGTGTTTTGGGAGTCCCCAAGATTCACTTGAAGGACTCACAGGACTCATGTAGTCATACTCATGGCTATGATTTATTACACTGAAAGGATACAAAACAAAATCAGCAAAGGGAAATCCAGAGAACACTAGGCACAAGCTTCCCAGAGTCCTCTCCTACTGGAGTCACACAGGATGTGCTTAATTCCCAAAGCAATTTGTGAAACAGCATTTGTGAAATGTTGTCTACTAGGGAAACTTATTAGAGACTCAGTGCCCAGAGATTTAATTGGGGGCTGATCATGGTCAAGATTCTCAAAATTGATCCATAGATTCAATAAAATCCCAAACAAAATCTACATAAATTTTTTCATTGAATTTGACAATCTGATTCTAAAATTCATGCAGAATATCAAAGGGCCAAGAATAACCTAAATATTCCAGAAAAACAAGAACAATGTCAGGGAAATAGTTTTACCAGTTACATAGAATTAGTTAAAACCTATAGCAACTAAGACTGAGTGGTATTGGCACAGAGACAGACAAATTAACCAATGATGGATCAGAATAGAGAGCCTGGAAAGAGTCCCAACATATAAGGAACTGTGATTTGGGATAGAGTTGGTGTCACAGGATGATCCCTTAAATAAATGGTGCTGGAATAGTTGGTATTCCATATGAAATGAAAAAAAAAAACGGAATTTAATTATTACCCCCACTACACACAAAAATCAATTCTAAATGGATTAAATACTTGAATGTAGAAGACACTTTAAACTTTAAAACATTTAAAATAAAATATAGGAGAATATCTGTGAGATCTCAGAGTTGTGAAGGATATTTTATACAATACGTAAAAAGTACAAAAAAGAAAAGTTAATTCTCCAGTAAAATCAAGAATTATTATTCATCAAAAAATACTGAAGAAAGACAGTTAAGCAACAATAAATGGGAAATACTTGCAGAATATTTAACTAATAAAATACTATTATCTGAGGGGGAAAATCTCCTTTGAATAAATTTAAAACCATCTTAAAATCCCATACAAAAATTTGCAAAGCCACAAACAGGAATGTAACAGAAAAATAAGTACTAATGAAAATTATCTGGCAAATGTAACTTAAAATAATGCAATATTATTTTACACACATCAGATTGGAAAAAAAAGTACTAGACTAACAATACCAAGCTTTCATGAGGTTATTTATTTATAGGTAGTTTCATATGCTGCTGGAGGATGCAACTGCTCTGGAAAATTATTGGTATTACCTAGTAAAGTTGAAGATATACAGTACATTCCTTATGACCCAAAATCCAGTCCCAGTGAAATATTTCAACAATCGCATCTTGAAACATGCACATGAATGTTCATAGCAGCACTGTTAATATAGCCCCCCAAAAAATCTGTCTATAGTTAAATGTATGAATAATAAATTTGGTATATCCATGCAATGAAATACTATACAGCAGAGAAAATGAATAAAGTACAGCTATATATATCAATATGGATATATCATATATCCATATGTATGATATACATATATATGTATATCATATATATATCATGTATATCAATATATCAAATCACAATGTTAGGTGAAAAGAACATGTCACATAAGAACATACAGAGTGTAATTCCATTTACAAAGAACAAAGCAAAGTTATATACCATTAGAGGCATATACGTACGTTAATACCATAAATAAAAGCAAAGGAATAATTAGTTACCTCTCGGGGAGAAGGAATAAAGATAGATCATGGAGACATGCAGCAGAGCTTCAAATTATGCAATGTTTTAATGTTCTGGGAGCAGTGGAGAAACTACTGTGGTGCCTTGGAAGAACAGCAAAAACAACTGAGTGACTGAAAGCCTCTGATCACAGAAGAGTGACTGGGAATAAAGTCAGAGAGGGAAGGCGATGGTCATGCAAAGCCTTGTGAGCCAATGGGAGGGTTAGGATGTTATTCTGAGTATAAAGAGAAGCTTCTGGAAGTTCTGAGTTGGGAGTAGTGTGATTTGATGTTTGTTTGTTTTGTTTGTTTGTTTGTTTGTTTTTGTGAGGAAGACCAGCCCTGAGCTAACATCCGTGCTAATCATCCTCTTTTTGCTGAGGAAGACCAGCCCTGAGCTAACATCTATTGCCAATCCTCCTCCTTTTTCCCCCCAAAGCCCCAGTAGATAGTTGTATGTCATGGCTGCACATCCTTCTAGTTGCTGTATGTGGGACGCGGCCTCAGCATGGTGGGAGAAGCGGTGCGTCAGTGCGTGCCCGGATCCGAACCCAGGCTGCCAGTAGCGGAGCACGCACACTTATCCGCTAAGCCACGGGCCGGCCCTTGATGTTTGTTTTTAAAAACGCACTCTGGCTGTATGTGAAATATAACTGCGTGGGAGCAAGAGTGGACTCTCGAGGCCAGTTAGGATACTATTTCAGTAATACAGGCAGGACATAAAGGTGTCTTGAACAAGAGTGGTAGTGGAGATAGTGAAAGTAACCAAATTGGGGGATTCATTTGAAGGTAGAAGACTTGCTGATTGTAGGGTATGTGCCAAGGTTGAAAACTCAGATTCACAGTCTATCTTTGGGGTTTTAAGCAAAGCAACTGAATGAATGGGGGTGCCGTTTATTGATACGGAGAAGACTAGAGGAAGAGCAAGTCTGGGAATGGGTGGAAATCAGGAATTCTATTCATGAAATGCTACCCTGAGATGCCTATCAGACAATCCAATGGAGATGTTACGTACGCAGTGAGATATATGAGTCTGGACCTCAGAGGAGAGGTCAGGACATAGGCCACATTTCACTGATTCTATGATACACCTTTTTTTTCATACTTTAATATCGTTATATTGGAACATGTCTTACAATCAATGTTGTCTTACAGTGAGAATTGGAACTTTTTTTTTCTTTCTTAGTAGTATGTAAAATAATAGTGCATCGTATAATCAATAGGATCTTAGATTCTTTGAATTATAGAACATTTGGGAGACATCAGAATATAGAAGGCATTAAAGCCATGAAACTGTGAGATCACTCAGGAGGTAAGTATAGGCAGAGGGGGAAAAAAGGGGAAGGACAAGCCCTGGGTACAGAGCTCTGGGACACTTACAGACCTGGAAGAGGAGGAGAGGCTGGCAAAGGAGAATAAACAGGGCGGCCAATGAATCAGGAAAAAAAAGCTCGGAGCCAGTAGTGTCTTGAAAATAATGAAATTATTTCAAAAAGGAGAGAAGGAGTGATCTGTGGTGTCAGATGCTGCTAAGAAGATAAAAGACAATGAAGGCTAAAAATGAAGAGGAAAGAAAGAAGAATGAGACACTAGTTGTCTAGTCAGGAGCAGTTCAGAAGAAGGGCAGGGACAAAAGCCTGACAGGGATAGGTGAGAGAAAAGGGAAAGAAAGTAGAGCCAATTGTGTCTTTAAGTCATTTAGTACACTTATTGTTTTTTGTTTTCTTATCCCAACTAGAATAGAATATTCCTTAAGTCAGGGATCTTTGTTTTGTTTGTTTATATTCTAAGGACCTAAAATAGTGTCAGATGCTCCATAAATATTTAGTGAATTGAACTGACTCTTTCAGGAGTTTTGCTATAAAATAAAGCAGAGAAATGCAACAATAGCTGGATTTGATGATCTTTTTTGTAGAGAATGAGTAGCATTCTGGTAGCTTTTTCCCACAGAACACAAACTAGCAAATAGAAGTTACTGTAGGGCAGATTTCAGCTCAAAATAAGCAGAAACTACTTGCTTCTTAAAATATCCCAACATAAGAGGGCATCCCTTTTTGCAGGGGCGTAGTGAGTGAACTATCACTGGCTCAAACAGATACTAAGCTACAAAATAGTGCCAGAGAATGCTGGATTTTTAGAGACGATGGGGGAATTATTGGACAGAAAGTGAACTAAAGTGCCTTCTAACTTTGAGAATTTTTTTTTCAGAATCACTGCAATCTTTAAATCCCCAGATTCATCTTATCCTCTCACGTGGGACATTCTGAGCCATTTCGAGCATTCTCTGTTGGGGAATGCAAATGTATAAAATTAAAGTCAGAGAAAAATATAACTTTAAATGTAACTTTGACATGAAAAATAATTTTATGCATTTCAACATCAATTTTAATTATTTATGCCCAATTGTGCCATTGTATTATACATAATTGAGCGTTCTCTTAAAAAATAAAATTTTTAAAGAATGAAAGGAGGCATTTAGTTATATTCAGAGAATTCTACTATTTCCTCTGTTTGTAATATCCTCAGCCTTTATTGCATGAGTCTCATAACTATTTCAGAGATATATCAGTTATATTACAAAAAACTTTTCCTACTATTCCAATAGTTCTTCAAGTACGTGGCAAAATCCCAGAATTGAACTTCAATGCTAATCTATTTAATCTCGCGTCTGAAGCAGTCAGAATAATTTCAGTAAGCAATTCGTTAAATTTTGAGTGTCTGGTAATACATCATAAACTTTTACTTAAATATTATTAAATAACACATACTCTAAGATACTATTTAAACAAAATGAAACTTTTCATATTATTAATGTAAAGCACAGTAGAAGTTGTCAAATTGTCCTTGCATTCTGAAACATGTCCTGTAGTGTGCTGTAGCCAATCTGCTCAGAAATCCTTCTGCTGAATTTTCTCTGCACGCTGGCTGCAGAGCCAGGAATAGGTTAATGAAATGCATGCACGGAATGAAAAAACAAATTATAAGTGGTAATTCAGCAACTAAACCTTTGCAAGGCTGGGGGGAAATAGGAAAATAAAGCTAATCTTATTTCATTTTTCTTTATATACTCAAAATGTCACCTCATAAATTTCTGTTTCCATAAAGAATCTGTTATTAGAACTATTGTTTATTAAAAGTTCTGCTGCCATACGGATAACTTAAAAAATCTCCCCCCGAAGCCTGTACTATGTGCAAATATCTAGCAATTTTACATTCATGGTCCAAAATTTTAATTTAAATTCCCTTCATTTCCTCACAAATCAACGTGGTGCACTATGTAAAGGAACTATGTAAATATCAGGACCTTGAACTTTGGTACAAGAACTTCTCTCAAAATATATTTATATATGAACCACAATTCAGAAAGTTTTGCTACTGAAATCATGCTTCTAGGTAACGGTATTTTATTTTTTAGAATGTCTTTGAAGGCTCATAGACTGCTTTGGTTTTTAGCCTAGCAGATTAATCATGTATTATAAAATGTGAGGCTACCATCATAAAATAAATTTGGAACACCATATACAAGCTCCTATATTAAAATATCTAGGAATATGTTAAGAAAATGAATTGAAGTATATTATCTATAATTCTAAACAAACAAACAGCAACACGGGGATACCTAGCTAAAAACAATGCCACATTCAAATGAATGTGAATGTCTAAAAGACAGGGTATATAAAGTTATGAAAAATTCTGCAGTATTTGTGATTTTAACATAGTATGTACTTTTTATTTAGCACAAAATAAGAACTCTTAGAAACAAACATTGAAATGATCAATATCAATTCTATAGAAATATAATAGAGGTCTAAATCACTAAAAACAAATCAAAATCTAAAATAGAGCCAACACATTTTCATGTACCTCGTTTAAAATATATTCTTTTTCTTTCCTGCTGGCTTATTGAGTAAAACTCATGAAGCCTCTGCACACTGGCCCTTCATTTTTATCTTAAATTTTAAGAATATGAGAAAAAGTTGCCGTTACCAAATTTTTCATCTGAATCTTTGCAAAGCGCTGTTATTCCCCGACCTAATAATGATAGGTCAGACCCTGCTTCTGTGTCTATTTAAAAATTCAGACAGAATCATCTCAGAAAAATATAAATGAATTTCTTAAAAAAACATACTAGCACTTTCAAAATATGCCTTCTCATATTTACATTGTACAGTACAAGCTCTTTAATATGCACAACTTCCAACGAAAAAACACAAGTTTTGAAAAATATCTTGGTTGTGTCAGATTTCTTGAGAGCCTTCCACAGAGGGCTCCAGGTTACTATCATGGAGTTTAAAGAGCAGTTTAGTCGCAGGAACTTTAATGCTAACGTCCATAGAACTCAGTGAAAGACAATGGCCATATTGTAAGAAAAAAATCTATTCATCTTTATGTACATATTAAACAATTATTCTGCTTGAAGCCTAAGAGGTTTATTTTTAAGCTTCTGAGGATAGGAGAATAGCAGTTTTTCAGATCGTTCAGAAAAAATATATATTTTTTAACACAATCCACATAAACGGCCTTCTGGAGAGTTAAATTTTCCTAACATGCAGCTAAGCACCTTCTTATTAATAAGCAAATGCATATAATGAAAAGAAGTGGTCCACAGCAGCAGTTAAAGTATTCTTTGGTTGCTATATTGCAGCAAATATAGAGTTTATGTAAAGGGCTATCAGGCTTTCAAAAAATAGTTACTTGAATTCTAAAGCAAGGACAAAGATCATGTACCTCTATGTGTAAACCTAACTCAAATCCTAAGAAAAGGCTAAAGATCACTTTTACCTATAAACCATCACTGAAATCTGATTTTTCACTTGTACAAAGGAAAAAGATTTTTTGAAATATTGCTTTCAAATTCATCATTTCAAATCAGGGCCATGATAAGTTTGGGGAGCAGGGAAGTAGAAGTCATGATGAAGAATGAAAAAACTGGCATATCTGACTTTCTTAGACCCTGGTATTTGAGCCTTGAGTCTCTGAAAAAGAACTTTAAAAAACAATAAGATGACTCTGTAGCATTTGTGTACACTAAACTTTTAAACCCAAGTTAAAAAGAAAAATCAATCTAAATTACATTTCCACCCTTAAAACTGTCAGGACATATTTAAGCTACAAGCCTTAAAGATCACATAGAATTATCAATCCTTATTTATCAAAAAATGGCATGTGCTATTTTTTCATATGCAAAAATCCTCATTTTTACAACCATTATACCAGCAACATATGCTAAAATAGGTTTAAGTATTCTGTGTAACGATGGTGTTGGGATGAATACCTGATAATTAACAAATCAGTCTAAGTTTTAGGGGCTTTTGTTTTTTAATGCAGATAATTGACTACAGAAGTAAGGCACAAACTGAAAAATAAGAATCACCCATGTATTATCATTCACCTCACAGCTAATCTTGGCCCTTCGTATCTTTTCTCTGGCAATCCAAATCCATGAATCTCTAAGAAAGTTAACCTTTAAGGAAAGGATTCTCATGTCAGTCCAGAATTTGCAATACAGCAGGGAGAAAAAATGGGGTTTGGAGTCAGATGACCTGGGACCAAGCCCTGACCAGGTAATCGAGGTAATCACTAAACTCTTAAATGTTTAAGTCTCGTACCTGTCAAATGGGCCTAGATCACCCAGTTCCCAGGTGATGCTGAAGTTAAACGAGATAGTATACTGATGGGCAAATAATGGGCAATCAATAACTTTTTTTCTGCCTTTATAATATGAATATAATCTCTAATAGATACCTACTTTTCTTTTTTGTTGTTTTACATAGCATTTAAGAAAGAAGTGAAAACCTATACTTAAGTCACAAATTATAGTTTATAACAAGTAAAATCAGCACCGCCTTACTTCAGAGACAGAGGGAATTAAAAATCGTTCATCCTATCTTTCGTATTGGAAGATGCACCTGGACGGCCCAAGGGACCTGAGGTCCCATTCTTCCTAGTTTTCTCACCTTTCACATTTCTTATTTTTATCCTAACACCCTATTTTCATATTTTCTGGATCCCATTCACATACATACTCTTGAAAACAAACAAGAAAGCAACAATTCCAACCTACAGAATTGAGTTACGCGGTCCATGTCTGAATACAACAAATGATTGGATTTTAAGCTATATTTATTTCTTAATTATTTTAAAATAAGTTATAGATAAAGTATTAATGATGCATATCAGGGAATGAAATAGCCAAAATAATTTTATAAGGTCTATTTATAAGTCCAAAATTATTATACTTAAAATATAGATATGTTTTTCTTCTTTCAGTCACAGTTACAATGTATTTTAAATATTCATTTCAGAAATATACGAATGCCAAAATTAAAATAACCTAGTTAAAATTACCAACAATTTTAGATATATGTATATATATACGTGTGTGTGTATATATATATATATATTATATATATATGGCTATATAATCTGAGTATGTATTTCTTTTAGAAAGCCTTCAGTCTTAAGGCATTTCTTTTAAACATTTTTTAAGATATTTCCATAATTAATTTCCTACAATGTGTCACAAGAAAAATATGAATTTCCATGATCTAAAATGGTCATAACATCTCTAAGTTTGAAAAACTTTTCACTACATATGTAGAGTCAATCATTTTTTTTACACTTATAAGCAGTTCCATTCCAAACAATTAACAAAATCACTTATGCCATAAATTTTTTCACTTTTTGGTATCAAAGGGCTTTATAAAAATACTATTTTGAAAGTCTATTTTTTCTGTGGCTTAAATGTCACTTCTCAGAATGATTCTCTTTTACTTTCTAGAGCTCTACTTTTTTCGAAAAGAGTAAGTATGTAAAGCTCCTCCGCCAAATTCATCGTTTTAGTTAAATTATTAGTCTTCTTAAAAAAAGATATATAAGAAAAATCATTTGGAATCCTTAATTATGCACTGGCCATATTAATATTCCTAATATATATGCCATACCCTACCCTTCCTGTGTATACTGGATCTTTAGAGTAACTAGGACAAGCACAGGTTTGATGAAAAATAAGATAAACTATCCTTGCTTTATTCTTAAAAGGCAAGCAATTTATTTCTTTTTAAATAGAAAGTAAATGTTTTATGATTATTCACTTGTTCACCACCTTTAATAAAAAAATTAATGTAAACTTAATTTACTATGCCATGGGTAAAAACATATCAAAAGAGTATGAACTGTGTTTTCATTAGAAAATGTAAATAAAAATATGAACTCCAAAATTTTTTTATTATAGATTGCTTTTAAATATCTCTTTTCTCTCTGAATTCAAAGTGATTGACTTGAGCAAAATATTAAGTAAAAAATAAAGCAGTCTTCCTGCCTGAAAGATTCCTGAATAAAAAGAAAATCATTTTTGGATTTTCCTCTTGATCAGATATGAAATATTCTGAAACGCCACCTCTGTAATTTGATAAAAACCTTGATATCCCCAAATGAAAATAGGACTCAGCACTTCCATTTTTCTGTCTCTAAAGGAACCTTGGTAAACTGATTTTTTTTTTAATGAAACTCTCAGGCATAAAGGGGGCAGTAATGAAGCAAGCTTAAATACGCGCTGACCTTTGAAATGAACTGCACTCCGCGTTGTCTGGCCAAGGATCTGACTGTGTTCCTGTCTCCGTCTGTTTCCAGCATGAAAGATGGAGGTGTCGGAGCTGCGCTGCTCTCTGGTGGACGTGGACAGCATGGCTGCAAACAGAGCAGCACCAAAAGAGACAGCTGTACACCGCGAAACAGAAAAATTAACCATACAGCCATCACAGATAGAACTACAAGCACTGATCTACATTTCTTAAAAAATAGATAGCAAAATAAACTACAAACATGTTTCCATTTTCTAAAAACAGAATATTTTGTGTTAAGAAGAGCATTATTGTTCAAAGAAGGATGTGAGTTGACAATATACCAAATTGTTAAGTGATTTTAGAAATCGTTAAAAGTCTCAGCTAGTTTTCTTAGAGTGCACTCACAGAAAAGAATACAGCCTCAAGAAACACATTTTTTGAATTAAATACATAGAGGAATTTTAAATAATTGCCAATGATTCCCAGAGTGACTTTTTTTTTTATTGTTTTTTTGCTTGGGATAAACACTTCATAGATAATTAGTTTATGCAATATTGAAGAACATTTCTTTTTTAAAATGAATGATTCCTAGGAGTTATAAGAAACTTCAAAATATTGCCTAGCACAATCTCCTTTAGCAGTGGACCATCTAAGGGTCTGTGTTTCAGTTTTATCAGCTATTACTTGGGTTGCCTCTGGAAACCCAGCTTTAAAAAAATGCAACAATGCATGCAAAACACTTGAAGAATAACCAAGCTACCACAATTTCCAATATCACATAATTAATAGTTAAGCAAAGTCTACACTCTCTTTTACATTCTATTCCCTAATCTCTAAGCACTGTTACACGAAACCGAAATGTCTCATAGCAAAATGTAACACGAATCTCCTTGTTCTAGTTTGGCATAAATGAAGTCAACAACTCAACAGGCATTGACTAAGATCTCCCACTGTACTTAGCAACAATGTAGGAGACATCATTCTTACAGTCAAGGATTTTACAATCTTTGAAGAGAGTGGTATATATGCAAAAAAAATTTAAATGACATAAGTCAATAGTCAATCAAGCATTTGAACATGTGGTACAGTTACATGTGATATGATGAAATCAAATGCTGATATTGGACTGATCCTGGACAGCCATTTCTCACTAGTATTTTATTTTCATTTGGATCACCCATTCTAATCCCTTAAAAGAAAAAAAATTGAAAATAATATTTTCTTGTGGTGGAAATATAAAACTGAAGTGTGTTTGGAGGAATGATTTTTAAAATTAGTTATACTAAAGGAAAAATAAAAATACATATATTCCAAATCCCTGATCTAGCAATTTTTAACCTCAATAAAAAAGACTATTTCTATTTAATAGTAACCAGCGATTTTGATTGAGTTATGCCTCCTAGAGGGAGAAATTACGAGAAACCTGGATATAAAATACTGATTTCTTTATGGGTTTGAAAAAAAAATTGTGTTTGGGGGAATTCTAAGGTACAAGTGACTTGGAAACTGTTTATAACATTTCCTCTTTCATTCAGCAAATTTTGGATTTCCCATGTATATTCCAGAAGTCACATCCCTATAAATGAGTAAATAATATAGGCACAATTTTTTTAAAAGTGCCTTGTTGTACCTAAGTGCACTGCAGGACATCTGGCACGTTTCATTCTGAAATGATGTTTATCCACAGAAATGCCATCAGTGGAAGATGTATTGAAAAGCTGAAGGTCTATTAAGGGAGTATGGGACAGCTGCATACATTCTGTATAAGGCCATGGAAATGACACAGCAATACCCCATCTGTGGCTTTGGTTCACAGAGCTTTGAATAAAAATTCAAGATCAAACTTCACTTGTTAAGGAAAAGAAGAATGCTAAAAGAAAGCTAGAATTAATAGGCCTATATAAAGGTCTGTCACTGTTACCTCGCTTCTTAATATAAAATATTAGGTGGGATTTCTATGTCTTTAATAAATACTATATATTCACCCCTTAAAGTTATTTGAAAAACTGCTTGTGGGGAACTACAATTTGCACTTTTATAATTTAGGGCATTTGTGAATAGGCTTAAAACTCACAGAAGTACTAGGAAGGGGTAGGGCAGATGTTGTTCGAACTTCCCTATTTGGCCCTGCCAAATCCTTCATTCTGGACCTACAATACCCAGCCTATTCAAAACTCAATGTCTCTTAATGGAGATTACTAATCAAGCTGATTTATGTGGTAGTTTAGGAGGTGGGGTCATTCTTTTTTTAGTGGTGTTATTTCTAAAGAAAGTTTAATGCTCACAAAAGCCTCAGATTGACAGCTTCACAAAATGGAAATTCACAGAACAGAAGTATCACATGCGAAGGGGAGATAGCCTCCCCTTATGCTAACCTGCCAATTCACAATTTCAACCTGCAAGGATCTGCCACCAAATTCAAGAGATTAATTCAGTCCCTGTGCCCGTTCAATCCTTTGCCAATAAGGAGGCCAATTAGTTTCAACTACACTGGTTAGTTTACGTCTTGATTTTTTTCTAATGCGGGCATTTTCTCTCCAACATTTGGATGATTTTGACCCCCAATTCATTGCAGGTTACTATGAAATGGCTGTCAATCACTTAAAACCACAGCTTAATAGAAAATAAGTCCTGAGGTGAAAAGTTCAGTCATTAGCTATTGAAAACCATCCAGCTCCCCATTGGAGCAGGTTTTGTAATGCTCATAGGAAAATAATAATGATAATAATAATATTAATAATAATGTTTGAGATAATAGTGCAAATCTCTATTTAAAAATAATGTAGTCAACTATTAGCAAGTCTAGTTAGCCTCCATTAACTTCGTCTAAAAAAGTCATCAGTTCCAAACTCTTAACCTACGTACACTTCTTGTGTGTATTCATAGAAAAAATATATTTCAGAAAACTTTTGTTTCAGTCAAGATTTAAAATATGTATCTTATTGACACACAACTTAAATTTCATTTGAGCCTATATTTCTAGATGATGAATTCTCAGTAATGCCAATAAAAGTACAATGTAAAAAAAAGCAAAATAACTTCTGAGGTTTTTTAAATTAACAAATGAAAATATTCTATGCAAATATGATGCCACTAACTCTAATACCTGGACTCCAGAGGAGAGTGTAAAGATGAAGGAGTGAACCAAGGAATTGAAGAAAAATCTGTCATTACTAGGACATGTGTGTCTATTTTTTTCCCAAAAGTAGAAATAGATGAAGTAACATTTTAATTCCTCATTATCATTTATTTCTGAAATGGAGCTAACATGGTGTGTTTTAATAGTAGGAAGGGAAACAAAGACTCTGAGGTGTCTGAAGGAAGAGCTGTGTAGGATGAAGGAAGAAAGATCACAGATGAGAGATTGATGCTCAAGTCTTCCGTTGATAACACTCCCCTGGTGAACAGAGCATCTATTATGCCCCATGTAATCTACTTGGTGCAGGGCTAATGCGGCTTACACACCCCAAAATAAACAATAGATCTCAAAACAACATGCTGGCAATTCTAGATAAAAATTGAGACTGTGCTATTTGGTAAAAACTTATATCTGAGCAATCCATATTTATCTCCACCAAATTCAGAAATTTCAGTTTCTTTTATTTTTTCCTCTGAACCACATACATATTCAGGGGTTCAAGACTCCAGTTTTCTCTAGTCTACCTCTAGAGGGCAGTAGAGAAGACAAATACTGTAGTTTGTAGGCTAAAAAAGGAGGCTGGAAACTTTAAAAAGAAACAAGCAAATTAATATAGCGTTTTCAAGTACTGACAACTGCTTTTAAGTGTATAAATCCTCAAAAAGCACTTGGTTCATTCACAAACCAAAAAATTTAATACTATGTGTATTACAATCTACTACAGGCATAGTTATCAATACTTAGGACAACATCCAGAAAGTATAGCTTAAAGAGTGAGGATTTCAACCAAAAACCATTCCAAAAAAACCTTTTTTTGAGTATACATGAATAACATTTTTTAAAAAAACTTGTTCAAAACTTTATGGTGTCAGTATACATACAAAGACTTCCAAACTTAAAACCACTGACAATCACTGATACTGTTAATAATACAAATCATAAATCTGCTTTAGTTTCCAGTTATGTCTTTGGATTGCATTTACACTTGTATAAGTTTTTTTTTTAACTATTCTAATTTTAGACTTTAAAAAAAGTTGCAAAAACAGTACAAAGAATTCCATATACCCTCACCCAGCTTCCCATAATGTTAACCTCTTACATAGCCATAGTACAGTTACCAAAAGCAGGACACTGAAATGCGTACAATAATATTAACTAAACAACTAGACCTTATTCAAATTTCACCAGTTTTTCCACTAATGTCTTTTTTTTCTTCTCGAATCCTATCCAGAAGCCCACATTGCATTTAGTTGGTTTTTTTTTTCCCTTAGGCTCCTCCAGTCTGTAACCGTTGCTCAGTCTTTCCCTGTCTTTTATGACCTAGACACTTTTGAAGTTGTGAATTTTGGCAAGACTATCACAGAACGGATATCGTGTTCTGTTCAGTGCATCCTATCAGGGGTTCACGTTGTTGACATGTATTATAACTAGTTATGCTAACCTTGATCACTTGGTTAAGGTGGATATCTGAGGTTTCTAAAGCTAGAAACTTAATTCTTTTCTTTCACAACAAAGTACACAGCCTCTTAGATTTATTTAAGAATAAAAGCTTTCACACTATCAGCCAAAAATAGATTATCCAAGCTAGTCACTCCATAATATTTCTTGAGGAATAGTATGTGCTAAGCACTATACTAAGTGGGCTTATGAAGAGGAAAAAAAGAGATTTTACTTATGTAAATATTACTGGTTATATTTAACCTTTTTTTGTAAGACCTGAAAGCACTTTTTCAATATAAGGACACATATCCCCTCAGATCATTGGTACATTTGCATTATATCACTCCATTCACGATGCTTTTGCCTGCTTGCTCTCCCAGATCAGCTCAGAACTGTACAGAACCAGAGAACAGAGAAAAGTGAGTTTCAGCTCATGTTCTCTAATGTTCCCTTGTATGGCATAGTTGCAATAGAATGATCCTAAGTAGCTAAAACAGTTCAATGGAAAGTATCATTAGTTAAAGGGGATCTCCAACTGAAACCACCACAGTGGGTTGGCTCTGGGGACCCAAAAACAAGGCCTAGAGATGTAAAGTGGATGAACTGATGTGAGACATCAGTTCTAGGTGCTGGAAAATCTCTGAGAAGATGTCCAACGATCTTCAAGATCCTTCAGGCTATGTCAGCAACCATTGCCCTCTCTGGGCCTCCAAGTTGCTTCCAGTGGAATCACTGTCTCCCATGCTCTTTATTGTCCAGTTCCAATGTGATGTTCACTGTGAAGCATGCCCTGACTTCCTACAATCTACATTAGAAAGAAGCAGTAGCTCCTCTCATTACAGTCCTACTTCACTTTACTCCCTTCCATTATTCTGGCACTTGTTTTTTTACATCTTTTTCCTGACTATGCTGTGAGGTCTTTAAGGATATGGATATGAAACATAGTCATATTTGTCTCCCCAGTGCCACCAAGTATTATTCCTGGAATATCCTAACACTCAGTAAATGCTTTCCATGGCAGGTAGCTATCCCTTGGTTGCATAACATTCAATCAATTTCTGATACTAGAGAAGATTCTTTTAGCCCTTATGAATAAGATAATATTGAAAGACAATCCTGTTGAAACAGTCAAGTCATCTGAGGCTTCTCAGAGTAAAGATGAATAACTTTCCACACAATATTTCTTTTAATTTTTTTCCTTTAAGCTTAATTTTAAAGTCCCACAAAAGCATAGCAGGCTTTGTTCCACTGGAGATTCAATAGAAAATCAAGAATAGAAAACATGAAAGGCAAAACCAATTTATTTTAGCTATTAATTATACAAGTTAAAGAAAAATATGGCTTTCTTCCCTTATTAAGTAAGTACATCAATATACTTCCTTAATCAGGTCAAAAGCAGGATTTGGCCACTACTTAAATAGCTATAGGCACTGTCTCTCTGCTGTGCTCTGGATGCCACAGTTGGGAGTAGGGAGGGGGAACAGGAAACCCTGCTCAGAAGAGAGGAGATAGCAAGAGCAGAACTCTTAGCAAGGAGAAAGAGAGATACCTCAGAAGAACTCTAGCATCAATCTTATACGGTGAGACTCTAGGAGGTTGACTTTAACTCACATTTAACCTATATTCATAGCTATTATTTTCAAATCAGGTGTCTAGCTGGGAGAGAACTACAGTTGACAGTGAGAAATTAATTGAAAAGGATTTTCATGTTAGGGCATTTTGTGTGCTTTGTTTGGTTTGGGGATGAAAGAAGAAGGATTACTGAAAGCAAAATTCATGTATGTAGACATTATTCAGATCAATTTTTTCAAGCATCAACTCTATGTCTGACCTTTCCAACCTCCCTTTCTTCCCTCCTCCATTGTACTCTCCATCCCTCCCACCCATCCCAGTAACCACAAGCCCCACCTCTCATTCAATTCAAATCATCATGTCTCAAATTTAAAACCTGGATGTGACTGAAGCCCATTATATGCCCATCACTGTGCTATATGCTGAGAATACAAAGACAGTAACACAGCCTCCAAATTCCAGAGTGCCTACAAATCTCATTAGGGAAAAGAACTTCTCCTCTTATACAACAAACCAGAACTATAAAATATGGACATAACACAGAGGACTACGAGGAAACAGAAGCAAGAATAACTAACTTAAAGAAATAACTCTAGGAACTAAAGGCTACTAATAAAGTGATAGAAGATTTATACAGAATAACAACGGGGAAGAGAAAATCTTCAGTTATTTCAAGAGCTTTATACTAACAGAACTCTATAAACCTATTTTTTAGCAGTTTAATCTATAGATTTCAAAAAAGTATCTGCACCTTTAATCTTCTAGAATACATAACTTTAAGGAAAGGACAAGGCAAGAAAGCAGGAATAAGTAGAGGTTACATTAGCCCTCCATTAAAACATGCAGCTGTTCCATATTTGTATTTTTAGACCAAAAGCCTTCAGGGCAGAGGACTAGTGTAATGTGTATTGACTCTTCTAAAATGCTGGTTCACAACTCCTGGCACAAGCACAGAGCTCTCATTATTGTTGGGATAAATATTGTTCAGATACCAGTAGAGATTTTGGACTCAATTTGGATGGGCTGTCATTTACTCTAAGAGAGTTTACTATGACTAAAGCTATACTTACCCTTAGCGGTTATGTCATTAAACTATATACTATATATTTTTTTCTTACTTATTTTTGGACTAAACTGCACAGTATTTGCTCTTCTGGAGAAGAGAAAACAATGCAGGATTTTGAGTCTACACCAATTTTCCTCAGTGAGATCAGTGGCAGAAGAGAGCCATGTTTTATGGTTATTACTTTTCAGAGTATTGGGCTTTTGTTGAATCAGCTTTTGCATTTCAGATTTTAAAAACTAAATTATGTATCTTACAACAAATAAGCAACTTACCAAAATTATTACTTAGTATATATCATAGTTGCTTCCAAATTTTGCTAGTCAGGCAAATTTTTAAATTTTGCATTCATCTTTAAAATCTAACACACAGGGATAGGTAGATAATTCATAAGTTCAAGTTCGTAATTCTGCATTAAAGTCTTCCCCAAACCACTGTTCTGAGTCAGTCAAACAATAACAAAATGTTCATTTCTGCATTTTAAAAATTAGATTAAACATTTAATTAACTACATTTATTTGAAGTCACCAAAAGTCTCATCATGTCATGTCCAATAAACATATATGGCAGCACTTTAGTAGGTCAGAATATTATACATGTGTATGTAATCAGTTTCAATTAAAAATATATATAGTCATGCATCTGCTTAACAACGGGGATACATGTTGAAAATGCGGTGTTAGGCGATTTCGTCCTTGTGTGAACATCACAGAGTGTACTTATACAAACCTAGATGGCATAGCCTACTACACACCTAGGCTCTATGGTACTAATTTTATGGGACCACCGTCAAATATGCAGTCCATTGTTGACTGAAATGTCCTTATGCAGTGCATGACTACACAAACATCTCAAGGAAGACAAGAAATGAATCTTTGTGCAAAGCAATATTAAGCAACAATTTAATGAAGAGCCAAAGACTACCATATAAAACTTAAATTAGAGTTGAATCAAATTTGATTTATATTATCCTAACCTCCCCAAAAAAAGTGCCTTGGGAGGAAAGAAAATGAAACAAAAAAGACAGAATATGGATAATTATTGAAGATGTGTGATAGATACATGAAGTTCATTATGCTGTCTTCTCCTTATGTGTGCCTATACTTGAAAATTTCCATTATAAAGAGAAAAAAAGTAAATAATTAAGTTTCAAATAAGTATATAGTACGTTCACTTCTGGCAAGATAGAGTAGATGTACTTTTCCCCATTCCTCCTGCTTTGTACAACTGAAAACCCTGGACATTTTATATATGTTATATATATATATATTTGTTTTATATATATATATAAAAAACAAATAACACTGAAAGGCAGAGAGGAGGGCAAAAGGGGTAAAGGAGCACATATGTATGATGATAGATGGAAACTAGACTTTTGGTGGTGAACATGATGCAAT
This sequence comes from Ceratotherium simum simum, assembly GCF_057802395.1. Taxonomy (NCBI): domain Eukaryota; kingdom Metazoa; phylum Chordata; class Mammalia; order Perissodactyla; family Rhinocerotidae; genus Ceratotherium; species Ceratotherium simum. The sequence goes on along the minus strand of NC_141918.1, from coordinate 21,210,308 downwards.
CTATACAGAAGCTAAAATATAATAATGTACACCTGAAATTTATACAATGTTATAAAGCAATGTGACCTCAATAAAATAATTTAAAAAAAAAAATTAGAGAAAGGTAGAGAAAAGATAGAAGACTCCTAGGGACCTTGGGATCTGAGGAACAATGCAGTAGTGAGTTTCCTGGGGTTTCTTTTTGTCTCATATATATCAGACTTGAAGGTGAAGAAGCTGGAAACTTGGAAACACAAACAGATGCAGACCAAAAAGCCCCAACAAAAGCCTGCTCTCTCTAGGAAAATGACCAAGAAAGGGGGAGACGACCAAGACAAAACTTATAGATAATAACCATCCTACTGCAATCAAACACCACAGCAAAAACTGTGGCCCCAAGAACTAGGAAGATGTCAAACTGAATGAAAAAAAGACAATCAATAGATGCCAACACTGAGATAACAAAGAGGTTAAAATTAAATGACAAAGATTTTAAAGTAGCCTTGACAAAAATGCTTCAACAAGCAATTACAAACATGCTTGAAACAAATGAAAAAATAAAATGTCTCAGCAAAGAAATAGGAGATATAAAGAAAAATCCAATGGAAATTTTAGAACTGAAAAATACAAAAACTGAAATTAAAAATCTCAGATGGGTTCAGAATGTAAGGGGCAAAGGAAAGATTCAGTGAAGTGGGAGATAAAACGATAGAAATTTTCCAGTCTGAATGTGACCACAGTGACAGAGATTGGAGTCATGAAGCATAAACCAAGGAATGCCAACAGCCGCCAGAGGCTGGAAGAGTCAAGGAACAGATACTCCCTAGCATCACCAGGGGGAGCACAAACCTGCCAATACCTTGATTTCAGCCCAGTGAAACTGATTTCAGACCTCTGGCCTCCAGAATTGTAAGGGAATATAAATTTCTATTGTTTTAAGCCACCAAGTTTATGGTAATTTGTACAGCAGCAACAGGAAATTAATACAGTAGAATATACATTCTTGTCAAGTGCACATGGAACATTCTCCAGGATGACCATATACTAGGCCACAAAATGAACCTCAATTAATTTAAAATGATTATTTAAGGTTCACAACTGGGCAAAATTAGTAACAGAAAGAAATTTGGAAAACTTACAAATATGTGGAAATTAAACAACACACTCCTAAATAACCAGTGGATGAAAGAATAAACCAAAAGGGAAATTAGAAAATATTTTGAGATGAATGAATGACAACATACAAAACTTATGGAATGGCACTAAAGCAGTGCTTAGAGAGAAATTTATAGCTGTAAGTACCTATACTAAAAAAGAAGAAAGATCTCAAATCTATAACCTAAATTTTACCTAGAGATACTAGGAAAAGAAAGGAAAAATATATCTAAAGTAAGCAGAAAAAACAAAAATAGTAAAGATTAGAGTGGAAATTAATGAAATAGAAAAATGATAAAAATATCGATGAAACAGAAAACTGGTTTTTTAAAAAAATAAGAAAGCTGACAAAATTTTAACTAAATTGACAAAAAAAAATAGAAGACTCAAATTACTAGAATTATAAATGAAAGAGAGGGCACTGATACCAACCTTACAGAAATAAAAAGTATTATAAAGGAATACTATGAGCAATTGTATTCCAACAAATTAGACAACTTAGATGAAATGTTCAAATCCTCAATAAGACACAACTACTGAAAGTGACCCAAGAAGAAATATACAGTCTGAATAGACCTATAACAAAAAAAGAGATTGAATTAGTAATCAAAAACCTAATCTCAAAGAAAATCCCAGGCCCAGATGGCTTTATTTTTAATTCTACCGTATATGTGAAGAAGAATTAATAACAATTCTTCACAAACTGTTCCAAGGACTATAAGAAGAAGGAACACTTACCAACTGGTTTCATGAGGCCAGTGTTACCCTGATATAAAAAACTGATGTGGTCTCTGACTTCAAAGTGTAAGTCCCTGTAGAGGAGGGGCCATTAATCAAACAAAGCAGACAAGATAATGTAAAGTTATAAGACCAATGAGTGCTCTCAAGGACTGGAATCTGCTACCATCATTGTAGGTAATGAGTGTTACCAGGTGGAAGAAAAAAATACAGACCAATATCTTTTATGAATATGGATGCAAAAATCCTCAACAAAATATTAGCAAACTGAATCTAGCAACATATAAAAAAATTTGTACATCATGACCAAGTGGAATTGAAAACATACAAACTGTGTTCTGCAACTACAATGAAATCAAACCAGAAATCAATAACCCAAGCATAATAGGAAAATTTACAAACATTTGGAAACTAAACAACATACTTCTAAAAAATCTATGGTTCAAAAAGAAAATCTCAAGGGAAATTAAAAAATATATCAACCTGAATGAAAATGAATATACAATATTCGATACTTTGTGGGACACAGCTAAAGTAGTACTGAGAGGGAAATTTGTAGCACCAAATGCATATATTAGAAAAGATGAAGAGTCTCAAGTCAATAATCTAAGCTCCCCTGTAGAACCTATAAAAAGAGAGCAAAATAACCTCAAAACCAGCATAAGGAAGAAAATAACCAAGATAAGAGCAGAAATCAATGAAATTGAAAACAACACAATATAGAAAATCAATGAAACAAAGAGTTGGTTCTTTGAAAAGATTGATAAAATTGGCAAACCTCTAGCAAGACAAACAAAGATAAAAAAGAGAGAGGACATAAATTGTCAATATCAGTCTTGAACTAGAGGGCATCACTACAGGTTCTGAAAACGTCAAAAGAATAATCAGAATATTACAAACAACTCTATAAACATAAACAGGACAACTTAGATAGATGGACCATTTCTTTGAAAAACACAAATTATCACAACTCACTCAAATACAAATAGGTAATATAAATAGTCCTGTAACTATGAAGGAAATTGAATTCACAATTTAAAAACACTCAAAAAAAATTAGTTACCAGCGCTGAAAAATTTGTGGATTCTGCACGAAGATTCAAATTTAAAACTCCTTTTTAGAATCAGAAAACAAGCACAGGGCACATTTTTAAATGGCAGAAGTCCACTGGAACCTCAAAGGAACTGCCCTCTCTAGACCAGACATGTGCTCTACAATTTGCCACAATCTCCACCACTCTCTAGCATTTTGCACATGGTCCCATGACTAAATTAATTACCTAACTGCTCCTCCTTTAATCATTTGAGTTTGTAACCACCATAAGAGAGTCATTTGGACACTGCCCTCAGTCCATAGACCACCTGCATGAGCCAGTTACAGTTCCTTTCAATTCTCCAGTCTGACCTTGGAGGCTCTAACTACTAACCTGGTTCAGACCCTAAGTATCTCCTATGTGGACCACTGCAAGTGATTCTCCTTGTCTCCAATCTCTCCCCTATTCATTCTATTCCCTATACTGCCTCCAGAGTTATTTTCTTAGAAACATACCAAAAATATTGTATGGTATGTTGGTGAGAACAAATACTCTGAAACTAGTCTCTCACCTCTGCCACTTACTAGCTATGAACCTTGACTTCAGCTTTAGACATGTTGAGTTTGTGGTCCCTGTAAGCTGTCAGTGAGTGAAGCTGACCAGCAAGCTTTGAAACATAAAGAAGCAAAAGAAGGGGTAGTTTTGGTTAATCAGAGAGTGGCATAAGAGTCCAAAGCATTTGCGCGTAGGGACGAGCAGGTACGAGGCCATGTCAGAGGCAAGCATCAACTCTGCCTTTAGAGAGTTATATGCCACCTATATGCCCATCTCTAACCCTGGCCACACTGTATCTTGGAATTTTATATCATTATCATTATTATTATCGATAGTGTTGATGGTGGTGATGTAGGGTGCAATACCGTTTGTATAGGCCTTTCACAAATGCTGTCTCACTTGGTCCTCACAAGAAACCTATCAGAAATACATGAGAGCTCTCATTCTCATTTTACAGATGAGGAAGCTGGCGATTTGAAGGGTTTAATGGCTTCCCAAAATATAACCTCAACTAGTGACAAAGATAGATTCCAAACATATATTCCAACTCTAAGTCTTTACCACCTTCATGATACCATTAGGTTTAAAGTTCAATGTAAAGATATAGCCAGAAAAGTGTTTGTCTTTCACTAAATCACCAATTCCAACTAACCTACCTATTTTCTTGAAAGTTAATTGGGTTCAACATAATTTCAGTTATTTGGAGATTCTCATTGATTGGCCTCCTGTTAATTGAGCTTTGTTATAAATATAAATACAATATATGCATGTATAAAACATAGTGTTTAAGAAATCAAGCAATGAGCCAGACATTCTGGATTTGAATCCCAGCTCTACCACTTAGCAGCTGTGGGACTTCAGGCAAGTTATGTAATCTCTGTGAGACCCAGTATTTTTATCTATAAATTGAAGATAACAATAGTATCTACTTCACTGGGTTGTTGTAAAGCATCAGTAATTGAATACTTATAAAGTGCTTAGAACAATGTCTTAGAACAATAGGCACTCAAGGTTAGCTATCTCTATTATTATTATTATTATTACTACATTATTATTAAATTAGAAATGTATTATTATATGTCTTATTTTATTTGGCTTCAGAAATTTTGTTCCCTAAATAGCACACAAACAAATATATAATAAAGAAGATGATGAACAGAAAGTGTTAGGTTAAATCTATGGAGGGGGCCGGCCCTGTGGCTTGGTGGTTAAGTGCGCGCGCTGCAATGCTGGTGGCCCGGGTTCAGATCCCGGGTGCGCATCGAGGCACCACTTCTCCGTCCATCCTGAGGCCGAGTCCCACATACAGCAACTAGAAGGATGTGCAGCTATGACATACAACTATCTGCTGGGGCTTTGGGGGGAAAACATAAAAAAAATAAATAAAATCTTAAAAAAAAATAAAATAAAATAAAAAAATAAATAAATCTATGGAGGGAACAAAATCTCCCAAACCTTCTCATTCACGGATGAATGGTGATGCTATAACTTCAGGAGACTAACCATATTATTTTCTGATTTATATTCAGAAGCTATAGCCTTAAATGATCACTACTGAAATTAAGTTGCCATACCTTTCTATAAATTAGGTTTTAGGGGGAAAAAAACCATAACGTGCCTTTAAGCAAAATGCAAGGGGTCTTTATAAACTATCAACAGGCATAGACTTTCCAAGTAACTCAAATTCCAACATTTAGTCATGTCAATACATTTTCTATAGACATTAAAAGGATCTAAGATGCAGACAAGTGTATGAGACACATCAAAAAAGGCACTTTTATGGGTAAAATTTAAGCTTACCTCTTTTAGCTTTAAACGTAAAAAGTAGAGAAAGCAGCAATCTTTTTTAAATGAATTACCCTTTTCATATTTGAGGATTTATTGAACTGTAATAAATTAACTCAATTTAGATGTTGGACAAAATTTATATGTATATTGGGTATTTCATCTTAAAAGGTATACACCACTTAAAAATCAAATAAAAGGAAGTGTATCAGATGCTGTTCAAGCAAAAACTATTCATGAGCCAAGTTTTACCTGAAACCCATCCATTAAATTAGTCACTAAATGTGGGTAGGCATTTAAATTTTGTAAACTTAAGTGTATATACTACTACAGTAGATATCTTATAATGCATTTCATGGTACTTAAAAAATGTAACTAGAAACTCACCCATCAGAAGGTATTGAGCACTTAATCCAAACAGAAAAATAATTTGTTAGTGATATTGTCAATAAAAAGTTTAAGTCAAAGCTTGAAAATAACTGTATTGAAGCAATTTCATTTAAGGCTGAGGTAAAAGTTTAATTCTATATTTACTCAAAAAAATTTCATGACTTAGTAGTATAAACAATGTTGGTAAGAGGATATTTGGAAAATAAGATAAATTGATAGGAGTTAAATGATGACCATTCAAAAGATAATCACAAAGCCATATATTACCAGCTGCCAGTTAGAGATCTGAAAAATGCATTTTTAAGGGTATTAATATCCAGCTCACAGATAATCATTACTGAGTGATTATTTATGATGTTTCCATGGGAAGAATGCAGGTGGAAAAAAGTCACCTCATAATTACACAAAGATCATGTTGCTTATCTTCTAGGAGCTCCCATTCTTATATAAAACACAAAACTTAAGAAAAGTCAGGTTTAATTTAGATCCAGAATGTGGAGTCATTCATGATTTGACAGAGGCAGGGGTCTGATCTCAGGCAGACAAGAGTGAACTCTTGGGTAGCAAGGCAGCCTATATCTCCATCCCACTCCGTCTGATTTTGTTACTCTCCACTTAGTACTGCAAGTACAGTAATGCTAACGAGTGATTGATTTATTTTGGCTTTGCTTCTTTGCGTAAATTGACCATCAGAAAAAGTTTAACTGCTAGCAAATATAATAGAATGAAAATGTAAATTCTTAGAAGGTGATTGTTGTCTGAAAATAGAAGTTTAGAATAAATTAAATGGTAGAGTATAAAATGCATCAGCCCCACACGGGTTCAGATCTCGGGTATTATTAGTAAATCCATCATAAGGGAATATTTCAATAGTGAAAACTCATTTACCAAATGATGGATAGTACTTCATGAAAGTTGAAAATACAGTTAACCTGTGTGTGACTATTCATGGGAATCATGATTCTCAGAAGAAATGTGATTCATGAGAAAGACGCTGCTCACCCTGTGGTGAAGCAACAATTACTGAAGATTCTATCATCATGAGCCAAGTTTAGTCAAAGAATTTTAAAAAGTATTTTTTTTCTTTTTGCACGATATGAAGGTAATGAGGTGAAGCAGGTTAGCTGCCAAGAAGAAGCATTTTCTTCTGAGCTGAAGAAGATCCTGGAGGAAAAGGACAATAAGTGTTCAATGAGACCCAAACCAACTTATACTGAAGAAAACACCTCTGGGAACCTACGTTCCTCAGAAGGAACTGTGAACCTTAGAGCAGCTGAGAAAGATCTGCTCTTCTGATCTGTGGCCCTGCTGCAGGCCTGGTGATTAAGTCGGGCTTTTTCTGTCCTTCTTTAAACCCAAGGGCATTAAAGGGCAAACATAAGAATCTCTCACACATGAACTGGCAGTTCAGCGCAAAGTCTTGGGTCTCAGCCAACGCTTTTGCAGACTGATTTCATAAGTGTTGTGAGCCAAAAGTAGAACAATATCTTGCTTTACTGAACATCAATTAAAGATTCTGCTCATAAAAGATACTGCAAAGGGCCATCCACAGTGTCTAAGTTTGCACATTTAAGTTGAGGTTGTGCAATTTATTTCCAAAGTAGATAGTATTTCTTAAGGCTTAATAAATAATTTAATTCCTTTATCTGTAGAATCACTAAGAGTTTATTTAATTTTTAGACTTCAATGTATTCTATTAGAAAACATATATAATAAGTAAATATATGTATGTAATATACATAATATATGTACATACATGTATTTGCTTTAATGTAACATATCTGTTACATATGAAGATATTCTACATCACCTTCTAAAGGTACTAGCCTACTATTTACCAGTCTAAATAATGCTAACCTCACATACATTGCCATTTTCTTGTTTTTCCATAATTAAATACTTCCAAAGATCCTTGTAAGTTTTTCTAACTATTCCCTTACAACATTATTTCAACCACTGCTTTGCTTAAACAAGTTCTTTTTTAAGATTATATAGAAGAAAATTTTATCCTGGTTGTTAACTGAAATATCCCAAATATTTAGAAGTTTAGAAGTTTGACAATATTAATAATATTATTTGTCAAAGTTTTCTTTATTTATTGAGGTATAATTGAGATATAACACTAGTTTCAGGTGTACAACATGATTCAATCTTTGCATATATTGCAAAATGATCACCCTAATAAATCTAGTTAACACGTATCACCATACATGATTACAAATTTTTTTTGCTTGTGATGAGAACTTTTAAGATCCACTCTCTTCGCAACTTTCAAATTGCAATATGGTATTATTAACTATAGTCACCATGTCATACATTACATTCTCATGACTTACTTGTTTTATTTATAACTGGAAGTTTGTACCTTTTGATCCCCTTCACCCATCTTGCCCACCTCCAACCCCCCGCCTCTGGCAACCACCAGTCTGTTCTCTGTATCTATGAGCTCAGGTTTTTTTGGTTTGGTTTTGTTTTTAGATTCCACATATAAGTGAGATCATATGGTATTTGTCATTCTCTATCTAACTTATTTCACTTAGCATAATGCCCTCAAAGTTTTCTTTAGATACATTTCTTTTAAATGTACTATATTCCACCTAAAGCTACATCTCTATTCATAATATTTTCTCTACATTTTTTTTCTCTCTCCCTTTGGCCTCCTGGAAAATAGACTGCATTTGATGAAATAGTACCCTCATATTTACCTTAAATCATTGGTTCTCAAACGTCTTTTCTTCTCCAATAAAACTAAGAGACATGACTCAGTCAAGAACAGTGGCTTGCTAACCAGTGATTTCAAGATCACAGGGGAGTGCACACTTCTAAAAACATAAATCCTTGGGGCCGGCCCCATGGCTTAGTGGTTAAGTGCGCGCCCTCTGCTACTGGCGACCCAGGTTCGGATCCCATGTGCGCACCGACGCACCACTTGTCTGGCCATGCTGGGGCGGCGTCCCACATGCAGCAACTAGAAGGATGTGCACCTACGACATACAGCTATCTACTGGGGTTAAGGGGAAGAAAAGGAGGAGGATTGGCAATAGATGTTAGCTCAGAGCAGGTCTTCCTCAGCAAAAAGAGGAGGACTGGCATGGATGTTAGCTCAGGGCTGATCCTCCTCACCAAAAAAAAAAAAAAAGTAGAGGAGACACACAGGAGGGGTGTAAAAATAAAATCCTCAAGGAAGAAGTCAAGATGGCAGCGTAGGCAGACTCTGAACTCACCTCCTACCGCGGACACAGCCAATATACAACTACTCGTGGAAAAATTACCCCTGAGACAGAACTGAAACCTGGATAAGAGGAACTCCTGCAACAACGGACAATCCTAATTGAGGTAGAAGAGGCAGAAACTCCCTTCTGGAGAGAAAAAATGATGCCTTCACGAGCTGCCACCATCACGGCCACCCGGGAGCAGCCCACAGGTACACAGCCTCCCCGGAGGCACAGGGGCCTGAGCCAGGGAGTTCCCACGCTGTGGGCATTTTGTGGACCCAGCACAATCAAGACAAGTGGCATAATATCTGACTTTGCCTGCTACTAAAACATTGGGGAATACCGCCAGAAAACCTGCTTCACAAAGACATTAAAACCGGCTCTTAAAGGGCCCACACACAAACTCACCCGTTTCAGAAAGCGACCTAAAATCACCAGAAAGAAAGGTGCACAGTGCTTTGGTGAAAAGAGACTCACCTGATAGGCCCTGACTGCATCTCAGTGAGAGGTGAGACCTCTCCAGGGACTGGGACATTGGCGGCGGCCATTGTTTTGGCCTGGTGTGGGCGCGCTGACAGAGACGCCATTGGAGTTCTCCCTGGGGCCTGCTAGCCCAGGGTCTGCCCCACCTGCTAGAGCACCAATTTAATCCAGCTCAGCCAGGGCAGGCAGCCCACCCTAGGGACTGGCCCCACCCAACAACAAGCCCTCAGGCAACTTGTGGGCCTGCATAGATTGGTGACTGGATTCTCTGCAACCTGGCAACTGAGCCGACTTCAGTGGGACAGGGCATGCACAAGGAGCTGGTGGAGAGTGTGGGGCAGTGGTGGAGTGTGTGGGGCTCCTGCCGTGGAGAGACTGGGTCCACTTCGGGAGGTCGGGGCACGCACACGGGGCAGGACTGTGTTGACTGTGTGTGTGGACCTGTGGGTGGCAGGGCTTGTCAGATGCAGAAGACTTGTGCTTCTCAAAGACCCACATAGGGGGTTTGCCCCACCTTACAAAGCCTGAAATAATTGGTGCTCCCCTGCCTGAGGCCAGCCCCATCCAGCTGCAATCCTCAGAGAGCTGACAAGAGACCTAAAGGCTGGAAACTTATAGCAATTGTAAGCCCCTGAGCCTAACAACCTGCCACGCTGGGGGCTTACTCACTTAAAAGAAACACTGCAACACAAATGTGGTATTAGAACTTGCAGCCAACTGTGCTGGAGCTCCCCACACCTGATAAAGAGACTGAAGGGCCCACAACAACTACAAGCAGCTGAGCATTACAACAGCTGGCCAGGAGCATAACTCGGACTCCCTGGGTGCCTACAGGGAGAGCAAACAGGCCATGACAGAGGGACACATGTAGCCCACATAGGGGTCACCCCTGGAACATTGAGAACTGAGGGAAGCACACTGCAGGCCTCCTAAGGCATCACTTACATAAGGTCACCTATCCAAGAGCAGGAGACGTAGCTGACCTACCTAATACGTAGACACAAGCACAGGGAAAGAGGAAAAATGAGGAGGCAAAGGAATACATTCCAAGTAAGGGAACAGGACAAAACCCCAGAAAAGGAACTAAGGGAAACAGAAATGAGCAACCTACCCGACAGAGAGTTCAAACAAAGAGTGTTAAGGATGCTCACTGATCTGGGGAGAAGAATAGATGAACTCAGTGAGAATGTCAATAAAGAAATGGAAGATATAAAAAATAACCAATCAGAAATGAAGAATACAATGCTGGAAATGAAAACTTCAATAGGGGGACTCAAAAGCAGAGTAGAAGATACAGAAGAAGGGATCTGTGAGCTGGATGAAAGACTAGAAGAAATTACCCAAGGTGAACAGGTAAAAGAGAAAAGAATTAAAAAGAGTGAAGACAGTCTGAGGGACCTCTGGGACAACACCAAGCACACTAACATCCATGTTATAGGTGTCCCAGAAGGAGAAGAGCAAGACAAAGGGACAGAAACTGTATTTCAAGAAATAATAGATGAAAACTTCCCTAACCTAAGGAAGGAAAGAGACATCCAGGTACAGGAAGCACAGAAAGCCCCAAACAAGATAAACCCAAAGAGGTCCACACCAACACACATCATAATCAAAATGTCCAGAATTAAAGATAAAGAGAGAATCCTAAAAGCCACAAGAGAAAGTCAAGTTACATACAAAGGAAACCCCATAAGGCGATCAGCTGACTTCTCAGCAGAAACCTTACAGGCTAGAAGAGAATGGCATGATATATTTAAAGTGCTAAAAGGAAAAAACTTACAGCCAAGAATACTCTACACAGCAAGGTTATCATTCAAAATAGAAGGAAAGATCAAAAATTTCCCAGACAAGTAAAAATTAAAGGAGTTTGTCACCAAGAAACCAGTGCTACAAGAAATGTTAAAGGGACTGATTTAAGGGGAAAAGAGAAGACCACAAATAGGAAAAATTATCTATTTCCATGATAAGAGGGTAATAGATACAAATGTACAAAAAAGAGGTTAGATATGATATCAAAAACATAAAAGGAGGGAGGAGGGGAGTTAAAGAGTAGAGCTTTAAGACAGAGGTCAAACTAAAGAGACCATCAATTCTGTATAGAAGAAGAAAGGAACAGAGAAGGACTACTAAAACACGGAGAAAAAAAAAGTTAAAAAATGCCAGTAAGTACATACTTATCAGTAGCTACTTTAAACATCAATGGACTAAATGCTCCAATTAAAAGGCATAGGGTGGCTAAATGGATAAAAAAACAAGACCCATATATATGCTGCACACAAGAGACACACTTCAGACCTAAAGACACTCACAAACTGAAAGTGAAGGGATGGAAAAAGATACTCCACGCAAATGGCAATGAAAAGAAAGCTGGGGTAGCAGTACTCATATCAGACAAAATAGACTTTAAAACAAAAACTGTAAAAAGAGACAAAGAAAGGCATTACATAATGATCAAGGGAACAATCCAACAATAGGATATAACACTTGTAAATATCTATGCACCCAATGTAGGTGCACCTAAATATATAAAGCAATTATTAACAGACATAAAAACAGAAATAGACAGTAACACAATAATAGTAGGGGACTTGAACACTCCACTTACACCAACGGATAGATCATCCAAACAGAAGATCAATAAGGAAACATTGGCCTTAAATGATACACTAGAACAGATGGACCTAGTAGATATATACAGAGCATTCCATCCAAAAACCGAAGAACACACGTTCTTTTCAAATGCACATGGAACATTATCCAGGATTGATCACATATTAGGCCACAAAACAAGTCTCCATAAATTTAAGAAGACTGAAATAATACCAAGCATCTTTTCTGACCACAACAGTATGAAACTAGAAATCAACTATAGGAAGAAAATCAGAAAAGCCACAAATATGTGGAGATTAGACAAAATGCTACTGAACAATGACTGGGTCAACGAAGAAATCAAAGAAGAAATCAAAAAATACCTGGAGACAAATGAAAATGAAAATATGACATGTCAGAATTTATGGGATACAGCAAAAGCTGTTCTAAGAGAGAATTTTATAGCAATACAGGCCTATCTCAACAAACAAGAAAAATCTCAAATAAACAATCTAACAATGCACCTAAAGGAATTCGAAAAAGAAGAACAAACAAAGCCCAAAATCAGTAGAAGAAGGGAAATAATAAAAATCAGAGCAGAAATAAATGAAATAGAGACCAAAAAAACCATAGAAAAAATTAATAAAACCAAGAGCTGGTTCTTTGAAAAAATAAACAAAATTGACAAACCTTTAGCTAGACTCACCAAGAAAAAAAGAGAGAAGCCACAAATAAGTAAAATCAGAAATGAAAGAGGGGCCGGCCCTCTGGCTTGGTGGTTAAGTGCGCGCGCTGCGATGCTGGCGACCCGGGTTCAGATCCCGGGTGCGCATCGAGGCACCACTTCTCCGTTCATCCTGAGGCCGAGTCCCACATGCAGCAACTAGAAGGATGTGCAGCTACGACACACAACTATCCACTGGGGCTTTGGGGGGAAAAAATAAAATAAATAAAATCTTTAAAAAAGAAATGAAAGAGGAGAAATTACAACAGATACCTCAGAAATACAAAAGATTATAAGAGAATACTATGAAAAGCTATATGCCAACCAATTCGACAATCTGGAAGAAATGGATAAATTCTTAGAATCATACAACCTTCCAAAACTTGATCAAGAAGAAGTAGAGAATTTGAATAGACCAATCACCAGTAAGGAGATCGAAACAGTCATCAAAAACCTCCCCAAAAATAAAAGTCCAGGACCAGACGGCTTCCCTGGTGAATTCTACCAAACATTCAAAGAAGACTTAATACCTATCCTTCTCAAACTCTTCCAAAAAACTGAGGAGGGGGGGAAGCTCCCTAACTCATTCTATGAAGCCGACATTACCCTGATACCAAAACCAGACAAGGACAACACAAAAAAAGAAAACTACAGGCCAATATCACTGATGAACATCGATGCAAAAATCCTCAAAAAAAATACTAGCAAATCTCATACAACAATTCATTAAAAAGATTATACACCATGATCAAGTGGGATTTATTCCAGGTATGCAAGGATGGTTTAACATTCGCAAATCAACCAACATGATACACAACATTAGTAAAATGAAGAATAAAAATCACATGATCATCTCAATAGTTGCAGAGAAAGCATTTGACAAGATACAGCATCCATTTATGATAAAAACTCTGAATAGAATAGGTATAGAAGGAAAGTATCTCAACATAATAAAGACCATATATGAGAAACCCACAGCTAATATCATCCTCAATGGTGAAAAACTGAAAGCTATCCCTCTAAGAACAGGAACCAGACAAGGATGCCCACTCTCACCACTCCTATTTAACATAGTACTGGAAGTCCTAGCCAGAGCAATCAGGCAAGAGAAAGAAATAAAAGGGATCCAAATTGGAAAGGAAGAAGTGAAACCGTCACCATTTGCAGATGACATGATTTTATATATAGAAAACTCTAAAGAATCCACCAGAAAACTTTTAGAAGTAATAAACGAATATGGTAAAGTTGCAGGATACAAAATCAACATACTAAAATCAGTTGCATTTCTATACACTAACAACGAAGTAGCAGAAAGAGAAATTAAGAATACCATCCCATTTACAATTGCAACAAAAAGAATAAAATACCTAGGAATAAACTTAACCAAAGAGGTGAAAGAGCTGTACACCGAAAACTATAAAACATTTCTGAAAGAAATGGAAGAAGACACAAAGAAATGGAAAGATATTCCATGCTCTTGGATTGGAAGAATTAACATAGTTAAGATGTCCATACTTCCTAAAGCCATCTATAGATTCAATGCAATCTCTATCAAAGTTCCAACAACATTTTTCACAGAAATAGAACAAAGAATCCTAAAATTTATGTGGCACAACAAAAGACCCCGAATAGCTAAAGGAATCCTGAGAAAAAAGAACAAAGCTGGAGGTATCACACTCCCTGATTTCAAAATATACTACAAAGCTATAGTAACCAAAACAGCATGGTACTGACACAAAAACAGACACACAGATCAATGAAATAGAATCGAAAGCCCAGAAATAAACCCACACATCTATGGACAGCTAATCTCCGACACAGGAGCCAAGAACATACAATGGGGAAAAGAATGTCTCTTCAACAAATGGTGTTGGGAAAACTGGATAGCCACGTGCAAAAAAATCAAAGTAGACCCTTACCTTACACCACACACAAAAATTAACTCCAAATGGATTAAAGACTTGAAGGTAAGACCTGAAACTATGACACTTCTAGAAGAAAACATAGGCAGTACGCTCTTCGACATCGGTCTTAGCAACATATTTTCAAGCACCATGTCTGACCGGGCAAGAGAAACAATAGAAAAAATAAACAAATGGGACTACATCAAAGTAAAAAGCTTCTGCACAGCAAAGGAAACCATTAACAAAACGAAAAGACAACCTAACAATTGGGAGAAGATATTTGCAAACCATACATCTGATAAGGGCTTAATCTCCAAAATATATAAAGAACTCATGCATCTCAACAACAAAAAAACTGCCAACCCAATTAAAAAAATGGGCAAAAGACCTGAACAGACATTTCTCCAAAGAAGTTATACAGATGGCCAACAGACACATGAAAAGATGTTCAAAATCATTAACTATCAGGGAAATGCAAATCAAAACTACAATGAGATATCACCTCACGCCCGTCAGAATGGCTATAATTAACAAGACAGGAAACAACATGTGTTGGAGAGGATGTGGAGAGAAGGGAACTCTCATATACTGCTGGTGGGAGTGCAAACTGGTGCAGCCACTATGGAAAACAGTATGGAGATTCCTCAAAAAATCAAGGATAGAACTACCATATGATCCAGCTATTCCACTGCTCGGTATTTACCCAAAGAACTTGAAAACACCAATGCGTAAAGATACATGCACCCCTGTGTTCATTGCAGCGTTATTCACAATAGCCAAGACTTGGAAGCAACCTAAGTGCCCATCAAGGGATGAATGGATAAAGAAGATGTGGTATATATACACAATGGAATACTACTCAGCCATAAGAAACAATGAAATCTAGCCATTTGTGACAACATGGATGGACATTGAGGGTATTATGCAAAGTGAAATAAGTCAGAGGGAGAAGGTCAAATACCGTATGATTTCCTTCATTAAGTAGTAGATAATAACACCAATAAACAAACACATAGAGACAGAGATTGGATTGGAGGTTACCAGAGGGGAAGGGGGGAGGGAGGCGGGCGAATGGGATAATTCGGCATATGTGTGTGGTGATGGGTTGTAATTAGTATTTGGGTGGTGAACATTATGTAATCTATGCAGAAATAGAAGTATAATGATGTACACCTGAAATTTATACAATGTTATAAACCAATGTTACTGCAATAAAAAAAAATTTAAAAAAAACTCCTCTAATGTTATAAGTAAATAAATAACCTCAATGAGAGGAAAAGGTAACTCTTCAGATTAGCCTACAACAGGCCATTTTACAAACTTCTGGTTTGTTGTTATTTTTATTTGGGTTTGTTTGGAAGGAAGTTCATTTCTTTATATGTATATTTTTTACTTTTCTTATTTTTGTGTATTTTTTTTACTTATTGATTTACATATTTCAGTATTAAATTGCCTGAAGGTACAAGTGCAAACATAAAAAACTTAGCTAAAATACATAAAGCACAGCAGCGACAGCCATCAGCATGCATTACAATACCAAGCAGCACTTGGTAGAGATGCTCCCAAACTCAGTAGGTTCGATTTCCCTGCCAAGAATAATTAAAGCCTCCACCAAACTCCGCACGTCTTCCTGTCACCAGGTAATGAACCTCAGAATTAATTTCCACAGCGCTGTAGCTACTCTGAGTTGTCCATATAGAAAAAAGACCTAAACTATTTAGGAATTTATAGATAATAATTGACACCTTGAAATATACTTGGAAATAAACAACATTGAATGCACTGGCATTAGCAAATATCTATTAAATATGGTATTTATATTTAAAAGTCCATGGCCTCACTTGTGCCTCACCTAAAGCAACGCAAGTCTTCTATCTTCTCACTTGAATGGATAGGGAGAGTAGGGTGGGGGAGGGGAGTTGTTCATGTGTTTCAGCAATGAAAGTGACAACCTGTAAGATAGAGGAGCCAAACACAGAAGATTTTTAAAACTGGAAATATAGTTTAGATCATATTTGTTGATTAGGTGTATCAAGTTCCTCTTGTCAGTGAGAGGAGCATTTCTCTAGGAAACCATGGGTCAGCCACATACTAAGTGGTATGTGGTAACTATACTAGTGCTATGACTCTGCACAGGCATTGCACTTTACAGCCTACAGGGTACTTTCAAACTCATGCACTGTCTGCATCCTTATGCTCATGACATCAGATCTGTGAGTTAGTTAATAGGTATCACAATTATCCTCATTATGCAAATGAGGAAACTGAGGCTCAGACACATCAGTTTATTCCAAGAAACCAACATACACAATAAGATAATTTTGTTTAGGGTTTCATACGATATTCTGAAGTCCCATTGACCTGATCTGGCCTGTTACACACTGACACTCAGAGTGACCTGGCTCTTCTGCAGCTTGAGACTATATCACCTTCCACGTCACAATGCTGCCTGCACACAGAACAGCATGGTAGGTAAAGAACTGGCTCCACTACTTCTTGGTTAGGGGCAGCCTGTAGCAGATTATCTTGAATTCCAGTTCCACAGCTTGTAATAGCTACCAGACAAATAGCTTTGAAATTAAATGAAATGTTGTTTAAAAATGTTGTATTGCAAATCACGAAATGCTGCATAAAATTTCATCCATTCGGTCAGTCAACAAATATTAAATGCCTTCTGTGTGTCAGGTACCGTGGATATAATGATTAGCACAACAAATATTGTTTCTCCCCTCCTGATGCTAGATGATTGTTACTAGTCTGGACGATAATTATTATTGATATTAGGTTGATTGGCACACAAACAGAAATCTGTAAAAAAGTAACATTTTCATAAAACCAAGTTCAGAAGAAAACTGAGTAACAGAAAGAGCATAGAATGTGTGAGAAGATATTTTCATTTATTTACCACACTGACTTGATGCTTGTAGTACAGTGTCTTGTTTCAGATTCATAGCAAAGGAATCATGTGAACAATTTGGAAATGATTCATAGGCAAGCTACAAATATGGTTAACTGGTTGCAAAATAATATCTGTAGAAAAGATTTAAAGGACCAGGCTTTTTAACCTAGAAAATAGAAAAATCAAAAGAAGCTTAATAAGAGTTGTCAGGTGAATTCAGTTATGTAAATTCTGCTTCTTTCTGTCTCCACTGAGGACAAAGGCTCAAGTTGAAGCATAAAGCATAAAGCTTTGGTTAGATTGAGGGCAAAGGGGAGTCCTATTGCAAGTCTTCTTAAATATATGATTACCCTAAAGATTAAATTGAAAAATGTTCTTCCTTTTTTAGTAATGTGACATTCTCTTATATCAGAATTGTGTGGATATGGGGGAATAAACTCAGTGATTTCTCGAGGTCCTGTAAGCCCTACCACTTTTAGTTGGTGCTTATTTCCCTACAATTAAATAAAATAATCCATTATCTTTCATTCAAATTTATTCTGAAAAAGAGTGGAATAGGGAAATAGGAGCTGGGTTTAACAATTATCTTCATTTTTATGAAAGAACATTGGATGGAAATTAGACAATTGTTCCCCATGTCCCTAGAGACCAATGCCACAAAGAACTGGCCTAAATGAGAACATGGAAGATTTGGGTTAAAGGATTCCTAAATACTAGGCAGGGAAAAGCAGAGCAGATCAGCACATGTTTAACACTAGCAGGGTTGAACGACTGAGAACAGAGGTCCAAGTGGAAATAGATTCTACCCTGGCAAGGGACATTAGCTAGTCAAAAAATATTACATAACTTTTTAAGGTAAAATTTTATTTTGCTTTTGAGTACATTTTCCACAGTGTCCACTCAAAATCAAGGATTTTTATTTTTTCCTTCCCTCTCTCTCCTTTTTTAATTGTCTGGAAAACTGAGAGATGTGGGTAAATTCCTCCCCATCCTCACCAACTGACCATCAGAGAAGTCTAGAATTTGATTGCTGTAGTATGCAACAAAATATTTTCAATATTCAAACTAAATCTGTTATGTATTCATAATGTCTACTTCTGCAGATTTTGGACAATTGTTGTACAGGAATTCCATTATATTCTATTTACTTGTACTCTACCTCTTTTTAAAAAGAATTTGAGATCATTTGCAGCAAAAGACATCATAACAAGGTCAAAAAAAAAACTGATACAAAAAAATCAAGAAAAGGGGAAAAGAGAACTCAAGGTTTATAAGTTGTGATTGACCTTCAAATTTGATTCTTGGCATCCAGATGGAAAAGAGAAATACAATATACAATATAATAATGACCTGCATGATCCCCAGTGAAGTATTCCAATTCCTATGGGAGAAAAGCTTCTTATAATACTAGATTACTGATTTCAACTTTTCTGAAAATAATAGAATTATATGTTCACTGAAGATAATTTGAACAGTACAAACAATATAAAAAAAAAAGAAAAATTAAACATCTGAAATCTTACCTTCAGAAGCAGCCATTTTTAATCATTTCAGTATATTTCCTTCCAATCTCTTTTCTGTGCATTTTTCCATGAATGAGTTCAAAGTATATAATTTTGATATCTGTTTGTTTCAGTTAACGTCTTAAACTAAGGCATGAACTTTTTAATGACTGCATAAAGCTTCGTTATGTGGATATAGTATATTAACCGTTCCTTTAATGTAAGCTATTCAGATTATTTGTAAATTTTTACTATTATAAATAATGCTTTATGAACATCTTTGTGCATTAACCTTTATCTGCATCTCAGAATTTCCTTTGGGAGGCATTCCTAAATTTGAGATTACTTGGGCAATAGGTATAAACATTTTTAAGACTCCTCATATGCTTTTCTATTAGAGATAATTGTTCCAAATGCAATCCTATGTGGCTGTACAAAAGAATGAGGAAGATCGCTATCAACTGATATGAAATGATTTCTAGAAAATATTGCTAGATTTAAAAAAAGTGCAAAAGGTCACATATATGTATTTTTTCTTTTTTTCTTTTCTTTGTTACCCAGAAAAAAATCCATCTTGGGGCCAACCCAATGGCCTAGTGGTTAAGTCCAGCATGCTCCACTTCAGCGGCCCGGGTTCGGTTCCGAGGCGCAGACCTACACCACTCATCAGCGGTTATGCTGTGGCAGCGGCCCACATACAAAATAGAGGAAGACTGGCACAGATGTTAGCTCAGGGCAAATCTTCCTCAGAAAAAAAAAAATCCGTCTTCAAGGGGCTTCCACTGGTCAAATCGGGGACAATAAGTACAATAATGAATGATAAACCATTTTAAAAAACAGGAATTAGTGAGTCCATACAGACAAATGGGGGGAAGGGAACTGCTCTTGCTTACAGTAGACTGTTGAGGGTCAACTGATAAATGGGAAGGGAGAATCAGGAGTTGAAAATTAGCATTATACAACTATTATAGTACAGGCAGAATCATCAACGGGTGCTAAATCTCAGGGGAATTTTTATGAGAAGTAAAATATTTGTGTGGTCTTAAAGTGTTTCTCCACAGGAAAAATAATAATTATGCAATGAATAAATCAGACCACCCTTCACAGATAAACAAAATTAACATTACCAGTGAGGGTCATCATGTGCCTTCAGATGTGATACTCTGAGAAGTACACATCACATAACAAACATTTTAACTGACAACATAAATAAAATCTAATAATGAGGGTTATTAGACAAACACAAAATGTGCATTGTTCTATTAAAGAAAAGAGGGTAGTCCATATTCTTCAGAGATGTCAAGGTCATAGAAGATAAAGTAGGGCCATGGAAATATTCCAGGTTAAAGGAGGTGAAAGAGACATGACAACTAAATGTAATACCTCATCTTAGGCTTGATCCTGTACTGAAGGGGAAGAAATCATTATAAAAGACTATTGAGTCAATGGATAAAATTATAAAATGAATGTTGGATTAGATAAAAATTATCACATCGATGTTAAATTCACTAATGCCAATAACTGTACTGTGGATATGTAAGAGAATATCCCTATTCTTAGGAAATATGCTCTGATGTGTTCAGGTTTAAAGGGTCATGATTATATACATTAGCGTCAAACAGTTCCACAAGATAATTTTAAAGCAAATGGGGTAGAAAATTAACAATAGATGTATCTGGGTAAAAGTTATGTAACTGTTCTTTATACAAATCACATTCTTGCAAATTTTCTATAAGCAGGAAATTGTTGGCAAATAAAAAGTCAAAAAATGAAGCAAAAGAAAATGATTGTTTCAACTTACTCTTCCATCAACACTTGTTGAAGATAGCTCCCTAATTTCTTCCTTATAGCAGAGTATTGTTTTTTGTAATCTGCTATTTTGATAGGGAGAAATAGTATCTTCATGTGCATTTATTTGCTTCTAATGAGATTGAAAATGGGTCCATATGTTTATTACCAATTTATTTTTTTTAACCTGTAAATGATCTATTTCCTTTTCATTTACAGGCACAATTTTCTTAAATGAAATACTACAGCTTCAATTAAGCTACATTGATTCATGGAATGTCATGGACAAAATCTTCAACCACATTTTCATAGAAAACTCAGAATTGGGTTTTATAGGGCTGTTTCCTTCAGTAAGTTGAATAATGGTGAAAGTATAATTTAATGTAGGCAAGTGGTCACTCTGCACGAGGTCAAAGTACATATAATTCCCTTCCGGGGGTGGGGGGTGGGGCCTGTTTTCATTGCCTTTTTAAATACCCATGCATTCCAGGTAGATTGCCACTAGGTGGGAGTAGTGTTCAGTGCTGTAGTCTCAGCAGCCAGAGCACCTCAATTTGCTTATATCTAAGAAGCAGTCATTCATTCATTCATTCAATGAACATATGAGTCTCTTTTCTAGGTACTGTGCTAGACTGCTGGTTCTTTGCGTCTACTGCCTTATAGATTTAAAAGTATGAATTATTAGTATTTTAATCAGAACTAATTTTCCTTTTGAAAATTGTTTCAAAATGTAATTATTATTTGAATGAATATCAAATATGTTTTAAATTTTTTTAAATAAATTAGAATCCTATGATACTTAACTGATATCTTGCCTCACTACATAATAGCTATCCAATTAGCAGCTCAGTCTAACCCTATTGACTCCCAAATGAAATGTATTGTATTTCACCCTGGACTCCTTAACTTAAGATGAAACAATTTCCCCCTAATTGGGTTAGTCATCTCTCCACATTCTCCCAGTTTAAAAAACGGGCCTCAAAGCAAATGAGGCAGTCCATACCTAATGGTTCCACTAATGTTGTTCATCTCACAGACCTCAAATCTGCTTTCAGATAACATAACACCAAAAACCTAAGAAAAGCATATGGCCAAGGAAGTGGCTCTTCTTCCTTTCTGGAACAGTCCCACTTTCTCCCAGTCAAAAGGAGACATTCACCTACTTCTTATATACAAAGAGTTTCCTTTTCTCTATGACATTGACTGCTTCCATCAGAAACTTTATCATTTAAACATAAGTACCATTATTTACTAATTAATAGATCTACAACTCACACCACTTAGCAACAGGCCTCACATTTTAACTGGACAAAGAGATTTAACACTTAAACAATTAGCATGAATAACAAGAAGTCAGAGGATGGCAAAAAATTATCACATCATACCTTCTATTACCTGAATTTTAATATATTAAGTAGACCAAGAAAGTGTGATGAGATATTAGGCAATATAAATATCTCTTTTTAATAAATATTTTTGATTTTAAGTAAGGCAAGCAGCAAGCAATCTGATTTTCTTTACTGAGAGGTTTCCTTTTGAAAATGATCCACTCATCCTAATGTCTCTGAATGCTCCACTTATGTAATTTGTATTTAAAAATTAATATCTATAATTTAATTGTATTCAGATTTACTATTTTTATATTGTTACGTTTCTATAATAAAATATTATTTGTCTGTATTTGTGTATGAGTTGATAATTTGTGTTTTATTCTCAGGACATTTGACTTCATTAACCCACGTCTGTTCCTCTATGTCATTTTCCTTCCCCATTTCTTACTCCCACATCCCTATCCCTCTTGACACCTAAGCCTCTATCTTCAATCCCTCTGCCCTGCCTGAACCTAAGACCTCATTATCTCTGTCCCAGACATTTAATGGCCTCCTAACACACCTCCTGGAGTCAGAAAATAAAAATAAACCATGAGGCCAGCTTACTAAGAGAGACTTAGTAGTAATCCTCCAAACATGGGAAAAAAAAATTTATTACTATTGCTGCAAACCATGGATCAATTAATCCATTGATAAATAAGAATTTCCACTACTTTTGGCTTTATAAGTTTCTATAGTAGTAAATAAAGTCAAGAACTACAAATTCTTGCTTTCATTTTCACCTTTCTACCATCCCTTTTTCACACTTCAGAATGAGAGTCTTCTTTATAAAATTTAAGAATGATCAGTCAGGTCTATCTCACGCTTCAAACCCGTTAGTGGTTCCCCATTGACCTTAAAATTAAGTTCAAATTCTATAACATAGTTACATACCCATTCAAAATATGGCCTCTATTTAGTATTCCAGCTTCATCTCTCTTCACTCATCCCCCATCTCACACTTACCACTGCAGCCATCCTAAATTTCCCTTCGGTACCACGCTTCTTCTGGCCTCTAAGCTTTTGCACAGCTAAACCTCTGTGATAAACATGCTTCCTAACTTTTACACCCTTCAAAGTCCAACTTGGATATTCTTCTAGGCAGCCTTTCCTGATCTGGCTGATAGTAATATTTTGTCCTCTTCTGTATCCTACATATTATATTATTTCATTTACTGAACTGCAATATAATTACCTTATATTTCTGAATCCCATTCTCCATTACAGTCCCTTAAAGACAGGAACTAAAAGTTACATTTTGTACCACTATAGGATAGTGCCTGACCCATAATAGGGGCTCAACATTGGTTTAATTGAACTAAAAAGTCTATTCCATAATCAGTTTAATGAAGAATCTCTTCCATGAGTAATTATGTTAACAGTTTAGTCTATTTCTGGCCAGCTTGGTTCTCTTGCAAAAAGAAACAATCCTATTACTGGTTTGCATTTACATTACCATTATAACACTCAATTTTACCACAGCGGGACCAACGATGGAAACAATTATGTTTAATATTGTCCTATCCAGAGTCCCAATTATAATGCATAGTTGTCCCCTGATATAATGGAAGTAATAATAATTAATAATGCTCATTGTTATTAATATCTAGTATTTATTATGTGTCTGACATTGGACGTTGTGCTTTTATATGATTATCTAATTCAATCCTCAAAACAACTCTTCCTCATTTCTTATTTAAATAGATCTGCATTGATGTGGCCTCCAGATCACTTTGGAAATAAATACATTAATTGGTTATTTATTTTGTGGCAGTACCCATAAATTGTCTTCAGAGAGTATTTGTCCAGTATCCCTAAGGAGAATAAATCAGGATACAGACATGAAAACGTATTTAAGCCTTTTTCCTGAAAACATTTGCTTCAGGGGAATTTAATGTCTATGCCAGTGAGTCTTCAGGCTAGCTTTAATACATGAGTGAATTAAAAGCATGCACAAATGGCAACACTGCAAGCATGGCAAGTTTATTGACTTTTGTTGTGTAGAAATATCTGCTGGATAGGGACGTTAGTGGCAGAAATGCCTGGTGTGGTAGACTCTGCCTTGTTTGACATACTGATGTAAAAAATGAGTATTATTGATTAATTTTTTAAAAAGACAATTTTCCAGAGACTAGATTAGAATCTGAAAATGCTATTAACCTCACAGCAATGGAAAAGACTCTAACTCCGTTTGATGGAGGCAACTGAAGAGAAATTCAGGTTAGGGGCCAATCACCTCAGAAAAATTAGTTCACTGTACCAGTTGCAGTAGCAAGCAAATATGGTTTTGAACATCCTCCAATTGGATTTGATGTTTTTGGAAGCTCTGAAATGCTAGTGGGGGAACATGTGCATGAGTGTCAAATTCTTAAAGCATCCTCTTTTTGTCTGTAGGGTTAAGAGAAGAAAAGAGGGAGAAGATCATACTTGCTTGTTTGTGCGTTCATTGTTTATCAAATAAGAATATTCCTTCCCAAATGAAGAAGAAGCCTTCTGAACTTTACCAACTCAAACCTGGAACTGAAGGATTATTTGCATAGGACTATTTGATTTTCTGCTTTTTTCTCTCTATTGTATTTAGGTAAATTGTTCTTTGTTGGGGGCAATATTGGAATAAGGAGTTTTCATTGATTCTGACAGTTTGAGGACTAGAATTATAAATGATAAAAATGTAAGACTAGAATTGTCAGTGATCTGAGTTGGTTTAAAAGAGGAAATTTGCTAGTAAAAATAGGATAAAGCTAGCCGTGACTATATGTATTTTATATAAGAAGAGTTAGGGCAGGATACAAAAGGGTTGAGTTTCACAAATTTTATTTCCCCAAATTATCTAGCAAAAAATTTATCTTTTGTATTTATTAGATAATGCAACAAATCATTTTATTAAAAATATACTCTCATTTTCATCAAAATAAGGCAATTTCTAACAAGGAAAAAGAAATATTTCAATGCTAATTTTTAAAGCCTAGTGAAAAGTATCAATGATAGTGATAAACTGAGTTAACATGTGAAAGTTGGTGGTTAAAAATATTAGAAGGTGACTATAAACACATTTTTAACAAAACAGTATATTGGTAAATATACAAATATTTACAATTTAAGAGAACCACAAGAGGAAAAAAGGATATATATAAAACAACAGTCCACTCAAAGGACGGTGGTTTGCACATAGGAATAATGATAAAAATAATGATCTTCAGGGGCCGGCCTGGTGGCATAGTGATTAAGTTCACATGCTCTGCTTCGGCAGTCGGCGGTCCTGGGTTCGCAAGCTCAGAGCCTGGGTGCGGACCTATATACTGCTCATCAAGTCATGCTGTGGTAGGCACCCCACATATAAAGTAGAGGAAGATGGGCACGGATGTTAGCCCAGGGCCAATCTTCCTCAGCAAAAAGAGGAGGATTGGCAACAGATGTTAGCTCAGGGCCAATCTTCCTCACCAAAAAAAATAATAATAATGATCTTCACTAATAATCAAAACACAAAGCAAAACATCAACCTAGTACCCCCTAAAGAAACTAACAAAATTTCAAAATACTGATAATACCTACAGGTGGGAGGCTATGGTAAATTGATACTTATACAACACTTTCAGAAGGCAGTGTAGCAAGGATCACAAAAATTTTTATATACTTTTGATATATTAACCCCACTCTTCACAATTTATTTTGAAAAATAATCCAAAAGAAAGGAATGGTATATGAATGCAACAAAATTTCAAAGAAATTGAAGACACACTCAGTCTCCAACAATATATAAATGATTAAATAATGTATGCTATATCAACTCAATAGGACATTGTATAACTGTATAATAAGTAAAATTTAGAAATATGAAGACTGTGGCAACATGAAAAAGTATGTATCATAAAATAGGTTAAAAAACCAAATACAAATATATATCTATAGTATGATTACAGCTATATAAAAACTACTTATACATAAGAAACCAGAAAGGAAAGTGAAAAATTAAATGCTAATTTTGTAGATGTGAGAAAAGTACTCTACATGCTTAGTATCTATCACATTTATATAAACCATGTTAAAAATAAAATAGAATTTATATAAAACAGGTTATGTCTGATATTAAAACACTGGCATTCACTAGATCAATACTAGGACATTAATAGAACTAATTTCAAGTCTTCCCTTAACTCCAAGTTCTTCAGACTAGGGCAGTCCTATAACCTATCTTGGCTTCAGGCAACTATCTCATCTGTAAAACAATAGGAATTTATTGGATCAATGAGTCTCACACTTTCTTAATCCTGCAATTCTTTGTTCAAACTAAATCTTACATAAAATAGGTGAAAGTAGAGCTCCTGTAGCTAAAGTATAAGGAGAAGAACAGTGCTCTGCAAGCTGGTTCCATTCCCTCTCTCCTCCCTAAACTCCATCTCTGAAAGTAATCTCTAAGAAGGCTCTGAGGCTCCAGTGAAAAACGATGGATTAAAAGTTTTGATGGTCTCTTTATATCTAAAATACAGTTATTGAAGTTTTATGGTTCTCTTTATGGCAGATCTTCCATTAATCCTCTGTCATATATTGGTTTATTAGATTAGCTAGTGGTTCTCCAAGAATGTATAAGGAACTCAAGATTAAAAGATTGCAAAAGAGGGGGCAGCCCAGTGGCGCAAGTGGTTAAGTGTGCGTGCTGCGGCGGCCCGGGGTTCGCCAGTTTGGATCCCGGGCGCGCACCAATGCACCGCTTGGCAAGCCATGCTGTGGCGGCGTCCCATGTAAAGTGGAGGAAGACGAGCACGGATGTTAGCCCAGGGCCAGTCTTCCTCAGCAAAAAAAAAAAAAAAAAAGAGGAAGATTGGCAGATGTTAGCACAGGGCTGATCTTCCTCACAAAAAAAAAAAAAAAAGATTGGAAAAGAGAAAGCTGGATTAGAGGAAATACAGCAGTGCCAGGTAAAAACCAGAGCAAGAATTGTCTAGAATTGTTGAGGGTCTAGGACAAATACAAGGAAAGGAACAGATGAAAGGGGAAATCCTGCTTATCAAAACAGGAAATAGAAGTCAATAAAAGCCAAACCACTTAACAAAATATATAACTGCCTTTCCAGTTGTGTGATCTCTTTTGAGGATCATTTACTTTGGGAGCATTAGTTTACTCTAATTGTTACAACCCTAACACTTTAACTTAAATATTCTACCTCTTATTTAATTCCTTTCTAAATTTTACCAACAACAAAGATAAAGAGAAAATAATTATAGGCTTGGCAGTCAGACAAGTTAGGGATAGGAATTCCAGCTCCATCTCTTACTGGCTATGTAACCTTGGGCAGGTCAATCAAAAGAGCAGTTTAGTGTATGGATTGAGCCCATTGATTCATGACTCAATCTCTCTGGGTTCAAAGCGCAGAGTTACTACTTATCATGTGTGTCCCCCTGGCTAAGTTACTTAACCTCCCTAATTCTCCATTTCTTTTTCTCTAAAATAAGGGTCAATGCTGGTGATAATGATGATAAAGATAGATAGATAGATATTACATAAATATATCCAAATAAAGCCCTTATCACAGTTTCTAACATATAGAAAGCACTAATACCAACCACTATTATTATTAAGTTGCCTAACTTCTCTGGATTTCAAATTGTTGTCTATAAAAAAGAAATAATATACTTACTGTACTACCTATTTTCAACAGTAGAATAAGTAAGAGTAATGAAAGCACTTAGCACAATATCCCCACATTGTGGCTACCCAGTACCCATCAAGTGTCCTTCCCATTTAAAGCTTAAGGCTATTCAGAAGATTTCCCAATGAGTACTTTGGCCTAAAGTGTATTTCCTATAAACTCATTTGATATTGAACATTTAATGGCCTACAATAATTGTTTTATATTTGTGATTTGATGTACTATCTTTGTAACAATGATTATTTGTAGTAGAAATTTATTATACTTTCCACCCAATGTTTATTGCCTCTTTGGTCATTCCAGAAAATTCTATAATTCCAATCTTTCTATGGAGGATAAGTACACCCCTACTCTGAATCTACGTGATTCTTCTATAAGTGAATCTACCACCAGTTCTAAGAATGAGGCATATAATCAGGTCTGATTAGACCAAGTAGCTCATTCCTCTGGTATTGAGTTTGGCTCAGAAATAACACATGACCTCATCAGAGCCAAGGAGACCTTGTCTGTGGATTTTGCTATGTATACTGAAAGAGAGGCATATGCTCTTTTCAGCTGAACCTCAACCTAGGAGGATATAGGCCTGGAGCTCCTTACTACCATGTGGAGCCTAAGAATAAATCATCACGAGTAGATTCCAGATCCTACCACAATAATTTCATATCAATATTCTTAAAAAGTCAAAAAAGAAATGTTTTTTTCCAGAAAGAGCCCAGGTTTCAGGTTATGAAATAAAGAGATTCATCAATAGTAGCTCATTTTTATCTTTCTGCAGTACAACCTAGACATTTTATTTTTTAATTTCTCCCCAAAAGCATTTTGAAGATCAAGATTTCTCCTTTTGGTCACTATCCATTGTCTTGCATATATTTGCAGATGATTTTGGTTTTATCCCATAATCTTCAATCTGAATATACGATTTGGCTAACTATTACCCCAACCAAATGGATAATAAAATCATATTTTAAAGATAATGTCAGGCAAAAGGAAGCATGAGCTCTTTAGGAATAATATTTTTGCCCGAAGAACTTCAGAAGAAACTTCAGCCTACCTCATGACTACAACGGGTGATTGATCCCTTACTCTGCCAATTCTCTCAAAAAAACACATCTAGAAATCTGTCAGAGATCTTACTTATAAACAAACACCAGAGTAGGGGAGAGGAAAAAGCCCAAACTATTATTTTTTACTATTTTCTTTTTTTGGCCTGGATTCTGAATAATTTCTTAAAATTATTAAAAAGTATTACAGCTTATGGCTTAGTTTTTCAGAAAGAATTTGGAATAAATTTTTTTAAATCAATTTCTCAAAGTTATTTTTTTCAGTATCTCCTTAAGGAAGTAATTTTTACCAAATTACATAAAAGCAAAGGTTAGTAATCAACTTTTAATATATTTGATATTAGAATTATAATCTATCAAATCTGAAGGTCCAAGGCCTACATTATCTCCGATATAAGTACAATGATGACAGTATATTCCAGCATTAATTTGCATATCAGAGAATCATTTGAAGTTCTCAATCTAATCTAATATAGCTAACAAAATAAGACATTATAGGAATGGTAGTATTTCAAATAGAAGATTGGTAAAACAAACAAACACCTTTATGATCAAATATCTTCCTTGCATATAGATTTACATAAATAAAATATAAGCCTTGATGTATCACATATATTAATATATCAATAGAACACTGTTCTTAGGTTCCATACCCTGATAGTTCTAAAGTTCTCTTGATACTGAAAGAGCCCTTTGATTAGGGTTCATTACAGATTAGTTATTTATTCTTTCTTCCATCCATTCAACACTTATTATTCCTCTCTGAATGCTAGACCCTGGGAATACAAAGAAATGAGTTAGGAGTTCACAGTCTAATCACATAACAGCATATAAACAACTGCAGTTTAGTGTGGCAAATATGATGACAGAAATATGTACCACAGGGAAGATTTGGAGCACAGTGGAGGGGACAATTTTCTTTATCTGGAGAGTTAAGAAAGAGTTCACAAAGTAAAAACATTTGATCTGGAAGTAGAACCATGAGAAGCCCTTCACATTGAGTTTACTCTATCAAAAGGAGATTCTTGTGGTGCTTAGGAATTTTTATTTCAAAGACAGATTTTGTAATAGAATACTATCTTTTTTTAAGTTCCTTAAAGTGTCAAGAGACATTTAAAGCAGCATTTTGAAATGTAACAACATGACTTCACATTAATTATATGACAAAGGGGAATTACCACAGCCACAATCTCAAGTCAACAAAAACAGAAATCATTCAGCCTGAGTTTGAATGCAGAAAGATGAGAATTAGACTATTCCTCCACCAAGCAATGAGAACTAGCTCTAAAATCCTGAGAACATGAGAGAGAAGCCTCAAAAATAAAAACTATTTGTCAGTGAAGAGCAAAGACTAAGAATATTCTCAGGATGTACCTACTGTTGTGGTAGGGAGAAGGGTTTGGGAAGGATGTTGGAGAGGTCTCACACTTTGATCCTTCAAATATGGAGTCTCTACAAGGTTCCACACTGTAGTCGCAGGTGTCTTATAGTGGTTCCCTTATGACTCCTGCCCCTGAGGTGAGAATTAGAATAAGGAACTGGTCCACAGAAAGATGAATCTCAAGTTTTCCAGGACACAGAGCTTGGCAAACATCTGTGGGCCTGGTTAGGCTTGTTCCATGTGACCTGATTCAAGTACAGTCTTAGCAGTCTAGGAAGTACATTACCTCTTGACTTAAGATATCTGAAATAGCTCTCTGCCTTTCAACTAATCCATCACTAAAGCTCTTTTTTAATAGCATGTCAGCTGCTGAAACAGTGATAATGATAGTTTTTAATTAACCCAGAAAGTTCAGAGGAGCTAGGAAGAAGAATGTGCCTTGGCTCCAAGGCATAAACCAACTTTATAGATGAGTAATGTTAAAACTTCACAGTTGCCAGAAGCATCTCCTGGCTGCATTCAGATTCAGGACACCAACATTTATAAGACATTTGACAAACTATTTTTTTTGAAGTATCCCCAGTGAATGAGGTTCCCCAATGTCCTGTGAGTAGCCACGTCCATGGAAAGTCTAACATGTATTTAACATAATCTCTCACTTCTAAATTCTTCTTGGTATTGTCTTCATTTTAATAATCAAACTAAATTAAATCTATATATCTAAATGTTAAGGAAAAAGATAATTCAATCTTCATAGTTGAACATTTCCCCAGCTTTTCATTGTATCCACAAAAGAAGGAAAATTTTCTCAATTTGAGAGCCTAGGAAATTCTATCAGATACTGCCTACAATTAATTTTTATGTCAGCTAGTCATATTTTTTAATTTTTCCAGAAATTGTGCAGATCATATGTTGTACAAATGGCCTTTTGGCTGGTCTCAGGACATATGAGAAGGGATTCCAGGAAGCTTGGTAACTGCCAGTTGCTCAAATTCCACAGAACAAAATGTTTTTGGCCCAACCTGAGTTCTATTTGGATGCTGAGAATGATGGGCAGGGAATTTATTCAGGGCCAAGTACATTCTGCACTGTACATTATACACTGTATAGTTCTGACGTTAATGACGTGCCCTGGCCCAGGTGTGAAGATATCTAGCACATATCCCAGCAAAGTTGTATCTTGGAATGTTTTAACCTCTTATAATTAAGGTTGGGCCATAAGGGGGACATTTGAGCTTCCAGAAGTTCTGAACTGACCCTTATTAAACTAGACCTATCATCTGCAATTGTGTGAAATATTTTGCGGAGATCCAGAAGTATCTCAATCTGTCACTCGAGATTATTGCTGATATTCTTGCTGCGTTACTCTCCTCTATAGGACTTATATCAGAGTTTCCCAGCTGGTGGAGTATGGCACATTGATATGTATCCAGTAGTTTAGAGGTGTATGTGGAAATGTTAATCCACTCAGGCCTTGGGGCTGGAGTTCCCCTACTGGATGGCAGTGATTTCAATAAGCATTTTCCAGGATTCCTCAGAGAAGGGTAAAAGATTAGGATCAGGCTCACCCTGTGGTATCCACAGGGAGCACAAGATGTGACAGCATGCTGCACTTACTGTCCTATATGGCATCATAAGCTTCCCCAGAGAGATGGTCTATTACCTGAACATCTGTATTAGCATTCTGGGTAGACCACATCACCACTCATCTTGCTTAAGAGGCCTATGGCACTAATGGAAGAGTTTACACTCAAGAAATAAATAAACACAGCCCAAACATGTGTTCAATCTACAGAGGAGAGGTGGGGGAACTCCTGGCTGATCCAGCTCCAAGGCTTACTTTTAATCTCTGTCTTCCCATATGTCCAATACTTCTCCCTATTTGTGCCCATCTAGGGGTATTCGAGCCAGCTACAGAGTAAAAATGCATGTACATTCTGCAATTAACTGTGATTACTGTTTTAAAATCATTGATATGAAAAAGCACAATTGGAATTGAAATTCATTTGAATTCACCACAACAAATTTTAGCATTACATTTTACATCAAAAGAAAAAAAAGCGACAGGATTCTTTAAATATTCATTTTAATTGTTGAAAAATTTGGGTTGTTGAAAAAATAAGAGTTTTATAACAAAGTTATAAAGTTTTATAACAAAGGTTACATAACTATGAAGTATTGAAGAGATTAGCATTAAAATGTCTTGATCAAAAATTATATGTTCACTAAAGCAAGTCAGGTGGTCTAGTAGTTAAGATTCAACGCTGTCACCACCACGGTCCAGGTTCATTTCCCCAGCCAGGGAACCACACCACCCATCCGTCAATTGCCATACTGTGGCAACTGTGTGTTGCTGTGATGCTGAAAGTTATGCCACTGGTATTTCAAAATACCAGTAAGGTAACCCATGGTGGACAGGTTTAGTGGAGCCTCCAGACTAAGACAGACTAGGAAAAAGGACCTGGCCACCTACTTCCAAAAAAATTGGCCGTGGAAATCCTATAAATAGCAATGCAGCATTGTCTGATATAGCACAGAAAGATGAGAGGATGGCGCAAAAAGACCACGCAGGGTTTCACTCTGCTGTACACAGGGTCACTAGGAGTCGGAATCGACTCCATGGCACTAATAGAAAAAAAAAAAACCAAGTCAAGTTTATTAAAATTTTGAAAAGATTCATTTGAAAGTTTTACATTCAATTTTTATCTTTTCTAATATTTTGTATTTGTCTCCTATCATAATTATATGATATAAAACAAATAATTTTTTTTTTACCAAGCCCCATTAGACAGATGCCCTTCCAAAACTCTTCAATTTTACCCCTGGATGCCAAACAAATACATCATCTTCTGTGCATTCTATGATGTAAAGATGGTTGGGAAGCACTTCTTTAAATAAGTAAACCTTGTCTGATGTATCCAGTTTGGTTTATGTCTGGCCTAGCCATCAATCTGAAACTACAATTGACATTTATCAAGAAAGTGGTCAAGTTAGTGTTTAACTCAAATATTTCAAGGCTTCATCAGCATGGAGTTACAAATAGATAATACCAATATGCAACACCAGTTACCACAGCTTTAATATACCTCTCATCTTGGTTCTCAATGATTTAAGAGTCTCCAATAGGATCCGTCCCCAACACCTTAAAGTTCAATTTGCAACTTCATCTCCATTGGTTATTGAAGACCACCATTCACAAACACCTGGGGCTCCACTTGTGCCACTCCAGTGGCCCATCTCCAGGCTATACTCTGGCATCGAAATACATCATCTCTGCCACCAACTTCTGGAACCACTCCATCCAATAGACTCCCTTACTTGGCACATGAATGAGCAGAAATCTTGCCCAATGCTCAGGCAGCTACCAAAACAACCGATGCTAGCCCACTACTGTGCTTACCTGATCATCACTCTCCCATGAAATGAGAAATGGTTCTCTCTTCCCTATATTGGGATCTTTCACAGGTAATGATACTGGGCCCTGTTGTAGCTCATTTAGTTTTACATGCTCATAGACTTTCTCCTCTAGGGAGAGGAACAGCTGGGTTGGAACAGGTTCAAGTAACAGCAATAACTCTATCCACAGAACCACTCCTCCTTGCCATCACTCTGTTGCAGTGCAGTTCCTTCTTCCAAACTTTATTCCTCTAGCGTGTATTCTCTCTAAGGCACCCTGGAGTCCCTCCTAACATTTGACTTTCCCCCACTCTAACTCAGTGTATCAGCCTTGCCTATTTAATGCCAAAGTTATATTTCTACGAATATCCTCAGAACTCAAGGAAACTAATCCATGTAAATGTTGGTGAGAGTCTCCAGCTTCATTCTCAAATAAGATTCAACTGGAACAGTGAATCATGTTTTATCTTTATGCAAATGTATAACAGACAATCCTCAGAGACTATGTATATATAAGTATACTCTTTATTTATAATAAATACACATTAAAGATGAAAACTGCCTCATTCCATCTGTGAATGGGAACAAATTAGATGAGGTAACAAATACTCTGATATGCCTAGGTAATACCTTGGGAGATTAGCTTTAGGATGTTAACAAACTTCATGGTTATCCAAGCTTGCTTAATAAATGTTTATGGTAGCAAATATGTTTGTAAACCTGTGAAAAAGCAAAAAGGTCTTAGTATGTAGTTCAGTATAGCTTTCCTATCTCAGAGAAAAGGTAATTTATATAGCACAGTCCCTTGTTTCAAAGCCACATTGCTATTCCGTGATTATACTACAAAAGTCTCTCCAAATATTTAAGGAAACTGACTCATACCTAAATGAAAATATCAGTGGGGACATTCAGGCAAACTTTGCCAACCCACATGATCTGAGCATTACCATAAATTAGCTATTCAATTGATTTGGGACTAATCTGGATTACTGTGGACTGTTAATTATTCAGATACAAAACTGCATGAGAGAAATTTTTATACATGCTCTAAAAATTGTACCAAATATGTTAAAATCAAATACTCTGAATGAATCATGTTATTAGCACACTTCTATACATGAGAAGTACTAGTTAGAGACCAAAATCCTCAGCACGGCTGGCTAGTCTTTTCTTTTCTTTTCTTTTTTTTCTTTGAAGTATAATTGACATATAACATTATATTAGGTTCAGGTGTACAACCTAATGATCCTATATTCGTATACACTGCAAAATGATCAACACAATAAATCTAGTTGCCATCTGTCACCACATAAAGTTACAAAAATGTTTTTCTTATTGTTAGACTTTTTTTTTTTTTTTCTGAGGAAGACTGGCCCTGAGCTAACATCTGTAGGTCTTTCTAGTTCTTCTATGTGGGACGCCGCCTCAGCACAGCTTGATGAGCAGTGAGTAGGTCTGCACCCAGGATCCGAACCGGTGAACCCAGGGCCACCAAAGCAGAACAGGCGAACTTAAACGCCACCAGGCCGGCCCCTGTGATAAGAACTCTTAAGACTGACTTTCTTAGCAACTTTCAAATATGCAATACAATATTATTGACTATAGTCACCATGCTGCACCTTACATTCCCATGACTTATTTATTTTATACCTGGAATTTAGTATCTCTTGACCCCCTTCATCTATTTTGTCAACCACCCAACCCCTCTCCCCTCTGGCAACCACCAATCTCTTCTCTGTATCTATGAGTTTGGTTTTACTTTGTTTTGCCTGTTCATTTGCTCTGTTTCATAGATTCACAAAAAGTGAAATCATACGGTATTTGTCTTGCTCTGTCTGACATTTCTCTTGGCATATTACCCTCAGGGTCCATCCATGATGTCACAAATGGCAAGATTTTATTCTTTTTTATGGCTGAGTATTATTCCATTGTATATATATGCCACATCTTCTTTATCCATTCATCCACTGATAGATATTTAGGTTGTTTCCATATCTTAGCTATTGTAAATAATGCTACAATGAGCATAGTGGTGTATATATCTTTTTGAAATAGTGTTTTCATTTTCTTCAGATAAATATGCAGAAGTGGAATTGCTGGATCACATGGTAGTTCTATTTTAAGTTTTCCAAGGAACCTCCATACTGTTTCCATAGTGGCTGCACCAATTTACATTTCCACCAACAGTGCATGAGGATTCCCTTTACTCCACATCTTCGCCAACACTTGCTGCTTATCTTTTTGATAATAACCATTCTGACAGGTGGGAGGTGACATCTCATAGTGGTTTTAATTTACATTTCCCTGATGATTACTGATGTTGAACATCTTTTCATCGGCCTGATGGCCATCTGTATGTCTTCTTTGGAAAAATGTCTATTCAGGTCCTCTGCCCGTTTTTTAATTGGATTGTTCATGTTTTTGTTATTGAGTAGTATAAGTTATTTATATATTTTTGATATTAATACATTATTGGGTATATCATTTGCAAATAGCATCTCCCATTCAGAAGGTTGCCTTTTCGTTTTGTTGATGGTTTCCTTTGCCGTCCAGCTTTCTAGTTTGATGTAGTCCCACTTGTTTATTTTTGCTTTTGTTGTCCTTGCCTTTGGAGTAAGATCCAAAAAATCATCACCAAGACCTATGTCAAGGAGTTTATCATCTATGTTTTCTTCTAGGAATTTTATGATTTGAGGTCTTACATTCAAGTCTTTAATCCATTTAGAGTTAATTTTTGTGCATGGTGTAAGATAGTAGTCAAATTTCATTCTTTTGCATGCAGCTGTCTAGTTTTCCCAAAACCATTTATTGAAGAGATTGTCCTTTCCCCATCGTGTATTCTTGCCTCCTTCTTCATAAATTAATTGACGATATATGTGTGGTCTCATTTCTGGGCTCTCTATTCTGCTCTATTGATCTATGTGTCTGTTTTATGCCAATACCACACTGTTTTGACTACTATAGCTTTGTAATATAGTTTGAAATCAGGGATTGTGATGTCTCCAGCTTTGTTCTTCTTTCTCAAGACTGCTTTGGCTATTCGGGATCTTTTGTGGTTCCACATAAATTTTAGTATTGTTTGTTCTATTTCTGTGAAAAATGCCCTTGGAATTTTGATAGGGATTGCATTGAATCTGTACATTGCTTAGCGTAGTATGGACTTTTTAAAAACACTAATTCTTCCAATCCATGAGCACAGAATATTTTTTCATTTATTTGTGCCTTATTCAATTTCTTTCATCAGTGTCTTATAGTTTTCAATGTACAGGTCTTTCATCTCCTTGGTTAAATTTCTTCCTGGGTATTTTATTATTTTTGATGCAATTATAAATGGAATTGTTTTCTTAATTTCTCTTTCTGATAGTTTTTTATTAGTGTATAAAAACACAACAGATTTTTGTATATTGATTTTGCATCCCGCAATTTTACTGAATTTGTTGATTAGTTCTAACAGGTTTTTGGTGGAGTCTTCAGGATTTTTCTATACATAAAATCACAGCATCCACAAATAGTGAGTTTTATTTCTTCCTTCCTAATTTGGATGCCTTTAATTTTTTTTCTTGCCTAACTGCTCTGGCTAGAATTTCCAATGCTACGTTGACTAAAAGTGGCAAGAGTGGACATCTTTGTCTTGTTCCTGATCTTAGACGAAAAGCTTTCAGCATGATGTTAGCTGTAAACTTGTCATATATGGCCTTTATTATGTTGAGGTATGATCCCTCTATACTCACTTTGTTGAGAGTTTTTATCATAAATAGATGTTGAATTTTGTCAAATGCTTTTTCTGCATCTGTTGAGATGATCATATGATTTTTATCCTTTATTTTGTTAATGTGGTGTATCATGCTGATGGATTTGTGGATACTGAACCATCCTCACATCCCTGGAATAAATCCCACTTGATCATGGTGTATGATCATTTTAATGTATGGTAGTCCCCCCTTATCCATGGTTTCACTTTCTGTGGTTTCAGTTACCCACAGTCAACTATAGTCCAAAACTATTAAGTGAAAAATTCCAGAAATAAACAATTCATAAGTTTTAAATTGCACACCAGTATGAGTAGTGTGATGAAAACCCATACTGTCCCACTCCATCCCACTCAGGACAGGAATCATCCCTTTGTCCAGCATACCCACACTGTATACACTATCCACCTGTCAGTCACTTAGTAGCAGTCTCAGTTATCACATCGATGGTCATGGTATTGCAGTGCTTATGTTCAAATAACCCTTATTTTACTTAATAATGGTCCCAAAGCACAAGAGTAGTGATGTTGGCAATTTGGATATGCCAAAGAGAAGCCATAAAGTGCTTCCTTTAAGTAAAAATAACATAGTATATATAGGGTTTGGTGCTATCCACAGTTTCAGGGATCCACTGGGGGTCTTAGAAGGTATCCCCTGCAGATAACTGTGGACCAGTGTATTGCTGAATTTTGTTTGCTACTGTTTTGTTGAGGATTTTTGCATCTATGTTCATCAGGGATATTGACTTGTAATTGTGGTTTTTTGTGATGTCTTTGTCTGGTATTGGTATCTGGGTAATGTTGGTCTGGTAAAATGAGTTTGGACATGTTCCCTCCTCTTCAAATTTTTGAAAGAATTTGAGAAAGATAGGTTTTAAATCTTCTTTGAATGCTTAGTAGAATCCAACAGTGAAGTCACCTGGTCCTGGACTTTTATTTATTAGGAGGTTTTTTGTTTTTTGTTTTTTTTGGTGAGGAAGATGGTCTCTGACCTAACATCTGTTACCAATCTTCCTCTTTTTGCTTGAGGAAGATGGCCGCTGAGCTAACATCTGTGCAAATCTTCCTCTATTTTGTATGTGGGATGCTGCCACAGCATGGCTTAATGAGCAGTGTGTAGGTCCATGCCCAGGATCCAAACCCATGAACCCTGGGCCACCAAAGCAGAGTGTGCAAACTTAACCACTATGCCACCGGGCCAGACCCTGTCAGGAGGTTTTTGATTACTGATTCAATCTCCTTATTTGTAATTGGTCTATTCAGATTTTCTATTTCTTCATGATTCATTCTTGGAAGATTGTATGTTTTTAGGAATTTATCCGTTTCTTCTAGATTGTCCAATTTGTCGGCATATAATTGTTCACAGTAGTCTCTTACGATTCTTTGTATTTCTTTGGTATCAGTTGTAATGTCTCTTCTTTCATTTTTTATTTTATTTATTTAAGCCCTCTCTTTTTCTTAGTGAGTTTAGTTAAAGGTTTATCAATTTTGTTGATCTTTTCAAAGAACCAGTGCTTTGTTTCATTGATCATTTTTATTGTCTGTTTAATCTCTATTTCATTTATCTCTGCTCTGATCTTTATTG
This sequence comes from Ceratotherium simum simum, assembly GCF_057802395.1. Lineage (NCBI taxonomy): Eukaryota > Metazoa > Chordata > Mammalia > Perissodactyla > Rhinocerotidae > Ceratotherium > Ceratotherium simum. The sequence continues at coordinate 21,171,384 of NC_141918.1, read as the reverse complement.
TTTCCTTCCTTCTACTAACTTTGGACTTTGTTTTTCTAGTTCCTTTAGGTGTAAAGTTAGACTGTTTATTTAAATTTTTTCTTGTACCTTGAGGTAGGCCTGTATGACTAGGAATTTCCCTCTTAGAATTCTTGCTGCATCCATAGATTTTAGTATATTGTGTTTCCATTTTAATTTGTCTCAAGGTATTTTTTAATTTCTCCTTTGATTTCTTTATTGACCTACTGATTTTTTTAGTAGCATGTTGTTTAATCTTCACATATTTGTGCTTTTTCTATTTTCCTTCCTGTTATTGATTTCCAGTTTCATACCATTGTAGTTGGAAAAGATGCTTAATATGTTTTCATTCTTCTTAAATTTATTAAGACTTGTTCTGTTGCCTAACATATGATCTATCCTGGAGAATGTTCCATGTGCACTTGAGATGAATATGTGTTCTGCTGCTTTGGGATGGAATATTCTATATATATCTATTAAGTCCATCTGGTCTAATGTGTCATTTAAGGCCAACTTTTCCTTATTGATTTTCTATCTGGATGATATATCCATTGATGTAAGTGAGGTATTAAAGTTCCCTACTATTATTGCATTGCTGTCAATTTCTTCCTTTAGGTCCATTAGTATTTGTTTTATATATTTAGGTGCTCCTATGTTGGGTGCATAAATACTTATAGATGTTATATCTTCTCGTTGGATTGACCCCTTTATTACTATGTAATGCCCATATTTGTCTTTTATTACAGTCTTTGTTTTAAAGTCTATTTTGTTTGATATAAGTACAGCTATCTCAGCATTCTTTTGGTTTCCATTTGTATGAAATATCTTTTTCCATTCCTTCACTTTTAGTCTCTGTGCTTCCTTATATCTGAAGTGAGTCTCTTGCAAGCAGTATATAGATGGGTCTTATTTTTTTATCCATTCAGCCACTCCATGTCTTTTGATGGAGAATTTAATCCATTTACACTTAAAGTAATTACTGATGGGTATGTGCTTATTGCAGTTTTGTTAACTGTTTTATGGCTGTTTTGTAGTTCACCTCTGTCCCTTGCTTCTTGTCTTGCTCTCTTCCCTTGTGGTTTAATGACTTTCTTTAGTGCTATACTTAGATTCCTTTCTCATTATCTTTTTTGTATCTACTATAGATTTTTGCTTAGTGGTTACCATGAGGCTCACATATATCAGCCTATATATATGTATAACAGTCTATTTTAAGAGGATATCAAGTTAAGTTTGAAAGCATTCTAAAACTCTACATTTTTACTCCTCCCTCCTCCATGTTTTGTGTTTTTGATGTCACATTTTACATCTTTTTATTTTTTGTATCCCTTAACTAATGATTGTAGTTATAGTTTGTTTTTTTTTTTGTCTTCTAACCTTCATACTAGCTTCATAAGTGATTATTCCACTACCTTTACTATATATTTACCTTTATCAATGAGGTTTTTACTTTCATATGTTTTCTTATTACTAATTAGTGCCCTTTCTTTTCAGCTTAAAGAAGTCCCTTTAACATTTCTTATGAGGCCAGTTTAGTGGTAATGAACTCCTTTAGCTTTTGTTTGTCTGGAAAACTCTTTATCTTTCCTTCAATTCTGAATGACAGTCTTGCTGGGTAGAGTATTCTTGGTTGGAAGTTTTTTGCTTTCACCCCTTTGAACATATCATGCCATTCTCTTCTGTCCTGCAAAGTTTCTCCCAAAAAATCTGCTAACAGTCTTATGGGGGTTCCTTTGTACATAATGAGTTGTTTTTCTCTTGTTGCTTTTAAGATTCTCTCTTTATCTTGAACTTTCGACATTTTAATCACAATGTGTCTTGGTGTGGAGCTCTTTGGTTCATCTTATTTGGAACTGTCTGGGCTTCCTGGATCTGGATGTCTATTTCCTTCCTCAGGTTAGGAAAGTTTTCAGCTATTATTTCTTCAAATAAGTTTTCTGCCCCTTTCTTTCTCTCTTCTCCTTCTGAGACCCCTATAACGCAAATGTTCTTCCACTTGATGTTTTCTCATAAGTCCCATAGCTATCTTCACTTTTTTTAATTCTTTTTTCTTTTTGCTGCTCTGTTTGGGTGAGTTCCACTGCCTTGTCTTCCAGATCACTGATCCTTTCTTCTGCTGCATATAATAGGCTGTTGAATCTCTCTAGTGTATTTTTCAGTTCAATTATTGCACTCTTCAGCTCTGTGACTTCTGTTTGGTACTTTTAATATTTTCTATCTCTTTGTTGAAATTCTCTCTGTGTTTATCCAGTCTTCTCCATGTTCACTGAGTTTCTTTATGACCATTACTTTGAACTTTTTATCAGGTAAATTACTTATCTCCATTTCATTAAGGTTTTTTTTTCCTGGGGTTTTACGTTGTTCTTTTGTTTGTAACACATTTCTTTGTTTCCTCATTTTGCTTGACTCTCTGTGTTTGTTTCTATGTATTAGCTGAAAGAGCTACCTCTCCCAGCCTTGAAGAAGTGGCCTTGTATAGAAGATGAACCTTATCATTCAACCTTACCTAGTTCTCAGTTGTCTCTTGAACCTTTGTGATTGTCTAAACAGTCTGTTTTATTCTGGATAGGTCCCAGTTGTTGAGGGTGTGCCAAGATCTCTCAGTGTTCCCAAGGGAGGGATTTCAGTCAGCACCTAGTTTCAGGCTGATTGGACGCCAGACTCTCACAGCAGCTTTTAAAGTAGGCAAATATATACAGTCCTGTGGGACTGCAATTGTAAACCCTGCTGGCCTCCAGACCAGGCAAACTGGGGGTTTCCCTTGGATGAGAGTTGCAACACTTGGGGATCCAGATGAGTGTATAAGCTCTTTTCTGGGAGGTACTGGCGAGCCGTAGCAAGGCCAAGGGAGGGCACAAAGATGGCATTCCCTGGACTACAGTTTTCTAAGAGCACATCCATAGCCTCTACATGCATGGTAAACCTGAGGCCTGCCCCTCAGGCTTAAACTCCAGGACAAGTACATAGGCCTTTTTCACAGGAAGACAGGGGGTGTAATTCGGTTTGCTGTCTGTGCAGTGCCCTGGGGGTGGTAGTCTGCCAAGAACTGTCTCTCCAACTGTTTCAGTCCTGTGGGACTGAGAAATGCAAGCCCCTCTGGCCACTAGAATCAGGCATTCAAGGAGTGTCCCCTGTGTGTACTGCACCCGCCTACCAGCTTTAGCAGGGCCACAGGAGGGCACTGGGCCAGGGTGTTCCCACCAGCTTTAGTGTGGCTGTGGGGAGGCACGAGGCCAGGGGGACCCCATGGGCTTTAGTGGGGTCATGGGAGATACAGGGGTAGGGCAAGCCCACCAGCGCTAGCGAGGTAGAAGGAGAGTGCAAAACTGTCACCCGCCAGTTCCTCCATCCCCACAGGGAGTCCAAATAGGTCCCTGCCCCTCTGGCAGACACTTTAAGATTAGGAAACGAATCTCCACATACGGTCCAGCTGCTTTCAAATGGCTGCTTTTGCGTTAGGTCCCTGGGTGAGTGAGTCTTCATGTGAGCCTTTTAAGAGAGGAATCTCAGTTTCTTACAGCCCGTTGGGTCTCCTGGACATAAGTCTCATTGGTTTTCAAAGCCAGAGATTTGGGGGCTCATCTCTCCAGTGCACATCCCAAGGGTTGGGATGTTTGAAGTGGGGCTAGAACCCCTCACTCCCCAGGGAGAAGATCCATATTTGTAAGATACCTCCTGATTGCGAGTTGCCGCACTGGGGGTGGAGTTTTTAGTGAGACCATGTCTCTGCCTCTCCTACCTGTATGGATGTGGTCCTTTTTCCTTTGTTGTAGCAGAGCTGTTCAGTAGTTTTCAGGTCTTTTTCAGAGGGAATTGTTCTATATGTAGCTCTAGATTTGGTGTGTCTGTTGGAGCAGGTGAGTTCACGATCTTCCTATGCCGCCATCTGGAACTGTCCTCCCACTGCCAGTCCTTTCTGTATCTGGCCTGTGTCTTCTTTCCATTCTCCACCTCCTGTCAGCCATGTTGGCACTCTGCTGTGCTTCTTAGAAGGCCCTGAACACGCCAGATTCTCTCAGATACTTTCCCTCTCTGGAAAAACATTTCTCTCTAGTTCATTTCATAAACTTCAACTTATGTTTCAGGAAGCATCATAAGGATTGCATCCTTTGAAAAGTTTCTCTGTCCTCTTGCCCCACTGAACAGAGTTAAGTTATACTATACTCATTTGTTTGCATCTCCTTCTCCTCTGTTTTTTGGTGAATGCTTTGGCACCAGGAACTGGGCCCTTTATAAGTTAGATGTTGTCCTCTGGAACACTGATCAAGTACATGCCCTAGTTGGCTGCAGGAAAGGAGATGGGCGAATTCAAAAAATGTATTGAGCATCAGATACAAGGTTGGCACAGTGCTCAGTTCTAGATACTGTACATACACCCTTACTCTTCATAACATTGCTAAGGATGTAACCTTACCCAATTCAAAACATATTCCAGATGATTAGAGAGTTAAATGTACAGTTACACTACTAAAACTTTAGAAGATAATACATACGAATATTTACCTAAACTCTTTAAGGAAAAGGCCTTTCTATGCTTAAAGGCAATAAAGAAAATCATAAAGAAAAAGATCAATTTGGCCACATATAAATTTAAATTTGTGCACAAGTATAGATGTTGAAAAATTGTTGAAGGAGTAAATGTTCAACCTGAAAAGGGTTTTTAATCACTGTTTGGCTTTATACATATACAAATTTGTCAGCAGTAGCATCATCAAAAGTTTGGAACAAAAATATATGTAAGTCAGCTTTCTTCATTTAAATGTTCAAAAGTGATACCTTTGGAAAATTATTACTAAGGTACACATGAATTAAATTTCCTGTAATACTCATTGACCTGTTCTCAACATAGTTTCTGGAAAATAGTGGGTGTTAATTTAAATTTACCAGGAGAAGGAATAAATATGTATCACTTCATTCCCATCCAACAATCTGGAACAAGAACAGCCCACAGCCGAGATTTAACTGATAACTTTTGACACCTTAACAGAGTGCTCTAAACAATCCACAAAGCAGCCATGGTATCCTTGTAAATAAATGCAAACACATGTATACTTGTATATAGTTCATGAATATTTATATGCACATATCTATTATTGTAACCCTGCTATAGAACTATTCTTAGAGGCTGTAATGTCATATTGCCTTAAGTAAGGCCCCTTATAATGAGATGATTCAGTATCTAAAGCCTGTATTATAACATTCAGTAAAGACTAGCCTTAGATAGAATTTTGTTCTGTAACAAATAATATCATAATGACATTCCTATTTATTTTAATATATGTGCACAAAAAGATTCCAAAGGTTAAAGTAAGAATCCACTTTTTTTTGTTAATAGCATCTAATTGCTTGCATAAGAACTAAACCTTAAAGACCTTTATCTTGCATATAGTAATAGCAATTTGAATTTTTTTTAATGTTCACAGACACTGCATAGGGAATCTAAAGTGCTCAAAGTAGAAATATATCTTCAAAAAAGTGGAACAAAATCACTACTAAAATTCTATTTTCTGAACTGACATTTCCACTTTGAAATAAATTGAGTGGTGTATTTATTATTGGCACATTAAACATTCAGCTAGTTAAATAGCTCTAGTATTCTGTATAATGGTTGAACTTCTTTACTCATTACATTGTCCATCTTATACATTTATTTTCACAAATCCTACAAATTAAACCATGTTTATCCACAAATATGTCTTAATTTAATAATCTTGGTCTTGATGATATGTCTTAATATTTTGTGATGATATAATTTCACTTTCTAAGGATATGAATTCATTTTGTCTATTTTGTAATAGAAAATTAAACATCATTTCATGTACATTTGTAATGACCTGCCCATATCATAAGATCAAAAATACTACTTACTGAAACTAATGATGTACCATTATTCTATTACGTTGAATTACTGATGTTATATGTAATAATAAAATAACCCAAATTTTCTCTTTACTAAAATAACCCTTATTTTCTCTTTACTAAACTCAAAAGTTTGGTATCAGAAACAACATGCATAATTTCTATTCCTTTGATACTAAGCTTTTATTCGAAGAAACTGGCTGCCAAAGGCTAGCAGTCTCAAACTTATCAAAAATCTTAATTCAACAAATAAAAACAATTGTTATCATTATCATTTCCATTAACACAATTAAATTCATGACTTCAACCTTACACTGAACTACTTATTTCTGTTCTGTTTTCATTCCTATTGTGGAGTTGAGTTCTCCAGAGGGATCGACAAGGAGGAAAACCAAAAATTGGCCATCATGTTCTGGGGCTGAATGAGTAGTAATACAAAGTTCAGAAACCAGGGGGGTCCCTTCTCACACTGTCTCTGTAACAAGCCAGCCTGGGTGCTTTTGAGCAAGTCAGGCTTTCTTGACTTGCATTTTCTTACTATAAAATTGAGAGGTTTGAGCATATCTGGGAACCTTCCATCTCTAAATTTATGAATCTATTAATTAAGATAGACCCCACTCCTTCATCCCTTCACCTCTTACCTCTCTCTTTACTACCAGACAGTCCCAATACATGTTGCTTCCAACCCTACAGAGGGACTCAATCCCTACTACAAATGTGATTTAACTCTGGAGAACTCCATACAAGAATTGGGCTAGTGAAGGAGAGACTGTGAACTGCAAAAGAGGAGGTAACAGGCAGAGCTTCAATTTGTTTCATAAGAAAGAGATTGCATGGGGAAAAAAGATCCCCAAAATTGAATTAAGAGGACTTCCTTCATGGTTGTCTGCCATAATAATGGAGAGTTGTGCCCAGGAAACACAAATGACATCAGTTACAGACACAAAGAACAGAAGGTTGCTAAATTCAAATCAAGTGCAATAAGAAATTTACAACACTTCTATATGATGTTCATCAGAGCATTTTTGAATCTATAACGAAAACTAGAAAAATACTATTCAACAAATTAAAATGATAAGGTCTATTTATAAAAACTGCAAGATATATAGTATGATTCCATTTGTATAAAAATTCTGTATGTCTGTGTATATACAATTCAGAAAGATGTCTGGAAAGATCTGAATCAGAATATTAATGGCAGCTGCTTCTTTGAGGTGAGATTTGGAGTATTTTTCATACTTTTATACAGCATTTGAATTTTCTTCAACAGTATATCTTAGGATATATTCTTTTTACTATAAAGTTATTCATTTTGGAAAAAGATAATTTTTGATGAAGTTTCAGTATGTCAAACTGATGTTTCACAGGAAGTTGACTAAACTCCCTATTTTGTGCTTTATATACAGCATTCCAATTAATACGAAATGAACAGAAACTTCTTTCAGTCAAAAGCAGTAACCAGAAAAGGAAAAGGCAGGGAAAATTGGCTTCTGGCCTGATTAAATTGTAAAACAATAGCAGTGAGATAGTTGGGGTTTTTTAAAATGGATATATTCAAGTGTATTAGGTAACAAGGATAATTTTCTTTGCAATAGTTTCTTATTAATAGCTATTTATAAAAATAATAGAAAAAGACAAATATTCATACAATTACTAATTTCTCTGAATTTTTTCAATTGTAGATAATTTAGATATTTTAATATTCAGTATATTCTGTGCATTTGAAAAAGTGTCTTTCTATTCTCAAATAACTTTATGATTTAAAAAAGATTATGGGGCCGGCCCCGTGGCTTAGCGGTTAAGTGTGCATGCTCCGCTACTGGCGGCCCGGGTTCGGATCCCAGGTGCGCACCGACGCACCACTTCTCTGGCCATGCTGAGGCTGTGTCCCACGTGCAGCAACTAGAAGGATGTGCAACTATGACATACAACTATCTACTGGGGCTTTGGGGAAAAAAAAGGAGGAGGATTGGCAATAGATGTTAGCTCAGAGCCAGTCTTCCTCAGCAAAAAGAGGAGGGTTAGCATGGATATTAGCTCAGGGCTGATCTTCCTCACAAAAAAAAAAAAAGAAAAGAAAAGATTATGACTACCACATGGCTTAGCAGAAAGAGGTCAGGTTTCGGATCCAAACATATTAGAGCTTAAATTATAGCTCTGACAGATGCTGGCAATATGACCTTGTCAAATTAGTTAATCTCTGGACTTCAGTTTCATCTATAAAATACCCATAATATTTGCCTTGAAAGGTCGTTGGGAGGATTTGAAATTTTATGTAAGCAAAGTGCCTAACGCAGTGCCCAGCAATGTTCCGGCATTCCATAGCTGTTGTTACCTACATAATCATGACAGCCAGAACTTTTGTGGAATTTGCCTGGGTGAGGCCCTGTTCTACGCACTTTACGTGGACTAACTCATTCAATCCTCTCAACAGCTCTATATGGTAAGTGCTATTATTAATCTCCATTTTACAGATGAGGAAACTGAGGCACAGACCAGAAAAGTAACTGGCACAAGACCTCACAGTCAGGCTCTGGAATCTGTCACCACAAAGCTTTGCTACTACAAACCCAATTCAACGTGTCTTTTTATAGTAACACTTGCTCTGTAAGGATGCTTTACATGATTTATTAATACTGATACATCTTCTGAATACTGTAATTTTAGGATTTAGAATTCATTTTTGCATTATAATAATTAATTCCACAGTTTTTTGATATATTTTAAAACACTTCACAGACATATAATTTGATAGGTGACCATTTTTGTGTAAGCGATATGATAATTATTCAAACCTATAATTGTATAAAATATTTCTAAACAATCATCCTGGTTTAATGATATTTACAAAATAAATACTTGCCCAATATGTAACTTATTCCTACATAAAAATGAATTGCCATACACTTTTTCAAAGATATTCATGGAAGAGAATGGTAAGAAGAATGATGAAAACATGACCATCAGTCTTCCTCACAATAAAAGGATTTACATCTTATTATAGTATATTATACTTTCAAATAAATAAGCATTCATGTTGTAGTTTTTACAAATTGCAGTAAAACTGAAATACAAGGGTTCTCCAAAACCACATGAATATGTATACACTAAATTACTTAAAAAATAGTAACCTTTGTCATAGTTTCATACAATATGTTAAGCGCTTCTTTCAGAAATGGAAAAGTGACATTTCTTCGGATAATGGGAAGGAGAAAGCCCGAGGTCAGTGCTCCCAATCAGTAGCACTGCTGATGGGAAGAAAATGACCAACATCTTTAATCTAGAATTGAGTAAGATCTTCCTCTTTATGTATCATTTAAATGAGAAAATGCTCATATCTTTCAATTCTTTTTTGTTGGTTTTTTAAAAATAGAATCATAAGGCTCTTAGAGTCCCCTTCCTCTTTTAGGCCCTTTCCAAAGAGAATTCTAGAAGAATAATGGATGTATTATGTGCAATTTATCCTGTTCTCAGTAAAAATGAGAAAAAAATTAGGAGTTTTCTAGTAACAAACAACTTCTTACATGTCGGAAAATAATTTACTCACCTTTAGCCACATTGTCTTTAAATTAAATAAAGGGGTGGCTCAGGGTTCAGGTGCTTCGAAATCATGCATAATACCTAAATGTCATTTCTAACGCTCCCTAAAGCTATTATTTCTTTTTATTTATTTCATAATTATGTTTCCTAAATTAGGTAAAAAAAACAATATCAAATATTGATTAGAAGATTAGACTCTTATTTTAACTTATTTTTTATAATAACATATCATTAGACATGCTATCTAACTTTTCTTTATGTCCATGATCAGTGATTCCTCTAAGCATTTTTTCCTCATCTCTAAGTGCATTACCCAGCCAGTTCTAACTTGCTTTCATAAAAAAGAGGATATAAGTGCATATTGGACTGTAGAAGGCAGTCAAACTCAATTGAAAACTTTACAATTTACTCCAGTAATACAGACCAGATACTCCCTAAATGTGGTATGCCTACTTCTGCTGAATCACAACAGGATTAGTTCTTCTCTAATGTGTACATTGCTAAAAATGAGCTAAGGCCCTTGGAATGTGCTCCAATTTTTATTAGAAAGAAAAAGCAAAGCAGAATTGAAAAAAGTGGAAGAAGCAGGGTGAAAGTAAGAACTAATGCTCAGAAACTCACAGATAGAGATCAGTTGATGCTTGGAAGAGCACAGAAATGAGAGAAATTTGCACAGAGACTACAGTTGGTACAATTTAAGGTGACGTTGCACCTTAATGTGATGATAGTGTAGCAGGAAGGCACCACAGTTTTTTCTATGCCTTCCCTAAAACTCACTTTTGCTTGACAATTAGTCTTGGTCTTACTCTACACTTAGAGTAAGAAAAATAATTTACCTATTCAAAACTTAGCCAGTCAGAAATTAGAAAAATAGACTCTTGAACTGGTCAATATACTAATAAAACATATATATTTGTAGAGGAAAATACTTGTTCTTTACTCAAGAAGAACCTGTCATTTCCTTTTTCAGCTCTCATACACTTTGCTTTGTATAATTTTAACAAGCATGGTTATTTATGCCAGATTAGCACCAGAAACTAGAAATAGAGAGGCAGTAGCACACTGACAGAAGAACGTGACAAGTAGCATGAGAAGACTGAAAAGTACAGAGCAGGCTCAAGAGTTTTCAGCAGAGCAATATGGGATCAATTAGCATGAGCAAAAATAAAATTCAATAGGCCCTGAGGACAATGAAACAGTACAGTAGATAACAATTACCTAAGGCTTGTTTAAATAAGGCAAGGATGTGTAAAAGGTAATTCTGAAATATTTTTAATTCTTAGGGGGAAACAATTCCATTATTTAGAAAATGGCTATCTAAAATGGCTCATTCACCAAGAATTCTGGATGGCTAGGCTATTGATGAACTATAATTATAAAGAACTGATCTTTATACTAATATAGGACTTTGAGCTGCTATTAAATGTTGGGGCTTTAACATAGTTATCTTTTCAACTTTAGATATTGAATAACAGTAATAATAATGAAAGCACACATAAACCTAGAGATTGCTTTGTTTTGTTTTGTTCATAGTTTGAAACACTCTGGTAGTGAGTTGTACACTTTGAGAAGCCGTCTTAATTCTTTGAGACTACTAGGAGTTAATTTAGGACACTGAAATAAGTAGCAATGAACTCTAGCAGAAGGGAAAGTTACTTGAGTTAGCTAAACTTATTCCATGAACTTCTTTGAGGACAAAGAACATTAGCTTAGGGGTACAAAAATCTGAGGACGATGTTATTATTCAATAATGGAACACGTGAAAACGTGAAGCTTCTTAATATCAAGACATCCCGATAAAATACCAGATTTAAGAACAAATTTCTATTAATTCTTTAGAGAAAATGTTCCATAAATATACAAAATTATATTACTTCAAATTTATTTACATTCAATTTTGTCTATTACACTTTCATTTAATATTCTTCGGGGGGAATTCAGAAGCACAGAGATATTGATCTCTTTTCAATTTATTTCTAATTTAATCACAAGCATAATTGAAGTATATTGACACTGATGGTTTTATTTTGAGCAGAATAATGTTACCTTTATAAGAAAAGTAATTTAAGTCAGAGTAAAATTTGGTTATACTCTCATACATTGCTTAGTGGAAATATAAATAAAATGATACAAATTTTCAGAAGGCCAATTGGACAGCATTTAAAATATACATACACTTTAATCCAGTAATTCCTCCTAAGGAAATAAAGAAGTGAACAAAGATGACTATATAGACAGTTTATCCTAGCATAATTTTTAATAGAAAAAAAAGGGAAAAAACCTCAAATGCACTCGAAGAGGTGAATTTGTTTTAAAAAATGGTGGCATATCCATGTAATAATTATATATTTATCTGAAATGTTAACACGTTTATTCAGAAAGCTATCATGATATATTATGTGAGAAGAAACAGGTAAACAGTTATAAGCATTATCTGATTCCATTTTTTAAAGGATGGTTGGCTGTTTAGAAAGATTTTTAAAACGTACATCAAAATGTTAACAGCAATTATGTCTGGATGATATTTCTTTTCCTCTTTTTTCTACATTTTCACAATTTTTCAATGTGCATGTATATATTTTATAAGCATAGAAAAATATAACTACTGCAAAAAAAGATTTGTTTTCATTTATTTGCTGTTAAACATGCAAATAGATACTAATTAAGCTTAACACAAAAGTATCTCACGTTAGTCAAGCTTAACTTTATAAAATCACTATGTCTAAATGACCCATAAGGCTTTTGTTGACTTCACCAAGGCTAATGCCATCTCCTAACCTGCTATGCATCTTTGATTTTTTTCCTTTATTTTGAGACTAAAAAAGCAAGTATCCTCCTGCCTTCGAAGCATCTTCTTGCATTAGTCCACTCCGACATCCCTCAGGAATCAGCCCAAGTGCCTCCTCCCATGTGAAGTCTACTCTGTCCACCTCCTCCTGCAGAGGGGTCACTTCTTGCTCCCTGCTGCTCTAGACAGCAAGCACACTTTGCTCCTGCATCTCCCACTCTGGATTACAAGCATGTGTTGACTCCCCTGACACCCACTAGACCGTGAGCTCCTGAGGACAGGAACCATGTCTTATTAATCTCTGTACCAGCAGCACTTAACCCCCACGTGGCAGAAGGTGTGCAATAAATACTCATTAAATGAATTAATTAATCTACTTAGATCTCCACAATTATTCACTTTTCCATGGAGTTAAATACAGTAAGAAGCAAAAAGGCAGAATAAACCCAGCCTCTTAGGACCATGCCTAGTACATAAGAATTAAAAAATATCTGATTGGTAAATAACCATTATCAATATAGCAATCACTTAAAAAACATTAAGTATGTATTTTGGCACATGATTTGCTAATTCGGAAAAGATATTTAACAAAATGGGTGAAGGAGATCAACTGTATGGTGACGGATGGTAACTAGACTTAAGGTAATGAGCACTTTGTAGTGTATACAGAGTGGAATTATAATGCTGTACACCTGAAACATATAACAATAAAGTAAAATAAAAAATAAAGACATGTACAAGGCAAAAAGAAAGATATTTGAAGAAAATATGTGAGAATTCTAAGGCAAAAAATTAAATAAATACCTACACAAACCACTATATTTATATTTGCTCTTACTTCTCTTTCATTTATACTGAAATAATTTTACTAAACTTGAAAATTACATTTATCCTTCCTAAGAAAATAGGAAGATGAACATCCATCTTTACGCTGTTAACCTGAGTTTACCACCGTGAATTAACCAGGCACATAAGAAACAGCTTGAAATAAAGTTTATAATATTTGACCCCTAATTCCACTTGGAAGAATCAACATTATGGAATTAAATCAGTGTGCATTAAAAAAATGCATTAATGTATAAAAAGCAGCAGTGTTAATAACATTTATATGTATAATGATACAAACTAGCTGTCAAGTAATAGGTTAAAGAAGTTATAGAAAATACTTTCACAAAATAAACTATTCAGCGGCATTAAATATTAGAGTTCTTGATAACAGAGAAATTCTTTTACTATAGTAGTAAGTAATGAAATCATAACATAAATCTATCTATTCAACATGAGCTTTAATAAGTAAAAATATATAGAAGAAAAGACTACATGGAATCTATAATGTAACACCGGTTGCTTCAGGGAATTCAGATATTGAATAAAATTTTATCCTCTTTATAGATTTCTCTACTGTGTTTTCAATGATTAAAATATCTTACTTTATAATTATGTTGAGGGAAAAAACATATCAAAATGTTAATACGTACAAAACTGTTAATATTTTTCTCTAGCTGTTAAAATTATAGCTTTTACTTCCTTCTCATGATTTTTGGTAATTTTGTAAAAGGATATGGTTTATTTTTATAATTACAGTAAAAATAAAAATTCTAACAATGAGATGAAAGTATTGTTTTATAACCATAAAAAAATAACAATGTATCCTGAATGTGTGCAATGATTTAATTAAAATAGTTTTCAACAGAATGTTGTTTATAATAAAAATTGGGAAAAAAACCTAAATGCTCAATAATAGAATATTAACGAAATAACAGCATATCCATACAATGAATATATAATGCTCTATAACAGCATTAAAGGTAATATTATACTGGGCCAGCCCCAGTGGCCTAGTGGTTAAGTTTTGGCACAGCCCACTTCAGCAGCCCAGGTTTGCTTCGCAGGTGTGGACCTACACCATTCATTTGTCAGTGGCCACACTGTGGTGGTGGCCCACAAACAAAACAGAGGAAGACTGGCTGCACATGTTAGCTCAGGGTAAATCTTCTTCAGCAAGAATGAAGAAGACTGGCAACAGATGTTAGCTCAGGGCAAATCTTCCTCAGAAAAAAAAAAAAGTAACACTATACATAAATAGCTAATGACATGGCAAGATGTCTGCCTAATGTTAGGCTTTAAGAAAAAGGGTGGGGCTGGCCCCATGGCATAGTGGTTAAGTTTGGCGTGCTCTGCTTTGGCGGCTGGGTTTGCAGGTTCAGATCCCAGGCACAGACCTACACTACTCATCAGCCATGCTGTGGCAGTGACCCACATACAAAAAATAGAGGAAGATTGGCACAGATGTTAGCTCAGGGCTAATCTTCCTCACCAAAAAAAAAAAAAGGCTTATATAATGGTATTTATATCAATCCCTTTTTTATTAGCAAGCAAAATATTTGCATAGAAAAAAAGAATGGAAAGAAAGATTAAAACCAAAATGACAATGGTGATTTTCATTGGATAATGACATTGGAGATGATTTTTATTTTCTCCTTTTCTACTAATTTAAGTTCTAAATTTTCTATAACAAACAGGTATGACTACATAAAAAGAAAAAAGAAGTTTTTAAAATAAATAAAAAGAGGGAGAAATAAGAAATAGATAATCAGATATCAACTATACAAAAACTAAATATTCTAGATGTTTTCCAACTTTCAGATGAACTCATTACATTATTTTTCTCCTAAGTCAATACTCTCAGCCATTTTGTATATAATCATATCCTGAAAAACACATAAAGACAGTGACACTCAACATCAGATGTTATATGGAATGATTCTTAAATTTAGTTAAGGTCAAATTGTAGACTAAGTGACGACCAACACTTAAAATTTTTCCAGGACACAACCAATCTCTACGCTGATCTCTGGAAGGTGTTCTGCTGTGAATGTGATCTCTGGAAGTTACTGTCTCAACTGAGTAATTGTCTAGGCATTTATACATACTAAAAAGAGTATTCGTAAAAAGAGAAAACATGGTCCCCAGTTGCAGGAACCTCTTTTGTACACCATTGTGCGTGGGTGCCCAACCTCCACTCAGGCAGGTCAAGCTCCCTTAATTTCATGATGGCATGCCAACCCTTTCTCCTGGACACTGTGTAGATAAAACACAGCATTTTCATTTAAACCACAATATAGAGCATCTGTACTTCATACACTTTGTAGAGGACTCAAACTTGCCTATGATTGAAGATTGAGGTGATTAACATTTGTAAATGACTTCAGTTTAAGAGACGTGCGACTTATAATTCCCATAGGTCAAGTTAGGTCATGAGAAAGCAACATTTTTAGATTTACCTTAATTCTGTTACAAATGCTTTCTGCGTTTCTGAAATTCAAGATTCAGTTGTATATACTCAGCCTTGATTGAGAATAAAGGAAAATGCCATACGTCTAGGAGAGCTCCATGTTTTATCAAATCACACAAAGATATCTGTTATATTGCTAAATAACCTTACTAAAAAGATCCAAGTAATAAATCATTCATTTTTAGATATTTATTAGACAAAGAAAACCAGGAAATCTATTGCTTTCCTGTTTTGTTTTGTTTTTATGTTGTTGTTACAAGCAAGCTCTGAGTCAGATTTCCAGATATTTCTTTTTGCCGTAATTTTAAATATAAATAAGGTCTTGTTCATAACTTCACTTAAATCCTTTCTGGAAGTAATGAGTGCCTATCTTTGGCAAGCTTGAAGAGACTTTAAAGGGTTTCTAAAAATTTAGACCATTGATTGTTACTCTGTGATTTGTATAATCTTAAAGCCTTCACAATACTCCAGGAGCCGCCATGAGGATCAAGGGATGAGGTCTTGACTTTCAACCTCTGGTTCTAATTAGGAGGATTTAATCAGAGCAGCCAATCCGATTTTATTTACATATTAGAATTTCTTAACACACTTATTTGACAAAAGCATTCCAAGGATAAAATATTTTAAAAACATTTTACAGATGTGGAAACTAAAACCCACAGAAGTAGAGACGGTATAAATTATAAAGACATTAATGATGGTGATGATGATAATATATTTACATACATAAAATATTCATCGTATCTAAAATTTCTAAAGATATTGTTGGTCCTTTACTAAAGATGTGTAACTGGGATTGGCATGGGTGAGCATAGGAAAAGTAAAAGATAAAATGAGGAACAAGGCAGAGTTCCTGGCTGGGAACTGGTCCTTCTAGCTGTCTTTCTTCCTCTCCAAGAAGAATTCCATCCTCCTAGCCTTTTTAATGAATGATGAGGAGTAGGGGAAGGAAGATCAAGGTGTATTCTGATAATTTTGCTTTTTAAAAGATATTAGGAGGCCTTTTTCGAAATGTTTGCATGTGGTCGGTCCAATGTTAAACCTTAGGCTGTTCAGTGTCTGCTTTCTATTAGATATTGAGTATGTGCCAGGTTTCATGAATATGTTATTTAGCTTGTGTTCAGCTCTATCATCAGTGGTTTAAAGAAACCTCCATAAAGTCTGGCCTATTTTACACAGCCTTGTAATAAAATGCATTTACTTTTCTTTGCCACCATCTATAACTTAAAGTAATTCAATATTCTCTCCAAACTCTGAAAAAAATCTCACCAGTCAGATTCCTACCCTTAATAATATTTTGCCAGCCTTGGAGTTATTACAATTATTTGATTGCTGTGAATACAGCAGAAAATAAGAAACTGCTTATTTCAGTTTATACCTTAGGCAGCAAGTGTCAGATTGCTGACTAAGAGTGTCTACATATCTATGTGCAGCCTTACAGAGAGGATTTTTTTAATTAGCTAATCCACATAGGTTTCCCCTATCATTACCTGTGTTTTCCTTCAGAGTCATTCATTTGTACCATTTTTTGGTGCCCACTCAATTGCATCATTTCATCTACTTCCTTTCACTTGCAATTTAATCAAAAGGAATGAGCAACCTTGGTTAAATCAGAATTAACATAGCTGTTTCTTTTTATCCCTTCTCCCACCCAGAGTACAGTTTCCATTGATTTCAAAAGGATCATTTGATTCAGATCAGGTTTGCAGGGTAGAGAACAGGATAGGAAATGAGTGGCTCATTAAGAGTGTGACTATTTCTTTTATAAAATGACTTTGGCGAATTCCACTTAGCTGCTCTTTTCAAGTAAAGCCAACTACCTACAGTGTCTATGTACATGAACCATGTGCACCTGCTGCCATGAGGTGACAATCACACTCTCCACGCCTCTGGCCCCAGAAAATAACACTAAGTCAATGGTTCTCAATCTCAGCACTATTGACATTTGGGGTTGGATAACTCTTTGTTGTAGGGAAGGAATGATGTCCTATGCATTGTAGGATATGCAGCAGCATCCTTGGCCTTTACCCATGAGATGTCAGTAGCACCCTCCAGTTGTGACAACCAGAAGTGTTCCCAGACATTGGCAAATGTCCTGGGGGACAAAATCATACACAGTTGAGAATTATTAGAATAAACCAATGGTTCTCAAAGTGTGGTCCTTGAATCAGCAGTATCACCTAGAAATTGGTTAAAAATGCAAATTTTGGGGCCCCATCCAGATTAACTGAATCAGAAACTTTGGGGATGGGGCCCAGCAATGTGTGTTTTAACAAGCCCCGAAAGGATTCTGATGCATAGTCAAGTTTGAGAACCTTGGCACTAAACCAACATTAGCACTATTTGGTTGAAGGACCACTGCATCAGAATGATGTGGGATCTTGTTAAATGAACATTTCTGAATCAACATTTCCCCCCACCCTTAAAACAATGAAACTGTTAAACTTCTATGAGGATGTGGATCAGTAAAGGGTGTTTCGTGTGTGTGTGTGTGTGTGTGTGTGTTTTATGAGCACCCACAGTTATTCTTATGCACTTTCGATTTTGAGAACCATTACCCTACTCTCCAACTCCTGAAGCCCCACTGTAAATTTGTCCATGGTATCTTGGGCCAAAGATTCTGTTTCTACTATCAGTCAATGCAACCAAAAGAAAGAGCATCTAATTTGTTCTTAGACACAGTACGACTGATGATCTTCACAAAGATTCTTAAGAGAGACAGCACTGGCATATCCTCATTTTATAGGCTACATGGTAGCTGGAAATTCTAACCAAAGCCAAGTGCTTTTTCCTCTACCCCAACGTAGTATAAGGCCTAAAATTACTATTATGTGCTGCCTTGACATCTGGGGAAAACTGAGAGGGCCTCAAATGGCCTAACTGCAAGTTCCCCTTTCCACTCTGCTCAGGCAGATAAGGTCCCTTAGCCAACAACCTTCTTCATCACAGAGACCAGGCACAGTGCCTGCTTATGCCTGAGAAGGAGGCTTCAGTTCCCTGCCAGTGCATAGAATTATTCAAACAAGCCAATCACATCCTCCTGCGGGAACCAGGGGGCACCCTATGTTTTTGGTATTAGAAAGTCTGCTTTCTACAGTCCCTGCTTGTTCACTCTGTTCCCAAGTGCAACCCCGTGTGGCCTTGGGAAGCGTGCAGTGTCCTCCTCTCCCAGGATTAAGAAACTGCTGTCAATTTCATCTGTCCAGTGTCAGGTGTCATGTGTTTGGCTATCCCCATAACTCTAGGGTAGGAATCCCTCCCTCACCAAAAGAGTGAAGAAGAGGTGATCAGAATATCCAATAAAGTTGATGACTAAATGATACTTCACAGGAGGAAAATCTCTACACTGATATAGACTATAAAAGTAACATTTATTAAGCACCCATCATAGACCAGGCACCATGCTTTTAAATTTTTTTTTTTAATTTTTTTCCCCCAAAGCCCCAGTAGATAGTTGTATGTCATAGATGCATACCCTTCTAGTTGCTGTACCTGGGACGCGGCCTCAGCATGGCCAGAGAAGCGGTGTGTCGGTGCGCGCCTGGGATCCGAACCCGGGCCGCCAGCAGCGGAGCACACGCACTTAACCGCTAAGCCATGGGGCCGGCCCAGCACCATGCTTTTATATGCACTATTCCCAAAATTGACAATAGACATTGTTCTTACTATAGGGTAGAAGAAACTCAGACTCCTAAAGAGCTAATTAACATTATAAAGTCACTTGTAAGGTGTGATAGTTAATTTTATGTGTCAACTTGACTGAGCTATAGGATGCCCAGATGTCTGATTAAACATTATTTCTGAGTGCGTCTGTGAGGCTGTTTCTGGAAGAAATTAGCATTTGAGTTGGTAGACTGATTAAAGCAGAACAACCTCACCAATGTGGGTGGGTACCATCCAGTCCATTGAGGGCCTGAATAGAACAAAAAGGTGGAGGAAGATGGGATTCATTCCACCCTCTGATCTGTGTCATCAATCTTCTCCTACCCTCAGTTCTCCTGGTTCTCAGGCCTTCTAACTATACCACCAGCGTTCCTGGGTCGCCAGCTTGTGGACAACAGATTCTCAGCCTCCGTAATCCTATGAGCCAATACCTTATAATAAATCACATAAATATCCTATTAGTTCTATTTTTCTGGAGAACACTGACTAACACATAATGGGCATGTCCAGGTGTATCAGATGATTATCTATGTTGCAAATGGCAAAACAAAACTCAAAACACCATGAGAATTTATTGGCTCCTTTATCTATAAAGTCCAAAGGAGGGCTGACCTCAGGCACTCCCTGATTGGAGGCTTAAGTGGCAAACTTTTCTTGGCTTTGCTTCTACTAAGGGTTGACCTCATCTCAGGCTACTCCCTTTTTGAGCAGCAAAGTAGCTGCAGTGGTCTCCAGCCAATTTACAGGACAAGTGCTTGCCCCCTCTAGGGGCTACACCTCTTTAGCAGTCCACTTTCTCTTGGGACAAGTTGATGAACTGAAAACAGGTTTAAGGGCTAAGCAGTCATAAGCTGCTGTCGACCAAGCTTGGTGTTTCTTGGTCAGTAGAATTAACTGCCTAAAAAATATAGGGGCTTCAGGCTATATGCTACTGGTCAGTCCCATGAGCTAACAACCATAGCCAGAGATCTGCTAACACAATGTTTAGAAACAGAAAATGCAGTTTATTCACAGTAGATCTCTGGTGCTCTGCCCATTCCCCTAGCACTCAGTTTCCTACTCCCACCTTGTCCTATGCTTCAGAGAAGTATGAAATGCTAGGATGAGACAGGAATGTTCTATGAATCTGCCCAATCCACAGGCTGCATTCTCACAATGGTGGTGACTCTCCCATTTGTTCAGACAGGGCCACTCAGGCTTCTCCCAGATTCCAACCTTACCTTCTGCTATGATGCTATCTCCTTGCCTCCATTAGTACTAACCTTGGCTGAGGGTTGACCATTTAGCTTTTTTATACTTGCTGGTTCCAGAGAATTAGTCTTTCAGTCCTCTTGAATTACATGTCCCAAGCTAAAAGAACTTTCCTTAGAAAAGTCAAATTTTCTTCCTCTCTGCTGTCAGAAAGGCTATCCTCAGCCTAAGCTTATCTCTATCCTATAGACCTCACCAAACGCTTCAAAATGTAGCAAACATGCTACACCATCCTGAATTTTTCCTACCTTGTCCTCCATTGCTGCAACCATGGTAGACATACAGTCCCAAAGTTCAATAGGCACAGATTTAACTACTATCTAAGAAGGATGGGCAACATTCATGCTCAAAAGAGATGGAGCCTCCTAACTGCCCATCTCTTCATTTCAGTTTATCTAATTCTACACTTCTAAGACCTATACATTCCTTTTTGTTTAACCTGGAGGTGAGGGCCTATAAGTTTACATCAAACAAAAAGGAATCTATCAGTTCATGTAAGTTCAGTCCATGGGCAGAAAGCTGGTCATATCACCAAGTTCTAGCTCAGTCTATGCCTCACATAGGGACACTGTCCAGTGGTATATTGCAAACTAGAAATGAAATCAGAAGTAAGAAGCAAAATGTGAGGCATATACTGAGAAGCTAAGAAGCTGAAAATAAAAGCCAGAAATAATTACATGCATTAAGCTCATCCCCAAAGAATTCTCCAAAATGCTGAAAATTTTACTAGATGATATACTGGGTGAGGTAATGCTAATTTTACCTTAATATATATTATAACAAAGTGACTTTATACCTGGGGTCACGAGAGACCAAGAAATGCGCTACAGACAGAAGAGAGCAAGTATTTTTGAGCCTTACTAAGGGCTTTATAAATATTACCAAATGTAATTCTCATGTAAATCCAGTAGATTTATATTTTCCATGTCATTGAGGAGGACTCATTCTGAGAGTAACCTGCACAAGGCCACACAGCTAGTGGCAGATCCTGGCAGAGCTAGGAGTTCAACTGAAGGCCAATCCACCCTGAAGTCATTGCTTTCCTCTCAGGGTTGATGGTGCAAAGCAGTAGTTCTCGACCTTGTATTTATACCAGAATCCTCCAGAGAGTGTAAAACAATTACCCATTCCTAAGTCCCACCTCAGACAAATTAAGTCAGAATCTACAGGGTCACAGCTTAAGGCATCTGTTTTGAGAATTACTGGGGTAGAACAATAAATGTTTTAATTTTTTGTGAGTTGTATATTATAATGGTAAATTTCATGTAGATATATCCAGCCCTTATAGTTTGATGTGCATATTTTTGCCATGTGGCCACCCATTCACAATTTGAACAGTTTTGAGGAAGTGTTTGTTTGTTTGTTTTAATGTGACTCGCAAGAGATATTCCACACCAACATATTGGGTAAAATTTCAAAGCATTTCCCTTTTGCTTTGAAAAAAGACAGAACAATTCTAAATCACAGACAATTCAACACCAGATATCATCAATGTCGCCTTCAGATATTTAAGCAAACTTTTTCCTTATTTTTTTTCTCCCATATCAACCTGCTAATGAAGCTACTCTTCATTTGTCAGATTCCAGATGTTTGGAAATTAGAAAATAGTATCGACAAAAATAAACCTTTGTCAGCATTTTTGCAATTTTGCTTTTCATTTACACAGCCTTGTGTAAATGTGTTATTTACTGGTCATGACTTTGATAGAATTGATCATAATACGTTGATGAATGGGGAAAAAGAGGTACTAATTTTCTTTCTCATCTCAACTTAAGTATATAAAAGAAAAAGGTATACCTGCCTTGGTTTTTTCTATAAAACACTAAATTTGGCTGACAGAACTACTGCAAAAATTTGAAAGACTGTTCTAATATCTTTTAAAATGTTGCAAAAATTATCTTAGCAATTCATAAAGATAACCCAATTAAAGGATCTGGTATTTGCATTTCAATGGCTTGTTTCAGGATCCACAAACAATCCAATACACAATTCCCTCAAAATGAGTATGATCGGGAACTACAGAAATTACTCTTAATACTAGACCTGGTGCCTTGTTCATCTGGACAAGGGACAGAAAGTAATGATAGTTGAGAGCAGCAAGGTGAAACAAATGAAAGAAGTCACTCCAATCACCGAGGCAAATAAGCCCTTATTTATTTTAACTATGGTTATCTGATTGTTACCTTAATATCCCATTTTAACAATAGTATCTGAAGTGAAAGGCACTCACTACTAAAATCATTGAATGGACTGAGGCCCAAGGACCATTAACCTTAGTTACATATTAGCTCCTGAAATATAATTAATTCATACTGAATTCCTAATATGCTTAGTAGAGAGGATCAAATTTATTTTATGTCAGATATGAGCTTATACCCATGAATACATTGTTTTGCTGAGTGTTCTTTTCTTTTGCACACTGTATTCCATGGGTGATGGCATTAATATCAATGACAATTACCATAAAAATATCATGTTATGTAAATTTCAGGGTTTGTGACACTATCCTTATTTTTTCCTTTCTTGAAGTTCCTTTAAAAAGAAATTATTATCTTAAAGGTTTTTCTGCATTTCCACAATATATTTTAATCAGAATCTATTATAAACATGTGTATACAAACATACACAAACACACGCATACTACACATACATGTTACCATATATATCATAAATACTATATAGTGCATGAATATTTATATTGTGATTACACTTGTCTTATGGCCCATTTGATTTGTCTGAAGTGAAGAGCATTTGACTACTTTTCATCGTACAGAATTCCTGAGTCAATTATGCAACATAGTATTTCCTACAAGAATGTATCTTCAGCATACACTACACTGTTTATATAATCCTCTCTCCTCTTCTGGCATTTGTAGCACTGGTTCAAGAAAACTTAAAAAGGGAGAAATTAGGTTTCTTTTGTTTTCTTTTTATATACAAATGTCTCCCAGGATGTTGTCAACATTAAACTGAGATATATATCAAATTATATTTGTAATTTAAATATGCTTCATATTTTTCAAAGAATGTATTATTCGTTTTAGATTTTTACATGCTAGTCACATATACTGTTGAAAATTTGATAATGATATGTCACAAGAAGAAAAAACGGTAAGAGGAATTCATTTTTTAAATTACGTGGCATAGTTAGGTAACAGGGACAATCTTAAAGCTTCCCATAATTGGAGAATATTAGAAAGAAAATATAATACCATTATATAAATTATGGTACTCTTTCACCTTTCAATTAGGGTCATCTTTCTTGGAGAGAAAGGCAGACAAATTTTGTAAGAGTATACCAAAAAAGACATTGAAAATGCTTAAAAGACATGGAACACTTACATGCATGAAAGCTTTAAGAAAAACTAGGACTTTTGTCTGGTGAAACTACTCTCATTACATGGATAAAATTCAAATCTGTACACGTCTGGCCTTTATTTCTCTGCTTGTCTCCCAGAAATCTCTCAGATGTCTTGCTGCTATCTCACTTGCATGAAAGTCTTGTCAGTCAATAACATTCATTAAGCATGACTGGATGCTTAATAAATGTTTCTGAGCATTATGACAGGTACCCTAGGGAGATGCAATAGAAATAGAAGATACGGCCCCTGACATCAAGGAACTTTCAATAGTACTGATTATCCACGTTATACAAATGGACTAAAATAGGGTTTCCAAAGAAATATATAAATTATTGCAAATTAAAACGGTGCAAATAATATATGTATGCTAAGTTGATTCAGTGGGTGATTTGAGTGGGGGAGGCAATCAGAATGTTTTGAATCATGAACTAAAGGATCAAAAAGACATAGATTAATAAGGTAAGGCAGGAGAGTTTTTCAGAGTTTTTCATCAGAAAAGGATGAAGGAGAAATAAATCCCGAAGCAGTGTAGGTGGAACTAGAATCTGAAAGACTATGCAGCAGGCTATTGGTCACTTTGCTCATCTATGTTTTTTACAATATCACTTACTAATTTTTATCTGGCTGGTATAGTCTAGAGCAGAATCTCCTAAGCTTGTGCTTTCCATTGACCCTTTTCATGAGGATAAATACTCTTAAAACAAGCAATGCCTCTCTAACCCAAGTCCTGCTACCACTATCCATTAAAAACACAAAATTAATGAGGGGGGAAAAAAGATGTTACTGGTTATTAACTTTCATCTGTCTTCAATGAAATGTCTTAAATAAGTTTCCTTTGTACTCAAAAAAGATAAGGCATTGTTGTATCATTAATATCAATATAATGGAGACCATACTGTGGACTACTACAGGGACTCTTATAGTGCTCTGTCCTCCCCAGACCACAGTTACAGAATGGGAACGCTAAAATAAGAATAAAGAAACATTAATTCCCTTTTACATGTACCAAAGCCTCACCATATGGTGTTGATGGTCATTATAGTCGTAGTATTAGTAAAGGTAGTGGTGGCAGTAGTAATTTATAATGACTACATTTACTATGTGGCAGACACCATTAGGAGCACTTTACACACATCATTTAATCCTAACAACCACTAATAATCATTATTATTTCAATTTTGTAGGAAAAAAATATTGAAGCCCAAATAAGCAACTTGCCCACGGACATGCGACAGGTGGGTGGTGTGGTGGGCTGTTAAATGCAGGCCCTGCAATGGCAGAGCACACGATTTTAGCCAGGACATTTGACTGCCTCTGCGTGTGCCAAGTGCCTACCCCATAAACACCAGCCCTCAGTATCTAACTGAAAATAATACCTGTTCTCTTACCTGCCTCTTAGAAATACAATAAGGATTAATTTGATGTCTGGGAAGTGTTTTGACCTCCCCATAAAGACACCCATATGATTATAACTCCTTAATTTTCATTTCCTCTTATGCCACGTCTTCAATTATAGTATCTCATAGGTATGCAATCTTGGAAGCAATTGACTTTGCTTTCTCTCATACTACATTCAGGTTGTAATCAGTTGCTATTTTATCGTGGAAACATCATCCCTAAAATTCACTCATTTTATTTTAATTTTTGATGCTTAAACCATCATTAGTCTCAGTCATCGTAATCTCTATAGAGTACTGCATTTTACCTTGTAAAGAGGAAATTTTAATGGAAATTGGATCCTAATACCCAACAGGGGGGAAAAGAAAAAAGTTCATGTGTTAATCAAGAAACAAATAATCTCATTCAAATATGCACATTCTTAAGTTGCTCTCAGCTTTGAAATCTGCCTTAAGTCTCAATTCCACTGAGTATTTACAGGTTCTCTATATTTTATCTCTGCACCTTCACCTTTAACAATTTCTTAAGATAGTAGAATTTTGGAACTAAAAGAGAACTTAAAGATAACCTAAGGCAAACTTTACTTAAGAAATGAGAAAACTAAGGATCACAGATGTTAGATAACTAGCCCAAAGTCCCTCAGCTAAAATATGACAGAGCTAAAACTAAACCCAGGCATTCTGATTTCAGATATATGCTATTTCTAATCTACACAGCCTTCCATCTACTCTCAGGGCTTTAAATACTTTATGCAGATGGCTTCCTAATCGCTTTCTAGTCCTACCTTCTCTCCCAGGTTCCGGGCCTGTATTTTCAACTACTTAGTAGAATTTTAGGAGGATGATAATATTGAAAACTAATTTTATTATCTCCCCACAAAAATCTATTTATCTCCATCCACTCATTGTTCTTGCATCTCTCAATCCCATGAAAGGTACTGGTTATAATGGATCTGGATGGTCTCTAGAAGGAAGAAGACATAAAAGAGAAGGTTTAAGCCAGTTCTATCTGCAACTAAAAGAACATTATTCTCTTGGATTCCATGTGCATACTTCTTTTTCCAAAATTGATGATAAGACCCAACAAATCAGATCAGCAAATAGGCCTAGGCAAACAGAGTCACTTGCCCTATAGAGTTAAAATGTGGCTCTGATGGATTACATATGGTCCAACAAATTTGAGATCAAGCCTCGACTAGTAGTTCTGTGTACAGAACATTTGCCTAAAACATGTCTTCTATACTTATGCGTCTTGGCAAATTGTGCAATAGTAGGAGGCCGTAGGAATACTTGTGTGCCTAGGTTCACAAGCAATTTTTCACTGGAAATGCTCTAGTATGACAATAATTTCATGGTGAACGGGTAATTGGAAACAAAGTTTACTCCATAACATCAAATTTCTAGAGCTGTGTCTCTCTTAAATTCTAAATCCTTCATAGAAACAAGGCTTATATGGCACATTATGTACAGAATCTGAGAGGGAGTAGATAGAGATTCAGTTCTGAAGTCAATGCAGGCTCTATAAATAGTAGCTACACACATAAGTGACCTGATGTCATGTGAAGTATGCAGTAATCTAGTCTTAGAAGACATAAGAATTCATTAAAGGAGCCAGAAAAGATTTGCTTCAATTAGGTTAAACTCTGGGATGCAGTCCAGCCTTTTGGATTAGTGGGTGGGTTGGATTCATTATTCCAGCTCGTTTTATTCACAATAGCAAAGATGTAGAAACAGCTTAAATATCCATCAGATGAATGGGTAAAGAAAATACAGTATATACATACAATGGAATACTATTTAGCCTTAAAGAAGGAAATTCTGCAATATGCAACAACATGGATAAAACTTGAGGACATTATGCTAAATGAAATAAGCCAACCACAGAAAAACAAATACTGCATGATTCTACTTATACATGGTATCTAAAATAGTCAAACTCATAGAATCAGCGAGTGGAATGGTGGCTCCTAAGGACTGGGGGGAGGGGAAATGAGGAGTTACTAATCAATGGACATAAAGTTTCAGTTAAGCAAGATGAATAAGCTCTAGAGATCTGCTGTACAACGTTGTACCCACAGTCAACAATACTATATTATACTCTTAAAAAATTAAGAGGAGAGATCTTATGTTAAGTATTCTTACCACAATAAAATAAAAAAATTTTTAAACAGAGGAAAGGGAGTGGTTTGTTACTAAGCCTTAATCACTGTCATTAATTTTGAGAATCCAGAGTGTAGATTTGTCCCAAGTGAAATTCAACAAGGAATGAAAAAGTAAGAACTGGTTCTAGGAGCAGACAGGGGATGTGTCATCTTCTTGGACCAAAGGGAAAGAAAAATGCAATATTTCCAGGCAAAGAGGGTATTTTGAGTCTTGTGCCTAGAACACTGGCTCTAGGAATCTGGTTTGTGCTGTAGCACAGAAAAACCGAGTATGTTGATCTACAAAACACACACACACAAACCAAATTCATAATTATGTAAATAGAAACAAATGCTAGTTTTTGAAGGGAAAAAAATTTTTGTAGAAACAGTTTAAAAACCAGGTTTAAAAAGTTTTATTTTATTTTTTTTCCTGATGTTAAGGTAAGAATTCTGACAAAGAGAAGGAAGCTCAGATCCAGCAGAGTCCCAGATTCTGAGAGGACAGAAGAGAAATGGGTCCCAGCAGCTGGCCTTGTAAAATCCAGATGAAAGGAGACAAGCAATGCCAAACGGAAGTGGAAACAGAGGGGAATCTTGCTTCTGAAGGAAATGAGGTTGCAAAAAGAGACGTTTGTGTCTCAGAGATAATGAAGTAATCCGAGGACCAGGGAACTCAAAAGCAAGATAAAAAGGTTTAGGAGGAGCACATGACAAAGATGCTGTGGTGCTCACTGGATCCCTGAAAGCACACATGTGGGAAGCACCTACAGCAGCAGCTCCCACTCTGAAGTCTTCAGATGGAAATTTCAGCATCTCCATGAAGCCAACGTGTTTGGAGGTAGGGAGAGGGTTCTGAGGCTAGACTGGGGACCATTACAAGATAAAGGGATTTCTGGGCAGTATGCATTAGCATCAAATATAGTTCAGAAATGGAAGAACAGCCTTAGAATGTTCAAGATCTTGCTTGAATGGAAGGAAAAAAATCAAGAGATAAACAATATTAGGAATATGAGAAATGCAAAATAAGGCAGAAAAAAATGAAAAGAATAAAATCCACAACACTTTTAGTTCACTATATATTTAAAACTTTTTTCCGGCTTTACTATGAAACCACGTTTAGGATTCAGAAAGACTTAATAAAGGTTAAGTATAAATAATCTAAGGATGAGTGGGTAACCATTCTAAACTCCTTATCAGGCTGAAGAAAGCTCAAATGGCTTCCCAAAAGCAGATTTTCTGTACTTTTCCACCCTGGCTTTTCATAAACATACAGGTATCAGCAGAGTTATAACAGACGATAGCAATAAAACACCATTACACACTATCAACATTTTACTATTTATCTCCTGTACACTTAGGTGTATTCCCATTTACTTGATTCTAAGAATAATGAAGTGAAAAAATGACGACAGAGGTAACAATTAATGGACATAGCCTTGATGAGAATATTAAGTTTCCTGATAAATCTCTAGCCATAACCTTAAACGTGAGCAAAAGAAGAATAAAAATGATTTCTGGAAAGAAAAATAAATACATAGAAACAAGATGCTATTTATATTACAGGGAAATGTAAAGGAAGGAAAAATTTCAATAGATGACTGTGTGGGACACAAGAAATTGAGATTTGTAAAGCAAATGGAAAATTTTATCCATCAAATCTGGCTTGACTCTGTACATGATACTTAGGAATCGTAAGCCTTTTATGTTCTAAAGTATACCAATTCCAAGCATCCTTATTTATTATTTTAATGTTTGTTAAATATACCAATAAATGTATGTGAAATTTGTACATTATATTTCTCAAAAAATAAATTCTGAAACCAGAGATATATATCTCTAAATCTAAAATCAGGATATATGACTGAACCAAAAAAAAATTCTGCTTTTTGATTCAGAAAATAGCTTTTTCCAAATATACAGGAAAAGGAGTTTTAAAACACTTAATTGAATATGCATTTAAGCTTGCTCCGTAAAATAACCCTGGAGAGTTGTAGTGGATGCTGTGGGCCCTGCCTCTTTTCAGGCTGGTGCTCCTATCCCCCCAGCTGCTGTGATTGTAGGTTGATAGTAGCTCACAGGTGCCCCCAGTCCCTGGAGAATCACCAAAGGGAGCTGACTCAGCAGGGAGGTTATGCCCTCCAACACCACCACCCTTAAAACCTCAGCCAATAACTAACCGATACACGATACACGAGTAAAAAAGCCGCCCAGCTGCCTCAGGATAAGACCAGCTCTTTTGCAGTTCTTATCCCAGAGCTTCCCCATGGGATCAGAGTGAAGCCAGTCTCCAGCTGAGATGCATTCCTGCTTAGCTTTATCCCATGCTTTACCTAACATCCCTCACTCTCCTTCTCCCAAGAGCACTCCCTCAGTTAATTGCTTGAAGGAGAATCCCTGTCTCAGGCTCTGCCTCTTAGAGCACTTAGGTAAAATAAGGAGTGAGGTTAAAAAAAAATACAAATATCTAGTTGTAAATCATGAGCCATTTTTATCTATCACTGCTTAATTAAACCTAAGCTTTCCTTCTCTTCACAAGAAAACTTTTACCTTATCTTATGCACAATGCTTCCAGGTGTAAACCAAGGACAGCTGTATGTGCCTAACAAACCTCTTAAAGTTTTTGGCATTAAAAAAAGTGACAATGGCCTCTGCAGCAGAAATGTGTTCTCTTAAAAATAAGAGACATTAACTTTTACTTCTTTCTACTGATCATGTGTATCTAAAGAAGCAAACAAATTCTACATCATTGCCACTTCTCTCTCCTCAAGCTCTTGCATACTTTCTGCCCCAAAAGTTATGTCACATAAGATAAAATTAACACAACCAGCATCTTCCTCTGTGGCTGCTTCCTCTTTCCCTCAGAAGAGGCAAAGTTTAGTGTGCATAACTCTCATTGCTACTTTCTTCCAATTCAACAAATCCTAAACCTGTAGTGACTTTTTCTTTTAATTTGAGGTATAATTTACATAGTATAAAAATACACAAATCATAACTGTATAGTTCCATGAATTTTGACAATTATAGCTACCCATGTGTAACCATCAGGCCAATCAAGATATAGAACATTTCCATCACCCCAAAAAGTTCCCTCCTCCTCCTTTCCGGTCAGTCTCCACTTCTCACTTAAAGACAACCAGTGTTCTGATTCCTATCACCATATGTGAGCTTTGTCTGTTCTTTCCTTCCCCTTTGGAACAGTTTTACTGAAATATATAAAATAAAGTTCACCCACTGTAAGTCCACAGTTCAATGATTTTTAGTATATTCACAGAGTTGTGCAACCATCACCATGATCCAGTTCTGCATTTCCACTAATTCAAAAAGTTCCTTCATGCCCATTTGTACTACCCACTCCCCAGCCCCATGCAATCATCGATTTGCTTTCTTTAATCATAGGTTGGCCTTTTCTGGAATTTTAATATATATGGAATCATACAATACATAGTCTTTTGCGTCTAGCTTCTTTCATTTAGCATAATGCTTTACCCATTGTAGTATACATCAAATGTTCATTCTTTTTTTTCTGAATAATATTCCATATTCCATTGTATGGATATGCCACATTTTGTTTACCTGTTTACCAGTTGATAGACATGTAGATTGCTTCCTGTTTTTGAGTTTTCCCTGTTATAAGTTCATATAAATTTAAATACATTGTTATTTGTGGTATTTTCTTTCATTCAACAGAAAATTTTGAGATTCATCCATGTTATTGTGTTTCACTAATTTGCTCCTTTATGTTGCTAAGTAGTTAAACATTGTATGACTATATCCCAATTTATTTACTCATTATTCTATTGATGAGCAATTGAGTTGTTTTCAGTTTTTGTTTATTATGAATAAAGCAAGCATGAACATATTTTTTGTATTTGTACTTCTCTTGGGTGAATATCTAGAGTGAAATTTTTGGATCACAAGTTAGGTCTATTTTTAATTTTATAAGAAACTGTCACACTGTTTCCAAATGGTTATACCATCTTATACACTCATCAAGAATATGAGAGCTCCAGTTTTCCACATTCTCACCAATCTTTGCTATTGTCATTTTTTTTTTTTTTTTTGGAATTTGCAATTTAGCAATTTTAGCAATTTATCTGGGCTTGGAATGGTATTTCATTGTGGTTTTAATTTACACTTCCATAATGATGTTGAGCATCTTTTCATATGTTTATTGGCCATTCATTTCTCTTCTTTTTGAAGAGAAGTTGAAGTATTTGTTCTAGTCTGTTTATTTTTTATTGAGTTGTTTATCTTTATAATTGATTGGAAGAATTCTTTATATATTCTGGAACAAATATCTTGACAGATATAAATGTTGCAAATATTTTCTTCAAGTTTGTAGCTTGCATTTTATTTTCTTAAAGATACCTTTTGATGAGAGAAAAATTTTAATTATTATACAATCCAATTCATCTATTTTTTTTTTCCTTTCATGGTTGGGTTTTGTGTGTGTGTTTGTGTCTTGCTAAGAAATCCTCAAATACCCAAAGCCACAATGATATTCTGCTATGTTTTTTCTAGAAGCTTTATGTTTTAGCTCTTAAATTTACATCTGTGATACAACTTGAATTAATTTTTTTTACAGTGTGAGGTAGGAGTAGAGGTTCACTGTCTAGTTGTTCTAGAACCATTTGTTGAAGATTTTTCTTTCTTTCATGGAATTGCTTTGGTGCCTTTGTCTAAAATCAATTGATGACATATGTGTTCAATTGATCTACGCGCCTAGCTGTATGCCAATAACACACCTGTCTTTATTACTTTAAAGTAAGTCTTAAAATCAAGTGGTTTATGTAAATTCTTCAACATTCCTTTCAAGATTTTTTTTCTTGGCTATTCTAAGTCCTTTGCATCTCCATACGAATTACGATCAATTTGCCAATTTCTACAAAAGCTTTATTGGGATTTTGTTTAGGATTTTACTGAATGTATAGAATTTGTAAAGAATTGACATCTTAACAATATTGAGTTCCAATCTATGGACATGGTATACTTCTCCACTTATTTAGCTCTTCTTTTGTAGCTACTTTCTTATGACTTATCTCTACAGAGAATGAGCTTATTGGAAAGAGCTATTTTTATTACTAACAATGAAATAAATTGATTCTTTAAGAAGGTGTGTTTGTTTTTGTTTGATAAATGCTTACATTTGTTTGAAAAAAAATCATAAAATCTTAAAATTGAAAGGAAAACTTGAGGTCATTTGAGCCGATACTTTATTTTTATGAAAATTAGAAGCCTTTAAATCAAGACATAAAATGCTTTTATAGTTAAATTGGAATTGGTTTTCCTTATTTGTCCTCAATAGTAATATGAGGGAGGAGAATACCTGTGAATTAATCTTCTTGTGACAGAAGGAGTAGCTTGGAAGGGTCATAGTACATGCAATCAAGATTATGCTAACTTTTTTTTCAGTTTTCAAGATATTAATTAGATAGGCTCTGAGTATTCAAAAAGCACTGTCAGAATTTAGATCATTTTATGACAAAAATCTTTCACTTTTGTATTAATGTGCTTTATATACCTCTACTTTAAATGCTTATGATTATAAATATAGGTGGAAGATAAGGATCAAAAAGACTTCTTGGATCTTGTTTAAGCCGATACCTGTAGACTCTCTTCAGTAGTCACATATGTTAGGAAGAAAAGCATATAGAGAATGGAATACTTAAAAATACAGCAGCATAGGGTTTCTGGAGTATGAGGGTCAGCTGAATCTATATGATTAATATCTAGATCAAGGGTCACAGATTTTTCTGTAAAGACAAAGCTTTGCAGGTCATTCTCAACTCTGCTGTTACAGCATGAAGGCAGCCACAGATATTACTCAGATGAGTAAGCACTGTTATATTCCAATAAAATCTTATGAAAGCAGGCAGGGGGCCAGATTCAACCCATAGGCAGTAAATTTGCCAAACCTTAATCTAGATTAATTCTCATCATACATGATATGATGTCCATCGCATATACATGTTACATATATATCGTCATACATGGATACACATATTCAGACATAAAGTACTACACTGAGTATTTCAGGGACTGTGTTCTAAAAATGAGAGAATAATCTAAAGAATGGACATTTTCCCCTTACTCTCTTTCTTTTTTCTATTATATGATTAGTGATGAAGTCATTTAAGCCATATCAAAGATATTACATTTCTTCTCTGCAGATATTTTATTATCTTTCAAATAACTAGATAACAATACCTTATACTCATTGTTTCTATGCTTATAAATCAGATACCTTATAAATATTCATAGAAGCAGACTATTCCCTACAGAATTATCTCCAAAACAATAATTATGCAAATTACTGACTGTCCAAAGCACTTAATTTCTTAGTAATATGCAATCTGAGCTAGCCTAAAGACAAGTTAATAAACAGTCTTTAAAATAAATGATAGAAGTGTGTTGTATCTATAATCAGAGATAAAGTTTAGAAAACAGAATGAACAATCTTAGAGGCAATTTTTAATTTGATAAACACTTACTAAACTCTTACTTCCATAAAATATATGAGATATTATAAGCACTGCAAATAAATTCAGCATATCACAAATACTGTAATATAATAACATCTCTTTCAATTATAGCAAAAGAGTAATTTTCTATCAGATTTTCCAATAAAAGAGTATTGTTTACTTATTTATGCATTTAATGCCACTAAGATTTTAACCCAACTAGGATGTTAAACATTTACTTATGTGCTTTGTTTTTTTACTAAAGAAAGTAAAAGATTTCCTATAGAAGTGTAATTCTAGTGTCTTTCAATACAAAATTTCTTTTCTTTTGTAGGCACCCTGGAAGACTTTGAATTATATAGATCAAACAGCTACAAAGACCATGCCATTATAACCATGATAATAGAAATAATAGCTTTCAAATAATTAAGAAAGCTGATTTAGAAAGTTTTGTGATAAAACATATAAACCATATTTTAGAAAATGATATCAACATCCTTCTTCCACCAAGTTTGTTACAGAGATATTATAATTATTATTAATAACGTTTTGTTGATTTGGCTTTTTTCTGTTTCTCAAGTTGTAATGAAAACAACTAAGCAGAGCTTATTGAGTAGTAGCTCAACCCTCTGCTCACTCTATTCAACACTGTAGGTGTCCAATGAGCTGAACGTGTCCCCTGCCCCAGATAGCTTATGATCTAATTGGCAAGGCAAAATATACAGGAAAAAATAAATAACAATAAAAGTTTAAAAGTTCAAAACAATAGAAACTAGCACAGGGAGTCCATTATTAATTTTAAAATGAAGAGAAACACAGTTGTTTATATAGTTTAGTAAAAATTCTCTAATGATTGAGAGCTTATTTGTGTGACTGAACACCTGGATTTCTTGGCCATAAAGTAACTAAATTTTGATTTAGAGACATCCCTAAAAAAACCTAAGTTTATAAACAAGAGAAAAAGTAACCATATGTCAAAATAAATGAAAGTAAAATGGAGAACAAATTGGGGCACATGTTGAGAAAACAGTATTATAATTAGTCATAATTATTCAAAAAATATTTGAAGGCTTCTATGAGACAAGACTATTTATTTGGTTTAAAAAAAAAATTGCCTGTCTTCAAGGAGCACATATTCTGGTGTAAGGAAAGGGACAACAAATATATAAATAAATGGAATTATTTCAGTTACTTTTAAGAACTATGAAGACAATAATATAATCTAATATGGAATAGAAAATAACTTGAGTAGGAGGGGAGAAGGAGGATAGCTTTTAACTAGAAGTGGTCAGGGAAGGCCTCTTTGAGGAGACATTTAGACTAAGGTTTCATAGACGAAAAATGTGGCAGTCACGCAAATATCTAGAGAAAGCTTTCCAAGAAGAGGGGAAAAAAACCAGAAAGTGCAAAGTCTTCTAGGTAAGGATGAGCTTGGTACATTAATGTGGGAGATACAGAAAGAGAACCATTGTGACTGGAACATTTTGAAAAGATAGACAGTGTTGGTTATTTTTAATAATCTCTTCCTACTACAACATTTTATTTTCCTTGTTCACCATACAATCATGTATTCTTTAACAGAAATTGCTTTTTAAAAAATTATGGAACTATCTGTACAAAACTATATTAATAATCATATATTTTTACTAATCACATTTTGAAATGCCTAAAAAGACTTGTTCTAATTATTCAGAGGTACCTTTGGAAAATAGCTCTTTTATGATTAGCTAAGACTGTTTCTGGAATAAAATACGGGTCATCTAAAAGTATTCTGTTCTCTGGGATCTGGGAAAATAAAAAATGAGAGTTCAAATATTAAACAAATTTAAAGGAAATAAACCTTACCCAGATCATAGAATTAGCAGAAAAGAACATCAAAATAGTTATTATAACTGTATTCCATATGTTCAAAGAGCTAAGTAGAGATACAGAAGGTATAAAAAAGGCCCAAATCGAACTTTTAGATATGAAATTTACAACATCTGAGATGAAAAATACATTGGATGGGATAAATAACAGATTAAACATTGAAGAAGAAAAAAATTAGTGAACTTGAAGATGTAGCAAAAGAAACTATCCAATATGAAACACATACAGAAAAAGAATATTTGAAAATGAGGAAATCATCAGTGAGCTAAGGGACAACTTCAAGCAACCTATATTCATGTAATTGAAACTCTTCTCAGGTAGAAAACTGGGCCAATAATAGGGCTTATCTCATTTGTTTTCTGTCTCTCAGGGATTACCAACCCTTGTTACCTGATGTCCGGTATCTTTAAAAGCAGTGTTTCCTATTTTGCCTGTTCTTTGTTTTGGTTATTTCAGATAGAAGGTTAAATCTAGTTTGTCTTTCTCCATCTTGGTCAGAAGTAAATAAACTAATCCATTGAGTTCTTGTAGGTGGGAAAATGATGGGTAGAGGCCACAACATAGACATAGCTTAGCTGCTACCACTTTATCAATAATGCTGCACATGATGCCATTACAATTCTCTAATGGAGAATAGCAAACACAAATTTGCATCATTCCCAAGTGGTGAACATAGACATTAGGGAAACGCTAGAATATATCTGAGGCATCAGAAAATAAGACAAGGGAAACCAGGAAAGAAATAACTGGTAAAGCCTTCCCAAGTTTCTCAGGGACTTGGGATTTCCCACACAGGGCAATCCCATTCTCACTAGGGTCAAATTGGTCCTCTCCTAGCATACACTCTAGATTCCATTTCTTTTTGGTCTTTACAGGGATTACCACCCTACTAACATTAATGAAAACTCCAGCTACAGTAATTTGCAGCCAAACACTTCCAAAACGGCCATACCTGATATGTTTCATTATAGGAAGTAATAATTGGGGATGTGCACTACTACAAAAAATATTTGAAGAAATAATAGATTGCTCGTAATCAAACCCTACAATTGTGACTCCCACTCCCAATGTCCAGAGAACTTGGTGAATATTTTGCCTGCAAACTCTGACTTACAAAACGCTTATACTAATATTTCCCACCCTGGGGGGGTTTCTTTCACTAAATTTAAATCTCTATCTTAGTTCTTTTCTCTGAGGGATGTTTCTAGTCTAAGAGGCTCTTGCTACTTTCTCCCATCACAGAAGATAACAGCCACACCCATTGTGGCTGGAATTAACTCTGTCACTCTGACACTTAGAGGCTAATATGAATAGCTAACAATAGGACGCCATATCATATACCCGATAAGGGTCTAGTTTCCAGAATGCACAAAGAATTCCTACAACTAAATAATAAACAGACAAATAACCCAGTTCAAAAATGGCCTAAGGATTTTTGTGTATGTGTGTGTGTGAGGAAGATCATCCCCGAGCTAACATCCGTGCTAATCCTCCTTTTTTTGCTGAGGAAGACCTGCTCTGAGCTAACATCTATTGCCAATCCTCCTCCTTTTTTTTTTCCCCAAAGCCCCAGTAGATAGCTGTATGTCATAGTTGCACATCCTTCTAGTTGCTGTATGTGGGACGTGGCCTCAGCCTGGCGGGAGAAGCGGTGCGTCGGTGCGCGCCCGGGATCCGAACTCGGGCCGCCAGTAGCGGAGCACGTGCAGTTAACCGCTAAGCCATGGGCCGGCCCTGGCCTAAGGATTTAAATAGATATTTCTACAAAGAAGATATACAAATGGCAAATAAGCAGATGAAAAGATGCTCAATATCATTAGTCATCAGAGAAATGCAAATCAAAACAACAAAGATATACCACTTCACACACACACACACACTAGGATGGCTATAATTTAAAAAATGGAAAATAAGTGTTGGCAAAGATTTGAAGAAATTCACATGTTCATATATTGCTGATGGGAATGTAAAATGGTGCAGCCAATGTGGAAAACAGTTGGTAGTTCCTCAAAAATTTAAACATTGAGTTACCATATGACGTAGCAATTCCACACCTAGGTATATACTCAAAAGAAATGAAAACATATGCACACACAAAGACTTGTATACAGATGTTCACAGGGGCATTATTCATATTAGCAAAAAGCAGAAATAACTCAAATGTCCATCAACTGATGAATAGATAAACAAAATGTGGTATATCCATGTAGTGGAATATTATTCAGCCATAAAAAAGACTAAAGGACTGAAACATGCTACAACATGGATGAATCTCAAAACATTATGTTACATGAATGAAGGCAAACACAGAAGGCCACATATTATATGATTCCATTTCTATGAAATGTCCAGAATAGGCAAATTCATAGAAACTGAAAGTAGATTAGTAGTTGCCAGGTGCTGGGAAGTGGGGATACTGGGGAGTGACTATTAATCCATATAGGGTTTCTCTTTAGAGTAATGGAAGTGTTGTAAAATTAAGTAGTAGCGATGGTTGCATAACCTCGTGAATTTACTCAAAACTACTTCACTGTACACTTTACAGTGGTGGATTTTATGGCACGTGAATTATAACTCAATTTTTTTAAAGATTAAATTTTAAAACCACAAACAAAAGAGAATATGTGTATTTGTATTCTGCACCATAGAGGTTTTTCAATCTTCTATTGTTAAAGAATTTAAAGTAATACAGTCTAGTACGGCTAATTTCATAAAAAGAGGTTCAATATTAAACAGACAAGAGGGGCCGGCCCCATGGTGTAGCTGTTAAGTGCAGGCGCTCCGCTGCTGGTGGCCTGGGTTCAGATCCCGGGCGCACACAGATGCACTGTTTTTCAGGCCATGCTGTGGCAGCGTCCCACATAAAGTGGAGGAAGTCAGCACGGATCTTAGCTCAGGGCCAGTCTTCCTCGGCAAAAGGAGCAGGATTGGCATGGATGTTAGCTAAGGGCTGATCTTCCTCACAAAAAAAAAAAAAAAACAGACAAGAAAATACGAAGGGACACAATTCAGATACACCTAAATAATTCCAAATCAACTAACAAGATACTTGCTCTGACAGTGGCTATTGAGGTTGAAGCCATTTTCTACATATCTTTACTCTCACATTTAACTTAAAAAGGAAGAATTTAAGAAATTAACAGCATCTTATAACAGTAATTTTCACCTTAGCTATCATAGATGTGTTTCTACAAAATAAAAGCATTTGCCATATAGAAATATATCCACATTAAATATTTGCTAATCAACATTCAGCCTCCCTCTGGTCTAGGCCTAGCAGTTTTGTTTAATGGGTATGAGCAGATATCATCCTTTTCTTTTATTCCTCTATTTCTCTTTTGTGTGTTTTTATTCTCTAATTCCATTTATACCTGTCAGGAAAGAACTGATGCCCACCCCTCCATAAAACCTTCTCTGATACAACCCACCGTTTGATTTTTTCCATAAGTGTTAGCTCTGTCTCTATAACTAGATGGTAGTTTCTGGCTGCAGGAACTATATTACGTTTTTAAAATTTACCACAGTGCCTAACACAATGCTTGATTCACAATGTGCACTCCATAATTATTAATATAACAAAAGGTAGCAAAGCAGTATCTCAAATCAGTGAAGAGAAGATGGATTATTTGATAAATGCCATTGGGTAACCATCTAGAAAAAATAACATTAGAGCTATACCTCATATTCCACATCAGGATAAATTCCAAATGAATCAAAGATTTAATTGTAAAAGTGAAAGCATGAAAGTATTAGAAGAAACCTGGGAGAAATGTTTTATAATCTTGGTGTAGAAGAGGCCTATTTAAATATGACACAGATGCTATAAATCAAAAGATTGATAAATTCTACAACATAAAAAAAATTTTAATAATCTTTATAGCAAAAACTACAATAAGCAATGGCAAAAGAAAAATGACAAGCTGGGATAAATATTTGCAACTCATATCACAAACCAATAAACAATAAACACCTACTATTTGATAATAAATGACTCAATAGAAAAATAAGCAAACAATGTGCACAGACAGTTCATGGAAAATGAAACACAAATAACTCTTAAACACATGAATAAAAGAATAAGATAAATGAAAATTAAAACTACACTAATATACCATTCTTTACCTATCAGATGGGCAAAAATACAAAAGATTAATAATACCGTTTGGCCAGGCAGTGGGGAAACAGGCATTTTTGTATGCTGCTAG
This sequence comes from Ceratotherium simum simum, assembly GCF_057802395.1. Taxonomy (NCBI): domain Eukaryota; kingdom Metazoa; phylum Chordata; class Mammalia; order Perissodactyla; family Rhinocerotidae; genus Ceratotherium; species Ceratotherium simum. Next base: position 21,131,553 of record NC_141918.1, on the reverse strand, counting down.
TCAAAGTGCAAATTCGCATAGCATCTATGGAGGATAATTTGACAATATCTATTGAAATTATAGAAGCACATACCCTTTAATCCAACTCCATTTTCAAGAAATTTTTCTTTTTTTTTTTTTTTTTTTAAAGATTTTATTTATTCAGTTTTTTCCCCCCAAAGCCCCAGTAGATAGTTGTATGTCATAGGTTCACATCCTTCTAGTTGCTGTACGTGGGACTCGGCCTCACGTTGGACGGAGAAGTGGTGCCTCGGGGCGCTCCCGGGATCCGAACCCGGGCCGCCAGCATCAGAGCGCGCACACTTAACCGCTAAGCCACGGAGCCGGCCCAGAAATTTTTCTTAAAGACACACTTATTTATGGGTGACAAGACCTATATATAAGGCTATTCACTGCAATACGGTTTGTAATAGCAAGACTGGAAACTACCTAAATGTCCATAACAGATGACTGGTAAAATAGATTATGAAACACCTGAAAAAGGAAATAGTTTGCAGCCATAAAAAAAAAGGAGACAAGTTGTTACTTGGTCTATGGAATAATCTCCAAGATATGCATGTGAAAAAGCAAGATGCAGAACTATGTGTAGGACATGATACCATGTGTGTAAAGTGGGCTGCACAACAGGGATGTGGGGGAGAATAACTCCCACTTTGCCTGTATCTGTATATAATATCTGTGTAAAAATACTTAAGAAACGGGTACTATTTGTTGCTTCTGGGGATGAGGACAGAGGCAAAGCAATAATTTTCAAGGTATTTTCATTATGTACCTTTTTGTTTTTTTTAAATTATGAACCAATTGATTATTCAAAATGAATATTCAAAAATACATATTTTTATAAATATTCCACAGCACCTAACAGTGGTAGATTCATAGTATGAACTTAGAAAATACTTACTGATTAAGGGGGGAAATGCCCAAATAATAACACTGTCATATGTTTGCTTATTGTTTTTAAACTTACAAATGCTTTTTTCGTGTGTGTGTGAGGAAGACTGGCCTTGAGCTAACATCTGTTGCCAATCCTCCTCTTTTTGCTGAGGAAGATCAGCCCTGAGCTAACATCTGTGCCCATCTTCCTCCATTTTATCTGCACGCCACCATAGCATGGCTTGACAAGCGGTGCATTGGTCAACTCCTGGGATCCAAACCCAGGAACCCCAGGCTGCCGAAGCAGAGCGAGCAAACTTAACCACTACACCACCAGGCTGGCCCCGAAACTTACAAATTCTTTTACATAAACTACCATATTAAGCAGTGCACATGAACTATTTTTATTAATGATCTAAACATTTTGCACTACATGTGAGTGTAGATATGAAATCATTTGTACTTGGGCCGGCCCCATGGCTTAGCGGTTAAGTGCGCGCGCTCCGCTGCTGGTGGCCCAGGTTCGGATCCCGGGCGCGCACCAACACACTGCTTCTCTGGCCATGCTGAGGCCGCGTCCCACATACAGCAACTAGAAGGATGTGCAGCTATGACATACAGCTATCTACTGCGGCTTGGGGGGAAAAAATAAAAAAATAAATAAATAAAATTATGAAATCATTTGTACTTAATTTCTGAGAAAATTGTCCCACAAAAGTAACATTAACTTCAAGTATTAGAAAGACTATCCCCCCATCCCCATTCAGCTTGAGATATTTTTTTGACTGCCTACACATGAATAAAATTCCCTGTAAGATTTTATTTAAAACTTCAATACTCTTAAGAAACACAATCCTTTTTTTAATTTCTGCAAAATTGATATTTATAATTGTTTGTATAAATTCAAATTTTTCTTAACTCTAGAACAACTTTTTTTTTCTGTGAGGAAGATTGGCCCTGAGCTAACATCTGTTGCCAAACCTCCTCTTTTTGCTGAGGAAGATTAGCCCTAAGCTAACATCTGTGCACATGTTCCTCCATTTTACAAGAGGGACACTGCCACAGTATGGCTTTGATGAGTGGTGTGTAGGTCCGCACCCAGGATCTGAACCTGCAAACCCCGGGCCGCCAAGCAGAGTGCACGAATTTAACCACTGTGCCACTGGAACGGCCCCTTTTTATTTTTTATTTAGAAAACCCAAATAAACCACTGGATATAAAGACTTGTTGTTCCTATGGGAGATGAAGTATATAATCCTCTAGTCATAAAAAATACACTTATTCCATCTGAGTAATAACCTAAAAGTCTATTTTGAAGATTATATATTATAACTTATAGTAAACAAAAAGAAGTTAGTGTTCATTTTCCAACCTACCCCCTGCCTTTAGAATATGTATGTTTCCAAACAAAATGTAAGATCTTATCATTTTTGAGCCCCTAATGCAAGCATGATTCTTTAACACCCAAATTCCAGTTTACAGAAATCCTAAAAATTATACTGACATCAAAATTTTTTTTTTTTTAATAATTGATCATTGCTTGAGACAACCACGATCTTTGGATCGAGTGCATTGACAGACTAGTACATTTTTAATTTTATTTATTTATTTACTTTTCCCCCAAAAGCCCCAGTAGATAGTTGTACGTCATAGCTGCACGTCCTTCTAGTTGCTGCATGTGGGACACGGCCTCAGCATGGCCGGAGAAGCGGTACATCGGTGCGCGCCTGGGATTCGAACCTGGGCCGCCAGCAGCGGAGCGCGCGCACTCAACTGCTAAGCCACGGTGCCGGCCCCCAAAATTTTTAATAAATGGTTTATGTCAGTCAGTTAAAATTCCATAAGGGCTTAGAGTACTTATCCTCTCTGAAGTCCCTAGTTTAGAACCAAAATACATGTATCTTAAGAACAACTACAATAGCTCTGCCCCCAGTTTATTAATCATAAATACAGCGGCTTAACTTTTCCCTCTCAGTCAACAGAGCTTTGAAAACATAATAGAATCCAGAGATGACCTGGACAGGGTCAGGTAGTAGAGTGATTAATGATAAGAGAAATGACAGGGAAGGTGATAAAATGAGAGCCCAGGCTCTATTCTAAAGGGAGTAGAGGGTACTTCCTCCCAGCCCTTGTTCCAGACCTTCCAGAGAAACCACAAATTTGAATTTGCATTATGAAACCTTGTGATTCTTAAAAATGACAATTTTTCAAAGTTTATATATGGGCGCATTGTAAACTTTCCTTTACAGGACTCCCCAGGGTGTTCCACAACCATGTGATGCCATGTGTTGTTAGTGAGAATGATGGGCCTGGGTGTCTAGGGAACCAGAGTTTGAAATCCACTCCTGCCACTTAGCAACCGGGCGACCCGCAGGGGAGGTGCTCTCCACCTCAGTCTCCTTATCTGCAAAATGGAGATTATCACATCTACAGCTTTTGTGAGGGCTATAAATAAAAAATGTGAATGCCTAGGCAATCAAAAATAATAAAAATTGAGGAGTAGTGACATCAGCGTTATGGCGGAGTGAGCTTTCCCGTAAACTCTTCACCCGATAAGATACAACAAAAGGAACGGTCACATTTCAACAACGGAATCCTAGAGAGTGAAAACCAAGATGGGAAAGATCCACTCTTCCGCACATCTGAGAGTGGAACATGCTGGGCCCCTGGAGGAAGTGAGGAGAGGTAAAGAGAACTCCTCTCCCTCCCCTTCAGATCAGCGATCACAGTCCGTGCGGCTCCCAGAGAGGGGGGAGGAGCAGCCCTCTGGGGGAAACCGTAGCTCTTCGGGCTCTCTCAGCCAGTGGGAAACTCCCACACAGAGGACTCAGAACTGCTACAGGGTACCATCAACATCTGAACACCCCAGGAGAGCAGATAACAAGGGGCGAACAAGAAGCCCCCCATGCCAGGGACCCAGTGGGCAAAAGAGAGAGTCCCCTGCCTCCCTGCAGGCCAGACCCTGCAGCTCAGCTGACCAGACCAGACCAAGCAACCAGAGGATCACAGCAAACAGCCGGGGCAGAGAGCAGGGGGCTCAGATTACACAGCCCTTTACTCCGACACAGCGGCAGTGGGTGGAAATTGCAACCAGATATTTCCAGGATGAGGAAAAACAAAGCCAATACAGGAACCACAATGCAAAGGTACATGAAATCACCAGACCAGAAAGAAAATGACAAGCATCCAGAAACCAACCCTGAATACACAGAAATCCATAACCTAAACGACAGAGATATCAAAATAGCTATCATAAAAAAAACTCAACGAAATACGAGACAACACAGACAAACAATTCAATGAGATTAGGAGTTTCTTCACAAAAGAGATTGAAATCATAAAGAAAAACCAAACAGTGCTGATGGAGATGAAGAACACAATGGAGGAGATAAAGGAGAATCTGGAACCTTTAAAGAACAGAGCTGACAATATGGAGGAAAGAATTAGCATTATAGAGGATAGGAATACAGATATGCTCCAGATGGAAGAGGAGAGAGAACTAAGACTAAAAAGAAATGAAGAAAGTCTCCGAGAAATATCTGACTCTATTAGGAAATGTAATATAAGAATTATAGGTATTCCTGAGGGAGAAGAGAGGGAAAGAGGAACAGAGAGCCTATTCAAGGAAATGATAGCTGAGAACTTCTCAAATCTGGGTAAGGAGCAGGAAATACCAGTAAGCGAAGCCAATAGATCACCTAAATACGTCAACAGGCAAAGGCCCACTCCACGACATCTAGTGGTAAGGCTGGCCAAAGTCAATGACAAAGAAACAATATTAAGGGCAGCTAGACAAAAACAAAAAATAACGTACAAAGGAACTCTCATCAGGCTCTCAGCAGATTTCTCAACAGAAACTTTACAGGCTAGGAGAGACTGGAATGATATATTCAAAATACTGAAAGACAAAAACTTTCAGCCAAGAATACTCTATCAAGCAAAAATACCCTTCAAATATGATGGAGAAACAGTAACTTTCCCAGATAAACAAAAGCTAAAGGAGTTCATGGCCACGAGACCCCCACTACAAGAAATACTCAAGAAGGCCCGCAGGCCTGAGAAAATGAAGAGAAAGGGAATACAAAGCTTGGAGCAAGGAGAAAAATAGGTAGACAAAACTTAGAAAAATAGTAGATCTTTACTGGAATAGGTTAGCAACCACTTAAATACAAAAATCAAAGATCAAAGGAAGGAATTCACCAAAAATAAACTTAACCTCATCACTGTAAACACACACCCACAACACAAGATAGAATAAGGTATAACAAAAATGACTTAGAAGGGGAAGAGGAAAGTAATTGAATTGACTTAGTCTAAGGAAATAGGAGGCCATCAGATAATGGACTATCTCATACACAAGATTTTTTACACAAACCTCAAGGTAACCACTAAACAAATAATCAAAACAAAATCACATATGATAAACAAAGAGAAAACTAGAAGAGTCATAAGACAGAACAACCAAACTGAATTGGCAGTTCAAAACAAATGGGACAAGAAACAAAGGAAATGCAAAAGAACTGGAAAATAAGTGACAAAACAGCAACATTAAGCCCTTATATATCAATAATTACCCTAAATGTAAATGGATTGAACTCTCCAATCAAAAGATACAGAGCGGCAGGATGGATTAAAAAGCAAGACCCAACAATATGCTGCCTCCAGGAAACACATCTCAGCTCTAAAGACAAGCACAGGCTCAGAGTGAAAGGATGGAAGACAATACTCCAAGCTAACGGCAAACAAAAGAAAGCAGGTGTTGCTATACTCATATCAGACAATGTAGACTTCAAGATAAAACAGGTTAAGAGAGACAAAGAAGGGAAATATATAATGATAAAATGAACACTCCACCAAGAAGACATATCACTTTTAAATATATATGCACCCAACATAGGAGCACCAATGTACATAAAGCAACTATTAAAAAACCTAAAAGGAGACATTAACAACAACACAATAATAGTAGGGGATCTTAATACCCCACTTACATCAATGGCTAGATCATCCAGACAAAAAGTCAATAAAGAAATAGTAGACTTAAATGAAAAACTGGATGAGATGGACCTAGTAGACATATACAGAGCACTCCATCCCAAAACAGCTGACTACACATTCTTCCCAAGCGCGCATGGAACATTCTCAAGGATAGACCATATGTTGGGAAACAAAGCAAGCCTCAATAAATTTAAGAAGATTGAAATCATAACAAGCATCTTTTCAGACCATAATGCTATGAAACTGGCATCAACCATGAAAAAAAATTGGGAAAGTGAGAAAAATGTGGAGATTAAACAACATGCTACTAAACAACCAATGGATCATTGATGAAATTAAAGGAGACATCAAAAACTATCTGGAAACAAACAAAAATGAAAATATGCCATACCAAACCATATGGGATGCAGCAAAAGAAGTCCTAAGAGGGAAACTCATAGCGATACAAGCCCACCTTAACAAACAAGAAAAAGCCCAAATAAGCAACCTTAAATTACACCTAACAGAACTACAAAAAGAAGAATAAACAAAGCCCAAAGTCAGCAGAAGGAGAGAAATAATAAAAATCAGAGCAGAAATAAATGAAATTGAGACCAAAGAAACAGTAGAAAGGATTAATGAAACAAAGAGTTGGTTCTTTGAGAAGATAAACAAAACCGGCAAACCCTTAGCCAGGCTTACTGAGAAAAAAAGAGAAAAGGCTCAGGTAAATAAAATTAGAAATGAAAGAGGAGAAATTACAACAGATACCATGGAAATACAGAGGATTATAAGAGAATACTATGAGAAATTATATGCCAACAAATTGGACAATCTAGAAGAAATGGATAAATTCTTAGACTCAGACAACCTCCAAAAACTGAACCAAGAAGAAATGGAGAATCAGAATAGACCAATCACAAGTAAAGAGATTGAAATAGTAATCAAAAACCTCCCAAAAAATAAAAGTCCAGGACCAGATGGCTTCTCTGGTGAATTTTACCAAGCATTCAAAGAAGATTTAATCCCATCCTTCTCAAACTATTCCAAATATAGAGGAAGATGGAACACTTCCTAAATCAATCTACGAGGCCAACATCACCCTGATACCAAAGCCAGACAAAGACAATACAAAGAAGGAAAATTACAGCTCAATATCGCTGATGAACATAGATGCAAAAATCCTCAACAAAATATTGGCAAACGGAATACAGCAATACATTAAAAAGATCATACACCATGATCAAGTGGGATTTATACCAGGGATGCAGGGATGGTTCAACGTCCGCAAATCAATCAATGTGATACATCACATCAACAAAACAAAGAATAAAAACCACATGGTCATCTTAATAGATGCAGAGAAGGCATTTGACAAGATACAACATCCATTTGTGATAAAAACTCTCAACCAAATGGGAATAGAAGGAAAGTACCTCAACATAATAAAGGCTATTTATGACAAACCCACAGCCAACATCATGCTCAACAGGGAAAGACTGAAAGCCATTCCTCTGAGAACAGGAACGATGCAGGGATGCCCACTCTCACCACTCCTATTCAACATAGTACTGGAGGTTTTGGCCAGAGCAATTAGGCAAGAAAAAGGAATAAAAGGAATCCAAATAGGTAACAAAGAAGTGAAACTCTCACTATTTGCAGATGACATGATTTTATATATAGAAAACCCTAAAGAATCCATTGGAAAACTATTAGAAATAATCAACAACTACAGCAAAGTTGCAGGGTACAAAATCAATCTACAAAAATCAGTTGCATTTCCATATACTAATAACGAACTAACAGAAAGAGAGCTCAAAAAGATAATACCATTTACAATTGCATCAAAAAGAATAAAATATCTAGGAATAAATCTTACCAAGGAGGTGAAACACCTATACAATGAAAACTACAAGACATCATTGAAAGAAATCGATGATGACATAAAGAAATGGAAAGACATCCCATGCACATGGATTGGAAGAATAAACATAGTTAAAATGTCTATATTAGCTAAAACAATCTACAGATGCAATGCAATCCCAATCAGAATCCCAATGACATTATTCACAGAAATAGAAAAAAGAATACTAAAAGTCTCACGGGGCAACAAAAGACCCCAAATAGCTAAAGCAATCCTAAGAAAAAAGAACAAAACAGGAGGCATCACAATCCCTGACTTCAAAACATACTACAAAGCAATAGCAATCAAAACAGCATGGTACTGGTACAAAAACAGACACACAGATCAATGGAACAGAATTGAAAGCCCTGAAATAAAACCACACATATACGGACAGCTAATTTTCGACAAAGGAGCCAAGAATATACAATGGAGAAAGGAAAGTCTCTTCAATAAATGGTGTTGGGAAAACTGGACAGCCACATGCAAAAGAATGAAAGTGGACCATCTGCTATTGCCATTCACAAAAATTAACTCAAAATAGATTAAAGATCTGAATGAGAGACCTGAAACTATAAAACTCATAGAAGAAAATATAGGCAACACACTATTTGACATTGGTCATAAAGGAATCTTTTCAGATGACATGCCTACCCAGACTAGGGAAACTAAAGAAAAAATAAACAAGTGGGACTCTATCAGACTAAAGAGCTTCTACAAGACAAACAAAACCAGAATCAAGATGAACAGACAACCCACCAGCTGGGAGAGAATATTTGCAAAACATACATCTGACAAGGGGTTGATCTCCATAATATATAAAGAACTCACACAACTGAACAACAAAAAAACAAACAACCTGATCAAAAAATGGGCAGAGGAAATGAACAGACACTTCTCCAAAGAAGATATACAGATGGCCAATAGGCACATGAAAAGATGTTCAACATCACTAATCATCAAGGAAATGCAAACCAAAACAACACTAAGATATCACCTCACGCCCGTTAGAATGGCTATAATCACCAAGACAAAAAACAACAAATGTTGGAGAGGATGTGGAGAAACAGGAACCCTCATACACAGCTGGTGGGAATGCAAACTGGTGCAGTCTCTATGGAAAACGGTATGGAGATTCCTCAAAGAATTAAGAATAGAGATGCCCTATGATCCAGCCATCTCACTACTGGGAATCTATCCAACGAACCTGAAATCAACAATCCAAAGAGGGTTATGCACCCCTACGTTCATTGCAGCATTATTCACTATAGCCAAGAAGTGGAAGCAACCTAAGTGTTCCTCGACTGACGATTGGATCAAGAAAACGTGGTATATATCTACAATGGAATACTACTCAGCCATAAAAAAAGACAAAATCGTCCCATTTGCAACAACATGGATGGACCTGGAGGATATTATGTTAAGTGAAGTAAGCCAGAAGGAGAAAGACAAACACTGTATGATCTCACTCATATGTGGAATATAAACCAACACATGGACAGAGAAAACTGTATTGTGGTTACTCGGGGCAATGGGGGTGGGCGGTGGGCACAAGGGCTGAAGGGAGACATATATATGGTGATGGACAAACAAAAATGTACAACCCAAAATTTCACAATGTTAAAAACTATTAAAACATCAATGAAAAAGTAAATTAAAAAATAAAATAAAAATAATAAAAATTGGGTTTATTAATACTTTCCCCTAGTAAACCAAATAATAGTGTCCTTTGGAGGAAATTTCCACTTGATCTTCAAATCCAGATTTAGTGAAAAACATGATACCATTTATTACAGTTACAAATCACTATGAATGTGATTCATAAGTAGACTCTGATTACTTCCAACTATGAACTATTACCATCACCTATTGAACAGAATAATCTTGTTTCTCTAAGAAGGTCACTTGTTTTATATGTATGTACACACACACACCTTTATAGAGTGATGAAAATGAAAGTAAGGTGAGAATAAAGGCAAAGGTGAATAACAGAAGAGGCATTATTAGCATTTTTGTTCACAGTTTGGGCATGGGTTTGAGTTTGAGGTGGAATAGTTTCTGTGTTCTAGCTTTATAATTTTCTAGCTATTAAGACTTAGAAGAGTCAATAGTTCTCTCTAAGCCTTACTTTTTTTTCATCTGAAAAAAATCGGGACACTCTATAGCATATTTCCTCCTACATAGTAAGAACTCCATAGTGTTAGCTGTTATTTTCCTTATTTATATTACCACATTCACATAAGATAGAAATATTTTAAGCAACACAGTTGTTCTTCCACAAAATAATTGCAAAATAATACATGTTATATATCAGAGATTTATTTGACTTTTGAAAATCAGTTCATAATCATCAAGATGACATTCAAAAGAAGGTAACCAGATATGACAATGGCAGATTAAGATTCGTTCAATCATTTAAAGTTCTGACATGGGATTTATCAACACTAGATATACAACATATGCAGTTAGATTGAATCGCAATTTAGAAAAGACAATGTCCTTCCTTAAGTCTTTGAAATAAAAAACTAATATTAATGATTTCTTACATTTAAAGAGTGAGGCACTCAAATCGCTCACACATACATTATCTCATTTGATCCTCAGAATAAGTATGCAATATAAATAGAGTAGGTTCAAGAATAAAGAATCGAGGTTGGGAAAGATTACATGACCTGACCAATGGTGCTTGAGTAGGAAACGATGAAGCTGAGGCCAGAAGACATGTTTTCCCAAATCTAATTCAATTTTCAGAATGCTATACTACATTGAACAATCTGGCATTTCCCCTTTTGTGTCAAAACCAAACTGTGATTTTTGGATTCTAGATTTATCAGTGTAAACTCTGTTGGCAATGGCTTGAATGACCTTAACTAGTCTTTAAATCACTGTTGCCAGGTATAGAAATACAGGCATTGTGTTGAGAATCATTGTTCTCTCTCTTTATAAATATGTACTGAATTCTCCAACTTCACTGTTTAATGTTTAGCAATTAGAGGTACTAATAGGGAAGAGAAATAGGAATGCTTCTCTTATGGGCCACCTCTCCTAACTCCAGACTCCAGATGAAATCTCGCCATGGTAACGATTTGGTTTAGCATAGCGATTGTTTGTTAAATTATAATACTTAGGAGACTAATGATATTCCAAGTTTCTCTTAAAACAATTGTTCTAAAAACTGTGATTAAACCAAATCAGATAAATATTTTAATTTTGTAGAACAGTATCACATAGGGATTAATGTGATAGTGTGAATTAAATTAATATGGACTGGTTTTCTTTTAGAAGACCCAATGAGTTGCCAAAGAGGAGGCCATTTATATTAGTTTCTATAGCACAAGTCAAACTGGTATTTTTATTAAAGTAATTTCAATAACAGTATTTTACATAAAAAAAGTTAACAGATATACCTTAAAAATTATCTTTGCAAAAAAATGTGATAAAGAGCTAATACTATTGTCATGTGAACAGTTCATATTAAATTAGAAATAAAAACACTAACATCCCTAAAAATCAGATTCCTTACCTGAGTGAGAGGCTGTACTGGGTCCCTGGTGCCAACCTGGTGATGTGCTGGTAAATGTTTGACACCACCTCTGTAAGGGGGAAAAAAACCTCTAATGTGTAGCATTCGTCAACTTTCATAGCATAAATACTCCCACTAGGGCAGATTTCAAGCTATCAACGTGAAGTCGCTCAACGGGGATTTACAAAGAGAGGTGCACAATTAGCTCTCACAAGCCAAGACAGGCTGGCTCCAGCTCACCACTGCCCAAATTCCAGAACCAATCCAAATTTCCAGAGGTAGAACTCAGAAGCATGTATTTTTTTTTTTTTTTTTTTAAAGATTTTATTTATTTATTTTTTTCCCCCAAAGCCCCAGTAGATAGTTGTGTGTCATAGCTGCACATCCTTCTAGTTGCTGTATGTGGGACGCGGCCTCAGCATGGCCAGAGAAGCAGCGCGTCGGTGCGCGCCCGGGATCCGAACCCGGGTCGCCAGCAGTGGAGCGCGCTCACTTAACCACCAAGCCACGGGGCCGGCCCCAGAAGCATGTATTTTTAAAAAGCCTCCTCAGTGATTTTGCTATAGTCAGTCCATGGAGCAGTTTTTAGGAACCACTGGACTAGCTTATCATAGAACTCTAGGAGTTTCTGAGGCTAAGAAAGAGAAAACATTTGTACAGTTTCTCCTATGTAGCCCAAGTCAGATGGAAGTGACATTGGCATCACTATCACCTAGGAAAACTCCGAATTGTGGTAAGAATTTCTTGCTTTTAAATTAAAGCAAACTGTAAGGCATCTTTTTCATGTATAGCTACTTGTGAGCCCAGATCAAAGACAAGCCTTTTGATACCTTCCTGAGCCTAAAAGAAAGTACTTCCTAGGGCCGGCCCGGTGGCTTAGCGGTTAAGTGCGCGCGCTCCGCTACTGGCGGCCCGGGTTCGGATCCTGGGCACACACCAATGCACTGCTTCGGCCATGCTGAGGCCGTGTCCCACATACAGCAACTAGAAGGATATGCAACTATGACGTACAACTATCTACTGGGGGGCTTTGGGGAAAAAAAGGAGGATTGGCAATAGATGTTAGCTCAGAGCCGGTCTTCCTCAGCTAAAAAAAAAAAAAGAGGAGGATTAGCACAGATGTTAGCTCAGGGTTGATCTCCCTCACAAAAAAAAAAAAAAAAAGTACTTCCTCAATAAAATAGTCACTGAAATCCTCAATGTTTCTCAAAGAAGCTATCTAGTCCAGTGCTGTGCCTCCATGAGAGGATGGCAGTTTGGTGGTATTTCAGCTTCTATTATTCACATTCATGAATCACTTATGGGTAATTTCAATGCTTGGTGTCAAATTATTCAATTGAAACCAATAAAACACAGGTATTCCCTGTTGTAGACATACCCAATTTCATAAGAATTTATAACCTTTAATCTCTGAGTTTGCACCAATCTTCAAGAGATAGGAAATGAGAAAGATTAGTATTGGTAATTGTCTTTGCCCAGGTCCCCCTGAAAGCCTGAGAAAAAGGCTTACAGGCAGGTAGTTTATTTGGGAAGTGATCTCAAGGAATAGGAGTGAGGGATGGGGCCATCTGTGGGGAAGGGGGGAAAGTCAATACAAAGATTTGTTATTTAGTTGGAAACCACTATGGGCAATAATTACTCAGTTCTATAGGGGATTCTGAGAAGCTTTATGGACATGCATTTTAGAATTGCCCACCTGGCATTGAAAGAAAGAAGCATTTATCTTTCTGGGGTATTCCCTATCAACCAAGAATGGCCCCATGGGTATTTACTCCTTTGCCTCCATTCTTTTGGTTGATCATGCATGAGAGCCCAGCAGTTCTAAGGGAGTCAGAGAAACCCAAGACAGGAAACAAGAAGTAATTGTTCCAGGATGAGGCACCTATATAAATGTGGTCAAAGTCTGTGTGGACCTGGTCACTATAGCAGCGACTGGAGCTAGAAGTGGGGCCAAGATGACGTAAAGTGGTATATAAGAGGGGTCCAGTTCACTAGATAACAACCAGGCAGTTCTGTCTAGTTTGTGACTATTGCTTGGTTCCATGATCTTATTCTTTGGACTTAAAAACCTAAAAATACTACCAAGTTAGCCCCAGATCAATCTACAGACTTCTCTACACTTGGAAAATGGGAGGTTGTCAGTGGAAGAAAAGAAGATCTTGCTCATAAAAGAACAGATTCATTTTTTTGTTTTAAAATATTGTACCCTGTAAACCACATCAAATAAAGTATTCCTGGGGTCATTCTGAATGGTCCCTGAAAGGGTAATAAGACCCGACAGAGAGACTCTGTGTCACATGGAAGAGGAGTGGGGAAAGGGGCAGAGAAGAAAGGGCTTGAGTATTCTCAATGAGGCCTCTGAAAAAGCAGCCATCAGAGAAAGAATCAACTTTAAATAAGTCCCAGGTCCTAAAATGAGAAGCCATCTTATGACAATGTCAGAGAAGTAATAACCTTTCTGATCCCTTTTCTACTCCCTCCCCTTTTGCTTTGACCACAGAAACTAAGGTTACCAAGAAGGATAAGGAGGGGAGCAAGCATCAGATAGGGCAGTGGTTCTCAAACTTTAGTGTGTATCAGTCACCTGAGCACTTATTAAAACACACATTGCTGGCCCCAACCCCAGAGTTTCTGATTGACTAAGTGCGGATGGGATCCAAGAATTTACATTCCTACCAACTTCCCAGCTGATATTGCTGGTCCACAGGACAACACTATAAGAACCACTGAAATAGTAAAATAGAAAGGAAGGCTCACATTCACTTACCTGGATGCCCACCTGCAAAAAGCTTCAGCTGGGGTAAAGGAAGTAATTGTAATTTTGAATGAAGATGGAAGTGTCTATCAATATATGGGAGTAGACACTTTTCATTACTGAATTGAGACTGTATATTTGAGTTACAGAGACTGTAGGACCTTGAGAGAGAGAGCATAAAAGCCATAGAATTGGCCACTTTTCCATCCAGTAGCAGACAAGCTAACGCCACTGAAGAAATGTAAAGAGGCAGAGAAACAAAAAGACCGTTTCTGATTATATCCCATAATTGTATGAATTACAAAGATAAGGCACCACACAGCTTACTTAAAGCAATTGATGTAATGAAATCTGTTTTTATATAAAAAATAAGTCAAAAGATGATTACTTTTGTTGACAATATCAAATTTTAGTGTTTTACCCACTAAGCAACTCTAATTCATTTAAATTTTATAATAATTAGATTAATATGAGAATTTCGGAAATGTATAGTACCATTTGCCTTAGAAAACAACCCAGATAATTTTTATGCACACTGAAATTTGAGGACACTGGTCAATAGCAGCAGTTCTTAATAGCACAGTGCTACTGCAGAAGTCGTCCCTGTAACCCCTTCAGAAAGAGAAGAAACATCAGTAGGGAAAAAAGAAGAGCCTTAGGTACAGCACAAGAAGCAGAGCAGACCAGTGAAGGGATTGGAACCTGCAGTTAGATTGCCTGGTTTAAACAGCAGTAAACTTGGGCAAGCTATTTAACCTCTCTCAGCTTCATTTTCTCATCTTGAAAATGAGGATAATAATTTCTACTTCACAGGGTTGCTGTGAGGATGAAATGAGATAAAGTATATGAAGCACTTAGCACAGTGCCTGCCATACAGCAAGTTTTAACAAATATTACTATTATCATTACCACATTAGTCCTCTAGAGAATGCTGTAATACACATATAACACACAATGGGCTAGGAAGTAAAGAGAAATTTCTAAAGTGCTACATGGATGCAAAGTGCCATTGTTGATCTTACCTTTTTTTTTTTTTTTTTTTTGTGAGGCAGATCAGCCCTGAGCTAACATCCGCACCAGTCCTCCTCTTTTTGCTGAGGAAGACCGGCTCTGAGCTAACATCTATTGCCAATCCTCCTCCTTTTTTTTTCCCCAAAGCCCCAGTAGATAGTTGTATGTCATAGTTGCACATCCTTCTAGTTGCTGTATGTGGGACACGGCCTCAGCATGGCCGGAGAAGCAGTGCATTGGTGCGCACCAGGGATCCGAACCCGGGCCACCAGTAGTGGAGCATGCACACTTAACCGCTAAGCCACGGGGCCGGCCCTGTTATCTTACTTTTATTCTCTCTCTGTTTCTGTTTCTCTCTCTCTCTCTCTCTCTCAAAAGGAAATGTAATAAATAAGAAGTTTGGGGTGGTAGAAAGGACATCTTGAATGGGTTTTGTACATAACTAACCTCTAAGAACCTCAGTTTCCCCATTTGTGGAACAGTTATCACAATGCAATGCTTAGGTCTATAAGATTAGGAGAGATGGCAAGTTGTGAAGAGCCCAGCAGTGAGTACCGACACAATCATGGAAATCAAGGGGGAGCAGCTTCGAAGCATCTTTCCTATGCTAGGGAGCTCTTCCTGCGTTACAACAGAAAAACTGCTGGATCCTCACATCTGGGCTTAGAGGAAAGTAAGAAAGATGCTCTTTCTTTGGAAAAGCGACTTCCTAGCACACAAGATGTGCAAAGACTGCAAATAAAATTCCTGCCTACCACTAGCTTTAGGCAGATAGTTAAGGATATTTTTAAAGATCCACACATAGAGATCAAAAGAGATAAATTTAATTATTTATAAAGTACAACATTATGAAATTAAAATTCTGAGAATGACTTTTGGCCTGAATCATTACCAAGTTTCTGCTCCTGAATGTTCTAATTATATATGTCAATATTCATCAATACTAATGATTACAAGAAAATAACTGAAAAATTACTACATAAATAGCAATCTGATTTTAAAACGCTAAGTATTCTGAAACCTGTAAATATCAAGATATTATAATACATGTGAGTAGCACCTAATATTATTTATTTATAAAATATAGACTGCACTTAATAAGCTTAGTAAATACCTTAGAAAAAAACTATCTTCAGCACTTCCGAATCTTACAGACACTACTTTGCAATGAATGGGTATATAGTTACTTTATTTTACCTACGCTCAGATGAATAAGGTTTGATTTAATCATCTTGCAGGCATCAGAGAAATAAGGTTGGAAAGAAGTACTGTGCCAGGCTGTAGTCTAGCATCACAAGCAGAGGCAGGAGGACCCGCACCTACTGACTGTGTGATCTTGCCCAAGTCACACCACCTCTCCTCTTCTTTAAAAGAAAAGTTGTAATTGAACTGGCTATCAGGGTCAAATTGAAGGTAAATGAGCTAGGAGAACTGTTAAGCGCAATATATGAATAGACAAGCCACTCAACCTCACTGTGACTCAATTTCCTCATCTGTAAAATGAAGTATGAGAATTATCACTAATGACCTTTGAAGCACGTAAATTCTGTAATTCTAGGCTTAAACTGAAGGTACCAAACACAAGTTGAGGAAGATCCTTTCTCACTGGACCTCATTCCTAGATATAGACACCAACCACCAAACAGCACACCATTTTTATGGACTTCTTTCTTCATAGACTGCCAGACACAGCAGAGATTGTTTGGGTGACAGCATTACCTAAGGCAACACACATCCCAAATACAGATAGGCCCTTCTTCTAAATAACTTTGAGCTTAACTGCAATTTAAAAAGGCCATCGAAATTCAGTGCAACTAGGAGACAGACTTTGAGTTTATTTCTGTATTAAAATAAACAACTTTGTAATAAAATATACCAGTATGGATTTTATGCTTTAAAAAAAAAAAAGGATCCTTGGGGCTGGCCCGGTGGCGCAAGCAGTTAAGTGCGCGCTCTCCGATGCGGTGGCCTGGGGTTCGCCAGTTCGGATCCCGGCGCGCACCCGACACACCGCTTGTCAAGCCGTGCTGTGGTGGCGTCCCATATAAAGTGGAGGAAGATGGGCATGGATGTTAGCCCAGGGCCAGTCTTCTTCAGCAAAAAGAGGAGGATTGGCCGATGTTAGCTCAGGGCCGATCTTCCTCACAAAAAAAAGGATCCTTCATGGATATGACTGTGTAACATTTAAATATTTATAGATAAATTTGCATTTTACTGCAAATCATAGAAGATTATTGGTTTATCTAATAAGTAATCAGTGTATTAAGGCGATTTTGAATTGAAGAAAGTAACTTAAAATGGCCAAGCATGCTTAATGAAAATTATCCCTTTTTAATACCTCTTTTCTAATTAATGTGTTTCTCTAAAATTTAAAAGCCAGGTGTGCAATAAATAAAAATAATGTCATGAAGTCTAGACATTTTCATATTATCCTGATTTAGATGTGTTCTAGGATTAAAAGGGACCTTTAAATGTCACATGTTTAATCCCCCAGTATCACATCTATCAAGTGGTCATCTAATGAGTGTTTGAATTCTTTAAGTTTCAGGGAATTCACTGCCTCTCATTTTACCTTCAGAAAGCATGGATTATTAGAATTTCTTCTATTCTGCCAAAATCCAACCTAAATTTTTAACTTAGAAAAATAACAAAATGACCAAATAATTTAATGACCTGTGTCTAGATTTGGAATAATATTTTAATAAAAGCAAACAACTTATTAGTTTAATTTAATTGTGACTAGAGTCACATGCCATTAGACAAACTCCACACCACAGGTGGAACAAATTTCCATGATACTGTTCTTAGCATTGCAGAGACCAACTGTGCTCCTCCTAGTCCACTCAGGTTGACAGTTGGAGCCTATAACTGGCCGTGGCCAGGTGCAGGTGCTGAAGAACAACCATCAGTGAGCCCTGCTCTGCCTGAGCCAGTGAGAATGAGGCCTGACTGGATCTTAGAGTCATGGTCCCAAAGATCTGGAATTTGTCTGTTAGCTGAAGCTCATGTCTTTCCTGACCTCAGTATTCCCAAGCCCCAGGTTGAATGCTTTGTCCCACCATTCATAACCAAGTCTCTATATCTGGGCTTCAGCCATGCTTTCCACTTTACATTCAAGCTCCCTATCTTGAATTCTAGTCCATTTGCATGGATTTCAACAATATGTCTACCTCTTGTCTCCCTAATGGGGCTAGACCCTAGATTCCTGTATCCTCAGCCACTAGCTGAGGTTCTGGTTCTATCTGGATCTATTCTCCTGGAAACAAGCTACCTCTACCTGACTATAAATATCTACTCTCTCCAGATACTTCTAAGGCTTGGTCCCTACTCATCATTTTAAGAACTTCTGTGATGTTAATGGTAGTTTGCCTCAGACTTGAACTACTTCCCCTTGAACACTGGAATACAGAGTTCTGGCCACACTCCATGGGAGTCAGCCCTACTACCATGTTATTCTTAGGCGCATCATGAGAGAATAAAAAGGGACCTGGCCCAGGGCAGTTTTCCAGGCCTTGTCCCCATCTGGTCCTGACTTATTCCACTTATACACTATTGAGGTCCCAAAATGCCTGGTGCTAGAAACCCATCAGGTTACTAAGACAACAAATTTAAAGGAGGAAATTTTCTTTAAAGATCTACAAAGTTGATTTAGAGTAAGGTACAAGGATTAATACACAGTAGTTCAATGAACAATTAAGAATATGTGTACCCTGAGCAAGATTTCTACAGGATGGCTTGGTAAAAGAGCACGGTTGTTAAGCTAAATGGATCTAATAGTGACAAAGTAAAGCAACAAATTTCAAGCTGTGTAAGGAGATATTTTCAAGAAGAAAGATTTGACCGTTGTCGCTTAAATCACATCCTGTAAGTGACTTCAGCCAGGCAACATCAAAACTTTGCTTTCCTAATCCCACCAGAGCGTGCTCATCTTCCCCTTCTAACACCCTTGTCTATCATGCACACATGGTGATTATATTCTCTCTTGCATTCTTCCCTATCTCATGTGAATACATCTTATCTCTACAAGCAGATTACAAACTCCATACCTTACTTTACCATTCCAGGAATGTTTTCAGTAGACAATAAATTCATACTGAATTAAACTGAATCTAATTGAATTGAAACCAATTGGGATAAAAAATGACTATATTACAGAAGAACTAAATTGATAAACAAGTTGAATTACATGCCTAATAGAGTTCTGAGACTGGATAACTGAGGCTTAGAGAGAGGCTGAAAATGATATTGCACAAATTATAAAACAAAACGTGGAACAACCACAATACAGGCCAGTGTTGTCAGTTATGGACTGTGGTAGGCAGAATAATGGCGTCCTAAAGACATTCAGTTCCTAATCCCTGGAACCTGTGAATATATTATCTTAAAGGCAAATGAGATTTTGCAGGTGTGATTAAGTTAAGGCTCTTAGATGTGGAGAGTATCCTGGATTATCCAGGTGGGCCCAATGTAATCACATGAGTCCTTGAAATTGGAGGAAAGAGGCAGAATAGTGGATCGGAGAGAGGATATGTGAGAATAAGGAGAGATTAAAGCATGAGAGGGATTTGATTTACCATCGCAGGCTTTGAGGATGGGAGAAGGAGACCTTGAGACAAGGAATGTAGTTGGCCTCTAGAAGCTGGAAATGGCCTTTGGCGGACAGCCAACAAGAAAACAAGGGTCTCACTCCCACAACCACAGGGAACTGAATTCCGCCAACAACTCAAATGAGTAGAAAACAGATTCTCTCCTAGAACCTTCAGAAAGGAACGCAGTCTGCCAACACTTTGATTTTCGTCTGGTGAGATCTGTACTGGACTTCTTACCTACAGAACTGTAAAATAACAAACCTGTGTTGCTTTAGTCCACCAAGTTTATGGTAACTTGTTACAGCAGCAATAGAAAACTAATATAGGGAGAGAGGGGGTTTATGTGCCAGCCCTACTGAGTTGGACAGAGTTACTGAGACTGGTTTAGTGAGGGTTTAGAGTTCACACCTGGCTGTGCAGTTTGGGGGCTCAGGGCTCAGATGCAGAGATCAGGAGACATTTCTGAGGCAAATAGTAGGTGATCCTACCCAAAGAACTACCAAATTTAGTTCTTTCTTTTCCTTTTCTCCAATTCTTCTTCCTTGCCTTGCTCCTTTCTAATTTTCCAACTTTTATTTAGTAATTTATTTAACTAATTTATTTAAATCTTGTAAGGTCTTAGGGATCCAAAGTTATAACATACATCTTTTCTCAAAGAGCTCATAACTTTGTCAGTACAACAGATGTACCAACAATTTACATTGCATAGTGAGAGAGTTGACAAGGTACTTTCACCTGCATTCTCATTTAAACCTCACAGCATCTTTCTGTGTAGGACACTAATTGTACTGTGGACTGTAGGTTGACATTGTGTGTGTTGAAAAACACACTCAAAATGGGGCAGGAGGGGAAAAATTCTGAGAGCGAAAAGGATGCTTGCTAAGCTTTAGCTGGTTTAGCCTGCATAGTGTAGACACGGTGTAGAAAATAAGAAATATTTTACCCCCAAAGGCACTCAAAATCAAATCATCTTTTGGGGCCGGCCCGGTGGCTCAAGTGCTTAATTGTGTGCACTCCGCTGTGGCGGCCTGGGGTTCGCCGGTTCAGATCCCGGGCACGAACCAACGCCCCTCTTGTCAAGCCATGCTGTGGTGGCGTCCCATATAAAGTAGAGGAAGATGGGCATGGATGTTAGCCCAGGGCCAGTCTTCCTCAGCAAAAAAAGAGGAGGATTGGCAGATTTTAGCACACACACAAAAAATCAAAGTATCTTTTAAATGAGATTCAAAATGGATCGAAGAAAATTGTTATTAGCACCAAGCACTTACTAATCTAAATCCTAAATAAACTTCTATCCTGTGAGCCATTAATATTCAAAATAGCTTTTTAATTTCTCCAATACTATGAGTTAAACCCTAACAATTAGTTGACCAGAATCCCTGAAGACACAGGAACTCCATCCATTGCACATCTACCTACTTCAGATACTCTGTGGAGTGCTTTACGGCCTTATCTCACTTACCTCAGAACAGCCCCATCAGTCACTTACCTCCTAGGTAATACTGCGGAATTTGTCACTGTGGAATTTGAAGCTCAGAAAAAAAGTGTGCTGGCTGTCTAGCAAAGAAGTATTCAAGGAAAAGCCACAATGAAGCAAGAAAATTGTTATCAGTGGGACAAACTGGACAGCAAAACAAATAAGTCAGATAAAGATATGTAATAAACTATATTCGTTTCCTATTGCTGCTGTAACAAATCACCAGAAACTTAGTGCCTTAAAATAACACAAACATTGTCATACAGTTCTTGAGGTAAGAAGTCCAAAATCTGTCTCACTGGGCTAAAGTCAAGGTGTTGGCAGGGCTAGGTCCCCAGGGAGGTTCTAGGTTCCCTGCCTTTTCTAGCTTCTAGAGGATGACTGCATTCCTTGGCTTGTGGCACTTCCCTCCATCTGCAAGGCCAGCAGGATAGCATCTTCCAATCTCTTTCTCTGACTGACTTTCCCACTTATCTCTTAAAAGGACTCTTGTGATTATGATGGCCCACCCAGATAATCCAGGATAATTTCCCCATCTCAAGATTCTTTGTTTTTGTTTTGTTTTTTGCTTGAGGAAGATTAGCCCTGAGCTAACATCTGTTGCCAATCTTCCTCTTTTTTTTCTTTTGCTTGAGGAAGATTAGCCCTGAGCTAACACCTGTGCCAATCTTCCTCTATTTTATACGTGAGTCGCCTTCACAGCATGGCTGATGAGTGGTGTAGGTCCGTGCCTGGGATCCGAACCTGTGAACCTGGGCCGCTAAAGCAGAGCGCACCGAACTTAACCAGTAGGCCACAGGGCTGGCCCCTCAAGATTCTTAATCACATCTGCTAAGTCCCTTTTGCCATATGGTAACATATTCACAGTTTCTGGGAATTATCTTTGTAGGGCCATTACTCAGCCTACCACGTAAGCATATGTAGATTATAGTCAGGGAAGACAGTTCAGCTAAGAACAAGGAAGTAGTACCGAAGTGGGTCAAAAACTGGGTTAAATGCCTAAGCACATCTGAGAGTGGGTATTATCACTTCCAAAATATGGTCTGTGATGCAATATGTGACGTTGTTAGAAGTAAATGAGCTCTCTGTGTAGAGGTGAGTGAATGAAGGTTGGTGAAGCAATAAATCTATGCTGACTTTTAAAAGAAAGCAGACTTGAGCTGTCACTCTAAGAGGGACAAATTCAGAGGCAGGACATAAAAAAATTAAGCTGGGTAAGGTTAATGGACTATGCAAAGTCTCTCTCCAGAGCTTGGGCAATAGCAGCTCATTCAAGAGGCCTGGACACAATTCTCCCAAGCACTGGCATTCCTATTGCTGCTTATTAACTGGTTGCAAGTTTCTCTTAGGCCACTGTAGAAGATTTTGCTCCCAAATAATTACCTTAAAAGCTCTAAGCAGCTCCTGAGGGAAGAACCCTAGAGCTAGCTGTCTTAGGACTATAAGATAAAATAGTCAGGAGAAGGAAGAACCAGTGATGGCTCATAAAAGCTTTAAGTTCCCTGAATTCTCAAGGCCATGACATTTATAAGGTCTAAACTGAAGACTGTTACTATAAAATATAAGTGTGATAAAGAAACATCATCAGTGTCTGAGACAGAGGAGGTTAGGTTTAGGCCCAGGTATGTGGCCTGAGGAAAGCATCCCTCTCCATCCCACTTCTACTCTATTACCACAGGTACCTAACTTGTCTCTTTGCCTTCAATCTTGCCCCAGTAAATTCATATGCCTCAATGCCAAGACTACCTTTCCAAAACACATATCTGGTCACCTCACTTTCCATCTTAATCTCTGATAATTCTCACTGTCTGTAGAATGAAGTACAGACTCTGGTCTAACACATAAGATCCTAAAAGTGAGGCTACTTACCTTTATAATTTTATCTCCTACTCCTCCCTTTCACGTATTAAAGAAACACTTTTGTCAAAATGAATGTCTCAGTATTTAAGATACCTTTCTCATTTTTATCTCTGTCTTTGCACACGCCATTCCTTTGGCTTGGAAAAAAAAGACCTATTCATTGGCTATCCAATTCAAATGCCAATCACTCAGCAAAGCCTTCTTGAAACCAGCTCAGCAAAGTTTTAAATTCTCCCTATGTTCTGCTCCCACTACTAACACAGAGGCATAGAGAAAATGTTCCCAGTGCATTGCAAACTTGAACCCAAGCTATGCCAAGATCGCTTTCCAAAGAGTTCCCATCAGGTCAAGCCACAGCAGGGGCCTCCAGGGAAGTTGTTTTCAGCATGTGCTGCCCATCAGAATCAACGATGAAACTTTGTAAAAGATAAAAAAATTCCTAAGACCCACTCTAGGCTTACTGAATCAGAATCTGTGGCAGTGGTGCTGAAAGGGATTGCAGGTTTTTAATAAGCTTCACGGGTAATTCTGATGCAGAAAAGGGAATGAAGATCCTCAACCAGGCTGATGCCACAGCAGAGAACAGCCAATGCTAGTAACCAGGAGTGTGGAATCAGACCCATAGGAGAAGGTCTGAGCCAGAGCTAAGCAGGTAGCCAGGGCCGCAGCTATGTGGGCTGAGACTCAGGGCAGCGGAGAGCTGAAGATGGAAAACCAAGGGGAAGCTCTTCTATCTGGACCAAAGGAACATCAGAATTGGAGGAAGGGTAGGACTCAGTAAGGAATCAGCTGCACTGGGCCTGCCCTAGAAACACTGGGTACCAACTCGGGGGAAATAAGACTAACTCTAGAACTCACCAAATGGAGATTTCTCCAAACAGCAACACTGCATCACTTGGAAACTTGTTAGAAATGCATCTTGAGCCCCATCCCAGACCTACTGAATCAGAATCTGCATTTTAACAAGATCCCCAAATGATTTAAAAGCCACATCAAAGTTTGCGAAGCATCCAAGCCTGATTCCAGATGACGCCAATGCTGCTGGTCTGTAGACCACACTATAAGACGCGTGAGTCTTGACCTACAACTGAGCAGGTGGAAGAAATTCAAGCATTACCACCGTGAGCAGTTTGAGGGCAGGAATGTCGAATACCTTAACTCAGCACTTAGCACAGGGCCTTGGGAACTGACAGTATAGTGTATTGGTTGAGACCTCAGGACTTGGAGCTGGTTCAGTTCCAACTCCACCACTCACCAGCTGCGTGGTATTGTCAAGTTACTTCTTTGTGCTTCAGTCTCTCACCTGGAATATGGAGATAACTGCCTCATAAGAATGAGGGAGTGATAGTGTGTTATTTTTGATACCATTATAAGTGCTTAATAGATGATGAAAGAAAAAATTAATTAATGGATAATCAATTATTGATTGATTGGTTAATATATTGATTGATTTTTGGTGAGGGAAAGACCTCCAAAATTCTAGTAGTGTAAATGACTTTAATCTGACTCAAATAATCCAATGAAAAGAATGGCTGAAATTTTAGTGACTGGCAGACATTCCAGGCATAAGACTTAGAATATTAATATGTAAGTGTCTCCTAAATGATGGGTGAAACAACTGTCCAAAGCAAGATGATTGCTAACTTTTTTGGAGTGGCGACACCCAATTATTGTTTAAGAGATCTCAAAGCTCTCTTATTCTCTCCAAATACCTAAGAAGGACAATTTTTTCATGGCTTATTTTCATTAAATTAATTTTAAATTGATTTACTTGACAATATTTTGACATTTTTTTCATTATAGACAGTTGCAAATTTGGATGAGAATCTCTGCCATAATAAACAACACAGATTCAAAGAAACACATTTAGTTTTATGCTAATCCTTAAAATAGCTTCCTTATTTTTGTCTAGTGCTTTCAAATTTTCAAACAACTTTCACTCCTCCTACCTCATTTATCCCCGTAACAACTCTACAGTTGTTTTCTTCTAAAGCTTAGAAAAGTTTGTTATTCCTGTCTGACAGATAAGGAAATGGAAAGCGATTTTAAGTGCTTAAAGTGACATAGCTGGTTTGTGGCAGAAATGGGACTAGAACTAAAGTATCCTAATTCCAGCCATTTCTTTGAACTACCACCGGCACCACTGCCACCATCTGATTGCCACATGTTATCCTGGATCCAAACCCAAGTCAAAGCCAGGTCACCTGTTCAGCTGCCCAATATCCTAATTCCTTCCCCAACCAAGTGTCCTTTCCCCAAAAGTATGTTCTAAGTATTACAAGGCAATAGCTTTGTAAACATATATGAAAAACTTTCTTATTTTGTTAAAGTAACTTTTCAGTTCTAGAAGTTAGAAGTCAAATTTGGAGGTGTGACAATTTTTCTAATTTAGAATTTTTCATATTATGGTAGAATATAACTTTTTTTTATTTGACTAATTCATTCTTTCACTAAACACTACATTTGCATATAGATTTCTCAACTCAACTCTCTTTAAAAAACATGTTCTAAACTATAAAAGGCAGTTTTTAAAAAGTGTTACTGTGCATTCCAATTTTGGACACCAGTTTTTATTAAAGATCCTAACACTTGGGTTTTGGAAATGAGCACAAATCTTAGAGTGAGAAATAAGAGAGCAATAAGACCTTATCAATAAAGATTAATATTTAAGTCCTCAAAAATACTACCCCATATAGCCTACCAAGCAGCATGTTCTTTAAAAAATATATATATACTGTAGTTAAAGATTCCAATTTAGTCATTAAACTTTAAAATTAATAGTGTAAAATCTTTTCCCAAAGTTAGTATACATTTTTAAAGTATCGCTAAAGCTTCCAGGTAGTCTATAAATTTATATAATTTATGACAGAACAATCTTAGAAGCATTAAAGAAAAACTGACAAGTATAAGAAATTCCAAAGTTGCACTGACAATTCAGATCTACTTCCTTTCACGCCCAGATTCACTTAATATCTCATTTGATTTTCAAACCTTCCCTCAGAAGCAATTGGAACAAAACCATGAGCAAGCTCAATCTCCATTTGGGCATGTAACCCTTTTACAAACACAATTACAGCCAAACACTATTGTAACCTGATTTGCATTTGCACTAACTAAGTTACAAAGCACATTGAGAATGCCTGCTATGCATACTACAGACTTATTAGGAGGATATATTGCAGGGCTTCTGTGAACACTAATTAAAAAGGTTTTATCTTTCCCCTCCGGTCTACCGAAATTGTTCAAATGCCTTGCCTGCTGCAACTTTGTTCAAAAACAGTTTTCAAACATGTGATCAGAGCCAGGCAACTATTTCAGGTGGCATGATTCTGTTACCACAGTGGACAAGGCTGGAGAGACAAAGTTTCAGTCTAAACTTTGAGCTTCCTTTCCTTTGTTATTTTGTGTTGCAACCTCAGCATTATCCAACTGTGGACTTTTATCTGTGAATATCTAAATCCTGTCTTGTGGAAAACTAATTACTGAACCACTGAGAGCTTCATAATGTCCTGCATTTAAGTCCTGAGCATCATACATAATGCATAGGCAGCAGTCTCTGCACTCTGATTACAGAACACTGTCATTAAGTGAGCAAATTAAAGATGTGAATAATTCACTGGCTGAGCTTATTGTCAGTGCTGCATTGTGAAATTAGAATTTCTAATAAGTACTGCAATTTTTTTAACCCAATTAACACAGAGAACATCTTGAGACTGATTAGTACAATAAAAATTATTACCTTATTCTTTTGCTTCACAACAGCCAAATTAAATACTGTACTTAATTATGCAGCATTCATTCCTTCTCTGCTAAAAAAAACCCCTTTCATTTTAATAAGAGTTCTAATATTTGTATACGAGCTAAAAATACAGCACATGCATCTGTAGCTCACCGTCTTTTTGCAAAGTTTTTTTTAAGAGTCTGAACATCAGTATTATCACCCGTGGTGGATTATGATGACACTAGTCTATTCTTAAACCAAATATTTTTCCTAAAAAACAAACAGCACACACAGAATTGACAAAGTAACTAACCTCCTCAAATTGAGTTGAATATATAATACCTCTGCTTTTTCTTGGCTCTTTACACGCAGATTTGCCCCCACAATACTGTTTGTGATTGAGGCTGAAATATATATTTAAGAACATTAATTGATTAAGAAAAAATCAAGTATCTGTAACAGTGGGTCTTACCTCAGATGCTCATGTAGCACACAGTGATCTGTCTCACTCCTGCCAGGCAAGTGGGAAAGTCCAGTTTATGCTCGGCATGATGATCTTACGCAGAGTGTCTGCTGCCATGTTAAATAAAGAAAATGATCATTTAAACCGGGGCTTTTGTCTCCCAATATTTCCTCCTGCTGCCCCTTTCGCATCAAAGTCCAGAGAGGCAGGCACATCTGGCGGCAGTCCCTGCCCCTGACCGCAGCTGCCTCTGGAGAGCTCCCCCCTTCCTTTCCAGCTCCTCTGCATCCCCTTCCTGGGCAACTTCAGCCCCCTAAAATGGGGGAAAGAAACGATGACATTGCAGGCAGAATATGAGATTGTTTGTTCAGCCTCTGCAGCCACCTCCTTCCTGTCTAGATATCTTACAGAAAGGGAGAAAGAATGGGGAAACAGCGAAGGTGCTCTGAAAATCAGTCAGACACAATGCAATGGGAGATGGAGAGGAGGCAAAGGAGAATGAGAGAGCGAGAGAGAGTGTGTGTGTAAGGGGGGGGTGGTGGCTGTCAGTGCAGATAAATCTGCATATGGAAATTAGGGTTATCCTGGGTACAGTTTTATTTAACTATGATCTACTGTTTTTTTAATTAGACCAGAATTTTAGCAAAGGAAAGGAAGAAAGAGAGTCTTGAAACCAGAGAGAGCAACTTCTAATTCAATAGACTTAAAATTCATAGCAACTGCAAAATAGATCCAGAAGTTATACGAAAAGGAAAAGGAACAAAAAAACCAGGGTATTTTTCCCCCATGTTTTGTTTACTAAATAAGAAGAAAGATCCTTCCCCCTCCCCCCCAAAAAAGGAAATTGGGATGAGAATGTGAAGGATTTGAAAAGAAGGAAAAAAGAAAACAACAAAAAACACCTTTCATGGTCTGTGTAAAATTTGTCCTTAAATGATAGAAGAATCACATGGCACAAAGGAATTGTCAAAAGTAGATAATTGGCATTACATGTGGAAACCAGCAGTAATACATACTGCATTTTAACATCAGAGATGTAGCATGTTTTTTCCTTCCTTAGAAAACACCTTTTGCAGCTCTAACCCATGGCAAAATGCTACTGGCTATAATCAGTTTGAGGATGTCACTGACACCAGCCCACTACTCCTTTTGGGGGCTGAGAGTAAAACAATGAGGTGGAGGGACCAAAGACTACAAGAGGTTGCCTGAGGTGCCAGGCAGCAAACCCTCCACTAGAAGTACTGGTAGGATAGAGATCTGACCAGGAGGAAGCATGAGTTAATTCTGTAATCTGTGAGTGGAGAATTTCATGGAATGGACTAATATTAACTAACTCATCAAACAGTTGTTAAATACCTGTAACATGGCAAGCATTGTGCTAGAAAGGAGACATAAGATGAACACTGCACGGTTCCTGTTCTCAAGAACCCAGAATTCAATGGGAAGAAATAATTAAAAATGAGATGGTATTGCACTTTTGTAAACAACTGAGTGGTTGAAATAGTCTTGATTTGAGCAGTGTGAGCAGCTGTCAGTACCCTCAAAGCTCTCCATCCACATGGCTGGTTGGATCCTTCAAGACCATCTCAGGCACTCTAAGCAAGTTACTTTGTCCTTTGAAGTTTAGTTTCTTCACCTGCCAAATATCTCCTTTTGAAGTTTGGGATTATACAGGATGATGAAAATAAAACATTACCTTTTGTCTGGCTCATGATAACTGCTCAAAAAATAGCAAACAAATTCTCAGTTCAAATGGCACCTTCTCTGTGAATCCCTCCCCAATATCTGCAAGCAAGCCCAGAGGCTTCTTTCACAATTCTCCCTCTGCTCTCCATTATATCATATCATCATAATTTTCAGTAGGCCTGTCTCTATGCCAGTGGTTCTCAACCAGGGGCCATTTTGCCCCCTCAGGGACATTTGACAATGTCTGGAGATATTACTGATTTTCACAACTGGAGAAGGAGGGTTGCTATTGGCTTCTAACAGGCAGAGGCAAGGGATGCTATTAAACAATAAACAGGACAGCTCCCCACAACAAAGAATTATCAGGCCTAAAATGTCAATCATGTATCAAGGAGCACAGCTAGCACCCAGAGCTTGTTTTCTAATGAAAGCAACCAGGGGTCCTTGAACAAAAGGTTGATTCTAGGTGTGGGGCAGGGAATATATAAGGTGAGCCTAGAGCATCTTGTAGTGTTAGAAAGCAGGAAGCGCTCAAAAAACAACAAAAAAGATTGATAGGGATATGTCAAAGGGACACAGGAACCATCTGAAAGAGCTCCCAATGGCTAAAGTTGGAACTATTTAAGCAACAAATACACAAAGTAGTATTAGGTTATAACCCAAAGTATAATATAAATACCCATGTGCCCATACTGATATAAATAAATTATTGAAAATCAAATATGTAGAGAAGGGATAAATCTTCCTTTTAGAATAATTCCAAAAAAATTTATGTAGATAATCCTCCCTCAAGGAGATGGAGCATAACTCCCCACTCCTTAAGCATGGGCTGCTCATAGTAACATCCACAGTGGGGTGGGGGGAGATTGCTCAGGGGAGCAACTTTACAGTGAAGAAAGCTGACCTAACACTACCTCAGCCAGGTGGTCAAGATTAACATCAACAATGATAAATCATGTTGATCATGTATGTACCCTAATCTCAGTCTAATTATTACAAAAACAATAAGACAAATTCCAATAGAGGGACATTCTACAAAACACCTAACCAAGACGCCCCAAAACTGTCAAGGTCATCAAAAATAGGAAAAGTCTGAGAAACAGTTTCTCAGCCTAAGGAGATATGAACACTAAATATGATGCAGTATCCTGGATGAGACCCTTGAACAGAAAAAGGACTTTAGGTAAAATTAAGGAAATCTGAATAGAGTATATATGAGAATAATGTATCAATTGATGGGTTTATTAATTATAACAAATGTACCATCCTAATGTAAGATGTTAATAATAGGGGAAACTGAGTGTGGGGTATATGGGAATTCACTTTACTATCTTTGCAATGTTTCTATAAATCTAAGACTGTCCTAAAAAATAAAATATATTTAATTTTTAAAAAGTCAATAGTGGGGCCAACCCCGTAGCTTAGCGGTTAAGTGCGTGCGCTCCGCTGCTGGCGGCCCGGGTTCGGATGCCGGGCGTGCACCGACGCACCGCTTCTCCGGCCATGCTGAGGCCGCGTCCCACATACAGCAACTAGAAGGATGTGCAGCTATGACATACAACTATCTACTGAGGCTTTGGGGGAAAAAACTAATTAATTAATTAATTAATTAAAAAAAAAAGTCAAGAGTGCCAAAGTTACGAAACCCTACCGTATACTATACTATAAGCTCCTTAAAGGCAAGGGCTTTGTGGTTTCATTGTGTATATTTATAGGCTCATGGTGGTAGCTCATCCTCAAAGGTGACCCCCCAATTAACCCTGCCTCTCAGAATTTATCTTCTTGTGTATGCCCCTCCACTTGAATCTAGGCTGGTCCTCTGACTTGCTTTTGACTCACAGAGTGCAGCAGAAGTGACACTGTGTGACTTCTGAGGCAAGGTCATAAGAATACCTGTAGTTTCTACCTGGGTCTCTTGCAATGCTTGTTCTGGGAAAGGTAGCCATTGGGTAAGAAGTCTGAATACACTGAGATCTCCATGCTACTAAAAAGCCTGAGCTACCAAATGGGGAAACCTATGGAGAGAGAGAGAGAGAGAAGAAGGAGAGAGAGAGAAAGAAGAGAGATGTCCAGCCAGCCCCGAGCTCTTCCATCCACTCCAGCTGAGGCACCCAAACATGTGAGTGAAGAAATCACGTTTGACATCTGGCACATTCAAGCTGACAGAAGCCTGTAGCCCTAGCCTCCATTTGCCTGCAATAGTATGAGAGAAACCAAACAAGAACTATTCACATGAGCCCAACCTACTCAGAAAACCATAGTAAACCATAATAAATCATTGGTTCAAGACACTAGATTTAGGGGTGGCTTGTTATGAAGCAATAGTTCAGTCAGTGCCTTTTACTTAGTAGGCATTCCAGAAAAATGAGAAAGAAGCTTCTGTAGTAAAGAAAATAATGGGGGGATTTCTTTTAACATTTTATATCATTTCCATTAAAAAAATTCTACCAGTTGGAAAATTTAATAAAACAGTGGGTTTTGCAATCAAGTATAATAAAGGTAAAAAAAGAAATGTGGCTAATATATAACACAGTAAGGCCAAGCTGGAGTGGAGGGAGGGAAGAGTGAAGGTGGAAAGAAACAGACTAGTTATGGTTTATTTTGGATATATATTTTAAAATATGTATTTTCTACTTTAATATGTTTACAATGATTTTAAGATTTATTGAGTGTAAGGCACATTTACACGCAGTATTAGCCTCACAAAATTATATGAGGTGAATACTAGTTTAAGCCCAATTTTATAGATGATGAAATAGTGTCTCAGAGTGGCTGAGTTACTTGCCCAAGGCCACCCAGCTAGTATATGTGGCTAGGATTCGTACCTTGGCAGTCTGACTCCAGAGCCCATTCTCTTAGCACACTCTAGTAGAGAAGATAAGCATAAATAAAATAATCAGACAAACAAATATGTGTAAATACCAATTGTTATAAGTTCCATAAAGCAAAGTGCAGGATGCCATGATCATAAAACAGATACCTGACCCAGTCGGGGAGTTTGGGAAGGTTGTCAAGGGGTTGAGCTTGAAGGGATCAGTAGGGCCAGGTGCTGGGTAGATAACTGGCCCATGAATCAGAAACATGCAGAGATGAAAACAGGTCCATGACTGGCTATTGGTCAAGTGTTTTTCTGAGAATCCTAATTTGTAAGGCCCCCAGAGATGACTTGTCTGGGAGTCACCAGTTTGGTAATGATAAAGTGTCACAGTCTGGAGATGTGAGGGGGAGGCACTGGGAGAGAAGAAAAAGAGAACTTAGTTAGTTATGCTCCCTTTTATTTAAAAAAAATTCTCAAAAGTTGTCCAAGCTTGTGATTTCCATTTCCCCTCCTCCCATCCCCTCTTGACCCACTCTGTGTCCTCATCATTCCTGTGAAAATGCTCTTAGTCACCAAGGACCTTCACATTGCCAAATCCGTTGGTCAATTCTCAGTCTTCATTCTTTCAAGCTATCAGCAGTATTCGACAGAGCTGACCATCCTCCTTGAAACACTTTCGACTTTTGGGTTCCCAGATACCACACTGGTTTTTCTCCTACTTCGCTGCCTACTCTACTACTTCTGTGTTCTTTACTCGAGCCTCCTCTCATCCCTGAGCTCTAAATGATGAAATGCCCCAGGGTTTGGTCCTTGAACTTATTGTCTTCTCCATCAATACTCTTCCCCTAAACGATCTCAACTAGTATTATGGCTTCAAATACCATCAACACGCTGATAACTCTTAAACGTATCTCTCTACCTAGATCTGACGTCCACCCTGAACTGAAGACCTCTGGATCCAACTGCCTGCTGAATATATCCATTTAGACAGATACACAAGCAGATTCTGGAGCTAGGCTCCCTAGCTAGATTCAGATCCTAACTTTGCCTTGTACTAGTTGGGCAAAGGATATCCCTTCTCTGTGCCTCAGTTTCCTCAATTGCAAAATGGGTACAATATTATTAATCTATCTCACAGAGCTGCTTAAATGAGCTAATATATTTAAAGCATATCTTACGATAGTGTCTGGTATCTTCCAAGTGGCATATTGTTAGCTACAGATAGGCATCCCAAAACAGAATTCCTCTTCTTTGTGACTCCTCATCTCAGTTAATGGCCTCTGCAGTCACCCAGTTGTTTAAGCCAAAAATCTACTCAAGCAAAAAACGGAACTTTTCTCTTACACAACTCACAACCATCCCATCAGCCAAGCCGGTGAGCACCACCTTCAAATACGCCACCTTCAAAATCTTGACTATATGTCACCACTTCTCCTTGGTCTAAGCTACAAAATTCTCTCACCTGGAGTATTCCAAGAGACTACTAATTGATCTCTCCACTTCTAAACTTGCCCCATATAATTTATTCTCCCCATGGCAGTTGGACTGATTTGACAATACTTGAGTTTTACTCCTCTGCTCAAAACCCTCCAATGGTTTCCAATCGCACTCAGAGCAAATGTCAGAGATCTTATGGACAACAGGATCCGGCCCTCCCCATTACACACTCCCTCCTAGTCTTATCATCTACCACTCTATATCCCTTTCTTATATCTCATGGGAAATCTTGCTCTTGCTCAAACACGCTGCATATGTTCCCCAGAGATCAACTTGGCTTGTTCCCTCACTTTAGTCAGATCTCAGCTTTAATGTCACTTTATCAGTGAGGCTTCTCTGGGCCTTTCTATATAAAACAGCATATCTGCCCAGGCATTCTCTAAGCCCTGACTCTGCTTTATTTTCTTAATAGCATTCACCCATATTTTGTATTTGTTTGCTATTGCCCACCCTCGCCCCCACTAGAACTTAAGCTCCATGTGCGTATGGCCTCATGTTACTCACTGCTCTATCTCTAGCACTTATAACAATACTTGGTATTTAGTACCTGCTCAAAAAATATTTGTTGAACAGATGAATGTACATAATTTTTTCTGGGCGGACTGTTAATTCCAGAATTCTTGGGAAGTTGTTTTTTCCTAATCAGTCCACATGCTCCTACCTCTACCCAACCTTATTATGGTATTTGTTCCATGCTATGTCCCCCATTAAAGATAAGATCTGGCTGTGGTGTTAACATACTAGATTATGCCTTCTTAGAGCTGTTTCATATATGTACAATCCCAACTACCTCTTTCTTTTCAAAATGATAAGCAAATCTGAAAAAATGACTAAGTAACAGTTTTCCTGTGACGTTGGTTTTCTGTTTAGGGAAAGAAATCTAATGTCTTACTAAGACAGTTTAAGGAAAATGGGATAATTATTATAATAATACATAATTTTATCCTTGAATTAAAGGGTAAGAATGTTGATAGAACACAAAAGGTACTAGAACTAGGAAATTAAAAAGCCTTTAGGAGCAACTCAGCTCATCTCTCAGTTTATTTTTTGTTTATTCTCAGTCTCATTCTCATTATGTTTAATTCTCTTCTCCTTCTCTGGCCACATGGTCCTTTATTTGTACTTCTCTGTGCGTTTTTCTCCCCTCTCTGTTATCTGGCTTTCTCTACCCATTTCTGCTTGTGGTAGAAAGTGGTTGTCCCACAGCTCCTGAATCAGAATCACCTCAGATCAAGTGCACAGGCCAGAATAAGCTAGCCCTTTGCAGTCCCCATTACAAATCCTCAGGAGAGAGAATCCTTTAGCTGGCCAGAGGGCAGGATATTTTACTGCACACATGGTTGCCAAGGGCCTGGCCTTCTGGGAAGAGGGGGGTGGAGGGGTGAAGGGGAGGGTGGAGATTCTTAAAGGAAGGAGACTGTGATGAGCTGAGCAGTCAACCACCAAAGGTTTCTACTACAGCTAGAAATCAGATGTAAATAGTCTGAATTCTATGGAGTCTAACACTGACTAGACGTTTTAGGTTCAGGAGAATTCTTCTTTTCTTCTTAAATTGGTTTACTTATTTCTAATATTCAAACAATACAAACATGTATAGAGTTGAGACAAAACAAATGGTGTGTCTTCATTCCCAGCTTCCAAATTTTAACTAGTAATTATGTTGGTGGGTAATCTCTGTGCAACCTTATACATATAACCTTTGTTGTGAGACATAAATGAGCTCATACTACACACATTAACCTTCAACTTAAAATACATCATAAACAAAAAGTAACAGTAAGGTGGCATTATCTCTAATTAATAAATGAAGAGACAGAAGTTAAATAACAGGTTGTTTCCTATGGTGGCAGCAACTGTCCGCTTCATTGGTCTCTGCATCCTCCTATCCAATGTGAAAATTATTTTTGATAGGTTCACCTATGGTCCAGTGCTGGCCAAAATGAGGTAAGCCTAGCAGAGCCCATATTTCCCAGCAACTGCAACTAAAAACTCTGGACAAATACAAAAAGAAAATACCTAAGGATTCTGAAACTTAAAGAAAACCAGGCAGACTGGAGAGAAAAGCCAAAATTTAAACACTAGTATGGTGATGATGAGATTCCTATTGTTTTTCCTTTACCTCCCAGCTTTGACCCAAGGGTGGACTGAATTGGGAAACTCCATCATGAGCATGCACAGCAAAAGTCCAAGAGAAACCCATTTTTTCTTGCTAGAAGATCAGCAAAAGAGGCTCCTTCTCATCCCTTCCCCAAGTCCAGGCATAATCACAGAGCTGTATTGTTATGGTGAAGGCAGAATGAGCAAAACTAAGTGAAAATCCACATCTTAGAATACAAGAACTAGGAAAAGATGACTTTGTTGTGCAAAGAGTACATGGGGAAGGGGAATCGCTCTCTCTCTCTTTTTGTTTTCTCTTTCCTTCCATTGCTTTTTCCAGAGAGGAGCCTTATCACATGGAAGTATGTGACAGTTCAAGACGACCCCACCTGAGAGAACCACATATTTCTATCCAGAAGAACTAGGAAAAAAGAGTTCCTAGGAGCCAGAGAACGTGGGGAAATCCTAGTGAAGATAGAGCTGGAAAAGATCACTTACTTCTGTGTGTGAATTAACACAATTCTCAGGCTCACCAGCAAGCTGTACACATGTGAAACACAACCAAAGAAGCAAAGCAAAGGTTTTGAGAACTGAACATGTATATAAACTACTGCCCAAGGCTCAAACTTACCCCTGAGTGGCGTATGCAAAGGCAAACCCAAGCAGCATAATAAATGCTTTGAAAACTGAAAACACATTTACCAACAGAAAGTAAAACAAAACTTACAGTTTGAAGCTAACTGGACTGTTGCCTCCTAAAAAAAGCCCCTTCCCCCTCAAAAAAACCCCAAAACATTATTTGGAGGATTTTAAGAGGATCTCAAAATCTCATAAAAATGAAATTGTAGAGGATATAATCCAAAATCATTGGACATGTGAAGAACCAGCAAACTATGACTAAATTTCAAGGGAAAATACAACCAGTAGATGCCAATCCTGGAATGACCAGATATTAAAATTATCAGACAAGACATTAAAGCAGCTATTATAACCATCCTATGAGAGGTAAAAGTGGACACTCTTGAAATGAATAGAAAGATAGAAGTTTTCTGCAGAAAAGCAGTAAATAAAAAAGAACCAAATAGAAATTTTAGAACTCAAAAATACAGCATCTGAAATAAGTTCATACAATGAGTGCAATAGCAGAATGGAGATGACACAGGAAAAAAACCAGTGAACTTGAAGATTAATCAGTAGAAACTGTATAATCTGAAGAACAGAGAAAAAAAGGATTGAAAAAAAATAATGAATAAGAGTCTCATGGACCTGTGAGACAATATAAAAAAAAACTAATATTCATGTAATTGGATTCCCTGAAAGAGAGGAAAAAGAAATTAGTGCAGAAAAAAAAAAATATTTAAAGAAATAATTGCTGAAACTGTCCCAAATTTTGCGAAAGACATAAATTTGCAGAATCCAGAAGGACAATGAACCTCAAACAGGATAAATTCAAAGGAAACCACGCTGACACACAACATAATAAAACTGCTGGAAGCCAAAGAAAAAGAAAAAATCTTAAAAGCCACTGGAGAAAACTGACACATTATACATAAGGGAACAATTATTCAAATGACTGCATATTTCTTATCAGAAAACACCAGCTAAAAGACAGTAGAACACCACCCTTAAAATGCTCAAAGAAAAGAACTGTCAAATCAGAATAATATATCCTCTGAAAATACCGTTCAGGAATAAAGGTGAATAAAGACATTATCAGATGAAGAGAAACTAAGCATTTATTACCCTAAAAGAAATGCTAAAGGAAGTTCTTCAGGCTGCAGGTAAATGATACCAGAGAGAAATTTGGAACTTCAGGAATGAAAGAAGAGCAATATAAATGGCAAATATATGTGTAAAAATAATACATAATTTATCATATCTTAAGTTTTTAAAAGTATTTGTGACTCTTGAAATCAAAAATTATAATGCCTAATTTTTCAATATTTGTAGTGTAATACATGACAATCATAACGTGAAGGGAGAGAGTAAAGGAACCTGTATGGTGGTAAGGCTTTTACCATTTACCTGAAGTGGTAAATATTAACTCTATTTATATTCTGAAAGATTAAGTGTGTATATTGTGATTCCTAGAGAAATTACTATAATTATACTACAAAGAGATATAGTCAAAAATCTAATAGATAAATTAAAATGGAATACTAAAAAAATAGTTAAATAATTGAAAAGAATATAAGAAAGGGAACATGGGAACAACAACAACAATAGAAAACCAGAGGGGACAAACAGAAAAATATCAAAGGGTGGATCTAAATACAATCATATCATATTAAATGAAAATGATCTAAACACACCAATTAAAAGACAAATTGTCAGGCTGGATGAAAAGACAAAACCCAACTATATGCTGTTTGTAAACTAACCCACTTTTTGTAAGAAACCCACTTTTAATGTAATCATATAGATATATTAAAAGTCAAATCACTGTAAAAATATACCATTCAAATACTAATGAAAAGAAACCTGGAATGGCCATATTAATACCAGACAAATTAGACTTTGAAACAAAGAAAGTTATCAGGAATAAAGAGGGACATATCATGATAAAAGGGTCAATTCACTAAGACATAGGACTCCTAAGGGTGTTTGAACCTAACAACAGAGCTTCAAAACACAAGAAGAAAAAATTGATACAAATGAAAGGAGAAATAGATAAATCCTTAGTTATACTTGGACATTTCATCACTCTTTTCTCAGTAATCAGTAGAAAAGTAGAATATCAGCAAGAGTACAGAAAAACAGACCAACATTATAGACCACTTGACCTAATTGACTTTATAGAACATTCTACCCAACAACAGCAGAATACATATTATTTTCAAATGTACATGAAACATTCACTAAGACAGGCCATGTTTTGAGGCAAAACAAGCATTAACAAATATAAAAGGATTGAAAGCACACAAAGTATGTTATCTGACCACAATGAAATTAAACAAGAAATCAATAACAGAAAGATACCTGGAAAAGTCCCAAATATTTGGAAATCAAGCAACACACTACTAAATAACCCATAAGTCAAAGAGGAAGTCTCTAGAGAAATTGGAAAATATTTTTAACTAAGTGAAAATGAAAATACAATCTAACAAAATTTGTTGAATGCAGCTAAAGCATTGCTTAGAGGGAAATTAACAGCACTAAATGCTCTTATTAAAAAAGAAGGTCAATCTACAGATTCAATGCAATCCCAATCAGAATCCCAATGACATTCTTCACAGAAATAGAAAAAAGAATACTAAAATTCATATGGGGCAACAAAAGACCCCGAATAGCTAAAGCAATCCTAAGAAAAAAGAACAAAGCAGGAGGCATCACAATCTCTGACTTCAAAACATACTACAAAGCAATAGTAATCAAAACAGCATGGTACTGGTACAAAAACAGACACACAGATCAACGGAACAGAATTGAAAGCCCAGAAATAAAACCACACATATACGGACAGCTAATTTTTGACAAAGGAGCCAAGAACATACAATGGAGAAGGGAAAGTCTCTTCAATAAATGGTGTTGGGAAAACTGGACAGCCACATGCAAAAGAATGAAAGTGGACCATCTGCTATCGTCATTCACAAAAATTAACTCAAAATGGATCAAAGATCTGAAGGTGAGACCTGAAACTATAAAACTCATAGAAGAAAATATAGGCAACACACTATTTGACATTGGTCATACAGGAATCTTTTCAGATGACATGCCTACCCAGATTAGGGAAACTAAAGAAAAAATAAACAAGTGGGACTCTATCAGACTAAAGAGCTTCTACAAGACAAACAAAACCAGAATCAAGATGAACAGACAACCCACCAGCTGGGAGAGAATATTTGCAAAACATACATCTGACAAGGGGTTGATCTCCATAATATATAAAGAACTCACACAACTGAACAACAAAAAAACAAACAACCTGATCAAAAAATGGGCAGAGGAAATGAACAGACACTTCTCCAAAGAAGATATACAGATGGCTAATAGGCACATGAAAAGATGTTCAACATCACTAATCATCAAGGAAATGCAAACCAAAACAACACTAAGATATCACCTCACGCCCGTTAGAATGGCTATAATCACCAAGACAAAAAACAACAAATGTTGGAGAGGATGTGGAGAAACAGGAACCCTCATACACAGCTGGTGGGAATGCAAACTGGTGCAGTCTCTATGGAAAACGGTATGGAGATTCCCCAAAGAATTAAAAATAGAGATGCCCTATGATCCAGCCATCTCACTACTGGGAATCTATCCAACGAACCTGAAATCAACAATCCAAAGAGGCTTATGCACCCCCATGTTCATTGCAGCATTATTCACCATAGCCAAGAAGTGGAAGCAACCTAAGTGTCCCTCGACTGACGACTGGATCAAGAAAATGTGGTATATATATACAATGGAATACTATTCAGCCATAAAAAAAGACAAAATCGTCCCATTTGCAACAACATGGATGGGCCTGGAGGGTATTATGTTAAGTGAAGTAAGCCAGAAGGAGAAAGACAAACACTGTATGATCTCACTCATATGTGGAGTATAAACCAACACATGGACATAGAAAACGGTATTGTGGTTACCAGGGGCAATGGGGGTTGGGGGTAGGCACAAGGGGTGAAGGGAGTCATATATATGGTGATGGACAAACAAAAATGTACAACCCAAAATTTCACAATGTTAAAAACTATTAAAACATCAATTAAAAAAAAAAAAAAGAAGAAGAAGAAGGTCTCGGGGCCAGCCTGGTGACACAAGCGGTTAAGTGAGCGCACTCTGCTTCAGCAGCCTGGGGTTCGCAGGTTCGGATCCCAGGTGCGCACCGACACACCGCTTGTCACACCATGCTGTGGTGGCATCCCATATAAAGTAAAGGCAGATGGGCACAGATGTTAGATCAGGGCCAATCTTCCTTGGCAAAAAAGAGGAGGATCAGCATCGGATGTTAGCTCAGGGCTGATCTCCCTCACAAAAAAAAAAAAGAAGAAGACAGTCTCAAAAGTCAATAATCTAAGCTTCCATTTTAAGAAGCTAGAAAAAAACAAAGAGAAAATTACAACCAAAGCAAACAGAAGGAAATAAATAATAAAGATGAGTAGAAATTAATTAAATTGAAAAAAGAAAAATAGACAACCCACACACTAGGAGAAAATAATTACAAATCATATATATGATAAGACATTTCACCAAAGAACATACATGAATGACCAATAAGAACACAAAAAGATGTCCTAAATCATTAGTCATTGAGAAATGCAAATTAAAACTACTCATGCCCACCAGAATGGCTATAATAAAAAAGATGACAATAACAAGTGTTGAAAAGGATATTGAGAAACTGGAACCTTTATATATTGATAGTGGAAATATAAAATGGTGCAGCCACTTTGGAAAATAGTTTGTCAGTTTCTTAAAATGTTAAGCATAAATTTATCTCTGGACCCTGCAATTCTATTCCTACTCCATTTTTACTCAGGAGAAATGAAAGCACATGTCCATACAAAAAACTTGTACACAAATGTTCAGAGAAACTATATTCATAATACCCAAAAAGTAGAAATAACCAAAAAAGAAACAAACTATTGATACATACAACATGGATGAACCCCAAATGCATTATGTCAAGGAAAAGAAGCCATATCTAAAGACTGCATACTGTATAATTCCACTTATGTGACATTCTGGAAACAGCAAAAATACTAGGACAGAGAACAGACCAATGGTTGTCAGGAGTTAGGGGAGGAGGGGAAAAGGTTTGACTGCAGTGTTTTCATGAAGGACTTTTTTGGCGAGTGATGGAACTATATGTGTATTAGTTTTGATGGTGATTATACAACTCTATGAATTTTTCAAAATGCATATAACTAAACAACAAAAAGAGTGAATTTCACTATATGAAAATTTAAATTAAAATTTTTTTTTAATATTTCATTTATAACTTTTCTTATACTTCCAACTGTAAGGAATGGAATGGAAAAGTTCCTTCCAATCTTTTAATTTTAAAAATGGTAATTCTGCCTCCTTTGACATAACGATCCTTCAGAGAACAATTATAAGGTGACAGCATGGAAATTTTGCCCATATTAAATTTATCTCAGTCCTCATTTCCTAAAATACTGCCCATTCTATAACATTTGGACTTGGTTTCTGCCTTATATAATTCTCTAACTGTTTTATATTTCAAGTTTTGTCTCTCTGACAGAATTAGAGATTCCTTAAGGGCAGGAACCATGACTTCTCATGCTCTTTAACTATTATAGTGATGGGAATATCTTCGAATTCTCAGTAATTCCTTCTGGAGTAGAACGAAATGAAATAAAATGGATGTTACATGTTGGATAAACTAAAGTTATGGAATAAGAAGAAGGTCCCCTAAATGTCTAATAAGTAGTATTGCCCTCCAATTCTCAGATAATAAACCTGATGCTCAGAGAGTTTAAGAAATTTGTCCAAGATCATACAGCTAGAAAATGCAGAATGTGAGATTCAAATTTGGATATGCTGATTCATGAACTCTTCTTTAAACAATGATCTATACTCCACCCCACCCCATATCCCAGTGAACAGATTCCAGTGAAGCTTAATTGACACAGCCTATTGACATTATAACATCAAAATATCAAAAGGAGGCTATAGTCTTTCATAGAT
The DNA here is from genome assembly GCF_057802395.1 of Ceratotherium simum simum. Classification (NCBI taxonomy): domain Eukaryota; kingdom Metazoa; phylum Chordata; class Mammalia; order Perissodactyla; family Rhinocerotidae; genus Ceratotherium; species Ceratotherium simum. The sequence goes on along the minus strand of NC_141918.1, from coordinate 21,089,649 downwards.
TCTTTAAGTCTTTGCAGAATCTCAAAATATTACAGAAGCTCAAAATATTAAATAGTAATCCGAGCTCTCTTAGAACTGAAGAAGTTATCATATTATTGTGGAAAGGGAACTGACCTTTGGAGCCCAAGTTCTGGCTCTTCCTGTTCCCAAATCTGTGCCTTGGGAAATCCATAAGATTCAGCTTCCTAAAATCAGGAAATCAGGGTAGGTGATTTTTGCTGGTATGGTTCCCTAGGAAGACTCTGAGGTAGAGACTAATATGCAAGAAGTTCATTAAGGAATACTCTTGGGAACAACCACCTGTGGAAGAAAGGGAAGGAAGATTGGATGGGGCAGAGGGAGATGTTAGGCTGCAATGTAATCTCCATGAGGCCTCAGCCAACTGATAGGAGCTCTGAAGCTGGGATAACCCTCCATAGTTACCCCAAGTTAGGGTAGGAGGAGGGAAGACTGGGCATTTATACCTTATGCCATTGTCATTGGATGTCAGATGCACCAATTTGGGCCAAGCAGGATCTCTTTACTCAAAGAAATTCTGAGAAGGGCTTACAGCCAAGAATTGACAGCAGTACTTCAGCAGAGGGGGAAATAATTCTTTCATCCTGAAAGGGGAATCTGAGTGGCACACTAGAGTGTCCCACACAGTGACCTCTAAAGTACCTTCCTGTTCTGGCACTCTATGAGCAGCCCTCGTAGGCCATGAGGTGAATTTAAAATAGAGGCAAAATATTATGAAGACACAAGATATAAGGATCCCGGGATCTTGACACCATGCAACGCCACCAGGTCTAGCCTGATTCTATGACTCTCATGTGAGAGGGAAAGATGCTTTTTCTTGTTAAGCCACAGGTATTCTGAGTTTTAGGTCATTTGCAGCTTTGCCAACTCAAATTATTACAGAAATTTATGTTAATTGAGGGGTCAACAGAAGCCTCTATGAGGGAGAAAGATCTTAGCCAAGATCTCAAGGACAAAAAGGAACTAGGCCTAGAAAAAGCAAGAGAAAAAAACAATCCTGGCATAAGGCATAACTTGTGCAAACATTTTGAAGCAGGAAAGAATATAGTGTATGAGAAGAACTAAAAGAAGGCCAGTATGGCTGATAATTTGTGAAAGAGGTAGATAGTGGTACAAGATAAGATTGTGGACATAGAAAAGGGTCAAATCACAAACATGAGGAATTTAGATTTTACTCCAAGTACAGTAGGAGGCCACTGAAGGATTTTAATCAAGGAAAAGATTTGATCCAATTAGTGCCTCCTCTTGGCAGTTGTGAATGACTGCCTCCCTAGAGCCTGACTTCCAGTGGCCCTCCTCCAGCCTCTTTCTGTTGTTGTCACTTGAACCCCCCAGGCAGTCCTCTTGGACAAGCTTCCTCACAAGACACCTCAGAGGTTCTCAAAACCCTTCTCAGTTTTGATAATTTGCTAGAAAGATTCACAGAACTCACTGAAAGCTATTATACTCAGGACTATGGTTTATTACAGGAAAAAGATACAGATTTAAATTAGCCAAGGAAGAAATGCATATGGTAGAGTTTATTTATTTATTTTTTTTGTGAGGAACATGAGCCCTGAGCTAACACCCATGCCAATCCTCCTCTTTTTGCTGAGGAAGACTGGCCCTGAGCTAACATCTGTGCCCATCTTCCTCCACTTTATGTGGGACGCCGCCACAGCATGGCCTGACAAGCAGTGCATCGGTGCGCACCCAGGATCCAAACCCGGGCTGCCAGCAGCTGAGCGCACACACTTAACCGCTACACCACAGGGCTGGCCCCGCATACGGTAGAGTTTAAGAAAGTATCAAATGTAGAGCTTCCATTGTCTTTTCCCAGAGGAGTCAGGACATGTTGCTTTCCCAACATTGATGTGTGACAACATGCATGGAATACCACCAAACAGGGAAACTTGCCCAAGCCTGAGTGTTCAGAGTTTTTACTGGGGCTCTACTATATAGGCATGATCCAGTGATTACCCACATGATTGATCTCTGTCTCTAGGTTGATTGATACTGCATGACCCAAAGACCCACCCTAAATTTCAAATGTTGGTCTTTTGGGCATGGTCAGCCCCACCCTAAACCATATTTTCAGACTATCCAGTATGGCCTCTGGCCCCCAGACGAAAAAAGGCACTCTTATCAGATACAACATTCCAAAGATGACTTAGAGATTACTTCCCAGAAGCCAAGGGCAAAGGTCAGACCCCTTTTTGAACCAGGTTAAATTCTACATACCTGCCCAGGCCTTGTCATTTCAAGGCCCAACTGGGGAAGAATCTACTTCCCAAGCTCACTTATGTGGTTGTCAGCAGGATTCAGTTCCCTGTGGACTGTTGGACTGATGGCCACAGTCACTCATGTGGTTGTCAGCAGGATTCACTTCGTTGTAGACTGTTGGACTGATGGCCACAGTTCCTCACTGGCTGTTGGTCAGAGGCTGCCCTCAGTTTTTGCATGTGGTCTTCTCTAACATGGCAGTTTACTTCATCAAAGTGAACAAGTCAAGAAGGCAAGAAGCAGAAAGTGCCAGTGAGAGAGAGTGCTAGCAAGATGGAACTCACAGTCTTTTGTAACCTAATCATGGAAGTGATATGCCATAAACTTTTGATTTATTCTATTCATTAGTAGCAAGTCATTAGTTTCAGCCGACACTCAGGGGAGAAGATTACACAAGGGCGTTAATACAAGGTGGCAGAGATTATTGGGAGCCATGTTAGAAGCTGCCTACCACAGAAGGCTTAGGGAAAAAAGACAGGGAAAAGGAAGAGGTTGAAGGTAAGAAGAGGGGTAATTGATGAATCAAGCTCCTGAGGAGGTAGAAGGAAAGGGAATGAGAGCACATGCAGAAGGGGAAAATGCTAAACATACAGAAAAATGAACGAGGATCCAGTATGAAAATTTTCTTGGGCCAAGTTTTTTAAGGTTCTATATGGTGTATTACTTTGTTAATGACCTAATCCACTGAAAAGCTGCATGAAAATTCCTTTTACTATATAGGAAAGTTGCTCCTTCTCAATTAACTAAACCTCCCCATTGCTACTGAAATAGTTGTTTAAGTCATATCTGTGCAGGGAGTAGCATTTGGGATGTTAGGAGTTCATTATCTCACAAAATTAGTGTAATAAAATACTGTGGGTCAACAGAAAGTCAACTACAGGTGGGTTGTATACACAATTACAACAGACAGCTCATAGAGAGAATCTAATATTTTCAATATTAGGACAAAAGCCATAACTGATTCTGGCCATTTCAGTGTATCTTCAATGATGGCCAATTGTATAATAATATCATTACAATTGGATTTAGTATTGGTCAGATTTTACTAAAATGCTGAATCCAATTCTAAGCTTACAAGCAGTTACTATAAAGAGGTAAAGTGATCCTTTGTTTCATTTAAGGTATGAGGAAATAGTCTTAAACTTTAAATAAGATTTCAATTAAAATGGTGATAAAATTTCTGATATTGAAGGTTTTAACCTTTGAGATATACTATATTCAGTTGAATTTATAGAAAGTTTCCCTACTAAAACTTTCATATTAAATTGTTTGACTTTGAGTCTGATACCCAAAAACATAAGAACAGATTATCAAATAGATGGTTTGTAGATACATTTAAAAGGAAACAGCAAGTCAGAATGGATTCACTAATAATACAACATTCAAATTCTATCATATGTCCTCCCCTCCTAAATGTTGTTGGAGAAAATCACAAAACTATGTTGACTGAATTCTTAATTTTTTATCACAAATCTCAAATAGTCCCTTAGACTCCCAGACATTCCTACTACACTTCCCTAATAAATATACTTTTTACTCACCAATATGACCACGATACATCTTTTCTCTCCTCAAATCTCCAACAACCACTCTTTCTTCTCACTTCCAGTTGCTACGTCATAGAGAAAATAGATGAATAAAGCAAAAACTCCCTCAACTTTCCACCACCCAGTTCACCACTTCAGCTATCTTTATCTGCAGACCTTTCACTTTTCTTGTTCATAAAAAATTGTCCTTGATCTTAGTACAGGCCAATTTGTCATCTGTGTATCAAATACCATCCCCTCTTGTCTTCTCAATGTCTGCAGTCCTGCAATCATTCCTCTTCTCTTCAGCATCATCAACTTTTCCCTTTATACTTGATAACTGTCATACCTCACAAACATGTTCTAATATTTCCTGTCTTCAAAACACCATCTTTTGAGCCCCACATCTCCTGCCAGCCCTAATTTTCTTCTTTATTTTCAATTAAATTCCTGGGTAAAGTTTTTCTATTTGCTGACTCACCTCCCATTTTCTATTCAACTCACTCCAATCTGACATTTCTCTGCCCTTCCACTCCTCAATTGAAATGGCTTCTATCAATATCAATAATGACCTACATCTTGCCAAACTCAATGGTTAATTTTTCTCTTATTATTCCATTTATAAGCAGAATTTGATGTAGATTACCCATTCTTTCAAGAAACACATCTCTTGGTTTTCATAACAGACATCACACCTTGTTGCACACACTTGAGTCTTCTCCTAAGAACCGACGTTCTTTTTATTATTTTTTTAGGAAGATTCGCCCTGAGCTAACATCCATTGCCAATCCTCTTTTTTTTTTTTTTTCCCTTGAGGAAGACCAGCCGTGAGCTAACATCTGTGCCAATCTTCCTCTATTTTGTATGTGGGACACCACCACAGCATGGCTAATGAGTGGAGTAGGTCTGCACCCAAGATTGAACCCACAAACCCAGGCTGACGAAGTGGAGCATGGGAAACCTTAACCACTTGGCCATTGAGCCAGCCCTGGCCTTACTTCTTGCTCTTCTTTGTTGGCATTTCCCTGTTTACCAGCCCACTGAATATCTAAAATTTTTATTATTTCAGCTCTTACATTTAGGTCTCTGACCCATTTTGAGTTAAATTTTATAAATAGTGTGAACTGAAGGTCAAACTTCATTTTTTTAGTGTATCAGCATCCAGTAGTTCTAGCACCATTTGTTGAAAAGATTATCTTTTCACCACTGAATTACCTTTGCCAAAAATCAATTGAACACATACGTATATGGGTCTATTCCTGGACTCTGTATTCTGTTCCATTGATTATGTCTATTCTTAGACCAATATTATACCATTTTGATTATTGCAGCTTTATACTAAGTCCTGAAATCAGGTACTGTGCATCTTCCAACATTGTCCTTATTCAAAATTGTTTTGGTTATTCTATGTCCTTTGTATTTCCACATCAATTTCTGAATGCATTTGTGAATTTCTACAAAAGAAAAGGCCCCTGGGAGGTTGATTGACATTCCATTGAATTCATAGATAAATTTTGGCAGAAATAATATTGAGTCTTCCAATTCACTATCAGGTTATACCTTTCTATTTAATTGGGTAGTCTTGAATTTCTCTCAGCAATATTTTGTAATCCTTAGCATATAAACCTTGTGCATATTCTGTTAAATTTATCTGTATTTTTGATGCCATTAAGATGGTACTGCTTTTTAATTTCTTTATTGTCTATAAAAATACAATTTATTTTTGTATCTTGTCATTGAGCCCTGCCACCTTGTTGAATTATTAGTTGTAATAGCCATTTTTGTAGATTTTTAAGGATTTTCTACATAAATGATATACAATCATCTGAGAATAATGACAGTTTTACTTCTTCCTTTCCAATCTATATAACTTTTACTTCTTTCTCACACCTTACTTCATTGGTTAGTTAACTCTAGTACAATGTTGAATAGAAGTAGAGAAAGCAGATATCCTTGCCTTGTTCTCAATCTTAGGAAGAAAGCCTTCATTTTCATGATATTAATAGCAGGCTTGTTATAATTGCCATTTATCAGGCTAGGGAAATTTTCTTCTATTCATAGTTTGCCCAGACTTTTTATCATGAATAGCCACACTAAATGTTTTGAAGTATTCCATCCTCTTCTATTTTTCTGGAAGAGTTGGTATAAAATTGGTATTATTCCTTCCTTAAATGTTTGGAAGAATTCAATAGTAAAACCATCTGGTCAGTCTTGGAGTTTTCTTGTAAGGAGTGTGTCTGTGTGTGTGTGTGTGTGTGTGTGTGTGTGTGTGTGTGGTGTGTACGAAAGAAAGAGACAGAGAAATTTTTTAACTAAAGATTAAAATTACTGTGATGGATATAGAGCTATTCAAGTTATCTTTTTCTTCTTGTGTGAGCTTTGGCAGTTGGTGTCTTTCAAGGAATTTGTCCATTTCATCTATGTTTAATGTCATTAAAATGTTCTTAACATCCTTATCCTTTTTTTTTTTTTTAAAGATTTTATTTATTTATTATTTTTCCCCCCAAAGCCCCAGTAGATAGTTGTATGTCATAGCTGCACATCCTTCTAGTTGCTGTATGTGGGACGCGGCCTCAGCATGGCCGGAGAAGTGGTGCGTCGGTGCGCGCCCAGGATCCGAACCCGGGCCGCCAGCAGCGGAGCGCGCGCACTTAACCGCTAAGCCACGGGGCCGGCCCTCCTTATCCTTTTAATGTCTGTAGAATCTGTAGTAATGACACCTCTTTAATTCCTGATATTGGCAATTTGTGTCATCTTTCTTTTTTTCTTGATCTATCTGGCTAGAGAGTTTATTAACTATATTGATCTTTTCAAAGAACCATTTTTTGCTTTTATTTATTTCCTCTGTTCTTCTGTTTTATTCCATTTATTTCTACTCTTTATTATTTCCTTCATTTTGCTTGCTTTTGTTTTATTTTGCTGTTTTTTTCCTAATTTCTTAAGATAGAAGTTTACATTATTGAATTGAGCTCTTTCTTCTTCTCTAATGTAAGCAGTTCTACAAATTTTGATGTATTTTAATTTTTATTTAATTCAAAATATTTTCTGATTTTCCTAGTGATTTCTTCTTTGATCCATGGGTTAATTAGAAGTGTGTTACTTAATCTCCAAATATTTAGAGATTTTTTTCAGATATCTGTTTTTTATTTTTAGTTTAATTTATTGTGGTCAGACAATATACTTTGTATGCTTTTAAGGCTGATGAAATTTGTTTTCTGGCTCAGAACATGGTCTATCTTAGTGAATATTCCATGTGCACTCGTCAAGAGTGTATTCTATTGTTGGGTTGAGTCACCTATAAATGTCAATTAGATTAAGTTGGTTGGTAGTGCTGTTCAAGTTTTCTATACTAATTTTCTGTCTACTTGTTCCATCAATTCCAGAGAGAGGAGTGTTGAAGTCTTGAATTATAATTATTGATTTGAGTATTTCTCCTATAAGGAATAGTATTTTTCACTTTATGTATATTGAAGCTCTGTTTCTTGATACATATATATTTAGTATTGCTATGTCTTCTTGATAAAATTGACCCTTCTGTCAGATTCACTCTTTACTCTTTTTCAGCCTGGACTCTAGCCCAGGAGCCTAAATTTTATAGATTGTACCCTTGCCCTGTTTTTAGATTGATTTTGGCCAATGAGAAACACTAGTTGGACACTGGAGTATGGAAGAAAAGGGGTTTGGGTACTTAATCCTTCCAGCTCCTCCCTGCTCGGTTGCAGGCTGGCAGTGTTTACATTCCTCTACGAAGGCACCATAGTGACCACCAGGTAGGCGGCCGTCTCCTACAGCAATAAGTCTCCTTGGGCTCTGGTAATCCCTCTTTCCCCTTACCACTTAGGCCTAAGGGTGATAATAACTCTCTGATTAGTTCTGGGTGCTTCACCATCACTTTTTGTTTTCTGGTAACCCTGTCCACACCTTTTTAAATGGACCTTTCATTAAGCACCCTCTAATTACCTCTCTTGAGTATGTCATTTGTTAACTGATGGGGATTCTTACTGACATAACATACATTTTAGTACTAGCTTAAATTATTTACATAGAAATTATTTGGTTCTTCGCTTCCTACTCACTGGTTCAACCAAGTTGATCACTCAATATTAGACACTTGAAAAAGGAAAAAAGGTCTATTTGGATGTTTTGATTAGAGGAAGAAGTAATGACTATCTGTTGACTCCTAAACACACTGCCAGGGCCCAAAATTCTCATATCTAGGCACTGCTTCCTAGGGATTGTTGTAGATGACACTATGTATCATGCTACAGACTCCACATAGACCACAAAGGAGCTGCAGTGGTCCCCAGCAAAGCATCAGGTCTCATGGTACATCAGCTGAGCACAACAGACATAGTATCCATCACAACAGCCCTAGGTTGCCGTCAGAATAGAGATCATACTGTTTTTTCCCACCTCATCCCATTTGTCAGAAAATGTGCGGTACTTGGTGTGAACAGAGGAGTTTTAATAGGCTCCCTATGCAGGAATTAAACGCAGGACAAACTATATATTGTGGAGGAATGGGCAATGGCGAATACTTAAATTACAGCAGGGCATTTGAATGAGAAATGCTCATGTTTTTCTTGAATCTGAAGACAGTGATATGCTGAAATGGGTTATCTCTGACAGACTGAAAAGTCTTGAGGAGTAGATCAAAAAAAAAAACTTCAAAAAGATAAAAATGCTGCCAATGGGCTATATCTTTACAAAAGCGTCCAGGTTTAAGCGACGTAAACCTGTCCAGCTGTGTTGCAAAGAAGGGGAGCAACAGTTTGATACAGAAAGCAAAGACCATGTGACCTACTCAGTGTTTCCCTACACCGGATTAGCCTCACTTCTGCACTTGCCTGAATGAACAGGCATCCTCGCTCTCAACAAAAGAGCTGCCAGCACTAGCGCGGGAAGAAGAGGGGACAGCGCGGCGCTGGGGTGAAGGAGACACCCGCTTCAGGCTCACAGGAGCAGAGCTCTCTCCTCAGGCTCCGCCCGAGGACAGCCCTGCGGTCCCCAGGCCTTGCTCACCTCAAGTCTCTGCATCACTTTCCTTTCCCAGTGAGGCCCCGCCTTCCGGCCGAACGCACCAATTAAAGCTACAAAAAAAAAAAAAAGAAAGAAAAAGCGTATCGCCGTACCGAGTCCGTGGCAGGCAGACTCTCGCGAGAATTCGAGAAGCCCCGGCGGTACCCACAGAGACATCGCGAGCGGACCTCTGGGGGCGGGCTGTGCCGTGGCCCCGCCCTTCCTGAGCGCGGGCGCGCCGTGGCGGGAATTTTGCCTGGTTCGGATTCAGACCCCACGGACTCCCGGGATGTGGTCGGAACCGCCCGGGGCTGATCTCCCGGAGTGAAAGTGTGAGCAGGTAGGACTTGCACCAAACAAGGGGCGTCCGGTGCACAGGACACCGGCTTCCCTCGCCGGGTGCCCGTCCGCGCCGGCCGCTACCTTGTGCGGTGCTGGCGGCACTTGCACCCCGGCCGGAAGGGGTGGGGTGGGCGCCAGGCCCTCCTGAACCCCATCCGGAGTCTGCAAGGGAGCTTTTCCTAGACCTTGCCGGGAAACTGGCTCAGTGAGGGCGCGGGTCGAGGCGGGCTCGGGAGTTGAAGCTGGACCTGACTTGAGAACATTTTCTTCCTCTTCACCCTGTCCCGCCCTTAAAGGTCCCACCTAGAGGGGACCGGCCACAGCCGGTCGGGGGTGCGTACTAGGTTATGACAGCCTTGATCTCAGGGAGTCGGTAGGGGAGAGTTGTTGAGGTTTTGGCTTCTTGGTTTTTTTCTTTGTGCTGGGAGGACGTTTGGGGAACTTTATGAGGTCACCCCCAGTCTCTCGGCCCGCCCGACTTCCAGGAATCTCATCATAACTTCTTTGGAGCCCTTTAACGATAGTTCTAATGTTTCAGGACATGAAATAAACAATGGATGACGGTTCTGTCGCGTCGACGTTCCTGACTGACAGCTTGGAATTGGAGCTGGGGACCGAATGGTGCAAACCTCCTTGCTTTTCTTGTGCTTTTGACGACAGAGGAGGAGGAAAACATTTTTCTGGCGAGTCCTACCTTTCTAGCGGAGCCCTTAAACGGTAGGTAAAAACTCCTTTGTTTTTCCCTCATCAGATTTTTCATCAGTTTAAGAATGCTGTTTAATTTATGATTTCAGTCAGTTAAATTTTGATGTTCAAGCCATATGTTTGTAAATCGGCTTAGTATATCACACGGATGGAGGCTATTAGTTCTGTTGTTGGTTTCCTGGTTAGGACATACCTAAAAGATTTTTGGATATGAAGGAGAACTTCCTTGCTACCTGATGTTTTCTTACCTCCTTGCTACTTCAGTTTTGGGGGAGGGAGCTCGGCCCTAATTTCCCTTTTACTTACAGTGAATTCTGAACTACCTGGGCTTTTTGAAATGATATTTCCTTCTAAAACATGAAATAATGTTCTGGAGCTTCCCAGTAATCCTTAAGTAAGACATACACATTTTTTGTTGCCCAAGTTTTTTCTAATCTGTGTATCTACACATACAGAAGTCTTACAGACTTTTTTTTTTTTAACTTTCTAATAAATACACCAGATTGTATAAGTTCATAGGAATGTTACTCTTCAAAGTTTTTGCCTTGGGCAGGTGTACACATATTGCAGTAAAACTGCTGTTATTGAAATATTTTGGGAATACTTGCTGAAACAATTTCAGTCATAAAGGAAACCATTTTTGTTGATTTTATAGTTGTACCTTGTTTGAGACCTTAAAAGGGCTTACTCAGTTTGATTATGTTATTCTTCAGACATGGCTCAGAATAACTTTTAGCTGTTTTAAAAATAAATGTCCCCTCAAAGGATGAAATTCTACAACTGAAGACCACTATTGAAGACAGGCAAAAGTATGTTCCCAGACTCCTTTTCGTGTTTTTCCTTTAAGTTACATTGCTCTTTAGTTATACTTCTTTTAATCACTATATAGGATTGAATTTTTAATACAGTCTAGCTGTAGTATTCCTGAATATGTAAGGTACCAATGCATATCCTGACTTTATAACATCATTGTTGGCATGTCATGTATAATATGGATTCATATAATCTCAGAAAAGACACGCTATATTATGGGATTTAGCACTCTTTTTATGAGACTAAATCAGAGTTTGAATTTCAGATTGATTTTGAATCTTGATCCTTTACCAACTAATTTTGAAGAGGATACAGTGGAAATATTTGGCATTCAGTGGGTTACTGAAACAGCATTAGTGAATTCATCTAGAGTGCTCTTTCATTTATTCAGGTATGTTTTTTTTTTTTTTAACTCCATGAGTGTAGATGCTGTTCAGTTACATTGCTGAATGGTTTCTAATACTGATATTACAAAAGTACCAGTAGAGTTGTGCATGTTGCTCTCTTGATTATCTTATCAGTAACAGCAATCAAGCAGTAATGTTTGATGGAGTAATGGTTTTTATGTTTTTGTTTTGTTTTTTTTTTTTGCTGGAAAAGATTTGCTCTGAGCTAACATCTATTGCCAATCTTCCTCTCTTTCTCTCTCTCTTGTTTTTTTGCTCCCCCAAAGCCGCAGTACATAGTTGTATATTTTAGTTGTTAGTTCTTCTATGTGAGCTGCCACCACTGACAGCTGGCAACTGACAAATGAGTGGTGTGGTTCCGTGCCGAGAAACCGAACCCAGACTGTGGAAGTGGAGTGCGCTGGACTTTAACCACTAGGCCATCAGGGCTGGCGTGATGGAGTAATTGTTTTAATGAGCTATTTTTTAGTGACTCTTTATTCTTTTTCAGAATCTTTGTTCCTCTGTATTTGACATCATGTATTAAAGACAAATATTTAAGGCTTCAAACTATATTATAATTTTGGAAGAAAACTAAAATACTTTTGTTGCTTAATAGCCATAGTCTTTCAATGATTTTTAGCAAATGAACTCAGACTTTCCGAATATATCTTTCAGACTAATAGAAATATGATTAATTAATATGATTAATTTGGACTTTAAAACAATTTTAATGAAAATTTTCAAACATACACAAATGTAGAGAGAATAGTATAACAAACCTCCACATACCCTCCCTCAGTTACAATAATCGTCAGGGTTTTATCACATTTTCTTCATCTGCCCTCTTCCCTCTTTTTGGTTTAAGTATCTTTAAGCAAATTCCAGGCATCATGTCATCTCACCCTTAAGTATTTCAGTATGCATTTCTTAAAAACAGGGAACTTTTTTTTAAACATAAACGCTATCTCATTACCACAGTTAACAAAATTGAAATAATTCATTATCATTTAAAACTCATTCCATATTCAGCTTCAGATGATTTTGAAATGGAGTCAGTTATTGAAGGCAAATTATTATCCAAAAATACATTAAGAATGTGTATATGGTACACTTAAATGAGAATGGAATAGTGAAGGGATTTCTCCTTCCACCCTTGTTCCATGAGACCTTGTGAAAAGACATCACTGTGTCTGTGCCATGTTATGTGTTTTATTGGGAGAATAGGCTGAGTGAGTGATTCTTTGTAATCCTGAACATTACAAAATGAGTTGAATCTTTATCCAGGACATTGGTCATGGATATGGGTCAATCTTGAAAGAGTTGAAAGACAATTAGGAAGAATGGCAAGAGAAGATTACTTTCAGGAATTAAGGTGGAACGTCATAAATCTAGCTTTTCCTGATAACTCTAGTCTACATTATTCTCTTTCTTTTCTGAACTCCTATTGTATTACTATATGATACAGTTTAACACTTCATTATGTAACTGTTAACTTCAGATGTTTTATATGAGTATTTTAAGCATCTTGAATATATAAACAGTATCTCATTGATAGTGAAATCTATGATAGTTGATATAATTTCTGAGATATATGCAACTTTTAATAGATCATTTTTGAAAGGTCAGTCAAAGGCACGTTTTATCTTCTCTCAGTGTTCACTACCTGAAGCTGACCGTGTAATAAGCATTCACAAAGTATTAAATAAACATCATTCACAAATGGGAGGCATTGAAGCTATGTAATAGATTTGGAAACATTATCTGTGGAATTTTTACAAGCTTTAAACTATTCTAAAATTAACTCTCATCTTACCTTTTTTAAATTAGGCAACAACTATACAACTTGGAAACCTTATTACAGGCCAGCTGTGATTTTGGTAAGTTTTAAGGGTGTTTAATGGCAAAAAGCAATGGTGCTCCATTACAGTGAATTGCACATGCGGTCTATGGTGCATAATTGGGATATCCTAATAACATGGAGGAAGCATTAGGTCAGAAGTTCAGGATACAGCATATTTAATGTTCATAAAAAGTATGACACTTAAATTTTGTTGTAGCTGAGCTTTATAGTATTTTTCCAAACTGGAGGTAAAATTGATTTAAAGCTAAACATCTCTGAAGTGAATTAGTAACTTGCTTTGTGGGGGGGGAGTGGGATGGAGAACTTAGAAAGTGCGAGCTTCATGCTATCTTCTTGCTCTTCTTTTCTGCTTTCTGTTTTTGTTTGTTTTTGACATTTAATGGACTACTGGTTTTTTGATATTGGTGAAGTTAAGATAGTGAAGGGAATTGCAGGGTAGTGTGTTTTAGTGCAAGCCAGCTGCTTCTCCTTTCCAGCAGTGTTGGTGCAGTGTAGTATTTAGAATCATGGCCCTGTGGTCAGCCTGGGTTCCAATCCTAGCCTATTGTGGGTCTCACACCAGGTAATTGTTCCCACCTCATTGAGGTCTTGTGAGAATGAAATGAGGTAATGCAGGTTAACTGCTTAGCCTGGTATCTGTTGTTAGTGATACCCAGCAACTAAAGATCATCTGAAACACCTTTGGTCAAAGAAAGGTTTAGTAGCTTACCAAAGCAAGGGGGAAATACACATCATGAGGAACAGATGGGGCGTCTCAGTGAGAGGGAGTAGGGAGGGGCTTGTGATAGGGTTTGGGCTTGTGCTGGCTGATTTGGGTTGTTTAAGGGGGATATGACTTTATTCTGGATTGGATGCTGTTAAGCAGGTATGTGTTGATGATTGAGTATGTTAATTTTTATCTAGGAGGTAGGACAAAAAGGGAGGTTAGGGAGCGTTCTAATTAGTAAAGAAGGAATAGTCATGTTAGCTGAAAGGGGAGGAGGTTCTGTTTTGGTATTTTGTTTGATTTTGTGTGATTGCATAGTGCCTTGTTTCTGTGTTGAGACATGATTACAGACAGGTTTTGTTTTTGTCTTGTTTCACCATTATCACGGAGTGGCCCTGCCTGATTATTTTTGATATTCTATGGAAACTGTTTAATTTCAGTAGAGAACATCACAGCCCAGCTGTTAGCTACCAGCTGTCAGGGCTGTTTTATTTGTTTTGTTTTCTCAGTATGTGCTCAGTGAATGTTGAGTATTGTCTCATTATCACCTGAGTCCCTGCTTCATACCAGGTACTGTGTAAGGCACTAATGCATCAGAGTAGAAAAATATGCTGCTGAAGAGCTTGCAGTGAGTGGGACAGATAGACATGTGAGCATAGGTCAGCATGGTAAATGGAAAAGTGTAGTGACAGAGGCACAGACAGGCTGCTATGCGAGCCAAGGGCTTCATCTGTTTATTTGTCCATCACAGAGTGATGCCAGATCTGAGTCTTCAAGGATGAAGAGAAATTAGCTAGCCAAAAGATTTTGGGAAAGTTTTAGGGACAGGAAGAGTTCCAGGTAGAAACGACTGTTTATTTTTTATTTTTTTGTGAGGAAGATCAGCCCTATGCTAACATCTGCTAGTCCTCGTCTTTTTTTGCTGAGGAAGACTGGCCCTGGGCTAACATCCGTGCCCATCTTCCTCCACTTTGTATGGGATGCCACCACAGCATGGCTTGCCAAGCGGTGCGTCAGTGTGCGCCTGGGATTCGAACCAGTGAACCCCGGGCCACCGCAGCGGAGCGCACGCACTTAACCACTTGCACCACCAGGCTGGCCTCAGAAACGACTGTTTAGAAAAAAGACACTGAGGTGTGCAAAAACATAAAAGTTCAGGGAGCAGGAAGTAAATACTAATTATGTATGGGTGGATCATAGTGTGTAGGGGAGTGATGAATTTGGAAGGGATGAAATTGCAGTTGTCTTTCTAAACCATACCAAAGAGTCAGAATTTCATTTTATTTTTTACTGAGGAAGATTCACCCTGAGCTAACATCCTTTGCCAATCTTCCTCTTTTTTTTCTTGAGAAGGACTGGCCCTGAGCCAACATCCATGCCAATCCTCCTTTACCCTATATACAGGACACTGCCACAGCATGGCTGGTGAGTGGAGCAGGTCCACGCCTGGGATCCAAACCCGCGAACCTGGGCTGCTGAAGCGGAGTGCGCAGAACCTTAACCACTCGGCTGTGGGGCTGGGCCCCAGAATTTTATTTTGAAACCCCTGGGGAGCCTCTAAAAGATTATAGTGGAAACAGCAAAAATACCTTTGCTATATTGAGTGACTTAATTAAATTGGGTACATGGAAGGCATTTCTTATACAAGATTATTCCTTGAAAAGCACTTATTGACCTAAAACCACTACAGTGGATTATTTGTTGAAATGGTTATTTGTTTCACTGACATTTTGGCTGCTTTTGTTGCTTAAAAAAACTTTTGATGATAGATTTGTTGGAGAGGTTAACAATATTAAAGGTTATCCCCAAATCAGCTTACCCCTGTCTTTGTGTCAGGGCTTTGTTAATAAACTTGTGTAGCTAGCTTGGCCCTCAGCTCTCCCCAGAAAGCCCTTAATGTAGGGTCACTTACTGAAGTGCTGAAGTTCTTGTTCTCCTATTCATTCTACTCCCTGGATTGCTTTTCAGTTGAGGCAAAATAACATATTTAATAATGTATGTTTTGCTGATACCTGTTGTTAAATGTAGCTGTTGGTGTTACCCCTTTTTCAGATACTGTATTTTTTTGTCTCTTTATATTTCATTTGGATTATTTTTAATCTTCCATTTCTGTCCTCATGCTTTCTTTCATCCACCTTTAACACACAGAGTATATATATAACCACTGTTCTTAATTTCACTGACTGCAGATTCATCATTCTCATTTCTGGGTCTGCTCTTATTGATTGATTTTTCTCCGTATTCTGTGATATATTTTTCTGCTTCTTTGAACATCTAGTAATTTTTTATTGTGTGATAGACATTGTAGATTTTACATTGCTGCTTTCTGGATTTTCTTGTATTCCTATAACCAGTGTTGAGTTTTATTCTGGCTGGCTGTTGAGTACTTGTAATCCATTGGATGTTTTTGAGGCTTGTTTTAAATTTCGTTAGGACTTTGTAAAAGTAACCTTTAGTCTAATGTTAATTTAGTTCTGGTAAGGCTTCTGAGGATTCTTTCTGGTGAATTATGACATTTTTTTCATTCTTGTTGATGGGAAGTTGAACTGTTCCCTGACCTGTGTAAGCTTTGTGGAGAATTGTTTTCTGGTGTTTTTCCCTGGCCTTGTGTAATTTTTTCTCATGCATCAACAGATCAGTAGTCAGCCAAGACTCAGTGGGGACCCTCTGTACATTTCCAGAGCTCTTTTTTCTTGTAGCTTTTTTCTTCTTTGGTACTTTTGCCCTGCAAATTTAGACTGCTCTAAACTGAGATTTCATGTCTCCTCAACTCAGTGATTTGGACTCTGGGTTCTGTCTCCCTGTGCTGCAGCCTTGAAACTGTCTCTAGCTGGGAAGCTGGTACATTAGGACTTGCCTTCTCTTTGGGATAGCAGTGCTGTACTGCCGTATGTCCAATGCCTGAAAACTTGTTTTATGTTGTTTTCCTAGTTTTCTAGTTTCAGGTGGGAGGATGCTAAATCTAATTCCTTTGACTCCATCGTGGCTGGATGCAGGCATTCACAGCAGTTTTTATAAGAGTAGTGCCTTTATGGGCTGCAAAGTGTGAAACCGGGGGGTCATATGACTTTCATAGGTAGTATGTAATTAAACTATAAGAATGCAGTGCACTATTTAATATGTAGGTATTTGCGCAACATCTTTACATTGATACTCCTGTTGGTTTTGCCAAAGTAGTGGCCATGTTTGCTCATTTGAATTTAAATTTAGAAAGAAGATTTGCTTTATGTTTAATATGGATGAGAATTTGTTGCCTATAATTCTTATCACATTTTCTCTGCTTTTGTTTAGTGATTGTCTCTTACTTATTTTCCGTATAGTGGTTATCAATGTTTTGTACATAGTAACCACACAGATAATTTTTAATGATTTAAATGTTAAAGTGGGGAAAAGATGGCATGGGTTGGAGTCGAGAGAAAGACAGGCACTATTAGTAAGTCATTTGTGGCCTTAAAAATCATTATAAGGAGTTTTGATTTCATTCTAAATACAGTAGCTAGCCTTTCATGGATTTTAATTTAGAAGGAACAGAAATTGATATACATTTAAAGCACATTTTGTTCTTACATTATAGAGGAGCAAAGGAGGATGTGGGAAGACCTGTTAGGAGACCTGTTAGGTGCAATAAATCAAGAGATTATAGGAGGGGGGCGTTCAAGATGACAGTGTAGGAAGACCCTGAACTCAGTTCCTCTCACAGGCATGACAAATTTACAACTACATATGGAATAATTTTCTTCTGAAAAGGACCTGGGAATTGGACAAGCAGCACTTCTACAACAAAAAATAAAAGAGATGCATTGAGAAGCGTAGGAGAGGTAGAGACTTGGTCTCACCCAGGACCCCACCCCAGGCATGGTGCTCCACAATCAGGAAGGGATCCCAAAAATATGAAACTTTCCCTCAAGGGATGAAGGGACTGTGCCACACATCAGGCACCCTGACCCTTGGGTCTGGCACCAGAAAGATGAGCTCCCAAAACGTCTGGTTTTGAAAATCGACAGGGATTAAATCTAGGGGAAATGTAGAACTCAGGGGAATGGAGAACCTGCTCTTAAAGGGCTCATGTGTACCCACTCACCCTGAGATCCAGTGGAAAAGCAACAGTTTGAAAAGTACCTAGACCATAAGTCAGGGAGATTGGCTTATTAATCCTAAAATGGCTGCCAGAGAGGTAGGAACCTACAGTGACTTTCTCCAGGAACAGAAACACTGGTGGGAGCCATTTTTGCAATCTCATTCTATCTTGCTGGTGACAGAGCTGGTGGGCACCATTTGTGGTGCCCTCCTTCAGTGGGTGTGATCTGCGCCCCACCACCCTGCAGAGCAGCCACGCCGCAACCAGTACAGGTGAGCCCATCGCACCCTGCCCTCACTGTGCAGTAGCCACAGCCCCACCACAACTGGCAGGGGCATGCAGTTCACACAAGGGATGCCCCTTGAGCACCTGGCCAGTTAGGCCAGCGGAGATTGCACTTCTGGGCCCCATGGATCATCTACCCAAGACTACTCCTTCAAAACTGGGAGAAGGAGCTGTTATGCCTAATATGTATAGACAACACAGAGAGTCAGGCAAAATGAGGAGATATAGGAATATGTTCCAAGCCCAAGAACCAGACGAATCCCCGGAAAAAGACCTTAATGAAATGAAAATAAGTAACCAGTCTCATAAAGTGTTTAAAGTAGTGGCAAAAATAATGGCTCACTGACTTTGGGAGAAGACTGAATGAACACAGTGAGAACTTCAACAGAGAGAAAATGTGAGCAAGTACCAAATGGAAGTTGTATTAAACTGACAAACACTCTAGAGGGGTTCCACAGCAGAATGGATGAAGTAGAAGCATGAATCAGTGAGCTGGAAGACAAAGCAATAGATCTCCCCCAGCTAGAGCAGCAAAATGAAAAAAGAATTTTAAAAAGTGAGATACCTTAAGTGACCTCTGGGACAACATCAAGTGGAGTAACATTTGCATTATAGAGATCTTAGAAAGAGAAGAGAGAGAGAAAGGGCCAAAAAAAGTATTTGAAGAAATAATGGCTGAAAACTTCCCTAATCTGAGAAAGGAAATAGACATCCAGGTCTAGGATACCCAGAGAGTTCCAAATAAGATGAACTCAAAGAGAACCACATCAAGACATTATAATTAAAATGGTAAAAGTTAAAGAGAGAATCTTAAAAGCAGCTAGAGAAAATAATTTTACTATGTACAAAGTAAACCCCAAAAAGACCATTAGCAGATTTTTTCGGCAGAAACTTTGCAGTCCAGAAGGAAGTGGCATGACATATTCAAAATGCTGAAAGGAAAAATTTTCCAACGAAGAATTCTCTGCCTGGCAAGATTATCATTCAGAATTGAAGGAGAAATTAAAAGTTTCCCAGATAAGCAAAATCTAAAGGAGTTCGTCAATACTAAACCTGTCTTGCAAGAAATGTTAAATAGACTTCTCTAAGCTGAAAAGAAAAGACACTAATTAATGATAACAAAATGTATGAAAGTAATAATCTCACTGGAAAAGTTAAATTTATAATAAAGGTGGTGGATCATTTACTTATACAGCAAGTATGAAGGTCAAAAGACAAAAGTAGTAAAATTAACTAAAATTATAATAATTAGTAAAGGGATGCCTAAACTAAAAAGATGTAAAGTGTGTCATCAAAAATATAAAAGGTAGGGGCCAGCCTGGTGGCATAGTGGTTAAGTGTGCACTTTCTGCTGCGGCGGTCCAGGGTTTGCAGGTTCGGATTCTGGGTGCACACCAACGCACTGCTTGTCAAGCCATGCTGTGGCAGCATCCCATATAAAGTAGAGGAAGATGGGTGTGGATGTTAGCCCAGGGTTAATCTTCCTCAGCAAAAAGAGGAGGATTGGCATCGGATGGTAGCTCAGGGCTAATCTTCCTCACACACACACAAAAATATATATATATAAAATGTAGGGGGGGTAAAAATGGTAAGCTTTGGAATGTGTTCAAATTTAAGTTGCTATCAATTTAAAAGAGACTGTTACACACAGAGGATATTATATATGAACCTCACAGTAACTACAAAGAAATTTATAGTAAATACACAAAAGAAAATGAGAAAGGAATCTAAACATAATACCAGTGAAAGTCATCAAACCACAGGGAAGAGAGCAAGAGAAGAAGAAAGGAACAGAGAGGAACTACAAAAAGAGCTGGAAAATAATTAACAAACTAGTAATATGTACATACCTATCAATAATTACTTTAAATGTAAGTGGACTAGGAGCTGGTCCGGTGGTGCAAGCAGTTAAGTCCACATGCTCCGCTGCGGTGGCCCGGGGTTCCCCGGTTCGGATCCCAGACACGCACCAACGCACCACTTGGCAAGCCATGCTGTGGAGGCATCCCATATAAAGCAGAGGAAGCTGAGCATGGATGTTAGCCCAGGGCTAGTCTTCCTCACCAAAAAGAGGAGGATTGGCAGATGTTAGCTCAGGGCCGATCTTCCTCCCCCCCCAAAAAAAATGTAAGTGGACTAAATTCACCCATCAAAAGACACAAAGTGGCTGAATGGATAAAAAAAAAAGAAACATCTATATGCTGCCTATAAGAGACTCACTTCAGAAGTAAGGACACACACAGACTGAAAGTGAAGGAATGGAAAAAGATATTCTATGCAAATGGAAACAAAAAGAAAGCTGATGTAGCTATACTCATATCAGACATAATAGACTTTAAAACAAAGACTGTAATAAAAGACAAAGAAGGGCACTACATAATGATAAAGTGATCAATCCAGCAAGAAGATATAATATTTATGAGTATATATGCACCCAACATAGGAGCGCCAAAATATATAAAATAAATATTAACCGACCTAAAAGGAGAAACTGAAAGCAATACAATAATAGTAGGAAACTTTAACATCCCACTTACAGCAATGGATAGATCATCCAGACAGAAAATCAGTAAGGAAATATCGGACTTAAATGACACATTAGACCAGATGAACTTAGTAATATGTATAGAATATTGCACCCCCAAACAGCAGAATACACATTCTTTTCAAGTGCACATGGAACATTCTCCAAAATAGACCACATGATAGGCCACAAAAAAATCTCAATAAATTTAAGAAGATTGAAATCATTTGATATGATGCATCGTTCCTGACCACAATGGTATGAAACTAGAAATCACTTACAAGAACACTGGAAAAAAACCAGTTATGTGTAGATAAAACAATGTGCTGTTAAACAACCAATGGGTCAACAAAGGAATCAAAGAGGAAAAAAAAATACCTTGAGACAACTGAAAATGGAAACAAAGTGTTGCAAAATCTATGGGATGCAGCAAAAGCGGTTCTAAGAGGGAAATTCATAGTAGTACAGGCCTCCCTAAAAAAACAAGAAAAAAATAAACAGTCTAACTTTACCCCTAAGAGAACTAGGAAAAGAAGAACTTTTCAATAGAAAAGACCAGTGAAACTAACAGCTGGTTCCTTGAAAAGACAAACAAAATTGATAAACCTTTACGCAGACTCATCAAAAAAAAGAGAGTCCAAATAAATAAAATCAGAAATGAAGAGGAGAAGTTACAACTGGTACCACAGAAATACAAGGAATCATAAGAGACTGCTATGAACCACCAAATTAGACAACCCAGAATAAATGGATAAATTCCTACAAACATACGGTTTTCAAAAACTGAATCAGGAAGAAATAGAAAATCTGAATTGACTCATTACAGCAATGAAATTGAATTAGTAGTCAAAAAACTCCCAACAAACAAAAGTCCAGGACCAGATGGCTTCACAGGTACATTCCAGCAAACATTTAAAGAAGAGTTAATCCCTATCCTTCTCAAATTATTCCCGAAACAATTGAAGAGGAAGGAAATCTTCCGACCTCATTTTACTAGGCCAGCATTACCCTGATACCAAAACAAGACAAAGACTTGACAAAAAAAGAACATTACAGGCCAATATCCCTGTTGAACATAGATGCAAAAAATCCTAGGCAAAATATTAGCAAACCAAATCCAACAATACATTGAAAGGATCATACACCATGATCAAGTAGGATTCATTCCAGGGATGCAAGGATGGTTCAAGATCTGCAAATCACTCACTGTGATACACCACATTAATAAAACAAAAGATAAGAATTTTCTGATGATCTCAATAGATGCAAAAAAGCATTTGACAAAATCCAACATTCATTTATAATAAAAACTCTCAACAAAGTGGTTATAGTGGGAATGTACCTCAACGTAATAAAGGCCGTATATGACAAACTCATAGCTAACATACTCAACAGTGAAAAGCTGAAAGCTTTTCCTCTAAGATCAGAAGCAAGACAAGGATGCTCACTCTCGCGACTTTTATTCAACATAGTATTGGAAGTCCTAGCCCCAGCATTTAGGCGATAAAAAGAAATAAAAGGCATCCAAATTGGAAAGGAAGAAATAAAACTGTCTTTATTTGCAGATGACGTGATACTATATTTAGAAAACCCTAAAGACTGCACCAAAAAAACTATTAGAAATAAAAAATGAATTCAGTAGAGTTTCAGGGTACAAAATTAATATATAGAAATCTGCATTTCTATACACTAATAATGAACTATCAGAAAGAGAAATTAAGAAAACAGTCCCATTTACAATTACATAAAAAAATAAAATACCTACGAATAAAGCTAACTGAGGAGGTGAAAGACCTGTAGTCTGAAAACTATAAGACATTGATGAAAGAAATTGAAGATGAAAAAAAATGGAAAAATAAACCAGGCTCATAGATTGGAAGAATTAATATTGTTAAAATGTCCATATTACCCAAAGCAATCTACAGACTCAATACAGTCACATCAAAATACCAATGGCATTTTTCACAGGACGAGAACAAATAATCTTAAAATTTGTATGGAACCACAAAAGACCTCAAATAGCCAAAGCAATCTTGAGAAGGAAGAACAAAGCTGGAGGTATCACACTCCTTGATTTCAAACTGTACTACAAAGCTATAGTAATCAAAACAGTATGGTACTGGCATAAAAACAGACATGTAGATCATTAGAACAAAATAGAGAGCCCAGAAAAACACCCATGTTTATTGTTCAATTAATCTATGACAAAGTAAGCCAGAATATACAATGGGAAAATGACAATCTCTTCAGTGAATGGTTTTGGGAAAACTGGACAGCTACATGCAAAAGCATGAAACTGAACCACTTTCTTACACCATATACAAAAACAAACTCAAAAGACTTAAAAGTAAGACCTGAAACCATAAAACTCCTAGAAGAAAACCTAGGCAGTAGAGTCTTTGACATGGGTCTTAGCAGTATTTTGGGGGCTATATCTCCTTAGGCAAGGGCAACTAAAGCAAAATAAACAAATGGGATGACATCAAACTAAAAAACTTTTGCACAGCGAAGGAAACCATCAACAAAAGGAAAAGGCAACCTACTGAATAGGAGAAGATATTTGCAAATAATATATCTGATAAGGGGTTGATATCCAAAATATATAAAGAGCTCATACAACTCAGTATCAAAAAAAACAAACAACCCAATTAAAAAATGGACAGAGGATCTGAATAGTCATTTTTCCAAAGAAGATATACAGATGGCCAATAGACACATGAAAAGATGTTTAACATCACTAATTATTAGGGAAATACTAATTAAAACCACAATGAGATATCACCTCACACCTGTTAGAATGGCTGTTATCAAAAAGACAGGAAATAACCAGTGTTGGAGAGAATGTAGAGAAAAGGGAACCCTTGTATACTGTTGGTGGGAATGTAAACTGGTGTAGCCACTATGGAAAACAGTATGGAGGTTCCTCAAAAAATTAAAAATAAAACTACCATATGATCCAGCAATTCCATTCCTGGGTGTATATCTGAAGAAAATGAAAACACTAATTCAAAAAGATATGTGCACCCCTACGTTCATTGCAGCATTATTTACAGTATCCAAGATATAGAAGCAACCTAAGTGTCCATCAACAGATGAATAGATAAAGAAATTGTTATATATACACACACACACACACACAAACAATGGAATATTATTCAGCCATACAAAAAAATGAAATCTTTCAATAAGTGACAACCTGGATGGACCTAGAGAGTATTATGCTAAGTGAAATAAGTCAGAGAAAGACATACTGTATGATTTCACTTATATGTGAAATCTAAAAAACAAAACAAATGAATAAACAAAACAAAACAAAACAGACTCAGATACAGAGAACAACATGGTGGTTACCAGGGGTGAGGAAAGAGGGAGGATGGGTGAAATAGGTGAAGGGGAGTAAAAGGTACAAACTTTCAGTAGTAAAAGAAATAAGTCACGGGGATGTAGTGTATAGCATAGAGAATATAGTAAATAATATTGTAATAGCTTTGTGTGGTGACAGATGCTGACTAGACATATCATGATGATCATTTCGTAGTGTCTAAAAACATCGAATCACTATGTTGTATGCCTGAAACTAATATATTGTATGTCAATTATACTTCAATGAAAAAAAAGAAATTGTAAGGAAAATGGATAGTTTGAAGGTATATTTTGGTCATAAACAATAGGACTCGGATGGATTAGATATGAGTTTGAAGGAAATGGAAGAATCAAGAATGACATATGGGCAGCTGTAGGCCCTATGTAATCATGCACAGCATGTAAGGTCTGGAGTGCAAAGGAGAGGTCTGGGATATAGATAAACCTTTTGGAGTCATTATCATTTAGAAATAAAGGAACTGAGAAGATCATATATGTAGGAAGAGATGTATCGAGAGGGGAGGACTCAGGACTGAGTCCTGCAGAGCCCCCATATTAGTAGTAGAATTGAGGAGCAGGAGCCAGTAAAGGAGAGGTAGGAGAAAGGACACATGATAAAGAAAGATGACTGGCAGTATGTGCTGTCAGTGAAGCCAGGAGCAGCCAATGATGCTACTGCAAGGGCAAGTTACTTGAGGACATGTAGTGTCCAGTAGACTGGACAACATGGGTTTCACTGGTGACCTTAATAAGAGCATCTTTGGGGGGATGGCAAGAACCATATAGGAATCAGTGGAAAAAAATAAGAGAGAATTGCTGCTTGTATAGCTTATAAAATTTTTTGTAACTGGCCCACTGGTTAATTATTTAAGCTATGATTAACATTGTCTATTTTGGTTTCAGGGAAGATATCAACCCTGCACTGCAAAGCAGAGAGTATTAGGCAACGGTGTGTAACATTTCTTCATTATGTTAAAGTTTTCATCTTCAGGTAGGATGTCAGATGAGTATTTTGATTACTGCATGAATTTCTGGGTGCGTATTCATCCAGACTCTGGTTGTTTATTGTATCTAATTGTTTTTTAGGTACCTGAAAGTACAGAATGCCGAAAGTCATGTTCCTGTCCATCCTTACGAGGCTTTGGAGGCTCAGCTTCCCTCCGTGCTGGTCGATGAGCTTCAAGGATTACTCTTGTATATTGGACATCTATCTGAACTTCCCAGTATTAATCTAGGAGTATTTGTAAATCAAAACCAGATTAAGGTTTGACTTATTTCATTTAACTTTTAAATTATCAGTTTTTTCTCCACACAGGAATATTTATTCAAGAATGAGGGAAATTATTCAAAAATGCTCTGAAACCAGACTACTTGAGTTGAAATTCTGGCTCCTCCTTTCATTAATTATGTGCCGTTGGGCAGGTAACAGCTCTTGCCTCAGTCTCCCCATCTGTATAACTGGTATAGCTTCCTGGAGTTATTGGGAGAATTAATAAGTTAAAATGCATAAGTGCCTAGAACATAGTATATACTGAATCAATGATATAGCTATTCTGTATTCTAGTTTATAACAGTGCAAATGTTTAAAAGTTTCAAAGCAAATAAAGTAACCTTTATTTTCTAAAATTTGTATCATCTTTCCCATTGATAAAGGGTTGGGCAAACCCTGGTTTATATTATAGTAAGATTTAAGAAGATCACCTTATAAAAGTTACACTTTTAAAACCACATCATTATGTCTGTTCTGACTTTTGAGACCTTTTCGGAATATGATTAAGATTGTTTTGACTATGCTCTTTTTTTCAACCGGTGATAATCATTCCCTCTGAAATTTGGTTTTTAAAAATTCGTGTTGTTAGCATGACCCAGCTTATGGATAATTAACAATTTCTTCATAAGGAAATGTGAGCTTCTGTGAATGACAAATTATAATTCCTCATTCCCTGGACTCTCAACCTCTTCCATTCTATTTGATTTCACCAATTTGACAACATTCAGTTTTTAGAATTATGTCTTTGCCAAAATGTAAAGTACAATCAAATGTTTATATATTTCTGTGAAATTTAACAACAAAAAAATTGACTCCTCTTATCAGGGATCAATATATGTAAAAATAAAAGTAAATAGAGTTCCAACTGAATTCACAGGTTAATATGTCTAATCCATAGAAAGCAAATAAATAATTAATTAATTATGTCATTTAATAAAGATTCATGGGTAGGTTGTGGGGGAAGTGTTGTTTTTCCAAACATCTCTATAAATTGGACTGGTTTTTATTTTCTGTATATCCATCAAGTACTTAAAATAAAAATTAATTTATCTAGCAGAAGAAATAAAGAATGTGTTCAAGGGTTCTTAAACTAGGTTTTGCCTTTCATAGACTTTTTAATTAGGCATACTTGAAAAGATAGGTAATTTGAAGATCAGAAGACTGAATTTTTAAAAGCAGGGGAATGTAGTCTTAAACATAAAAGAATCATACACTAAAGTACTGTTCTTTTCTGAAACAACAGCAAAAACTTACAAAATAAAAAGCATCTCAAGACTTTGTATATTTCTGTTTTGCTGATCTTATATATGAAAAGTATTGATTTAATTGGTATTTTCAGTTGAGCATCTTTTTTTTTAACTTTTCTTATTAGAGATATTATTTGTTGGGTATTATACGTTACAAATATTTTCATCCATTTATCTTTTATTTTTTAGCAATTAAACTGACTTCCTAGGTAGATGGTTTAAGATTTTTATAGTTATTTTGTTAATTTTTCTCTTTGTATCATCTCTATGCTGTTGTTAAAAACATACTTGTTTTTTACATTTATCTTTTTATTTCATCTTTTTTTAAAAAATATGCTATGAAGTGGGAAATCTAACTTTAGTTTCTTGCAAATAAATAAGTTAATAATCCTGTCTTTTATTGAATGACCTATGCTTTCCCCACTGATCTGAGATATCACATTTATCCATTTCTCTCTTCCCTAATTTTACTGTTTATTTATTATCTATTCTTGAGCCAATACTCTTTCATTAGTGTAGCATTTTATTTGTTTGCATATTTGATAAAGCAAGTCCCCTCTCCTTTATTCTTCCTAAGTGTCTTAATAGAACACGTGTAACATTGTATTTGTTTTTATAGTGATACTAAATGTTGACTAGAAGAAGGTCATTGATAACACTATAGCACAGTACTTAAGAGCTTTGGCTTTTGAATTAGATAGAATTAGGTTTGAATCCTAATGTATGAATCGAGAGATAAATTTCTTCTTCACTTTTAACTTCAATCTCTTAATGGGCATGACAACAGTATCTAATGATAGTCTAAAGTTCTCCTGTTAAAATATTTTATAGGAGTTCCTGAGTACTCACATTTAAAAACGTATTTGCTAGCTAAAGTCTAAAACGGAATCATGAAAATAAGTCATTTTAAAAAATTCTTTCACTGCCTTGCAGCTGTAGTAGAATCAGAGGTTGGTTGGAAGGGATCTTTACAAGTCTATTCAGTAGCGCCAGGGTGGGGTCAGTCTTAAACCATCAGATGAAAATATATCCTGCTTTCAAAGATCTCCAGGGAAAGAATACTCTAATGAACAAGACAAAGATTTTCTCTGAGCTTTTGAATAGTGGTAGCTTAATTGGTTCTTTATCCTTGTGCTGATGGAGAAGTGTTGTGACATGCTATAAAAGACCTAGTAAAGTATTATGAATTCTCAGTCACAGTTGATCATATCATTCACAGCTTTTTCCACCGTCATGGCATTTATTACATCTCCACTTAGATATCCATTGGCTGGTGCTGGAAATTCTTCACATGCTTGGTGAAAAATTGAGTAAGTTTATGGATTTCTGATTTATGTCTTTTTTTAATCTTTTATAATTTTTTAAAATTACACAATAAGTGCTGATCTTTTTTTAAGCAAATAGTGACCAAAGTAAGAAGTCTTATTCCTCTTTTCCAGGGTTAACTACTGGAAACAGCTTAGTCCATTTATCTTTCCATACTTATTTGCTATCTATGAGTATACATATATAGAAACTCATAAGTAGGATTTCTGTTTTTGTTTCTAACCACAAATGGTATCATCATATTATCCTGTGTAGTGTTACATTTAACAGTTTTTGAGAGATCTGTTCATGTTAGTACATATAGTTCTACTTTATTCATTTAAAGGCTGTATGTTATGGATCTATCATAATTTATTTAGCCAAGTCTATTTTTTAATATTTCAGTTATTTCTGTTTTTTGAATATTACAAATACTATTTCACTGAACATCCTTATGTATATGTACATCTTTGAATACTCGTACAAGTTATTCTGTAGAATAGATTCTTAGAATTGGAGTGTCACATTGCAGTTTTAATCTTGTATACATTGCTCTGTTGCTGTACAGTAAGTTTCCCCAATTTATATACGCTATCTGTGAGTGTGCCTTTGCCTCAAACTCTTGCCAGGAGTGGATATTATCAGTTATTTCGCAGCACAAAATAATTGTACGTGGTTAGTTTATCAGTATTTGTTAAAAGAATAATGTCTTAAAAGGCTTTATTGGTTAGAAATATTGTTGAAGGTTTTCTAGTGTTTCTCCTTTTATTTTTTTCTCTTAAATAATGTTGCAATGTTGCTTTACAAAGATGACCACTTAAGAAAAGAGATATTGCAATTACATGGAAGGCTTGAAAACTTCTTTTAGGTAATATTTATCACTGCTCATGTAAGAAAGGAATTGTCCTCAAATTTTACTTTTATTTGCAAAAAAATTTGCTTTTAACTATATATGTTGCAGTTTTGTTATAAGTTAATCTAAAGGTGTACAGTCACTTTTCCTCCTGAATTAGTAAAACCTAATGTAGTTTTAAATAGAATTTATTTTATTACATTTTTAGAACAAGTTGTATATGGTCATCAGTTTATGAATCTGGCAGGTGACAACTTAACCAATGTCAGCCTATTTGAAGAACATTGTGAAAATCTCCTTTGTGATTTAATAAGCCTGTCACTCAACAGGTATGATAAGGTAATGCTTTAAGAGTTTATTTATATTTTTGCTACTTAATGGCAGTAGTCAGTCCTTAATGCATGTGGTTTAATCTATAAGAATTTAATCTAAAGTGGTTTACTTGTTAATTCTCCTATTTTATATTTATTATTATCTTAGAGTTAAATATGTAAAGAATTTGCTTTAAACATTTAAAACAGGCTGGAATTAGTGTTTTACAGCTTTTTTTTTTAAATAGCCTTTTCCATCTTGTTAAAAATAAATAACTAAAAACAGGATGTTTATGATAATGACTGGAAATTTAACTTGTGTTCAAATAGGAGAGGCCAGCTCTTTAATAATCTACTGTATTGTTGTTACATAATAAAATAAATGAGTACTTAACTAAAATTAGTTGACAAATTTAAAGGGAGGTTTCGTTTGCTTGTTTTCATAAAAGCTGTAGAATCATGAGGGAAATTATATGTTTTTACTAAATTCTGTTTATCATAGAGTGTTTAATGCAGACAGTGATTTAAAGGTGCTGTAGTACACGTTCATTTTCATGCAATGGAAATTTGTAGATTAGTATCGCTAATTTCAGATTATAAACATAATAAACCTCATGGGAAATTGGGATTTATAATTTTTAAAAATTTAGATTGTGTTTTATGTATTGGTTATCAATATCTTTTAAATCTAGTCAGTATATTTACAATTAATGTAATTAGTGGGTTAACCAGATATGATGTAGTAATATCTTAACAGTTATCTTTTACTGTGTATTATGTTAGAAATGTTTATGTAATATAAGTAAAATAATGAATACATTATGAATTTCAGAAGTCTAGCTATACCTACAAATACAGTACATATTCTCTGGATTAAGGCCATTAACTATATTTGTTACAAAAATGCTTAACCTAAAATTGCTTAACCTTATAAATCTGTAATAATTGTATTTATTCTGACATAAAAATTTTTAGTCTGCTTTACAATGAATCAAAAATTTTTTTCTAATCTTTTTATTAGAAATCTTTTCATTGTAGCTGATGGATTAGATCTAAGTTAGGAAACCATGGCCCTGAGGCCAAGTCTAGCACACTGCCTGTTTATGTAAATAAAATTTTACTGGAATACCGCCCTCTCCTTTTTTTTCCTATTGTCTGTGGCTGATATTGCACAACACTGGCAGAGCGGAGTAGTTGTAACAAAGACTGTATTGCCAATAAGACCTCAAATATTTACTATTTAGCCCTTTACAGAAAAAGTTTGCTGACCATTGGACTAGATGATTAAAGCAGAGGTTTTTTTAAAAGTTGAAAATAAAATTCATTCTGTACTTTTGGTTTTAAAATGGGAATTTATTTTAAAAGTTAATGAAATGGCACATTTTTTATAAACAATTTTATTAATTGAGCATACATTTTAAGTGATCTAAATCATGCTTTTAAAACATTTGGGGGAAATATGTGGCATGTAAAATTTTGCTCTCTTATAAGTAACTCATTTTGGTTCCTTTCTACAGGTTAGGCCTTCTGAAGCATTAGTGAGTCACCATTGCCCATGTCCATGCATTAAAGAATTATGGGTTTTACTCATTCATCTTCTAGACCACAGAAATAAATGGTCTCTCTCAGAAGTAAGTTGTAAAATGGATGTATAGTTATTGTTACTAACTCTTATATTGAATTTATGCACTGGTTTTGGCCAGGAAAAATCTTACAGAGTTTTTCTTCATAATAAGACAACCACCACCACCAAACAGAGCATTAACTGAGAACTAAATACCTACTATATTTTTAACCCTAAATTGGTAATATGAAACATCTAGGAGAAGTATAAGATTTGGCTCTCTTATTTTCTCAAGTTCTTTTTTTTGTTCTCTCAAGAATCTTTTAGGCTAAAATATTTAATACCTTCTAGTAATCCAGAAAACATTTTAGTCAGGAAATGTGGCAGATTTAGATTTGGTGAGAAAGAAAACATAGGTTTCTATTAATCAGTTGTACAGTGTCTTATTTCAAGAAGGTAGGAAGAAAAACACAAAAAGGAAGATGGAAAATTTTAATTCACCTCATTTTGAGCCAAGTCTTTAGAATGGGGCTTTATTTTATTTCAAGTGTTGTGAATTAGTAGAAAAAGAGAAATATCCATAAGCAGAAGTAAGTACAAACAATTCATTGTGAAATGATACTTAAAATGTTTTATGTTATATGAAAAAGTACTTTGATTTTTCATGGGTTTTTGAAATTCCCAATTTTCCACAATTTGGGATTTGGGTGCTCCTAATTTTAATAACAACTCTTTATTTTTGCAAGTTTATAGTACTATATTTATTTTGAGTTATTATTTTAGCAATAAATTTACTAAGTATAAATTTAATGTATTTTTACTAATTTTTAAGTAAGAAAATTTTTTTTCCTGGCATTTTGGTTTGTCAGTAGAGTTTAGCTTTCTACAGTGAGATTTAAATATTACAAAGTCTCAGCAATTTTTTCCCTGATTATTTGCCAGGATGTTTTGTTTTATTGACATGGTAAACATCAATTTTTCCATATTCTGCAAAGCTTATCTTTATTATTTAAGAATTTTATATTTCTTTAGAATTGTTCTTATTTTATAAATTTCACATGTGAAAGTATAAACCACATATAGTTAATGTAGGCATGTTCATATTTTTTGCTGTTAGTCTTTTTCTAGATTTTAAGCAGAAAAGTAGGCATAATTTAAAATATTATATTGTAGAAATTTGCATAGCAATGTGTATTGTTTAACCTAAATGATCTGTATGCTCTTCGTTTTATGTAGTAACCAGACTTATTTGTCTTAAAATAATGAAATCTGAGGTCATTTCATTTTTTAAAATACAGCTCAACCTATTCACAGATTTTGAAGGCTATTTTATTTTAAAAGTCAGATTAAAATTTTCCATTCCTGACAGATAGTTTGACCTTCCTACTAAAAAAATAATCTAATCTAATCATGCTGGGTATCATATGATAAGAATTTTAAATGTGTCAGTGAGCTTGTAGAAAGTAAAAAGTACTGAGGCCAGATACTAAATGTGGGTGGAAACTCAGGTCAGCTGAACCTTGAAGCTGCCTCGTAACCTTAGAGGCAATTGCTGAGTAGTGTAAAGTTGAGCATTAGCTTTTATACAGTATAAGGTACAAGAAAAGAAGACAAAGCTCAGAGTCAAACCAAATTGGTAGCCTCCTAATATACCAACTACCCATAAATCTGGGCCCCCAAAAGGATGAACTAGAAATTCACCTAAATTTATAATGAAAATTGCCTGTGTTTAACTGTGGTGCTTTGCAGTTTAAAATTGCTTCAGTGTATTTGTTATTGCAAGCCAGCCCTCATGCAGATTTACAGCCTGAGTTCATGTTGCCTAGATTGTACTAAAAATTTCAAGCCAGTGACTTCTAAGTAGCCACAGACAATGGCTGCATGGATACCTAAACCCACATCTTCCCTCGTAACCTCCCCCAAAGTGTAGAACAGCAAGAACAAATAAAACGACACAAAAAACATGTTGGTAGCATAACTGCAAGACAGGAATGTTCAAAGCTGTACATTAAAAGTGAAAACCACCAAAGCTCTACAAAACTTTCTAGCAAGCAAGGGTAGTGTAAGAAAAACTGCTCAGAGGAGAGAAGGAGAGAGCTAGCAGTAGTCATAAAATTGGTCTAAAACCATTGCCAGAATATGAAAATACTGAAAAAGTTCTCTTGTAGATCAGAGAATTGACTATAGGATAGGAACATAAAAGGGTGTGCATGACATGAAGAGGCAGTCTTTGAAGGTAGAACTTCTGTAGAATAAAAAGGCAAAAAGGGAGTGGTCTCCCTTGGTGATTGGGTGGTGGAGGGGATGGGAAGTAAAAGCAGAAAATATGGGATCTTGTAAAACAAAAGAAAAAAAAAATCAGAGGACTCACACCCACTCTTTCACTACCACTACCACCAAGAAAAAAGGAAATCCAGTAAAGAAATGAGACTTTGGTAAACTGACAAAAGAGGGCTCCACTGAACTAGGAATCTTTTAAAGTAGTCCAAATTACAAAATGAAAAGAAGGAAACTAAACAAGTCTTTATCAAGTTACTACAAAAAAATAGAATTGATTTACTTTAGCTGATGATACCCTCTCCCCCAGAAACAACTAAAGCAGAAGAAAATTGTAAGACAACACTCCAGACTGAATTAAATAACCAAGCGTTTAGAGGTGTAGAAAAACATCTTGAATAAGATAGTCAGATGTTAAAACATATAGACCAAAAGCCAGGAGTAAATGAAAAGAGTAAATTGAATGCCGGGGAGGAATAGAAGAAAAAGTCATTTTAGAGTTGACTAAATTACGAGGTGCCCGAGGAGAACAGACTCAAATGGAAATTTAAGAAGAATCACGGAAGAAAGGCAGAAAAACAACCAAGGGAAAAAAATGAGATAAAGGCAGGAATATAAAGGGTTACAGAGAAAATGGTTGAGACGGAAGATAGGCAAAGAAGAAATAACCATATGTCTAAGTGGAGTCCCTAAAGAAGAAAACAGAACAATGGGATATAGCTAACATTCAAAACTATTATCCAAGAAAACATTCCTGAAATAAAAGAAGACCTAAATCTACATATTGAAAGTGTCTACTGGATAACTGGAAAGATGAACTCCGAATAATTCATCCTGAGATGTATCCTACTAAAACTGACTTCAAACATATAGAAAATGTCTTCAAGTCCTCTAGCAAATCTTCAAATCCTCTAGGCAAAAAGACCAAATAACTTACAGAAGCAAAATAATTTGACCTGTACTAGACTTCTCAAAAACAACGTGAAAACAAGGCAACAACAGAGCATTTAAAAAGACTCAAAAAGTCTTCCTCCTTGTGAGGACACAGCCAGAAGTCTGCGATCTGGAGGAGGGCCCTCACCTGAGCATCCTGGCACCCTGATCTCGGACTTCCAGCCTCCAGAACTGAATGAATTAACAACATGGCACAACAGAACAAGCCCTCAGCTTAGAGAAAAGCGACTTAGGTCCCACCTTTTACTCTATGGAGATTATATGCACTCTAACTATGAAATACTCCCTTGTTAGAAAGCTCAAGACTGAGGAAAAGTGGCCAAACCAAAAGGAAACACCAAAAATTCCTTCTAAAACCTCAGAGAAGCAAGTTAAAAATTACTCTTTGCCCTGAGTATCTGACGTGCAATGGCTTTGGTGACAAAGATGGATGTGGGTAAGCTGAGAAAGAAAAACAGAAAAGCAACTGAAAGTTTCAGGAGGAATAAGAAAGCTTCTCTGTTTCATCCACGTGAGAGTTAATGATATCACAGATGTGAACATTAACCATATGCTGACAGTAGGCTAAGCCCCATAGGGGCTGTCCAGATTGCTAAAAGCAGAGATTTTTTTTTTCTTTCTTGTACAAGGATTTTAAGCTAGTAGAGAGGGAAAAAATGAAATAAATATTCAACCCAAAAGAAGGCAAGAAGGAGGTATTGGTGGAAAAAATAGATGTACAAATAGAAATTCAGAATAAGATAGTGTATTTAAAACTAAATATATGAGTCATTACATTAATTGCAAAATGGGCTACTAGATGCTTGTTTAAAAGATACACTGTCGGGGCCGGCCCGGTGGCACAAGCAGTTGGGTACACGCACTCTGCTTTGGCAGCCTGGGGTTCGCCGGTAAGATCCCGGGTGCGCACTGACGCACCAGTTGTCAGGCCATGCCGTGGCGGCGTCCCATATCAAGTAGAGGAAGATGGGCACAGATGTTAGCTCAGGGCCAATCTTCCTCCGCAAAAAGAGGAGGATCAGCATCAGATGTTAGCTCAGGGCTGATCTTCCTCCCTCTCAAAAAAAATAAATACATAAATAAAAGGTACGTTGTCAGAACAGACTGTAAGCTGTTTAGAAGAGATATCTTAAAGCATAAAAACAGAAAAGTTCAGAATTGATAGAAAAAGATATAAGAAAGGTAATGTATTAAATTAATATTGGAGAAAATTAGACTTTAAAACCAGCAAAAGCATTACATCATTTCATGTTGATAAAAGGTTCACTTTACTGGGAAGATAAAACCAATTTAAATTTTTATGTGGCTAATAACATGGTATTAAACATAGAAAATAAAAATTGCCGGAACTACAAGAAATACATATAAGCTTAGAAATATTGAAATATGTTTTTAAATAACCGATAGGTGAAAGAAGATACAATGGAAGTTTTAAACTATTTTGCAGTAAA
This sequence comes from Ceratotherium simum simum, assembly GCF_057802395.1. NCBI lineage: Eukaryota > Metazoa > Chordata > Mammalia > Perissodactyla > Rhinocerotidae > Ceratotherium > Ceratotherium simum. The sequence continues at coordinate 21,054,526 of NC_141918.1, read as the reverse complement.
TAACTAACATACTACTAGTTAAAGCTTTGGGACTGTAGCTAAAGATATGATTTGAGGGAAATTTATAACTAAATACAATTGTTACAAGAAAAAAATGTTGAAAATTATTAATAAGCTCACAATTCATTGCAAGTAGTTAGGAAAAAATTCCTACATGATAAACCCAAAGAAAGTAAAAGGTAACAAATAAAACGAACAAATTTATGAAATAGAAAACAACAAAGATGATCAAATTAATGAAAAAGATAAAAACAGTTGAAAGTTGGTTCTTCAAAAAGATTACTAAAATTGGCTAATCTTTCCTGAGATGATTACACAGTCAATACTAGAAATAAAAAAAGAAACATGACTTCAGATTTTGCAGATATTAAAAAAAAAGTTGAATTATTGTTGACAGTTTTATGCCTAATAACTTCAATATTTATATTTATATGAAATGGACAATACCTAGAAAAAAATCTTACTAAAATTTATCAAATGTTCAACAGTAAATTAGGTAAATGGTTTATCACATAGTCATATATTGGAATACTCTGATGAACTATGGCTGTACTCATTAATATGGGTGAATTGCGGAAACATAGTGTTGAGGAAAAGAAGCAAGTTACCAAAGAATAGAAACAAGTCACTTAAGAATACAAACATGCCTTAAAAAAAAAAAGCAGATGAAGCCGAACAGTATGTGATTTAGGCTTATAGTATAGACCCTATGTGACAAAACTGACAAAAACAAGGGAATAATTTGTTATGTAAGTCAGAATAATGGTTACCCCTGTATGCGAGAAGAAAATGTGATTGTGGGAACATGTAGGATCTTTCTGAAGTACTAGTCATGTTTTAATTCTTAACTGAGGTATTTTTATTAAGTTTTGTTTGTGCTTTTTTTTTTTTATTTTCCCCCCAAAGCCCCAGTAGATAGTTGTATGTCATAGCTGCACATCCCTCTAGTTGCTATATGTGGGATGCGGCCTCAGCATGGCAGGGAGAAGTGGTGTGTCGGTGCGCACCCAGGATCCCAACCCGGGCTGCCAGCAGTGGAGCGCGTGCACTTAACCACTAAGCCACGGGGCTGGCCCTTGTTTATGTGTTTTGTATTCTCTTTTGTGTGTATATTTATTTCATTATAAAAATGGAGGGAAAAGTCCAAATCAAATGTTATTGGATCATGTCTTAATTTTTTAATTGAATCATATTACCTCTCTGTTTCTATAGTCATTTTGGAACTGGTTGAATAAACTACTTAAAAGATTCTTTGAAAAATCAAGTGACCAAAGAAGACCTTCTGTACCTATAATCCAGCCCAGGGATCCATTAGGTTTTAGTTGGTGGATTATTACTCATGTAGCATCGTTTTACCAGTTTGATCGCCATGGAGCACCAGATGAAATGGTAAAATTTTATTTTTTTAAATTTTCTTTTATTATCAATTAATATGTATTTTTTGTAGACAGATTAGAAACTAAGTGAGCAGAAACAACAGCAAAAACCAGATCATAATCTTAAATTCAGCTTCTGAATCTAGAAGCTGTAGGCCTTTCTGTAAATATCTTGAAAAATGATAATTTTTATGTTTTTATTGCTTGTTTAAGGAAAAGCAACTTGTAGAAGACTCGGGAACTAGTCCTGGCTCTCTACTAAGTAGTTGTGTTACCTTCAGTAAATTACGTAAACCTTTGTGGGTCTCTGTTCCTCACCCAGAAATCATGGGATTGGATTGTTCGGAAGATTCCTTCTAGTTCTAAAATGTGTAAGATTGCCAAAGGGAAAGCATATTTCTCCAGAAATGAATTAGTAGTTCTTGTGAATAATTTGATAAAATTATTTCCTCAGAATAACACTTTTTTAGAGAAGCTTTTTGCAAAGATATTTTAATCTATTAAACAACCGTGAAGTTTACTTCAAATAGAACAACAGAGATTTTAACTAATATATTAATTTCTAGTTAGAAACGTTTTTATAGTGTTATTTAAAAAGGCCTATGAATAAAACTAGCTAGTAGATGTATTTATTCGAAGCCCTACTTATATATAATTTCTTCCATGTTCAGAAATGAATGGTATAGTATCAGCCAATTAGTTCCATAAAATAAACATCTAGAATCTTGAGGCCAATTTCAAAATTGGTCTTTTTTTCTGGGAGTAGTTACCAAACCCAGTTCATCATCAGACCTACCTGGGAGTTTTTTAAAATTCAGATTTCTAGGTCTCAGCTCTGGAGATCTTGGTTTATTAATCTGTTTAGAGTTTGGGCATCTTTATTTTTAAGAAGTTCCTTGGTTCTCATCCTCTGTCAGGTATGGGAACTATTGCTTTATGGAACACGTTCCTTGATGGACTTGACAGATTTTCCTCTTTGGAATATTGGACAGAGATGGCTCAGAAATCATCTGTGAAATCTCAGGGTCAGTTAGTACTGACCTAGAGTGATATGGAAAGGGTCTCAAGAGGTCCTCTAAATGATCCCTCTATTAATAAAAAGCCCTTTAGGAGATCTGAAGGTAAATAATAAGTCAGAAAATGCTCTGAGAAGTTCACACACAGCTCAGTATCAATGTATTTAAGTATTCTACCAGTTTATTCAGAGAGGTCAAGAGAATGAGGGTCTCACAGAAAAGGAATGTATGTCCTTTGTTGCTGTCCATGAGTCCTTACCATGCTGATACATAGCAAATACTCAATAAATGTTAGCAGTTGCCATTATTATTACAGTAGCTGTTTTATTGAATATTTTTGTGGAGTTAATATGGTAATATTTCACATTTTTTGATTATTAGAATACTAGAACAACATTAAAAAAAATTTACATATAATTCTAAAGTTTTTACATAAACATTTTTATTTCTCTTCCCTTCCAACCTTAATTCCTCAAAGTACCTATTTCTTATTTTAATCATTATAAATAAATATGGTAATTAGTTAAGCACTTTTGAGTTCTTGTTGAGTGGCTATCATAATAATAGGTCTGATAATAGGATACACATGAAACACACTGTACTGCCTCTTGCTTTAGGGAGCATGCTTTCAGGTTATTAATGCTTGCTGGAACTGCATTAACTCTTATTTGAGTGAGTGGTATATTTCTCTAGTGGTTGATATTGACCCCCAGATACTCCTAGTGTGGTAGGTAATCTAACCACATTAATATATATCATTACTATTACTGTTGTAATGTTGAATTGTCCTGGTACAACCACCCACAGTTGCATTGCTGAAATCACTCTTCTGTTTCATACAGAGAACTCCATAGGATATTATTGCTTTTATTAGCTCCAAGTCAAGGTCGTGAATGAATTGTCTGTCTTTAAAATAGCTTAACCTACGTCTTTTAATATTTGTTATCAGTTCCTATGTGATTTTCTTTTGACAAAATACATTTTAAAAAATCTTGATTCTTTACATTATGTAAAAAATTATAAGAGGAAGGAGAGCCACTATATTTGAAAAAGAACCTTTCATATGATAAAAATAATAAAGATGTATAATATATATGTGTATTCATGTTTGTAAAGTAGACTTTACCTTTAGTCACAAGTCCTCAAAAAGTTCCAGATATTTCTGGACTTCTTAATGGCTTTTAAAGAAAAAGTCAAGCTCTCCAGTTAATAATAGTTTTCATTAGAGGTGATACCTCCAGCATATTGCATTTTCAAACTGTTTAATATCTCAGAGGGACTATTCAGTTTTTATCTCAGTGAAGTGTTATAAAGTAGGTGAGAGGGTAATATATCCATTTTACAGGTAAAGAAACTGAGGTACACAGTGGTTAAATGTCACCCTATTTTTATCTCTTTGGTAAACTTTGATATTAGTGTCCTCCTAAGATTGCCTCTTCTGAACACTTCTTTCATAGGGTAACCATGTGGACCAGTTTGCTAGGGACAGTCCCAGTTTATGCCTATTACTACCTCACCCCATCTGGTTAGTTTTCCCTTTTACTTTTAAAAGTGTCTCAATTTGGTTATAAATCATATAATCATTCTAATCTGTGAACATAAAGGCATATTGACTCATCCTTTCAGAGAGATTATATAGGATGTTAATTTGGTCTGGGATATATTTAGATCAGAATTTTGAAAATTACCTGAATTCTTTTTTTCTCCTTGTGATGTATTAGCATAGCCAGCTACCCTATAGAAAATGGTTATGCATTAAGCATGCTTTATTCCACTAAAGAGTAATCTGGTGTGAGAGGATGATATGAGGTAATAATGGTTAATCATATGTTCTATAGCAGAGAAATACCTCTAGTCTTGTGATAACCGTAGAGATGTCTCAGTTTTTAAATGTGAAATTCTTTGTCCTAAAGGTTAATGTGATATCTTTACATTTTAAATAGGTTTCAGATATGGCTAATTTTTTTTTTTTATTTTAAAAGTTTCTATAAATTGGACTTTTGCTATATGTGGATTTAAATCACAAAACTTACCAATTGCTTAATAGAAGCCTATAAGAGAAATTTGGTATCTCACTTCTCATACTAGAGGCTTTAGATTTTCATATATTTCTGTGTAATGCTTTCTTTCAACCTAGATAAGAGTGTGTTATCCTCTCACAATCCCAGTCATCTATTTTAAAAGCAAATATAGTTTAAAGAGAGAAATTACTTTTGGACATCGCAGGGATCAGTTTAACAGTGCTTTCCCTGCCCAGAACATATTGCAATCAGTCAGGCCAGCTGATGCGTGTCTTCAAAACATCTGAAATGGTGACTAGATAAAAGGTGTGAAATGTAACCTTAAAATGAGAGTTGTACCAGCTTACCTAGTCTGCTAGAAGTGGAGGGTCAGGGATCTATTTTATATTTCTGGTGGAGATACCACCTAGGCTGAAGCTTAAGTGGATTCCTTAGTTTTGATGGTGGGAAAAGAAGTATAAAACAGAGTCCCAAATTGATGACTTCCTACCTGCTTTCTATTAGTAGAATTGTTACGTATAACTTAGTATGTAGAAAAAATGCTGTGGCTGCTCAAAGTTAACTTTTCCTCTAGAAGAAAAATCTGTATTCCTTTGATACATATTCTTTTACTCAGACTTGATCTGGGCATGATATAACTGCCATTCTTTCCTCTGACTTATGGTTTATTTTTGTTTTAGATTATAGCCACAATACTGATCCATAGAGTTGAAAATCTTTGGACAGGAATTACACTACTTCTCTATAACTCATGTGATTCAAATGCCTCGATAGAACACAACAATTGAAATATACTCATTAACACCATCAAATTATAAAGCTAAATACATCAACCCTGTCATGTTCCTGCATATTTGAAACTAGTGGTGACATTTTCTTAGTAAAGAATTGTATAAAAGCAGGTTGCTGGAACCTGAGGGAAGGCTTGTTAGAAAAAGAAACTCAGTTACTGATAACGTGGTGTAATGGAAGGAACACTGGCTTTGAAGCCAGACCAACTTGGATTTGAATCCATGCTCTGGCTTGTATATACATGACTTTTCTGAGATTTCATTGTGTTATCTGAAATGGGAAAGATTTTTTTGAAGAAATAATAATGTAAAGACCCCAAAACAATGTACATATAGTATTGTTAGAACAAAATGGTCTCCTTTTTGAGAGAGTTTTAGGGCCAACTTCAAAGTTTTAGGTCACAATCCTCAAAACTGCCCTCATTTCTGACACCAATTGCAAGCTCAGTGATTCCCAAAACTATGTAATTTACTTGGGCTCACAGAACTCACTGAAAGGTATTATTTTCATGGTTCTGGTTTATTACAGGGAAAGGATATAAGGTAAAATTAGCTAAGAGAAGAGTATGTAGTGCAGAGTCCAGGAGAAATACCAAGCGTGGCGCTTCTACTGTCCTCTTCCCATGGAGTTAAGACATGTTGGTCTCCTGGCATCAATGTGTGACAGTATGCAGGGAGTATTTCCAACCAGGGAAGCTTGCCTGAGCTGCAGTGTTCAGAGTTTTTGTTGGAGCTCCATTACACAGGCATAATGGATTGATTGCCCATGTGGTTGATCTCAGTCTCCAGATCAACTGATACAGGACCCAAAATCCCCAGCCTAAGTCACATCGTTGGTTTTCGAGTGTGGCCAGCCTCTACCCTCAATTACGTTGTTCCACTTCCAGTATGATCCTAGGCCCCCAGGCAAACAAAGATACTCTTATCAGGCCTAAGGTTCCAAGGGCCCAGAGATTACCTCCCAGAAGCTAACGGTAAAGGCCAGACCTTCTCTTTGGGCAAGGCCAAATTTTTTACTACACATTCTCTCCTGATACATGTTTTTCATTCACTTTATTTACATAATGTATTTTAAAAAGTTAATTCTTTAAATTATTTCAAAAAGTTAATTCTCAGTTAAAAATAACTGAGTCTATCAGTTGTCTCTTGCTGTGTAACAAAATTTGTCAGCTTAAAACAACAAACACATTTATTATCTCACACAATTCCTGAGGGTTAGGCATCCAATAGGAACTTAGCTGGGTGATTCTGGCTCAAGATTTCTCATGAGGTTGTAGTCAACCTGTCAGCCAGGGCTTCAATCTCCGAAGACTTGAGTCGGGCTGGATGATTCACTTCCAGTCTCTGTCATGTTGACAGGAGGCTTCAGTTACTCATCGAGTGGACCTCTTCTTAAGATGGAAGCTCCAGCGTCTTCTAACCTAATCTTGGAATGGCATACTACCATTCCTATTAGTACTGGTATTCTGTTGGTGAAAGACCAACCCAGGTACAGTGTGGGAGGGGGTTAAATAAGTGAATACTGGGAGGCCAGGGTCGTTGGAGGCCATCTTAAAGGCTGGCTACCACAGTCACTAAGCACCTTTCTTAAGGAAATATTTATTTATGATTTTATGTAGTTAGCATCTTACATGAACATTATCCAACCATTTAAAATCAAGAATATTGAACATGCTTTTAAATTTATTGGTCGTTTGGGTTCATCCCTATGAAGATTATAATAGGGATTGTAGGGTGTGATGTGGCTCTTTGCTTTCATTCTTTAAGGCCTCTGGTTTTGCTTTTTGAGATCTTAAAGGTTACCTTTTTTTTTTTTTTTTTGAGGAAGATTAGCACTGAGCTAACATCTGTTGCCAATCCTACTCTTTTTTGCTGAGGAAGATTGGCCCTGGGCTAACATCCGTGCACATCTTCCTCTACTTTATATGGGACACCACCACAGCAGGCTTGAGAAGTGGTGCATCCATGCGTGCCCAGGATCTGAACCTGCGAACCCTGGGCCGCCAAAACAGTGGAGCTTGCAAACTTATCTGCTGCACTCCTAGGCAGGCCCCCTTAAGGGTTACTTTTTGTGCCTTTTTTACCCCTGTCAGAAACTAGTTGTTACTTGCTTCCTCTTGGAAGCACTTTCTTTGCTTCTGGTTTTGACCAATATCCACACATCCAGACCTTTAAGAGCTGAGTATCAAGTGAACCAAGTATCTGTGAGAAGGTCCTCTAGGCTTTCCTGTTGGAAAAGTTGAATTGTTTACAGTGCGTAGCCTTTGTGAAATATTTTGGCTTTGTGAAAGTTCTTTTTGGCTTTCTTCCTGTCTTCCAGATAGTTGAGGTTGCCAGATAAGTGACCACTGGCTAAATGAAGTAGCACTGTGTAAAGTTTTTCTTTATTTTCTACATAATGATTTTAGTTACTTGTTTACTAGAGTAGACTGTCTTGAGGTTATTATGCATAAAATTAAGGAAAAAAATCTCTGATGAGTAAAGTACGAAATAAAGAACATTCAGGGTATAAAAACTCTAAAAAATACATAAAGGTTTTTTTCTTTTCTGTTAGATTATATCTGACAGCAAAAATTAAATATTTGTTAAAAAACATAATTTTATAGACATACCACTGTTTAATAAAACAACTGCTGATTAGGTTTATATTGGATTGGAATAGTTGTAAATTTTTTTCTATCAAGTCTGTCAATTAACTCTTTGCCAAAGTAATTTTAGACATTGAAGAAATTGTAATGATGTCTAATGATAGAGAAAATGTTTGTACTTCACATTTAACTTGCTATACCATAATTTTAATGGATAATAAAGAGCAATAATTTTGATGTAATAATATTTTCTCCTTTTCTAGAGACAAATGGAATCAAATTGGAACTTTGTAGAGGAACTGCTGAAAAAGTCCATCAATGTTCAGGTATGCATTTAGAGTGAGGCAATTTGTGGGCTTTGCTGAGTTTTTATGTTAACAGATTTTATTTTTAAGAACCACGCAAACTGTTAAAATTATTTAAATAACAAACAGTTTACTTTTTAAAAACATGAGATAGAATCATTATTCTTTGTTAATGAAGAGTCAATGTACAGTAGTTCCACGTAGTGACTATCCTTTGAAGATTTTTATTTTTAACACTGAGTTGCCAGTTAAAGGACAAAGATAATTATCCTAGTTGGTGACTTTGACAAAATGTATTCAAAATAAGTAGTAGATGCTTCAGAACTATAAGCCATTCCTTGCCTGTATGATATCAAGTCTAGGAGACATGATGAGGGAGATAGTGGCGTTGGAAATTCAGCTATATCCTCATCACAGCAGGAAGGTGACTTGCCTTGCTGAGCAATTTGTCTTACAGGCTTGAATCATACTCTAACTGATAAGGTCCTAGTTTCTGAGCCCTTATTTCATACCTTATCATTTTTCTTTCTGCAGAGCTGTTAATGTAGTGCTTCATGGCCCAGAGGTCAGATTTGACCTCCTTTTAAAATAGTTTTAAATGTGCTGTTCATCACATCTTTAAGCATATTGTATTGTAGTTCAGTAAAGTTTTGTAATATAAGTTATTTATGTAAGAGTATAAGGGAAAATTTTAGTAAAGAATATTTTTTAATTTGGGAAATAGATTACTTTTCTATTAAGAAATAAAGATTGTTACCAACTTGAACAGGAATGAAAAAGAAATATGGTAGTACAAGATTGTTTTATATGTGTGTGTGTATACACACACAAACACCCACACATATGCACATACGTTTATTTTATAGCCATGTCTTTGAAAATCATTTTAATCACTTGAAATTTTCTTTTTCCTGTTATCTACATTAACTCTGAATTTTCTTAGGTGAAACATTTAAGTACATTTAGTTATAATATGAATCTTCTAATTATGATCTAAGAATTCCAGGTTAGAAGGCCAAAGAGCTCTGCATATATAAATTGTATCAGAAACAAAAGAGCTATTATTCCAACAATTGTAAAAGTTTTTGTTTAATATTATTTTTTCTATATCATTTTAATTGGTATTCTCTTTTGTTCTTTTTGAGAACATATTGATTTAGTAACTCAAAAAGTTTCTTACATGTATTTTTTACTTCAAGAATGTAGGGAGTCACTGAAAGCGTTATATACATCAGCTTTTAATCCAATCTTAATGCCTTAATATAGCTTAAAAACCTCTTAGTTAAACTTCCTTTCAGCTCTAATAGTATATGAATTTATGGTTTTGTTCAGCTAGATGTTAAACTACTGAGTATTCCTTAGGAGGCTCTAAAGTTTCATATGCAGTAATACCCATCATGGTCGGGGACAAACAGGAGAGAGACTTTATCATCTCTTCCATAGAAAGTTTGCTTTTTTGACTAAGATATTGAAAACCCTCTTTAAATACTTTTAGTTGCTTGAAAATTAATATTTTTTTCCCTTTGGATTATGACTCCCTGTAATTTTTATTTTAAATGAAGGAAACACATTTTCTTGGAAAAAAACTTTTCTTAGTTGGAATGTCTTATGCGATAAAACTTATTCTGAGACTGCATAGTATACTTTTACAATATAACTAGTATTTAATGGGGATAGCTAAAGCTATTTTGAAGAAAAATAGATAATTCTTAGAAGTAGGTAAGGTGACCATCTGGATTTGCCTGGGTTGGGGCTTTCCTGGGATGTGGGACTTGCAGTGCTAAAACCAGGAGAGTCCAGCGCAAACTGGGACTGGTCAGTCACCCTAAGGAGGGATAGTACAGCAAGAAAAGAAGCTGCCTCTGTGAATTTAGGTCTAGCATAATGTCAAGTAATATCTTTCCTGTGAGAGGAGAGGTCATTATAATATATAGAAAGAAGTAGTCCATTCTGTGTGGTAATCTTTCAATTTTGTCATGCCTTGATTATATCACAAATTAGATTTTATAAGTAGTATAGGACTACTTGCTGGAGTTCTTGAAACCAATTTCTTGGGTGCAGTAGGTGGTCATAAAGAAGAAATAATTTGTTTGGATAGAGCTATTAGTTTGATTATATCTGTTTTCCCCGTTGAGGTAAATTAAAATCTGACCATGCTCATGTGCTTTGACTTGATCTCCAACAGTGAAAGATCCATTTGCAATATTTAAAAAAAACATATGTTCCATGTATAGAGCAGTCTTCAAATAAAATTGGCAGGCACTCCACTGTAGTTTTTTTTTTTTTTTAATTTTATTTATTTATTTTTCCCCCAAAGCCCCAGTGGATAGTTGTATGTCATAGCTGCACATCCTTCTAGTTGCTGTATGTGGGACACGGCCTCAGCATGGCCAGACAAGTGGTGCGTTGGTGCACGCCCGGGTCCGAACCCGGGCCGCCAGTAGTGGAGCGCGTGCACTTAACCGCTAAGCCACGGGGCCGGCCCAACCACTGTAGTTTTAATTAAACAAATAATGTTCCAAATCTTTTTCTAGCCAGATAGGATCTTCCAGAAACAGACATTGAGCGTTGTTAGTAAAGAGAGCATATATTGTTTAATTTTACTTATCTAGGTACAATTGAATAGTGAAGTATTTGCTTTAAAATCAGTTTTTTTGAGATAATTCTATTTAATATTTGTAAATGCTGACAGTAAACGTTTGTTCTACCTTTAAAACATTATTGGTTTAATATGAAAAGGGAGATTTTTAATTTATGCTACCTACTTTTTAAAGCTTCTTTATCTTCTGAGATCACAGAAACAATTTTCTAATAAAGGTTATGGAAAGGTATAAAAAGATATTCTACACAAGTGTAATATTTTTTAAATATTTTCATTTGTCAAAAATTTGGAGAGTCACGGCTAAAAGCAACTCAGAATGTGATTCAATCTAAATAACGTGGGACAATAATTTTCTAATTACTAATTCAAAATCATTATGTTTCTTGGGCAGAAGGATCTTGACTTGGATATTGAAGTCTAACTCTCTTTATCCAATCCTAAAAATAAATCTGTTCAAGCAGACTAACAGTTACTATTTAGCTTGTAAATAAATTTTATTCTTCTCATGCTTTCTGATAGGTAGGTTAGTTATGCATAAAGAAATTAATACTCAATTGTTAAATTACCATTTTTATAAAATAACTAAGCTTAAAAGAGTAAATGTTTTCATTTTTAGTCCAATAAAAGTATTTGACTTATGGAATATACCCAAATTTGATATCCCTAAATTTGATCTTTCAAAAAAAGATAGGGGGCCAACCCAGTGGCTCAAGCGGTTAAGTGTGCGCGCTCTGCTATGGCGGCCCAGGGTTGGCTGGTTCGGATCCCAGGCGCGCACCGACACACTGCTTGGCGAGCCATGCTGTGGTGACGTCCCATATAGAGTGGAGGAAGAGGGACATAGATGTTAGCCCAGGGCCAGTCTTCCTCGGCAAAAAAAAAAGAGGAGGATTGGCAGATGTTAGCACAGGGCTGATGTCCTCACAAAAAAAGATAGGAAGACATTCTTTTAGAAAGAACTAAAGCAGAGATTGGGAGCGGTTATTATGGAATATTCTAGGGTGGCTTTCTTCATTAAATAGTTTATGCACACTCACACGGCTGAGATGAGACACCCAGAGAGCCCATACGGTCTTAAGAAAAATGCAGAAGTTGCGTAGCACCTTCTCTGGGATTAAGCCAGGCAGGTTTAAGGTTGTGTTGAAAAGAGGCCCACAGCCCTTCTAGGTTATTGAAAAATCTTTAATCCGAGGGCATAGTTTTAGATGTCATTAATCAAACCTCTTGATTTAGGTAGAGTTTGGCCTTAACTCTCACAAAATTGAAATATATCAGCTCAAAGTATGATGCTATGAACTTGCTGCATTTATTTTTTGATTATCAAAAGAGTCAACATTTAGCCTAAAAAAGCACATTTCTCTCTTGCAAATAACAAAATCAAAGCTATCCCTGTGCAAGCACTGTACTCAGCACTTAGTGTACATTCTTTCAGTTAATGCTTATGACAGTCTTGTGAAGTTCCATTTTACACATTAAGAAACTGAGGCTCAGAGGGATTAAGGAGCCTTGTCCAGGTTCACACAGTTAGCTAGAAAGTAGCAGAGCTGGGATTTGAATCTTCATATATCTTTTACTCATTATGCGCTTCCTCAAAACAGTTGACTTTGTAGGATCTTAATAAAACTTTTATTTTTTTTTTTCATTATTTCTATTTTAAAACTTCTTTGCTGTGGTATGTTTGATTAGTAATCTGTTTTGGTTTCTAGATCTGTTTTGTTGATTCTTGTGGAAAGCATCTCAATTTTCCCTACTTTTTTTTGTTTGTTTTCCTCTCCAATAAGTATATGATGGGAAAATGTAAGCTAGGAAGAAATTAATGTACTCAAGTATTCCCAGATATTCCTCCTCACCATATTTCAGCTCTATTTTTTCATTATGAATTTAAGCTAAGAAGTCTTTTGCCTCCTCTACTGCTGACTATTGTATTCTTATCTCTTTGGCTATCTGGACTTAAAGATGAGCAAATTCAACTGATGTGCACACACACATTTTTTAAAGGGAATTGTTAAGAAAAAACTAAGGGAAAATGGTTCAAAACAAAGCAATAGTTGAATATATAGAACATGAAAATATATTTTATAACAAATACTATCTGTAATCTATTATAGGCTAAAAATACTTAAAGTCACACCCAAGTGACTGATTACCTATTCTGCCAGAACTGTGGAGAAAATGGTATTTTCTAAGCCGTTTCTTTTCGTTTTAATCTGCAGCCCCTAGCAGGAAAATGAAAGGAAATTTATCTCCTTTCCTTTAAAAAAAAAAAAGAAAAAAAAAAATCCCCCAGGGTGCCATGTTTAATTTCTTCTTGATTGTGTACAGTGGAAAGAGCATGGGCTCTGGCCTCACAAACTTGAATTCATATCTTGGTCTGGTCACTAAGAGCAGTCTTGATCAAATCTGGTGTCACATAAATGGTCGTTTCTTTTTCCTCCTGGTTTTGGAAGGTGGCATAGAATAGTATGTATAACAGACTTTGGAGTCATAAATCCTGGCTCCTTCCCAAGTAGACTTGCGTAAGCTATTTGTAACATCTAAACCCCAACCTTTTCTGTAAAATGAAGGTAGTAAAACTGGGATGCTGTGATACATACATGGGCTAACATATGTAAAACATCACATAAAGCCTGACACATAGTCGGTATTTAACCTTTTGTTTTTCCCAAACTTCATATATTGTTGTAGTTTAAATATCTTTTTATGGATTTTACATATAAAATGAGTTTCAGATAGATACCAAACAAAACAAAACAAAACTCTTCAAAATGAACCCACTTTTTGCATATACCCCCTTTTTAACCTTGCAACATAATAAAATCAGTATGCTTTAATTCATATCAGTAGTATGCCATAGGAATGAGTCTGGGCCTAGTTTGATATTTTCATAATAAAATCAAAGAATGTTAGTGATGGACAGAACCTTTTCTTCTTTGGTTAAATGAGTTTTATTGTCTGTTAGAGAAGCTAAATATTTTTCTCTAAGCCATACAACTACTTGGTGAAAAGAAGCACCAGAACTCAGATCTCAGGTTTGTTCATGAAATGTTTATGTAGGCTCTTTGGTGCAGCAGGCACTGTACTAGGCCGTGGGGACATTATCCCAGCCCTCAGAGAGCTCATAGACACTTGAAGGCAGATAAACAAGGCATATGTTTAACAAGGTAAGTGCTATGATACAGGTGTATATGGTGTGCTGTGGAGCCTAAATAAAGGTTACTGTTTGGCGTGGAAGTTAGAAAGTTTTCTGGAGGGCTTGAAGCTTGATTGTATTCTAAAGGGTGAATAATTAAAAGAGTTAAGGCCTTGTCACAAAAATCTGCTTGTGTTTTGTTCACTCTCATTCATTGAAAGATTGAGCACCAAGATCACTGTTTTCTTCTACACCTGTATACTATTTCTGTTAGTGACCCCAACATTATTTTGTATAATCTACCTGTCTTCTAAGTTTCTTAATATCCTCACTTCCAATTAGATTTTCTTTTACTCACCTCACCTGCCTTGTTCCATGGTCATGCTCTACCTTTTTTCATTTTTCTTTTCATTTTCATTCAGCCCATCACCTTTTCCTTTTTGTCTTCTTCCATGTCCACACTTTCCTCCTTAAACAATTTAGATTAGAACCCCTTATTATAGTCACTCCATCACAAACACCTTTAATTCCTTAGCCCTTACCTGTTTTAAACTTGGCAAAATCTAGTCCTCTCCTACCCCCTGACACCACCCCCATCCCCCCAAGCCCCAGCTGAATATTGCTGGAGAAAATCATAATCATTCTTACTAACTGATCTAACTTTAAATTCTTGATCAAAATCTCAAACGGCAGTCAGCACTGGAATATTTGCTTTTCTACTCTCCAAAATGACTTATTTCATAATTTCTTTTTAACATACAATTCAACACATGCTCTGCCCCAATCAACTTAGCTAAGCATCTTGCCTTGTAAATCACAGAGAAAATGGAACGAGTCAGTTGAGACTTTGCATCTTTGGCATCTTTGCACCTTCAGATCTCCCAACATGTCTGCTTTGTACTCAACCTCTCAATCTGCTTTTCTATTATATTGGAGGTGGCCCTGTTTCTATCAAAGGCTAATTCCTTTCCACGTGCACTGGATCTTGTCTCTTCTCACCTGTTTAAGGACTTTATATATCTTCACTTAAATATCTCTGCTTCCTCACCTCCTGTTATCTCTTCAGCCTGCCAGCTAAGCTTCTGTCTCTAGCTCCCTGAAACTACTCTTGTTGAGGCCATCAATTACTTCCATATATTGTCAAATCTAAGAGTTCGTCTTTCTTCTCATTTTAACCTTTCAGTAACATTCAACTCTTTTGACCCCATTCCTTTCTGAACATTTCTCTTGGCTTCTATGATGCCTGGTTTCCTTCCTACTTCATTGGCTGCTGGTTTTTGCTTATAGACTCTTCTCCTTTTGCTTGATATCTAAATGTTGGAATAGCAAAGGGCTCTCAGTTCTGGATCCTTTTCACTTTTCCATCTTTAGTCTTTCCTTGGTTGATCTTATCTAACCTCTTAGCTCTAAAAACCATCACTATGAAGGTAACATTCAAATTTATATCAACAGCTTTGACTTTTCCCTTGAGCTCTAGATGCATATGTCAAATTATTTTCTTAATATCGCCACTTGGTTGCACTGTGTACTCTTTCATCTGTTCCTCCCCTAGTCTTTGCTAAAATCTGGGAGTTCTCCTTAATTGCTGTCTTTCGTTCATACCTTAATATAACTCATCAACAAGTCCCATTGCCTCTCTTGCCAAACAGATCTCTAAAGTTGTCTGCTTATCTCAGTCTTATGGTTTCACAGAATTGCCTCCTAACCTTTTGAGGTGACAGAAGAAAGGAGTAGAAAGAAAAAAGGAGACACTTTAATCTTCTGTAATGAAATAACCATGCATATTTGTTAAAAAGTGACACACCACTGAATCCCAGTCATTCAACAATTATTTATTTAGAGCTTACTATATGCCACGCACCTTCATATCTCCCAACATGTCTGCTTTATACTTGACCTCTCAGTCTGCTTTTCTGTTATATTGGAAGTGTCACTGTTTACCTTCTAACTGGTCTTCCTGCTTCTATTCCTGTCCACTATATTCATTCACCATGTGTGATCCAGAGTGGTATTTTTGAAACAATCACATCACGTCACTCCTGTGCTTACAATCTTCTAGTGGCTTCCCAAGATATTTAAAATAAAATCTATACTTCTTACCAAGACCTGTAAAGCCTTAAATGACATATGGTCCCTGACTGTCTCTGACTTAACCCTACAATACCAAGCTTACTAATTCAGGAACTTTCCATGTGTTTTCCCTTCCATGAATGCTTTTTTTCAGGTCTTTTTTTTTTTTAATTTTTTGTTTATTGCAGTAACATTGGTTTATAACATTGTATAAATTTCAGGTGTACATCATTATACTTCTATTTCTGCATAGATTACATCATGTTCACCACCCAAATACTAATTACAACCCATCACCACACACACGTGCCGAATTATCCCTTTCGCCCTCCTCCCTCCCCCCTTCCCCCTGGTAACCACCAATCCAATCTCTGTCTCTATGTGTTTGTTTATTGTTGTTGTTATCTACTACTTAATGAAGGAAATCATACGGTATTTGACCTTCTCCCTCTGACTTATTTCACTTTGCATAATATGCTCAATGTCCATCCATGTTGTGACAAATGGCTGGATTTCATCGTTTCTTATGGCTGAGTAGTATTCCACTGTATATATATACCATATCTTCTTTATCCATGCGTGCTTTGATGGGCACTTAGCTTGCTTCCAAGTCTTGGCTATTGTGAATAACGCTGCAATGAACACAGGGGTGCATGTATCTTTATGCATAATGGTTGGCTCTTTTTCATTCAATCAGTTAGCCAAATGTCACCCTCGGAAAGGCCTTTCCATTCATAACTCCCTGATGTAATAATGATCCACATCCTCTACCAATTACTCTGCCACATTACCCTGCTTTGTTTTGGTTTTCACAGCAATTATAACTGTTTCCGTTTATCCTGTTTGTTTTGGTGCCCTCTTTTCCTATTCTCCCCAAAAGTGTAAGTTCTATTAGTGCATGTACCATGTTTGATTTGTTTGTTGCTCTATGCCTAGTACTTTAGAATAGTGCCTGGTATGAAGAAAGCTTTAAATAAATAATTGTTGAATGATTGGAATTCAGTGGCATGTCATGTCACTTTTCAGCAAGCACGCATGGTTATTTCATCACAGAAGATTAGATTAAATTAAAGTGTCTAATTTTTTTCTACTTCTTTCCCCTGCTGCCATTTCCAAAAAGGTTAAAATATATGTAGTCTGCCAATCCTCTGGTTTTATAAAAGAAAAACTCTTATAATCCTATGAAGAATTTGACCTAGGACTTAAGTGTGACCAAGTCCTCTGGATTTGTGTACATCTTAATTATTAGATCATTTTTACTACTTCTTTCTAGTTTGGGTTTTTTTTTCCAGTTTCTGGGTTTTCTACACCGTTCAATTATGAAACATCTATTGTAATTTTTGAATAATTGAGTTAAAAGTCCAATTGAGCTATGTAATTTTCATTATCTGACTACATTAATGATCTCTAAAGCAAAGTTTTAGAAGTATATCTTATGCTGACTCAGACCTTCTGGTCTGAAGTTGAGAATGGGTATGATTTGGTGATATATATTCATATTCTTTTTAGAAGGTTATTCGATACACTATCAACTGGTAATATTCTTGTCACCAGAGCCCATTTACTTCCTCACAATTTCACTTTATTTTTTAGGATGGTATACTGGAAGAGCAATTACGAATGTATCTTCACTGTTGTTTGACACTTTGTGATTTCTGGGAGCCAAACATTACAATTGTCACCACTCTCTGGGAATATTATAGTAAGAACCTGGTGAGTAAATGGCGTATGAATTTGTTCTAGGAATTTGAAGAATTTGTACATGATATTTGAGGAATATTTTCCTTGCTTAATTATGAATAATTATGGATTTTTCTAAAATAGTTAATTTTTTGCAAAGTACATTAGAGTAGCTCAAGACTAGTTTGATCTTTCACAAGCATTATCCATAGAGCGTTGACATAAGGGAATGGAACATTTGGTGTCCCTTTTCTCTTAAGAGTCAGAGTAAGCAGAGTAGCCAAAATTGTACCAGAAAGATATTTTTAAAATTCCTCATTTATAAATGTTTTCTAACAATTATTAATTGCTTGCAACACATTGAACAGTTAATGCTATCCTGAATAAGATACAGTCTTGGCATTTGCGTAGCTTATAGGCTAGTGCGCAGATACACTTATACTGTGGGAGAAAAGTTATAATACTGTGGAATGCCAGAGGAGAGAGTATAATCCAGGGTATGGACTTGTGGAAGACTTCATGAGGTCATAATTTTTTAACTTGGCCAGGGGAATGAGTGGAATTTTCCAAGTACAGAAGCAGAGCATCCAGACAAAAGGAACAGTGTGGACAAATGTATGGAGACATGAAAAGACATGATCTATTCCTATCATGTTAAATAGTTCTGAATGATAGGTCTGAGATGACTATAGAGAAAGACAGGAGAAAAGGCAAATAGAGAAGGTATTCTAGGGCCAGATTATGAAGAGTTGAAGATAATGGGCAGGTGAGTTATGATTTATTCAGGAGACATTGGAAAGCAAGGATGTAACATATTAGGTATGTATTTGAGAAAGTTTTTTCTGAAATTGATTTAAATGAATTGGGTACAGATAAGTTAATAGTCCAATGTAATAGAATAAACAAATAATGTGGTGAGTGAGAATTAAAATAGGGACAATGGATTTAGAAAGCAGAGGATAAATTTGGAAGATAAAATTTGTAAAGGTGGATTTAAAGAATTTAGTTACCTGTTGTGTGCAGAGAGAAGAGAAGATTTGGAATGTTTGGGTTCTGGGTAAATAGTGAACCCCTCAATCAAGATAGAAAAATGAAATGGAAGATTTACGAATAAATTACAAATTTGGGTTTGTATGTAATAGAGCTTATTAAAAATGAGAAAAATACCTTTCTCTGAAGCATAATGTTAGGCTAGTTGGAGAAATGACTGATTCTAGTTCTGAGGCAGAATGTGTATAAGATGAGTCTAGAGTATCTTGTCGTATCTGAAAGCAGAGAAGGTATCCAAGTAAGCTGGAGTCATGTCAAAAGGGCATAGGAGCCAACTTGAAGAAGTTCCCGTTGACCAACGCTGGATAAATTTGAGCATAAGAAAGAATAATGACTGCTGTGGATTAAACAACATATCAGATATGTTTAAATCCTTGAGTTTATGATGCTTTTAGAAAAGTTATTCTGAAAAAAACTGCATTATTCTGAAAACTGTAAATAAAGGAAAATATATACTATATTTTAGAGTAACCAAATTTCTGATGAATAATTCAGAAGAAATGATAGAATTAGAAAAATCACTGTTTTGTACATCTGATGAAATAAGGCATCTGGGCAGTGATCATCAATGGCTGCTAAAACCGTTAAGGTAAAGGCTGGTGGGGATCGTTAAAATGGATAGATCAAGTTGACAACATCATCAATCTTAAAATCACAAAAAGAATGACAGTTGGAACTTACGTGCCTCTTTACTAATTGCAATAGGAAGTACCCAGGATGGCCAATGAAAGAGTCTTACTGAAAAATTTGGTCTGAATCTGATTAGTCCTCTAGATACAGCCACCAATTTACAAAAAAGATAGGTGATAAAAAATACACTAAGTGAACCTAGGGAGATACAAGCGGCTAAATCCAGAATGTAGGAAATTCTACAATAAATGACCTGATATAAAAATAAATGATATGACAAAAATCTTGGGAAACTTATAGAATAAAAGCGCTTTAAGTGGCAAATCAACCAAATGCAGTGTGTGGACCTTGTTTGTATCCTAATTTGGACAAACCAATTGTTAAAAGACATTCTGTGAATAATCCAGGAATTTGAACACCCCTTGAAGTTTTGTGCTTTTATGGAATTTTTATTTTGGGGGGATACGTGGTAATGGCTGTGTAATTTCTGTGATTAAGATGAGTCAAACTTTTAAAGAGCTCATTGGGATTTGCGGCTTTCCATTTTTATTTACTTAGAGACCTAATACTTGTTTTCTGTCTTTTTTGCTTTTAGAATAGTTCTTTCAGTATTTCTTGGCTTCCTTTGAAAGGCCTTGTAAATATCATTAAGTCACCCTTGTCTATGCTAGAAATGGTGAAGACCTGCTGTTGTGATAAACAAGATCATGACCTGTATAAATCCAACAGTAGTTACACCATTTTCCTTTGCATTTTGGCAAAAGTTCTTAAGAAGGCAATGAAGAACAATGGCCCTCATCCTTGGAAACAAGTCAAAGGAAGGTGTGTGCTGTATCTTTCTTTGTCATGAATGTTCACTGGTATCTTTGGAGTAGTATTTTTTAACTTAACTTGTGCTTGGAGGTCCTTATGGTTTACACATTTAAAATGTATTCCTTAATGTAACAGCAAAATATGGAGCTTTTGGATCCTGCCAATTTGTTATAAGAAGGAACAAACCTAATATCCAT
The DNA here is from genome assembly GCF_057802395.1 of Ceratotherium simum simum. Classification (NCBI taxonomy): domain Eukaryota; kingdom Metazoa; phylum Chordata; class Mammalia; order Perissodactyla; family Rhinocerotidae; genus Ceratotherium; species Ceratotherium simum. The sequence continues at coordinate 21,034,257 of NC_141918.1, read as the reverse complement.
AACTTGTGGAGGATTTTAGTTTCTTATTTATCTCATCAGTGCTGAAGGTTGAAATTTCATATATTAAGTGCCAGGGATATTAGAGAACTGTTGTTTTTCTTGCCAAAATTAATTGTAATGTTATTATGTAATTATTTGCATACATTTTATTAAAAATTATAGAAATAAAAAACATCTCCAACTCCTACATTGGCAGGTACTAGATTCAACCTATAAAACTTTGTGTTCGTTGAGCCCCACAGTCCCACAAGCCCTGCTTGCTTGAATGACAACTAACCAGGGTACAGTACGATATTCTCATTTGGGGAGTATGCTCAGTTTTCATTTCTGGTGTGCTACAATGAACTTTTGGTCACATCCGTCTGTTTTCTTTTTTTGAGAGTTTTGCTTGTTTAGCGGGTATAAGTTTTAATTGTCTTCCCTTGTTCTACGTCCTTTGCCGATTAGCGTTTCTCTTAGCCCTCTCTGTGCAGGACACTGCCATCTACCACTTGCTCAGCTTATGTGGTCACAGCAGAATACTTCTTATTCTAAGTTGGGACTTCTCAAGAATCACCAAGTGAAATTCCTATTTGATTCCCGCAGTGAATAATTCTTGCAAGATTATGGTGATAGCTTGGATTTTTTTATTCAGAATATTCTTTTTTAATGGTGGCTTTTTTGTTAAACCTCCAATAATAATGTGGCTCAAACAGTAATTTTTTCTTTTGTTCTGTTTACCAGTTTGTTTTTGGATCTTAAATCATTTTATGGGGGCAGGCCCTGTGGCTTAGCGGCTAAGTGTGCGCACTCCACTACTGGCGGCCCAGGTTCAGATCCTGGGCCCGCACCGACGCACCGCTTGTCTGGCCATGCTGAGGCGGCGTCCCGCATACAGCAACTAGAAGGATGTGCAACTATGACATACAACTATCTACTGGGGCTTTGGGGAGAAAAAGTGATAAAAAGAGGAGGATTGGCAATAGATGTTAGCTCAGAGCCGGTCTTCCTCAGTGAAAAGAGGAGGATTGGCATGGATATTAGCTCAGGGCTGATCTTCCTCACACACACACAAAAAAAATCGTTTTATGCAAGACATAATACTCAGAACTTGATTGCTAAAAGAAATCACTGGAATTCGTTCAATAACGAGTCTATTTATTAGGAAATACTATCTACCAAGCACTATAGTGGAAGTGATGGGGGATATAAAGATAATTAAGCAGATCTTTACTTTCAGGAGCTTATCAGCTCTATTAGTTCTTTATAAATAAACATTTAACCTCTCATGAACATTAATCGTTTCTATCTTGAATAAAACAATTATAGAGTTACAAAATTTAACTATCTGTAAGTAGGACTCAAAATGAATGGTTTTCAATTCTAATCTCTTAAATAATACATCAGCTATTAAATTAAGTAGTATTGATGAGAGATTTGTTTAAATGGCTAGTCTTCAACATTTGAACACTAACAATTTTTCTTTGTCAGTAGGTAAAAATAATTTTTCTAGCACCTCGAATTGTCTTAGGGTGTAAGTATAGCAAGAGCAAGTCTTTTTGAGCAGCAGAAGGAGAAAGAGTTTAAGGAAAATTATTACATAAAATTGCCCTGTTGAGATTTCTGTAGAGCACAACAAACTGTACTTAAAAGATTATATATTCTTTCTTATTTGTCAATAAAAATTAAAAAAGAAAGGTGATGGAAGGACTAAAATAATAGGAAAAGCCATGTACTGTATGAAAAGAGCATTTCTAATGTCCTTTGGGAAAGCCACTAAATTCTTTAATTCACTTATAGATGATTTGCTGCATCGTTGAGAATTGTGAAGGTAGGGGTATTCTGTGAGCTTGTTTTCTAAGTAGGAAAAGTGACAAAGCAGCACCATAATGAAGTAGCAGCTAAAAATTTAAAGTAATGAGACTGGCATGAGTATTGAGTGAAATGTTATTTTAAAAGATGGATTTTTGTGACTGAAACAATTTTATTCAAGCAATTTTTTATGTTTTACAGAATATATTCTAAATTCCATCACAAAAGAATGGAAGAACTAACTGAAGTTGGTCTGCAGAATTTTTTCAATCTTTTTTTACTGTTAGCAGCTGTTGCAGAGTTAGAAGACGTAGCAAGTCATGTTCTAGGCCTTCTGAAGTTCCTCAAGCCTGCCTTTCTAACGTCTTCTCTCATTTGGAAGGGTCAGATGGCCTTCCTCTTGATGTATACCCAGAAAAATCTGGACATTAGTGTTTTGGCTGAGAAATTCTCAGGTGCCTTCCGGGAGAAAGCAAAGGAGTTCTTGGTATCTAAGAATGATGACATGGGACAAAGACAGACTCTCTGGACATTTCTGTCTATCTATATGGATGGTGTTCAAGAAGTGTTTGAGACTAGCTGTTGCTTGCATCCTTCCCATGAAAAACTGCTTAATGATGGATTTAGTATGCTTCTGCGAGCTTGTCAAGAATCTGAACTTAGGACAGTATTGAATTTTCTACAAGCTGTTCTGGCCAGAATCAGGTATGTTTTTCAGTACTATGCTAATATATTGATTTGTTTTATATCATCACCTATGTTGATTCTATATTAAAGTTTTCCTTTTGACATACTCATGAAATCCAAATGTAGAAAGAGGAGTTGGTTTTACTGCTACATTGGCGTAAATCAGGAGTTTTCAAAAGGTAGTTCTTCAAATGAAAGCTTATAGGCAAACACATAAAGCTAAATTCAGAGCAGCTCTGGGGCAGTCCCCGAGCTATGCCTCTTCGCCTCTCCTTCCCTTTCTACTTCCCCTAAAAGAGTATGATTAGCCACAGGATGTTTCAGACATTCTAAGCAAGATGATGAGCTCAAATCTGAGGTGGCTTTTATTGAAACATATGCAATTTTGTGCCCGTAAGTAGGTTTTAGCCACACTGTACCATTAAAAAAAGGTAAGTTTCTTTAAATATTTTGCAACAGAGTTGTAGCCTCAGATGCATGAAATACTTCCAGCTAAAACAGTTTATTCTGAGATTAAGATTGGATTGTTCTATTTATAACACCAATCACCTAAACAAAACTTATATTGTTTTCAGATCCACTTAAAATATGCAAATATGCAGATACACTCAGACCCAAACAATAATGGAGAAGAACAGTGGTTATGACATTTATTGCCTTTAACGATCTTTTCACATAACAGTTTTACCTTTGAAGTGCATGTTAAGAAGTTAGATACTACCACTCTGTGTAGTTAGTCGCTGTCACTGAAAAGTTTTGTAAAAGTTATATATAGAAATACGGTTTTATTTAAAATCATGTCTGAAGGTAATGAAGAGACTGTTTCCCTCTTCCTAATACCACATTACAGAAGTAGCATCTGTTTTTCAAAGGTACTAAGCTTAATAGAGTTTCTAAATTTTGGAAATTGATTCATTACGAATTTTAATTATTGCTAATTTACTTAATTTGCTTTACGTTGGGCTGTGTGTCCATACTGATTAATCCACAGGTTTTCACTCCTTGTTAGGTTTTATGTAGTTTTTATATTCATCAGCTCTTACAGTTCAAGTTCTGAAGGTTTAGCCAGAGTTCTTGATCACATAATCATCCCTTTATCCCCCATTGTAAGCCGTATTAATCAACGGATCTTAAACCCTCAAATTTTTGAATAGATCGATAGATGGATAAGTAAATGAATAACCAACTTCATTAAAAGAAGCTTTTACTAATTCTGGGTCTTAACCACAAACCACATTTGTTTGTTTTTAATAAACGCTACTAGAGTTTATTAGATAGTATACTTTCCCAAGTGCCAAATTCATTTCGTTTGTTCAATTTTTAAATAAGTGGTAAATAGTATTTCCTAGTGCTTCCTAGGCAAAATTAGAAATTTCTATATTTCTGGTACCATTTTGGGTTTGTTTATTTATACAGGCATGCACCACATAACGACGTTTTGGTCAATAATGGACCGCGTGTATGATGGTGGTCTCCTAAGATTAGTATCATATAGCTCAGGTGTGTAGTAGGCTATACCATCTAGGTTTGTGTAAGTACACTCTGATGTTTGCACAATGACGAAATTGCCTAATGACGTGTTTTTCAGAATGTATCCCCGTTGTTAAGCAGTGCATGACTGTATTTGTATTTGTCTGAATATACCAAACAAGAAGGAAGAGGAGGTTGCTGGTCTGAACCATCCTGGTGATAAGGAGCTACAGGCTCCAAAAGATTTAGGGGGCAAAGGAATAGAAAATGAAGGGGGTGTATGAGCATCTTGAGAAGAGGCAGTCATGGAAACCAAGTGGCAGAATCCATATATCTTTCTGCCTTTTCCTTGAAGATGATGGATATGTCCCTTTTAATCATCTTAACAATTGTATTTCTTCTTACATAGGTGTTTTTTTAAACAAAGATTCATATCCTATAAATACTATTAATTTAATTTTTTATTTAGAAGTTTTGGGGAATCTTTTTTTGTTAAATTTTTCTTTAAATTGCAAATTTAATATAGTGTCATAGTAAAAATGGTGAAAGAAAAAAAAACGACAAGTAAAGGTGACAAGTGCAAGTTTCTCTTCCTTTCTTCATTCTTTTATTCTCTAGTTCAGTGGTTCTCAACTAGGAGTGAGTTTGTTCCCCAAGGGACATTTGGCAGTGTCTAGAGAAGGTTTTGTCACAACTGGGTGGGGGATGCTACTGACATCTAGCAGGTAAAGGTCGAGTATACTGCTAAATATCCTAGGCTGCACAGGACAGCCCACACAACAAAGAATTATCTGGTCCAACCTCAGTGGTGCTGAGATTGATAACATGGCTCTAGTTCTACTCAATAGAAGTAAAATGGTTTCTGATAGATCCTTCTAGAATTTGTCCTAGTTATAGGCTTAAAACACAAAATGGATGATCTTTGTTCTGCAACTTCCTTTTTTCACTTAATATTTCCTAGACGGTTTTGCATGTTAGTATATGGAGACCTATCTAATTCATTTTAATGGCTACTTAGTGTTTCATTATATGGGTGTACCAAACTTTATTTAACCAATCCCCAAATAATGGAAATTTATATTGTTTGCCATTTTATGTTATTATATATGTTCTTTTTTTTTTTTAATTTTTATTTATTTATTTTTTTCCCCCAAAGCCCCAGTGGATAGTTGTATGTCATAGCTGCAAATCCTCCTAGTTGCTGTATGTGGGACACGGCCTCAGCATGGTGGGAGAAGCGGTGCATTGGTGCGCGCCCGGGATCCGAACCCGGGCTGCCAGCAGTGGAGCACGCGCACTTAACCGCTAAGCCACGGGCCGGCCCCATTTTATGTTATTATAAACACAGTTCTATTTAACATTTTTATACATGCATTCCCTGTTTACTTGTGGAAGTATATCTGGAGATTAATTCCTGAGATTAAATTGGTATATGTACATTTTAAATGTGGTTGGATATTACCCGATTTCCTACAAAAACAAATTTGTACCAGTTTTCACTCTCCCTGATAGTGTATGAGAAAGCCTCCTTTCTCATTTTTAGATTAGCGTATGGAGTATATTTAGAAAATGTGAATTCTAAGATAAACACAGAAGTTTGTTAAAAATGTTAATAGAAACTTGGTAATAGAAGAAAGAGACTTATTTTGAAGTTTGGAGAGGTTTAAAAATGGAAATACAAAGAAAGTGAAATAGGAAATTATTATTTCTTTATTTCTTACTGTATTAATTTACTAACTTCTTTTTGTGTTTAAGCTCCTAACTGAAACTTTTTTGGTCATTATTCAAAAGTAGTAACTAGAAACACAAGAATAATTCTTTTATTCTTAAAAGATGTACAGTTTACAAATACCATCTCATTTATTTCTTTACCAACCCTGTTATCCCTGTTTATAGATGAAGAAATGCTAACATGGAGACTTTTTGTGACTGACTCAAAATAACACAGTTAAGTTGCAGAATTGGCATTCAGACTCTAACCCACTATACCTCAGCTGCCTTCTTATACCATTTTTATTTACTTTTTTTTGTGTGAGGAAGATCAGCCCTGAGCTAACATCTGCCAATCCTCCTTTTTTTTTTTTTTTTTTTTTTGCTGAGGAAGACTGGCCCTGGGCTAACATCTGTGCCCATCTTCCTCTACTTTATATGGGACACCGCCACAGCATGGCTTTGACAAGCAGTGCGTCAGTGTGCGCCCAGCATCCGAACCCGGGCCGCCAACAGTGGAGCACACGTACTTAACCGCTACGCCACTGGGCCGGCCCCCTTACACCATCTTTATAATAGTTTACAGATAACTAAGCAGAAACTAACCATACCACTACATTTTTATAAATTTGGAGGTAATTAAATGAATGAAATCTGCAAACTGTTTGCAAACCTGGAAGTATTACCACTAGTCATATGTACTTCTGAGTACTTTTACCTTTTATTTTTGCTACTAAAAAAAGGGCAATTGCTTAATAGGGACCTTTGATTACTTTGTTTCTATAATTCTGCAAGTTACATATTTTTTTAATGAGTCATTCGTTGGAAAAAATGAATCACAAAGAGGGGCCAGCCTGGTGGCATAGTGGTTAAGTTCACATACTCTGCTTCAGCAGCCCAGGATTCGCAGGTTCGGATCCCGGGCACAGACTTGTGCACCGCTTATCAAGCCATGCTGTGGCAGACATCCCACATATAAAGTAGAGGAAGATGGGCACGAATGTTAGCCCAGGGCCAATCTTCCTCAGCAAAAAGAGGAGGATTGGCAACAGATGTTAGCTTGGGGCTAATCTTCCTCACCAAAAAAAAAAAAAAAATCACAAAGAGCTGTGGACAAGTAAATCACATTTTATTTATAATATTTATTTATAATAATAATTTATCTTTGATTTATTAGCACCATTTCAACCATCTAAATTTCACTTCTTGTAATAAAAACAAATTTTTGCTCTTTAAATTCAATTTAGGAGAAGTCTTTTAGCATTAAATCCAAAGTTTTAGGAATGTTGGAAAAATATTGCTTGCAAGTACACTTTAAGCTATAGTGCATCTGTGTTAATCCTGGGGGTCACTATTCGGAAATATAGAGGTAGGAATCAAGAGGGCATAACGAAGATTGTCGATTATATAAGGTGAAAGTATGTTACATTTATGTTAAGAGTTTCTTTCAGCTAGATCTGGTTTGAATTTCTAGTTTGCTATCATTTCTAGCAGGGGGCAAGGAGTGTGGTGTTGATCTTCAGGACTAACCTATGAGAAAAGGACATAAATGTTCATGTTGATAACATTTGATTCCTTGTACAAATGTTTATTTTTGTTTTTGTTTTATACTGTTCAACTGTGATTGAAAACAATTGCTATAAGTGAATATCAAATCATATGTAACTTCTATTGCCAAAATTATGGAGCAGTTTTAACAGATAGGTGTATGAGGTCAATGTGTGAATAAAAATGGTATAGAAATGTGTAGGTCTTTATTAATGCTGTCATAGTTTAGTCACTGCCATCTTTAAAATTTCTGAAGCTTGCATAGTAATTTGAACACAGTTCTTCAGTGAGACTGATTGCAGTATATAATAAGAGGGACTGTGACTTAGATAGTTTCATCTTATTCCATCAATCTTGAGCACTTCCATGGCAGATATCGGCTCGACAGACTTGCTTTTAGTTTGGAATCTTTTGGCGAAGGGCCGGAGAGATCATTCAGGATTGTTTGCCATATAAAGAAAGAAAGAAAGAAGGGAGGCAGGGAGGGGAAACACAAGAAAAAGCCCTTTAGGTATTTGGTCATAGAGATGTGTTCCTAATTTCTTAACCCCAAATCTGAAACTTCATTGAAGATCTTTTCATAGCATCTTTTAGGCATACTATAATATTATTACTGTTAATGTTATTAGAAAGTTCAAAAACATTTTGGATAATTGTTAAAAATTAAAGCATAGGCTTTTTTTTTCCTAAGAACAGAGCTAAATTCTTTGAATTTTGGTTTAGATAGGGAAGATAGGTTACATAGATTGATGATATTTATTCCTGGCTGCATCCCTGACAAAGGAAAGAATGAAATACTTTACCTTAGCAATCTCTTCTGTTTCCAAATTCAGGTGGGAATAAGGTACCAGTCCTTGCATAAATGTGTGAGTGTGTGTGTGTTGAACTGGGTAATAGTTTTATAACTGTATGACAGAGAAATTATAGGTAGGAAGGAACTAAGATCACTGATTAAAGGGAGAAGCGGCTCCCTCTAGGCTGTTAAGAAATAATAACTTCATATGCCACTTTCTGCTAACTGGAGCTGATGGCTCACCAGAGCATTCTTTATTGCTGATTAAGTAGCATTATGAAAATACTGACTTGGTTATGTTAACTAAATGCCTCTGTGTTTAAAACTTGGAATGTCAAGTAGTTTTAGCAGTCGTCTTTAACATTTCACATTACCTTTCTGGAATCACATTTCTAGTTCTCGCTTGCTGTTATTTGAGGTTAATGTAAAAATGGCAGTCTTTCATTTGTGGAGTTAGGTGTAGCCAAAAGCTTTTCTTTAATTATATCCATTCATGCTGCTATAGTTAAGGGTCTGTCAGCATTTCCATTATGAACCTCCATTTTCAGGGTTTTATAACATAGCTATGAAAATTAGCTCTGGGCAAAAACTTGACACACAAGGCCTCATGAGATTCTCCCTCCTCCCCATCCCCCCTTTTCATTTTTATTGAAGTGAGGGTGAGTGATTTCAAAATGCCTTTTGGCATCTGCAAATATCATTTGGAGTTTAAAAAGAAACAATAAATTTTCAAGCTTTGTACCTGTTTGTTCTACCACTTAAGGGAGGTTGCAGACTTATGAATTTAAGCCAAATGGATATTGATCAACTGACATCCTATTTTGTATTAAACAAGAGCCTAGTTTCAAAGAAATCTAAAGGCAGTTGAAAACTTGCCTAAAATGTTAAATATTGAGACTAAGAAATAGTTCACCAGGGATGATTACCTTTTTTGGATAATCACTGTGCTCAAGTACAACTCCTTAAAAGATTAAGACTCTTTTTCCTGGCTTCAAAATACATTTTGAAAGTACATATGTTTTTAAATCCCTTTTCTTCTTTTCCTGTGACCTTAGAAGGTCATCTATTTGTTATATATCTGTTTTGACATTTGGAATGGACATGTGTGCGTGTGTGTGTCTGTGTGCACATGCTTGCAGAAGAACTGTGTTTATTATTCCCTTCAAATGTTTTCCATGCTCAACAATTCTAGTTATTTTAATCTTTATTGATATGGTATCATTTAGTCGAAACAAAAAATTTTTTAAGATCTTTCCTTTGGTAAGAGAACTGGGAGTTGTCTAGGTAGGGAAGGAGGTGATATAAGAGGAAATATTCTCATGAGGGTCTGCTGTGTGCCAAATAATATACATTATTTTTCAGGAAAAATAGAAAGGATACTCTTGACAGCATGCAAGCCTTTTACTCCATTTGTTACTGGGTGTTCTATTAGTATGAATGGGTAATAGCTTGTAATTATTGAAGAACAGTTTACTACAAAACAAATATGAAACTGGATATGATTTTAAAAATAATCAAATCAAGAGTTATTTATTTGCATAGTATGCTTAGTATATCTCAGATTGCTCAAAATATCTGCTGATCTGTTGTTTCATCATATGTGTTTATATATATATGTATATACATATATATATATAATATGACATATGATTTGATGCAGATTTTTATTTGATTTGATGCAGATTTGGGGGCAGTGTTCTAATTGTTTGGGAAAGAGAGCACATGGGTATGCCCCATGGAAAAATGTATTTCCAGTTTTTATTTGAAAAATCAAATAGTTATGTTGCTCACTAAGAGTGATCCATCTACCAGTTTTGGTTGATTCAGAGAAAGCATAGGCATTTCTGAGGGAATGTAAAATAAATCTTAGTATTTGGGGAATATATAAAATAAAGGTTCCTTTTCATCATTAAATATTTCATATATCTTTCAACTGAGATTTTTCATATATACTATGAATTAGTATTTTTACCTTATTTGCTCTTTACCAGGCTTGAATTTTGCAAATTGTGTTTACTATAGCCCTTTTATGTTACATATTTTATAAATTCATAAAATAAATTGTTCACCCTATTAACTTGGAAATGTTTGTGAACGTTTTTTGTATTTTGCTGAAACATAGGTTATCTGCTTAATTTTTCATGTATAGGAATTAATATTTGGGTCATATATTTAGTCTCCAACTAGCTCTGTTTCATAGATATGAATTCTCCTTGCATAAGTACAAAGCAAATTGTACTTTGATTCTTTGAAAATATTGTAAGAGAAAACTTAAATGTGTTTAAATCTTTAGCTTTATTTGTAAAATTAGACTAATAGCACATACCTCACTAGGTTATTTTGAGGATTAAATGCAATAATGAATATAAAGTGGTTAGCACAGTGTCTGGCATATTAGTAAGTGTCAATAAATTGTTAGATGTTGCTCTTATTATCATTACTATTATTTTCAAAAGAACCCATGATGTAATCATTTCTTTGTACTACACTTTATGCCTGGCAACCTCAATGGACATGTGTGTGTATTTGGACTTATCTTGGATGGTTCTTAACCCTTTCCTAATATAGTACCTTTAACATAGTGGCCATTCAATAAATGCTTTTTGATGTGTAAATGAATCAGATTCTTTAAAAACAAAGTCGGGATTGTAGGGAATATGAACATTGCCTCACAATTATAGACCTGTTGGAAATTGTGATTTTTATATTACTAAGATTAGGTAAGGAGCTGCTGTAGAAAAAGAAAAGTAAGTTTTTAATTTAGAAATGTGACATGTGTGTATGTCCTTCCTTTCTCTCTATATCCAGTTGATTGAGAGAATTTTTTTTTTTTTTTTGGTGAGGAGGACCAGCCCTGAGCTAACATCCAAGCCAATCCTCCTCTTGTTTGCTGAGGAGGTCTGGCCCTGGGCTAACAGCCGTGCCTGTCTTCCTCTACTTTATATGAGACACTGCCACAGCATGGCCTGACAAGCAGTGTGTCGGTGCGTGCCCGGGATCCGAAACGGTTAACCCCGGGCCACCGCAGCGGAGCGCACACACTTAACTGCTTGCGCCACTGGGCCGGCCCCAAGAGAATTATTTTTAATGTCTTCTTTGGAGGATCTGTTTTATCATCCATTCTCTATTCTCACTACCATTTCCTTTGTTTTTAGACCATTATCAATGCTTGCTGTATCTCCCTGCCTCTAGTGCCTTCCCTCCTCAGACCATCTCTTTTTTAACAGCTTTATTGAAATTGAAATGTGTCACTTATCATACAATTCACTTATTTACCAGCTTTATTAGTATATAATTCACATACCATACAATTAATGGTTTTAGTATGTTCACAGGCTTGTGCAATCATCACCCCAAAAAGAAACCCTATACCAATTAGCAGTCACTCCCCATTCAACCCCACCCCCCATCCCTAGCAACTGCTAATCTGCTTTCTGTATCTATAGATTTGCCTATTCTGGACCTTTCATACAAATTGAGTCATATAACATGTCAAATTTTGTGACTAGTTTCTTTCACTTAGAGTAATGATTTCAGAGTTTATCCATATTGTAGCATGTATCAGTACTTCATTCCTTTTTATTGCCAAATAATCCGTTGTGTGAATATGCCACATTTTATGTATCCATGCATCAGCTGATGGACATTGAGTTGTTCCCACTTTTTGGCTATTATGAATAATGTTGCTATGAACATCATGTACAAGTTTTTGTGTGGGCGTGTTTTTTTATTTCTCTTGGGTATATACTTTGCTGTGTCATATGGTAACTCTGTTTAACCTTTTGAGGAAATGCCACACTGTTTCCAACGTGCCATTTTACGTTCCCGCCTATAGTGTATAAGGATTGCAATTTCTTCACATCCTTGCCAGTGCTTGTTGCTAAGTGTCTTTCTGATTGTAGTGATCTTAGTGGATGTGAGGTGGTGGTATATTCTTGTGGTTTTGATTTGCATTTCCCTGGTGGCTAATGATGTTGGTCATGTGCTTTTCATGTGCTTATTGATCATTATTTCTTCTTTGGAGAAATACCTATTTGGATCCTTTGCCCATTTTTAAGTTGAATTATTTGTCTTTTCGTTATTGAATTGTGAGGATTATTTATATATTCTAGATACAAGTTCCTCATCAGATACGTTATTCACAAATATTTTCTCCCATTCTGTGGGTTGTCTTTTCCCTTTCTTAATGTTGTCCTTTACAGCATAAATTTTTAAAATTTTACTGAAGTCCTAATTATCTATTTTTTCTTTTGTTGCTTGTGCTCATCTCATATTCTCTTGACACATTTATCTTCTTGGAGAACAAGTCTGCTTATGTCATTCTGTGTTTAACACCTTTAGTGATATCCTAACGGACCCTGAAAATTTCAAATTCCTTATCATGGTCTTCAGAGTCATCTACAGTCTGGCTTTACCCATGTCTGCAACTTTTTCTTGTGATTACCCTTTACTTTAGTCAGATGGAACTACTAGTTCTCAAGAAATCTCCAAGTCTTTCTCACCTTTGTTTATATTCTCCTGTCAAACCAGTTGAGGGTTCAGGCCAGAGCATGGCCAGGACAGTAGAGGACTGAATAAGCAGAAATTATGTGAAAACCAATGATTAGAAAAGTGTTAAATCCAGGAAATGAAAGTAATTGTCAAGATCAGAAGTCAGAAATGGTCAGTGCTGGTCACAGGAGGCACAGAGTAGCAAAGTACTGAAAAAGAAGGAAAAAAACAAAACAGAAGACTTAGAGGGATTTGGGAGAAGGGAAAGGTAGTTTCAGAAGTTGGCAGTAAATAGATCAGAGCTCGAGATGCAATCAGAGCATCATATATGAGCATCATGTATGGGAGGAGCCAGAATTCCAGGCAGTAGTAGACAATTCCACTACAGCAAGTTGTGCTTTTTACCTCTGCTTCTTAAGGACCCCCTCCCAGTGCCTGAGAGTTGCTACTGTTGCAGCATCGTATAAAAAGCTTTTGGGTCAATAAACCTGAGTTCAAATCATCCCTCTTCCTCTTACCAACAGTGCAATCTTGGGAAGTTACTTAACCTTTTCTAAGCTTCGGCAACATCTTTATAAAATAATACCCGCCTTATATGTTTCTGTGAACATCTGCTTAGATCTCTGCTATTCATATATACTAGCTACGTGTGACAATTTAAGTTAATGAATATAAGTGAAAAATTCAACTCCGTCACACTGGTTACATATCAACTCCTCAATAGCCGTACGTAATGTAGTCAGTGGCTACTGTAGTGGACTGCAGAAGATCTCTTGGACAGCACTGACTTAGATGCTGTACCTGTCCTGAACATGGATCATAATAATCTCTCAGTACATATTGCTTTTCTTCATTTACCTTTTCTTCATTTTTATGTGAATAATATTATCCTTTATTCCAAGCTTCTCTTGAAATGTGTGGTTGTCAGTGTGTCCCCAGTCTTGAACAGGCTCTCTTCCCTTTAAAATTCCTTAATACTTTGTCTCTAATGTCCTTTACTGCTTTCTACTTTGTGTTGTAATTGTTTTTTACAATTTACAGAGGATATATATTCATTCAACAAATTGTTTATTCACCAAATCCAGCTAGCATCCATGAGTGTCTACTATGATAGCAGGCATTATAATAAGCACTTGGGGTACATCAGTGAACCAGTTAAATGCAACATTTATGGTGTGCACTCATTTATTTATTACAAGAAAAATAGACTGAGAAAATGGAGAGAAAGGTACTTAGGTAAGTGTTTATTCAAACCATCACCTTTTCACCATTTCATATTTTACTATTTCAGTCATTCAGCATTATTTTAATGATTTATAGTTGTCCCCAAAATTTACCTGCTTATTTAACAATTCTTGCCGATATCCACATGAAAGTAGACAACAGTATCTGTGCAGTCAGGCTATGGATTTAATGTATAATCTGAATTTCACCTCCTTGTTTATTGCCTCCTAAGCACCAGTAGGCAGAGGAGACCTCCAGAGGAATGATAGGAGTCCATTCTTCTGAATTAATTGAAAAGTTTTTGAAGTTATTGAAAAATAAAACTCGTGTCTACTCTAGCTGAAATTTTTTGGACCATTTTTATTATTTTATTTTGCCAATTCCATAGTTATCACCAAACTATTCTCCCATTGAAATATGGCAACAGGTCGAGAAGTGGACCTTTGAGCTTTTACTTTGCTTTTGTGAGTTTCGAGAACCTCTCCATCAAGGCTGAGTCCACAGGAACACTTTGAATCTAAAAGTAGACATGATCTGTATTTG